>NC_066585.1:360923787-361559717 GCF_024323335.1 Lathyrus oleraceus | reverse complement strand
AGGCTTGCAACAATTGGACTGCTGTTGATATTCCTGTTATTTTGCATCAATCTAAGTAATTTCTTTTATATGTTTTTAAAATCCTTCTCTTATGCCTAAGGGAGAAGTGAGCATTGTTTGGGCATTTCCAAATTTATCATTAATAAAATTAATTCTATTCATCCACATCTATGATGTTTTGTTTTTACTTTTTTGCTTTATTCTGAAAATGGTAATCACAAAAAAACATAAATAAACAATATAATTATCCATCTGCATAACATTTAGTCACAAATTCACTTCTCTAAAAAAAAAATAACAAATCATTATGCAGGTTGGTTCCTAACCCCATTGAATACAATGACCCTTCTCCTTCTCCAAATTTTGAGTTCCCTGTGTTTGAAGACGAGGAGGAAAGTGATGTAGAAGTGAGTGATGAATTATCTCGTCTTCTTGAGCAAGATGAAAAGACCATTCAACCGTTCGAAGAGCAGGTTGAGTTAGTCAACTTGGGTTCCGAAGATGATGTGAAGGAAGTCAAGATTGGGTCTCAACTGTGTCTCGAGGTTAAAAAGGGGTTGATTGATCTTCTTCGATAGTTTTCCGATGTGTTTGCTTGGTCCTATCAAGACATGCCTGGTTTGGATTCTGAGATTGTGGAGCATAGATTGCCGTTGAAGCCAGAATGCCCGCCAGTCAAGCAGAAGTTGAGAAGGACTCATCCTAATATGGCAGTAAAGATCAAAGAAGAAGTGCAGAAGAAGATTGATGTCGGTTTCCTTGTTACCACCGAGTATCCGCAATGGGTGGCCAATATTGTGCCTGTTCCGAAGAAGGATGGAAAAGTCCGTATGTGCGTTGATTATAGAGATTTGAACAAATCCAGACCGAAAGATGATTTCCCTCTGCCACACATTAATATGTTGGTAGACAATACAACTAAATTCAAAGTCTTTTCGTCTATGGATGGATTTTCCGGTTATAATCAGATTAAAATGGCACCCGAAGATATGGAGAAGACCACATTCATTACACTCTGGGGAACATTCTGTTATAGAGTGATGCCTTTCGGTTTAAAGAATGCTAGTGCAACATACTAGAGACCTATGACTACTCTTTTTCATGATATGATGCATAAAGAGATTGAAGTCTATGTCGATGACATGATTGCTAAATCAAGTGATGAAAAAGAACATGTTGAGCATTTGTTGAAGTTATTCCAGCGTTTGAGGAAGTATCAACTCCGCTTGAATCCCAACAAGTGTACTTTTGGTGTTCGTTCTGGTAAGTTGTTGGGCTTTATTGTCAGTGAGAAGGTATTGAAGTTGATCCTATCAAGGTCAAAGCAATACAAGAGATGCCTGCGCCCAAAACTGAGAAGCAAGTCAGGGGTTTTCTCGGCCGCTTGAATTATATTTCCAGATTCATTTCCCACATGACTGCCACATGTGTGCCTATATTCAAGCTTCTTCAGAAAGATCAGTCTTGTGATTAGACCAAAGACTGCAAGAAAGCTTTTGATAGTATCAAGGAGTATTTGCTTGAACCTCCGATTTTGTCTCCACCCGTTGATCATGTATTTGATTGTGCTTGAAGATAGTATGGGTTGTGTTCTTGGTCAGCAAGATGAGACTGGAAAGAAAGAATTTTCAATTTACTACCTCAGTAAGAAGTTCACCGATTATGAGACTCAGTATTCTATGCTTGAGAAGACTTGTTGCACATTGGCTTGGGTTGCTAAGCGTCTGCGCCAATATATGTTGAATCACACCACTTGGTTGATATCCAAGATGGATCCAATCAAGTATATATTTGAGAAGCCTGCTTTAACTAGGAGGATTGCCCGTTGGCAGATGTTGTTATCAGAGTATGATATTGAATACCGATCTTAGAAAGCAATCAAAGGTAGTATCTTGGCTGATCATTTAGCTCACCAACCAATTGAAGATTACCAGTCAGTGCAGTATGATTTTCCTGATGAAGAGATTTTGTACTTAAAAATGAAAGATTGTGATGAACCATTGCTTGAAGAAGGGCCAGAACCTGGTTCCCGTTGGGGCATGGTATTTGATGGAGCTGTTAATCAATATGGAAATGGCAATGGGGAAGTGATCATTACTCCTCAAGGCACGCATCTAGCATTTACAGCTAGATTGACTTTCAAGTGTACTAACAACATGGCAGAATATGAAGCTTGCATTATGGGTCTTGAAGAGGCCATGAATCTCAGAATCAAGTATTTGAATGTCTTTGGAGACTCAGCTTTGGTTGTGAATCAGATCAAAGGTGAATGGGAGACAAATCAACCCGGTTTGATACCATATAGAGATTATGCGAGGAGGATTTCAACTTTCTTTACAAAGGTTGAGTTTCATCATATCCCTCGAGATGAGAACCGGATGGCAGATGCTCTTGCAACATTGGCGTTAATGATTGTAGTGAAGTTTTGGAATGAGGTTCCTAATTTGTCTGTAAATTCTAGTTAACAGACTTTCGATGTCACACGGGCTGTTATGACATCCAATTCTGCGCAGACAAGAATTATGCAGAACTTAAACCGTAAGTGCAGTAAATAACACAAGGAATTGTTTACCCAGTTCGGTCCAACATGACCTACGTCTGGGGGCTACCAAGCCAGGGAGGAAATCCACTATTAGTAGTATTAATTCAGACCTTAAACCAACTGTTTAACCCTATCACTTAATACCTACCCAATACAATTTCAATCTTACACTAAGATCAGAGTTCCTACTCACTCCCCCTCAATCACCTCAGTGATTACAACCTTTAATTAAGATTAAAGACAATTGTGAAGTCACACTTCAAACAACTCTTGATTGTGCTTAACAGCTTTAATCAAGATACACAGCACTCACGCTTAAAAGCTTAGAGTGACACAACACTTACAACTCAATGAACACCCTATACCAATGCAATCATCTCAGTGATGATAGCTTGGCTCACAAGATACACCTAATACAAGACACACAAAATACAGCAGTGAAGTATGATGGACACACAAAATCTTCATGCCTAAAATCCCTCAATTTTGAATGAAGGATTCCCATCCTTTTATATTGCAGCACTTGGGCCTTGTACTTGTATTTCCTGAAATTAAGGTCAAGCGAGTTACCCTAAATTCCACATCTAGGTTAATAACAAATAGGCTATTCGTTAGGTTCATTAATTGTAGCTTAGTTGTTGGTTTCCTGGATTTTAGCTCAGCTGTTGAATTCCTGAAGAATAGCCTGACAAAAATGCTGAAACAGAAAAACTAAACAACCTACAATTTAGCATATGTTGCCAGGAGTGAATGTCACAACATTTCGTTTGACATCCAGAGCATAGACCATATGTTGAGTCTGTTATCTTTCTGAAAACAGACTGTACAAATTTGTTGTACTGTACAGGACCAATCTGTCCATACTTCAGTAACAACGTACATTAATACATGTCAAAACATCCACTTTGACATTTACACACTGAGCCTTATGTCAGATCTGTTATCCTCTAGATAACCAGACTGAGATACATACTGAACTGTAGCAGACAACCAACTTGCCTATTATTCAGTATATGGTGTCAATGATGAATGTCATAACATCCAGTTTGACATTCAGACAGTAGGCCTTGTGCCAGGTCTGTTATCCCCTTGATAAACAGACTGGAAATAAATACTGAGTTATTAAAGAACACCAGTTATTCTATTCCTCAGTATCTGCTGACAGGGATGAATGTCATAACATCTAGTTTGACATTCAGTAGATCCTGTATTAGCTAAACCTGCAGCATATACCTCAAGTATGTCATGACATCAGTCAAGACATCAGAGTACAGTTAGATATTCTAACATACAATGCAGTCAAACAATCATCTCCACAGCATGTCATGACATCAGTCAAGACATTAGAATCCAGCTAGTGTTTTACCATACAATGCAGCCAATTAAACATCAACAAACTCCCCCTTTGGCAAATTTTTGGCTAAAACACTTTGGCCTCACAATAGAGTCCACAGCAGCGGAAAACACACATCTAGCAGGAAATTAACCTAGCTAATTCACTCAGAGTAGCAGCACACTCACAAATATGGAAGTTAAATAAAAACTTCACATATCAGCACACATACAGAAGTTAAATAAAAACTTCTAATTGCAGCACACATAAACACACTCACACTCATAGAAGTGGAACATCAGCTGCAGCACAACCTCTGGATTAGAGGATCTTCAATATCTGTTTAGCAAAACAATCAGTTCTCCTGGGGCATCACAGGTGTTACTCCCCCTTTTTGTCAAAAATGTTGCCAAAGCAACACTTTAAATTACAGACCAACATAACATAAACAGAATTACACAAATGACAGAATTACAGTCTTGATTTTACTTCACAGTTTCAATCAAGAATACCCCCTCTTGATCTTGCTTTACAGCTTTGATCAAGACAACACCCACATGATCTTGCTTCACAGCTTTGATCAAGTAGTCATACACTCTTGCTTTACAGCAGGTACACCCATATCAGATGCCATGACTTTGAGTCTGGCATCTTGAACCACTCCTGCATGAACACTTTCTTGAAGTCCAGCAGGCACATAGGCCGACCTATGTTAGGATATCCCCTTAACATCTTGTTACTACACTTGCAGCAAGTAACATAGTTGTGAACTGTTGTCCAGTCATAACACACTTTCAATTGTTTAATAGGTTTAGATATTAAACAATACATCCCAAACATCATTGATTGCTATAAGTCCTCAGAAAGGCATATTCCCAGTTTGCCCCTTAAATTTTCAAACTGAGTAGCATCCAAAGCCTTTGTGAATATGTCAGCAAGTTGTAGTTAGGTGGCTACATGTTCCAAGGTAATCACTTTGTCTTCCACCAGATCTTTGATGAAGTGATGTCTAATGTCAATATGTTTGGTCCTGCTATGTTGGATGGGATTCTTGGAAATATTGATGGCACTGAGATTGTCACAGAATAATGTCATGACATTTTGAGAGACATTGTACTTAGTAAGCATCTGTTTCATCCACACCAATTGGGAACAACTGCTTCCAGCCGCTATGTATTCAGCCTCTGCAGTGGACAGAGATACACAGTTCTGCTTTTTGCTGAACCATGATATGAGGTTGTTTCCCAAGAAGAAACATCCTCCTGATGTGCTTTTTCTATCATCGGCACTCCCAGCCCAATCAGCATCACAATACCCAGATAGGACAGGCTCAGAGCCATGAGAGTATAGCATACCATAGTCACAAGTCCCATTGATATACTTGAGAATCCTTTTGACTTGATTCAAGTGGCTCACTTTGGGCTCTGCTTGGTATCTAGCACACACTCCAACTGCATAGGAAATATCAGGTCTACTTGTAGTTAGATATAGTAGACTACCTATCATGCTTCTATACAAGCATTGATCAACACTGGGACCTCCATCATCTTTGGTTAACTTTAAATGCGTAGGTGCAGGAGTTCTTTTGTGCCTAGCATTATCCATACCAAACTTCTTAACTATGTTTTTGGCATATTTTCTTTGGGAGAGAAACATAGAATCCTCCATTTGGTTAACTTGCATTCCAAGAAAATAAGTCAGTTCCCCAACTAGACTCATTTCAAACTCAGATTGCATCTGGTGAACAAAATGTTTCACCATTTGCTCTGACATTCCACCAAAGATAATGTCATCCACATAAATTTGGGCAATCATGATTTTTCCATTTGTATCCTTCACAAACAATGTCTTATCTATCCCACCCTTTCTGTACCCATGAGAGGTCAGAAATTCAGTCAACCTTTCATACCAAGCTCTAGGTGCTTGCTTTAACCCATACAAGGCTTTCCTCAACTTGTACACATGTTTAGGTTGGTTAGGATCACAGAACCCTTTAGGTTGTTCCACATAGACTTCTTCATTTAAGTAGCCATTTAAAAATGCACTCTTCACATCCATTTGGAACAATTTGAACTTTAGAATGCAGGCCACACCTAACAGCAATCTGATTGACTCAAGTCTAGCAACAGGTGCAAACGTCTCATCAAAATCAACCCCTTCAACTTGAGTATATCCTTGAGCCACTAGTCTTGCTTTATTCCTAGTGATTACTCCTTTCTCATCAGACTTGTTCTTGTAAATCCACTTGGTACCAATGATGTTAGTCCCTTCAGGTCGTGGAACTAGCTCCCATACTTCATTCCTTTTAATTTGCTCCAGTTCATCTTGCATGGCATTGATCCAATATTCATCAGTCAGGGCTTCTTTCACATTTCTTGGTTCAACCTTAGATACAAAACAGGAATTTGAGCTAATTTCCCTTGACCTGGTAGTCACACCACTATTGGGATCCCCTATGATAAGATCCTTAGGGTGGTCTTTCTGAATTCTGATAGATGGCATTTTGGTGGGTGCGTCTACCTCAGATTCAGGAGGAGTCTCCTGTACTTCTTCAGACTTGACTGGTATGTCTGTTGAAGTATCAAGGAATGTTCCAACATCCTCTATGACATCGATTCCTTCCTCTTTATCATCCATAATAACATTTATGGATTCCATCAGGACATTGGTCCTGTAGTTGAACACTTTGTAAGCTCTGCTGTTAGTTGAGTATCCTAGGAATATCACCTCATCACTTTTGGGATCCATTTTCCTTCTCTGTTCACGATCTGTGAGAATGTAACATTTACTTCCAAAGATATGAAAGTACTTCACAGTGGGCTTTTTGCCTTTCCATATTTCATACAGAGTGGAGGAGGTTCTTTTTCTCAAGGTAACTCTATTGTGAACATAGCAAGCTGTATTCATCGCTCCGGCCCAAAAGTGCATAGGAAGCTTCTTTGCATGAATCATTGCCCTGGCAGATTCTTGAATAGTTCTGTTTTTCTTTTCAACTATCCCATTTTGCTGAGGAGTTATAGGAGAGGAAAACTCATGACTTATCCCTTCAGACGAGCAAAACTCATCAAACCTGGAATTCTTAAACTCCGTCCCATGGTCACTCCTAGTTCGGACAACACAACTGTCCTTTTCCCTTTGAAGTCTGATGCACAGTTCTTTGAAGACATCAAATGCATCTGACTTTTCTCTGATGAAGCTTATCCAAGTGTATCTGGAATGGTCATCAACAACCACATAGGTATACGTCTTTCCACCCAGACTCTCAACCTGCATAGCTCCCATTAAGTCCATGTGCAGAAGTTCCAGAGTTTTGGAGGTTGTAGGATGTCCCAGCTTAGGGTGTGACATCTTGGTTTGCTTGCCGACCTGGCATATTCCACAGACTCTTCCTTCCTCAATAAGCAGCTTTGGGATTCCTCTGACTGCTTCCTTGGATATGATCTTCTTCATTCCCCGTAAGTGGAGATGACCAAGGTGTCTATGCCACAGCTTCACCTCCTGTTCTTCCTTGGCTGAGGAGAAAATTATGGAAAAGTTTGAGACTTTAGGTTCCCACAGATAACAGTTATCTTTGGATCTGGATCCTCTCATAACTTCCTGATTATCCCCATTTGTCACAACTTATAGCTCCTTAGTAAACTAAACATAGAACCCTTGATCACACAGCTGGCTTATGCTGATGAGGTTAGCAGTTAGTCCTTTTACTAACAGCACATTCCTCAGTTTTGGAACTCCAGGACAATCCAGCTTACCAGCACCCTTGATTTCTCCTTTAGCTCCATCACCAAATGTCACATACCTGGTGGCATGGGGTTGTAAATCCTCCAATAAGTTGCTCATCCCAGTCATATGTCTTGAGCAGCCACTATCAAAGTACCAGTCTTGTCTGGTAGATGCCCTTGGAGATGTGTGAGCTAGTTTAGCAACACATTGTTGATTCTCAAGGGGGAGATTAAGCTTAGATGCCTGCTGCTTAGGTCTGACTTGAGGTGTCTGATTAGCAGCCCATTTTTGTTTCTTAATGGGGGCATTATTCTTAGATGCATTCTGCTTAGGTCTGACTAGAGTAGTCTGGTTAGGATAACCATGCAGCCCGTAGCAGAAGGGTTTTATGTGACCAAATCTACCACAGTAGTGACATCTCCATCTCTGAAATTTCTTCTTCTGATGGTTACTCATCCTGGTTCCCTGATGTTGAGACATCGGTTGTGACTTCTGCTTGAGTTTCTGAACTTCAGCCTTTGATCTTTTGAGTTCAGTTGAAGACTTCTTAGCAAAGCCTAAACCAGACATGGTTCCTGACTTCTGTCCCACCTTTAAAATCTCTTCCAAGGTGTCAGTTCCTTTATTCAACATTCTGATGGATTTAGTCATTTGTTCTAGCTTAGATGTCAGCAAAGATATCTCACCATTCAGACCATCTATGACTTTCAGCTGCTTCTGTTTCTCAGCTTCCAGTTCTTTGATGAGTTTCTTCTGCTTTTCTCCTTGGATACACACTTCTGCACTTTTAACACATAGTTCTTTATATGAAGCAGCAAGTTCATCCAAGGTAAGTTCATCTCCGCTTGAGTCATCATCTGAGGCACAGACACTGGTCAGAGCAGTGACATGTTTAGCAGATTCTCCTTCAGATTCACTCTCAGAGTCTCCTTCTGACCAGGTGACAAATAGCCCTTTCTTTTGCATCTTGAGAAAGGTAGGGCATTCAGCTTTAATATGACCATAACCTTCACATCCATGGCACTGGATTCCCTTGCCTTGAGAGACCTTTTCTTCATATTTTGACTTTCTACTGATGTCATATGAAGAGTTCTTGACATTAGGTCTACCCTGTTGATCAACCTTCTTTATGAACTTGTTGAACTGTCTTCCAAGCATGGCTATGGCTTCTGAAATGCTGTCATTTCCTCCAATGTTTCCTTCTTCTGAATTCTCTTTAGTATTTAATACAAAAGTTATGCTTTTGTTCTTCTTTTCAGCATCCTCACAAAATCCCATTTCAAAGGTTTGGAGAGAACCAATGAGCTCATCCACCTTCATATTGCAGATCTCCTGAGCCTCTTCTATAGCAGTGACCTTCATGGCAAATCTCTTAGGTAATGACCTGAGAATCTTTCTTACAAGTTTCTCTTCAGCCATTTTCTCGCCTAGGCCACCAGAGGTGTTGGCAATTTCAAGAATATTCATGTGGAAGTCATGAATAGTCTCATTCTCTTTCATCCTCAAATTTTCAAACTTGGTGGTCAGCATCTGAAGTTTAGACATCTTCACCTTGGAGGTACCTTCATGAGTTATCTTGAGGGTATCCCAAACTTCCTTGGCCAACTCACAGTGGTGCACCAGTCTGAAGGTGTTCTTACTTATTCCATTGACCAATGCATTCAAGGCCTTAGAATTTCCAAGGGCTAATGCCTCTTGCTCCTTGTCCCACTCTTCTTCAGGAATTTGCATACTGACTCCATCGTTACCTGTCTTCGTTGGATGTTCCCATCCTTTATTGACAACTCTTCAGACTTTGTTATCTAGAGACCTTAAGAAGGCTATCATACGAGGCTTCCAGTCATCATAGTTAGAACCATCCAGCATGGGTGGTCTATTTGAGTGTCCTACATCCTTGTCCATGGTACTAGAAAGTAACTTCCCTAGATCTCACCCAGAAATTAACAGGCAGGGTGCCTGCTCTGATGCCAATTGAAATTCTAGTTAACAGAATTTCGATGTCACACGGGTTGTTATGACATCCAATTCTGCGTAGACAAGAATTATGCAGAACTTAAACCGTAAGTGCAGTAAATAACATAAGGAATTGTTTACCCAGTTCGGTCCAACATGACCTACGTCTGGGGGCTACCAAGCCAGGGAGGAAATCCACTATTAGTAGTATTAATTCAGACCTTAAACCAACTGTTTAACCCTATCACTTAATACCTACCCAGATCAATTTCAATCTTACACTAAGATCAGAGTTCCTACTCACTCCCCCTCAATCACCTCAGTGATTACAACCTTTAATTAAGATTAAAGACAATTGTGAAGTCACACTTCAAACAACTCTGGATTGTGCTTAACAACTTTAATCAAGATACACAGCACTCATGCTTAAAAGCTTAGAGTGACACAACACTTACAACTCAATGAACACCCTATACCAATGCAATCATCTCAGTGATGATAGCTTGGCTCACAAGATACACCTAATACAAGACACACAAAAATACAGTAGTGAAGTATGATGGACACACAAAATCTTCACGCCTAAAATCCCCCAGTTCTGAATGAAGGATTGCCATCCTTTTATATTGCAGCACTTGGGCCTTGTACTTATATTTCCTGAAATTAAGGTCAAGCGAGTTACCCTAAATTCCACATCTAGGTTACTAACAAATAGGCTATTTGTTAGGTTCATTAATTGTAGCTTAGTTGTTGGTTTCCTGGATTTTAGCTCAGTTGTTGAATTCTTGAAGAATAGCCTGAGAAAAATGCTGAAACAGAAAAACTAAACAACCTACAATTTAGCATATGTTGCCAGGAGTGAATGTCACAACATTTCGTTTGACATCTAGAGCATAGACCATATGTTGAGTCTGTTATTTTTCTGAAAACAGACTGTACAAATTTGTTGTATTGTACAGGACCAATCTGTCCATACTTCAGTAACAACGTACATTAATACATGTCAAAACATCCACTTTGACATTTACACACTGAGCCTTATGTCAGATCTGTTATCCTCTTGATAACCAGACTGAGATACATACTGAAGTGTAGCAGACAACCAACTTGCCTATTATTCAGTATATGCTGTCAATGATGAATGTCATAACATCCAGTTTGACATTCAGACAGTAGGCCTTGTGACAGGTCTGTTATCCCCTTGATAAACAGACTGGAAATAGATACTGAGTTATTAAAGAA
Source organism: Lathyrus oleraceus (assembly GCF_024323335.1). NCBI lineage: Eukaryota > Viridiplantae > Streptophyta > Magnoliopsida > Fabales > Fabaceae > Lathyrus > Lathyrus oleraceus. Next base: position 361,548,924 of record NC_066585.1, on the reverse strand, counting down.
CACCAGTTATTCTATTCCTCAGTATCTGCTGACAAGGATGAATGTCATAACATCTAGTTTGACATTCAGTAGATCCTGTATTAGCTAAACCTGCAGCATATACCTCAAGTATGTCATGACATCAGTCAAGACATCAGAGTACAGTTAGATATTCTAACATACAATGCAGTCAAACAATCATCTCCACAGCATGTCATGACATCAGTCAAGACATTAGAATTCAGCTAGTGTTTTACAATACAATGCAGCCAATTAAACATCTACAGTTTGTGATGCGTCTTGATAGGCCAGCTCATGTGTTTGCTTTTGAAGAGATCAAAGATGAAAATCTATGGTATTTTGATATTAAATGTTTCCTCCAAAGTCAGATTTACCCGCCTGGGCATCTTTGAAAGATAAGAAGACTTTGAGAAGATTAGCCAATAATTTCTACTTGAATGGTGATATATTGTACCAGAGAAACTTCGACATGGTTTTGCTCAGATGTGTGGATAGACACGAAGCAGACTTGTTGATGATTGAAGTGCATGAAGGTTCTTTTGGTACTCATTCCAATGGACATGCAATGGCGAAAAAGATGTTGTGAGCAGGTTACTATTGGATGACAATGGAATCTGACTGTTGCAAGTTTGTGAAGAAGTGTCAAATTTATGCTGATAAGATTCATGTTCCTCTGACACTATTGAATGTTATTTCTTCCCCATGGCCCTTCTTCATGTGGGGAATTGATATGATTGGGATATTTGAGCCCAAAGCTTCGAATGGACATTGTTTCATTTTGGTGGCAATTGACTACTTCATAAAATGGGTTGAAGCGGCATCGTATGAAAGTGTAACCGAGAAAGTTATTGTAAGGTTTATCAAGAATCAGATCATATATCGTTATGGTGTGCCAAGTAAGATCATTACTGATAATGGATCGAACTTGAATAATAATATGGTGGAAGCTCTTTGCAAAGACTTCAAGATTGTACATCATAATTCTTCTCCCTACAGACCTAAGAGGAATGGGGCTATGGAAGCTGCGAATAAGAACATTAAGAAGATTATCCAGAAGATGGTTGTCACGTACAAGGATTGGCATGAGATGTTCCCGTTTGCTTTGCATAGGTATCGTACATCTGTCTACACTTCAACAGGGGCAACCCCTTTCTCTCTTGTCTATGGTAGGGAAGAAGTGCTCCCCGTAGAAGTTAAGATTCCTTCATTCCGTGTGCTCATGGAAGCCAAGTTGTTTGAGGCTGAATGGTGTCAGACCAGGTTTGATCAGCTGAATTTGATTGAAGAGAATAGGTTGACTGCCCTGTGTCATGGTCAATTATATCAGTAGAGAATGAAGAAAGCTTTTGATAAGAAGGTCAAACCTCGTGTGTTTAGGGAAGGTGACCTTGTGCTCAAGAAGATTCTATCGTTCAAACCAGATTCTAGGGGAAAATGGACTCCTAATTATGAAGGCCCATATATTGTTAAGAGAGCCTTTTCAGGCGGCGCTTTGACTCTTACAACTATGGATGGCGAAGAGTTCACTCGTCCTGTGAACGCAGATGCAGTCAAGAAATAATTCGTCTAAAAAGAAAAGAATAGCTCGCTAAGTTGAAAACCCGAAAGGGTGGCTTAGGCAATAAAAAACATCTCGGTGGATTGAAAACCCGAAAGGGCGGTCCAAGCAAAAATTAGAGACATAAAAATAGAAAAATTTCCCGATAAGTTGAGTACCTCACCTTGGGGAAACTTATGCAAAAATTAGGGATAATGGCAAGTAACGGCATTCTGCTGATCTTCAAGTTTTGGAGAACTTTGAGCACGAGGGTGACGGGAATTCATCATCTCAGCAGCGGTCAAGAGCACAGTGGATATCAAAGGATTGGTAGAAGGATTAAGGATCATTTGTATTCAATGTAGCCCTTTTCCATATAAATTACCATTTTCAACTTTGTAAAAATCTATAGAGTCTTGTCATTTACAAACTACCATCCCATTAAATAAAGTTGAGCTTTTGCCCAATTGTTTCTACTCTTATTTACTTCAACCAATAGTTTAAATTTTATTATGATCATTTTGGAGTTTTAAAATTTTTAATCAAAATCTTTTTCTTAAAACATATAAAAATAAGGAATTTTCAAAGCAATTAAAAGGAAGTATCAACAACACTTCTAAAAGCAGCAAGTCCTTAAGTGCTAAACATCAGAGGTTCCCCAAGCAGTTAACCCTTCGGGTATCCCTTGTTGTTTGTGTTGATCTGGTTCCGCTGCGAAGTGTTTGTTCCTTAGCGGAGTTCCGATGCTTTTCCCCGGCTACTTTGGTTGATTCAGTACTTTGTGGCGTGTTATTTCCCCGACAATGGTTATGTATTCCCCAATGGAGTTCATGTTTCCCCAACCGGGTCGATGCTTCAGTAGAGTAAGATGTTTTCCCCGGTAGATCGCATTGGTTTCCCCACTGAAGCGGTGTATTCGTCACTTTATGATTTATTGATTAAACCAAAAGCAAAGCATACAAAGAATCGAGTCGCCACCGCACTTTTATTTATCCAAAGGAATGGCTAAAAAGCGAACAAAAGCCTAAGAAGTTTTACACATAGAAAACTAATGAAAAGATCAGAGATCTGGGTAAGGGGTTAATTACGCAATGGGAAGGTGTTAGGCACCCAAAACGTCCTAGGTACTCCTAGGGAGCCCTTTTCACACTTGTTGTACGAAATGTTATCTGTTTATGAAATATTTGTTGTGCAAACATGGATTGAAGGGATGAGAAAAGAATATACAAGTTATTATTTTTGTGTTTGAACGGATGAACCCGTTGCCTACGTACCTTTCCATGGAAGGTAAGGATCAAAACGCCGTAGTTCGGCTAAAAGATTTCCAAAATATGAGTGAATTCATTTTAAAACAAAAGTCCTAAGGTCTTTCGTTATCCATGGGAGAAAACTCAACCTTATACAAACAACAAGTCCACCACGTGAAAAAAGCTTCAACTTGTTAGTGAGGGGTTAACCCTATAATAAGCAAGGAAGTCTTACAATTCAATCACTAAGGACAAAAGGTGAGATTAACATCAACCACTAAGATAATTGAGATCTATGGCTAATGTATGAAAACTTATCAAGAATGGACAAAGCCACAAAACAATTGAATGAGTGAAATTAACCAATTAGAATTTATTCACAAAAAGATGGTCAAAGTGTGATTAGAATTCAATTCAAAAGAAGTATTATGAAAATGAAGTTTGAAAAATCAAAGGCTTAAGGCCTAGGTTTCTAATTTGAAAAGAAGTGAAAATGTTTGCACAATAGTTTTCAAGTTGGGATTAACATGCAAATGGAGGTTTAAAGAAACAAAAGGTGGGAGGGTGAGGAAGTAAAACTTCTTAGATGTTCACCTCTTGAGATCATATGTAGATGATTCAAGTGATTCCTTTGGAATAGGCAACAAAGTAATAAGCAAATAACAAGATGGATACCAGATGCCAATCAATGGACTTACACTAATCTCACAAAACAAAGAAACAAGGATATCAGATGCCAATCAATGGACTTACACCAATCTCCTAAAACAAAAAGAAGCATGGATACCAGATGCCAATCAATGGACTTACACCAATGTCCTAAAACAAAAAGAAACAATGATACCAGATGCCAATCAATGGGCTTATACTAGTCTCACAGGAATGATCATAGGAAACAACTGCCAATAAATGGACTTACAATTGACTCCTCACAAGAAGCAAATAACAAATGCAATAAGCAAGAGGAAACAAGTTGCCAAAAATGGTCTTACACTCGACTCCAAGGAAAGGAATGCCAACGAATGGTCTTAGTTCCAAATCCTACCAGATCATAGGAAACAACTGCCAATAAATGGACTTACAATTGACCCCTCAATGGACAAACAAAGTGTCAAAAAGCAATCAACTATGATTATGAAATGATATACAAATAATGATGATAAATGCACAAGGCACACATAAGCAAATATGTACAGATGAATCAAGTAAGCAAACAAACAAGTCAATTAGCACACACTATATACAATCAATTTGGCTCAAGCAAGGTTAGGCTTTATAGCCAACTGGAATGGGGTAATTTGAGCTCTTAACCCTAACATTGAGAGTTAGGGTGAAGCAGATGAAATGGATATGAGGGGCGTGCCTCATAGCTCTTATCCCTGGCCTGGGAGAGCTTTAACCAATAGAAAGTGTGGGAGTTTAGAAAGTAGGAACTCTTCTCCACAAGTGATTGACTCTATAAGATCTTGGGTTAGTATTCACAATGCATCAACACATGGTGTGAGCAAAGTGAATGACACACTGAATAGCAGGAGATGGATTACACATCTCTTTTATCTGCCAATTGCCTCATGAGAGGACTTTTCCTGCTTAGCACAAAATTAAACAATCACAAGCATTGCCTCTTAAGGAGGACTTCAGACAGGTGCCTACCAATAACAGTAGGTCTTCCAGACTACATGAAGATTAGAGATTATACCTAAGTGGTTAAGCAACCAAGCAAAGCAAAGTTCACAATGAACTTAAAGCAACTTAAGTACCTCTTGAAGAGCAGAAGCTGGAATTGGCTTGATTCAAGGCTTGAAATGATCAAAAGTTTCTCTATGATGCTTGTATGGATGATTCAAGAAGAGATTGAGGCTCAATTGTGCTTGCATTCAACAGAATCTGAAATCACCATGGATGTTCTAAGCTTCGAGCATGCTTCAATGTGGCTCCAATTGCTTCAATTCCACGTGCAAGTCTACTCCAAAATGCCTCAGGATCAAGAATCAAGCAATGGAATGTGCTTTTGTTTGAAGAAATTGCAAAAAAGTTTGAGAGAAAAGTTTCAAGAATTTGGATCTAGATCTGAAAAATGAGTTCTAATTGCTGAAAACAGTTAGGATTTTCTTTATATATGCCTTTCTAATTATGCTGTAATCATGCTTAAGCCAATTGCTAATGAGATTAGTCAAGTTTTAAGGTGTATGTGCAAATTGGTTTTTCACCTTATGCATGGAATGCATGTGTGAACAGTGCACGAATTCCCTTCAATTTCACTTAAAATCCAATTTTAAAATCAATGGCAATGTCAAAAAGTTCAAACAATGCACCAAATTTGAATTTTAAGATTTCCCTCCAAAAAGCAATGAATTAACAAGTGATCATGTGATGATAATTCATGTAATGTGATGCATGATTTGGAAATTAGAGGTCAAGAGGAGAAAAATGCAAAAAGAGCCACTCATTTTGGAGCTTTGGTTGAAAAGTTATGCTCATTTGAAGTCCCATGCACACTTTGCCATGTTTTGATCATATCTCCTTAACCACACATGAGAAATTGATGATCTTGGACTTTTTGGAAATTGGAGAGAAAGATCTACAACTTTCATGTTCAACAAAATTTCATTTGAAGCTTTTTTGATGATGTAATTTGAAGTTGAAGTTGGGATAAAACCTTTCCATTTTTGGAAAGTTTGAATTATAGGTCACTTGCTATTTTTGTAAAGTTTTGACTGGACCTCAAATTCTTCAATGTGAGTGTTTGAAATGTTAAATGAGACTTGTTTGAACATGAATGAAGTATTTCTAATCACTTCCCACCTCCAAATCCACAGTTGACTTTGCAGTTGACCTTCTAGGTCTTCAGATGACTTGGGAATGTTCTGATGAAATTCAAGCCTCTACCACTTGGGATTTTGCTTCAAAATGACATCATAGCTCATATGAACTCTTGTGAATGATTATGGGGTCCAAATTCTCAAGAATGGCCACCATCTATTGCTCAATGACTGCCTTTGACTGTCTTGACCTGTGATTGCTTCATCTGCAAGACAAAGGTTAGATGACATATTTTTCTACTTTTGGTTAGTGATGAAAAGAAAAGTAATGATATACAAATGCAAAGAATGCTTGGTGATCAAGAATCCCTCTCAAAAAGATAACCCACCCAGAGGGAAGGAGGCAAGGTGTCCAATGATCCTTGAGGCAATGCAATGATATGATATGATGCCATGAGGGATCTTAGGGACAAAATTGGGGTCTTACAGATGCCCCTATTTAAGGTTATTCTAGCCGGAGAAGTGAAGGTTAAATCTTCATCTCGACGTGGTAGAATGGGCTTAAATAACAATAATGAGACAAATTTTTGTCCCTAAGAGACCTCATGATGCAAATGTATCCATGCAAAAGAAATAAACTCTGTGGGGGATATGGGTCCACAAAGAAAAGACGATCCATCGGAGTAATACACTCACCAGGAACAGAGACTCCAACAAGACTCTCATGGGGATAAAGAAAAAGAATGCGTGAGCAGGACACGACTCTGAATTAGGGGAAACTGACACTGCGTGAACAAGACACGACTGGACTGGAGACCTCACTGGTGAGTAAAGGACTCAAACTGGGGAGAAAAGAATTCCAAAGGAAGACACATCCATTGGAAAGACTCAAGCTGACTCAAACTATCCACAAAGGATACTTCGGATAAAAATCCGGACTCGGACTGGGAAAAAGATTCACATAGAACCTCCCTGCCGGGGAAACCTGCATATATTGGGGAAAACGCTAATACAGCAAAAGGGTAAAATCACAATAGAAACTCCACTCGGGGATGTCTAACAAAGAGACTCTCCTGGAGAACAAACTGCAAGATGAGGTGTTACCGGTTATTGGGCAACAAACTCAAAGAGACATGTGATCTAAACACCGGTTACTGGGTGAAAGAACAACAAGCTCAGGAAGAAAGAATATCTAAGACTGGTATAAGGGTGAGAGATATCAATCAACCAAACATCTGAGAAAGACCTGAAAAAGGTACATCAACTCAGGAAAATCTGACTCCACATGGGACCAAAGTCATAATAGGAAGCAGAATGGAAGGAACACCAGGGATACCGGTTACTGGGTATATAATAGGTGACCGACCAAAGCGTGAATTGGTATATATGCCAAAACACTCATCATCCAAAAGGAGGGCTTGAAAAAGCAAATCGACTTACAGGATGGATATTCGACTCCGCAACGGGAAAACGAATCTTACTCAGCTTGGGGAAACAAACCCAATGAGCGCATGAGATATAACATCCATTACCGTCAGAACGTGGATAGTATACTCGCATGAGATATATTATCTATTACCGTCAGAACGTAGACAATATACTCGTATGGAAGGGACACCAGGGATACCGGTTACTGGATATATAATAGGTGACCGACCGAAAAGAGAGACAATCGATACCAACAACAACAGGGTATACGAAAGATAACTCACAGGGGATAAATTGCAAGCATCCGACAATTATCCAGGAGACATATCAAATATTCGATTCCACAAAGGAATACGAATCTTACTCGACTGGGGAAACACAACAGGCTTCGACTGAGGAGTGCATGAGATATATTATCCATTACCGTCAGAACGTGGATAACATACTCGCATGGAAGATTATCCACAACCGGTTACTGGGTTAATAACGAATAAATCAACCGAAAAAAGAAAGGCATCGGGATACCGAACTAGGTATATAAAGATGACCGATCAAAGGGAGCAAACAAATCATTACCAAGCAAAAGGGTAAATGAAAGAGAAACTCACTAGGGATACATTGATAAACATCAATGATCTAGGGAACAAATCACTGGCAAACGGTGAAAGGACCCGCTGAGGATAAAATTGCTAGCATCCGACAATTATTCAGAAGACTTGTTGGGGATGCAATTGCTTACTCAGAGCAATTACCCAGAAGCAAGGAGGGAATATCAACATCGAATACTGGATGAAGATAGCCACAAAGAGTAACCATCATCGGTGAGGATGAACAACAAGGTTAACTCTGCAAAGGAGAGATATTAGGATTTACAACTACCGAATACGGGGTAGAAGACCACAAACTCTGGCTGAGGATAAAATTGTTAGCAAACGGCAATTATCCACAAGAAAGCACAGACTCCGCTAGGGAAACAACAACAACATAAGATTTACAACTACCGAATGCTGGGTAGAAGACCACAAAATCCACCATCAACCAAAATGAACCACAAAGGTTACCTCTGCTAGGGGAAAAGAGATAGGACTTACAACTACCGAATACTGGGTAGTAGCCAACAACTCTGATGAGGGTAAAAAGATAGGGTTTACATCTACCGAATACGGGGTAGAAAACCAAAACGTCCGCATGGGAATGAAAGAATCACAATTCCGCACGGGAAACAAAATAGGGTTTATAACAAACCACCAACTGCTGAGGAGCAAGCAAAAACTAGGATTTACGACTACCGACTACTGGGTAGAAAACCAACGACTCTTGCCGAGTAATAAAAGGTATATAACCACAAATTCCGCCAAGAGGAAAAGGAACATAGGACTTACAACTACCGGTATAAGGGTAGAGGCCCAAAAGATTCCGCTGGGGATAAAAATAATTTTTGCCGGTTACTGGGCAATTTATTCATTTATTCCACAGGGAAGCACAAGAAACAGTTGACAAATGCCAATTCAGGATCAAATCGAAAAGACAGACTGAATTAAGACTCGTCCTAATGAGGATATAACTCAATAGGAAAATCCATCCCAATACATGTGTTGGGATGAAACGGAAGAAACCGTCATCCACGAGGATATATCTCAGTGGGGAATTGCAGAAGGAAAGACAGACACTTTCTGCTTAAGGGGATGACTCTATATTGAGAGATTTAAACACCCGACATCTGCTTGGGGGAGATCTACTGGAGAGATCTATATCACCCATTAGCAGGGAACAACAAACAAAAGATATATGGCAAAAAATGCAACATGAATATCTGAATGTTTATGATTATGCATGAATATGTGTAATTTATGTTTGATGAATGCTGACAAAACAGACATATCTAACACAAATAGGGTCCAGGAATCAAACGCCCGGTACTACACTTCCAGAGGAAAAACCAAAGAATCCAACCGGAAAGCCAATCTGCTAGAGATCTACATGCTAAAAAGCAAAGATCTGCGGGGAGGCAAAAGAGGTCAGAGATATCAAAGAAATCACAAAATCTCTGAGTGATGGATCATCAATCAACCCAACCAGGGGAACAGAAGTTCACAACAGGCAGGAACTGCCACAAAAGAAAATCTGTTGGGGAAATGGAGAAATCCCGAGATTTCTGCAGGGGAAATCATCAGTCTTAACTGGGAAACAAGAGTTCACTGCACAAGCAAAAACTGCTGAAGAGAACAGAACACACAAGTAGAATCTAGCCGCACAAGCAACTCTACTGGGGATACTGGCAGCCACTCCGTTGGGGATAAACCCACTGAGGGAAAATAGATCACACAAGTAGATTCTGCAACAAGCCACTCTACTAAGGATCAAAAGCATCAGGAAATCAACCAAATCTCTGAATGATAGATTGCCAACCGACCCAACTGGGGATACAAACTCTGGCGGGGATTCTGTAGGGAAATCACACGGATACAATCCATCATACCACAAATCTACTGGCGGCTCCACTGGGGATGAGGAGGAGAGCTAGGGATCAACCACCAAATGCTGAACCTTACCAAGCCGCTGAGAAGGAAATAATCACTGCTCTGCTGAAGGGATAGGAGGTAAAAACCTCAACAAACGCTCTGATGGGGAAAGATAGCATAAATGAAGTACATCATACCATCAACTCTGCTGGCGACTGTACTGAGGAAACAGCCGAAGTCCCGGGATATCAACCCACTAGCTACCGAATCTTCCCAAGAGAAAACACCCATGCTGGGGAGAGAATATTGTTAGAGAGGATTGTGAAGTTCTCAACAAACACTCTGCTCTGGGAACAAAATCTCAACAGAAACTCTGCTTAGGGAACAACCCCAATAACAATCTGGAGAAAGAGGATACAACCAAGCCAGGAATATGAACAAATGTCTTATTCTGTTGGAAACCATGCCATCCTTGGGAGAGCACTGAGAAATTCTTGAGTATCCTTTCATCATCGTGAATGTTCACTTTGTTTAAAACAACAATTTGAAAAAATTTATTTGTTTAAACAATGACATTTTATCAATTAAAACATGCAAAACATTTGTTGATTTGAAACAAATAAGAGTGCAAATAATTGGATAAAAGCTCAAATTGATTTGATGGAATGGTAGCCTACAAATGGCAAGACTCCATAGATATGTACAATCTTGAAATCAGTGATATATATTGGAAGAGGGCTACATTGAACATAATGATCCTTTCTCTACCAATTTGAATTTCGATGTATTTGAAGCTTCAGTCGACGACGAATCGAGAATCTCTAACGAACAGACAGTTGTGGAACAGAAAGTCTTGTCTGGATGCAGTTACTTGCCATATCCCTAATTTTTGCATAGATTGCTCCAAGGTGAGGTACTCAATCTAGCGGGATGCAAAATTCATTTTTCATGTCTCTAACCTTTGCCTGGATCACCCTTTCGGGTTCTCCACCGAGACGCTCATTTTTGCCTAAGCCGCCCTTTCGGGTTTTCAACTTAGCGAGCTATTCTGTTTTTTCTTTTATACTCCTTTTTTTTTAGGCAAACTATTTCTTGACTTCATCTGAATTCACAAGACGAGTGAAATCCTCCCCATCCATTGTTGTAAGCATCAAACCTCCGCCTGAAAAGGCTCTCTTAACAACATATGGACCTTCATAGTTTGGAGCCCACTTGCCCCTGGAATCGGGCGCGAAAGACAAGACTTTCTTGAGCATGAGGTCACCTTCTCGGAACACACGAGGCTTGACCTTCTTATCGAATGCTTTCTTCATCCTCTGCTGATATAACTGACCATGGCACATGGCAGTCAATCGCTTCTCTTCGATCAAATTCAACTGGTCATAACGACTCTGAATCCATTCAGCATCAGTCAACTTGGCTTCCACCAAGACTCTCATTGATGGGATCTCCACCTCTACTGGGAGCACATCCTCCATACCGTAAACAAGAGAGAAAGGGGTTGCCCCTGTTGAAGTGCGGACAGATGTACGATATCCATGCAAAGCAAATGGCAGCATCTCATGCCAATCTTTGTACGTAACTGTCATCTTCTGGATAATCTTCTTGATATTCTTGTTAGCAGCTTCAATAACCCCATTCATCTTTGATCTGTAAGGAGAGGAGTTATGGTGTGCAATCTTGAATTCAGCGCACAACTCTTCCATCATCTTATTATTCAGATTAGATCCATTATCAGTAATGATCTTATCTGGCACACCATAACGGCAAATCAGCTGATTCTTAATAAACTTCACGACCACCTGCCTGGTCACATTCGCATACGAAGCGGCTTCAACCCATTTGGTGAAGTAGTCAATTGCTACGAGAATAAACATGTGCCCATTGGACGCTTTCGGTTCAATCATGCTGATCATGTCAATTCCCCACATAGAGAAAGGCCATGGGGATGAAATCACATTCAGAAGTGTCGGAGGAATATGAATCTTATCTGCATAAATCTGACACTTGTGGCATTTCTTCACATATTTGCAGCAGTCAGACTCCATTGTCAGCCAATAGTAGCCTGCTCTCAACATCTTTCTAGCCATGGCATGTCCATTGGAATGAGTACCAAATGAACCCTCATGGACCTCAGTCATCAACGGGTTTGCTTCGTGTCTATCCACGCATCTGAGCAAAACCATGTCATAATTTCTCTTATACAGCACTTCACCATGAGGTAGAAACTGCCTGACAACCTTCTCAAAGTTTTCCTATCTTTCACAGATGCCCCAGGCGGGTAAACCTGGTTCTGGAGGAAATTCTTGATATCAAAATACCAAGGCTTGTCATCATTCACTTCTTCAACTGCAAACACGTGAGCTGGTCTATCCAAGCGCATCACGGTGATATTGGGAACTTCATTCCAATACTTGACTACAATCATCAAAGCAAGCGTAGCAAGCGCATCTGCCATCCGATTATCCTCTCGAGGAATATGATGAAAGTCAATTTCAGTAAAGAAAGTTGAAATCCTCCTCGCATAATCTCTATACGGAATGAGACCAGGCTGATTCGTCTCTCATTCACCCTTGATCTGATTAACAACTAGGGCCGAATCACCATATACATCAAGATGTTTGATTCTCAAATCAATACATTCTTCCAGTCCCATAATACAGGCCTCATACTCAGCCATATTATTCGTGCATTTGAAAGTTAGCCTTGCTGTAAACGGAATATGTGTGCCATGAGGAGTAATGATTACTGCCCCAATACCATTTCCGTACTGATTTACAGCGCCATCAAACACCATCGTCCATCTAGTACCAGGTTCTGGACCTTCATCAAGCGTAGGCTCATCATAATCTTTCATTTTCAAATACAGAATCTCCTCATCTAGGAAGTCGTACTGAACAGACTGATGATCTTCAATCGGCTGGTGCGTTAAATGGTCAGCCAAGATACTACCTTTGATAGCTTTCTGAGCTCGATACTCGATATCATACTCAGACAACAACATCTGCCAACGGGCAATCCTCCTAGTTAAAGCAGGTTTCTCGAAAATATACTTGATCGGATCCATTCTGGATATCAACCAAGTTGTATGATTTATCATGTACTGGCGCAGACGCTTAGCAGCCCAAGCCAAAGCACAACACGTCTTCTCAAGCATAGAGTATCGAGACTCACAATCAGTAAACTTCTTACTGAGGTAATAGATAGCAGATTCTTTCTTCCCTGATTCGTCTTGTTGACCGAGTACACAACCCATCGAGTCTTCAAGAACAGTCAAATACATGATCAGAGGTCTTCCTTCTACAGGCGGAGACAAGATTGGAGGTTCAGACAGATACTCTTTGATACTGTCGAAAGCTTTCTGGCAATCCTCGGTCCAATCATGAGACTGATCTTTCCGGAGTTGCTTGAATATTGGCGCACATGTGGCAGTCATGTGGGATATAAATCTGGAAATATAGTTCAAGCGGCCAAGAAACCCTCGGACTTGCTTCTCAGTTTTTGGTGCAGGCATCTCTTGTATTGCTTTGACCTTTAAAGGATCAACCTCAATACCTCTCTCGCTGACAACAAAACCCAACAACTTGCCAGAACGGACTCCAAATGTACATTTGTTCGGATTCAGACGAAGCCTAAACTTCCTCAGACGCTGAAAAAGCTTCAACAAATGCTCAACATGTTCAACTTCCGTTCGGGACTTAGCAATCATATCATCAACATAGACCTCTATCTCCTTGTGCATCATATCATGAAACAAGGTAGTCATAGCTCGTTGATACGTGGCTCTGGCGTTCTTCAGACCGAAGGGCATCACTCGATAACAGAATGTTCCCCAAGGTGTGATGAATGTTGTCTTCTCCATATCTTCGGGTGCCATCTTGATTTGATTATATTCGGAAAATCCGTCCATAAAGGAAAAAACTTTGAATTTAGCTGTATTGTCTACCAACATATCAATGTGTGGTAGAGGGAAATCATCTTTGGGACTAGCCTTATTCAAATCTCGAGTATCAACACACATACGGACTTTTCCGTCTTTCTTAGGCACAGGCACAATATTTGCCACCCATAGAGGATATGTAGAAGTCACCAGAAACCCCGCATCAATTTGCTTCTGAACTTCCTCTTTGATCTTCACTGCCATATCTGGATGAGTTCTTCTGAGCTTCTGCTTCACACGCACGTACTCAGGCTTCAAAGGCAGGAAATGTTGCACAATATATGTATCTAGACCCGGCATGTCTTCATACGACTAATCAAAGATATCAGAATATTCTCGTAGCAAACTGATCAACCCCTTCTTGACAGACTCTTCAAGAAGTGCCCCAATCTTCACCATACGAACACAATCTTCAGACCCCAAGTTGACTGTTTCCAGATCTTCGAGATGCGGCTAAATGATCTTCTTCTCGTGCTCAAGGAGACGGGTAATCTCATCAGGAATCTCTTCAACATCATCCTCCTTTTCCTCGAATACAGGGAATTCAAAATTGGGAGATGGCGTTGGATCATTATGTTCAATGGGTTTTAGAATCAACCTGCATAATGATTTTAGATAATAAAAAGCTTTAGAACTTAAACAAGCAAATCATTATGCAGATGAAAAGATTGCTTTTATTCTTGTTTTTAGGGTTTTTTGTGATCACCGATTTCATGCAAAAGCAAAAAGTGAAAACGAATGGAAAAACAAATGTTTAACAATGCATTAATTGGATGAAATATCATTGTATAGATGCTGCCAACAATGTCATCACTTATCCTTTTGGCATGGGAGAAGGGTTTTGAACAAAGTGAACAAATTACGCTGACTTATGAATGACCGTAGGAACATCCACAGCGACCCAATTGTGACAGATCCCGCCAGGGATAACAAAGTTGCTCAAATCCTCTGCATCCTCTTCCAGAATAGCAGCAGCTTCCTCAATCTGATCATCATGGATGAAACCTCCACTCTTGAACAGTCCTTGCTTGTTGAATGCCCCAGAAGAATAGCCAATGCCAGCCCGGGTGTTATTGTCTTCAAGCTCAATCATCTTCCCTAAACCAGCAACTGCACCACATTCAATGGCCAGTTTCGCATCACGATAGGAAACAAATGAAGGAGACTTCTTCTCAATCGGCTCAGCAATAGACAAAGCTTGGAAAGGCGTTCCAACTTCATCCTCAGCATCAATATATGAGAAAGAAGACAAGTGGCTAACCAGGAGAGCCTTTTCTCCCCCTACCACAACCAATTTCTTATTCTTAACGAATTTCAGCTTTTGGTGTAGGGTGGATGTCACGGCGCCAGCCTCGTGAATCCATGGTCTACCAAGGAGACAGCTATAAGATGGGTGGATATCCATAACCTGAAAGGTAACTTGGAAATCACTTGGTCCAATCTTGATTGGGAGATCAACTTCCCCAATCACGGTCTTACGCGACCCATCAAAAGCTTTCACAACAACACCACTCTGCCTCATGGGAGACCCCTGATATGACAATCTCGAAAGAGTGGTCTTCGGTAATACATTTAGAGATGACCCAGTGTCCACCAGCACGTTGGACATGGCATCAGTCTCGCAGTTCACGGAAATATGTAAAGCCATGTTGTGGTCTCTTCCCTCCTCAGGGAGATCAGCGTCACAAAAACTCAAAGTGTTGCAAGCAGTAATGTTTGCAACAATACTGTTAAACTGTTCGATTATGACATCATGATCGATATAAGCCAGGTCCAAAACTTTCTGCAGAGCCTCCCTATGGGGTTCTGAATTCAGAAGCAAAGATAGCACGGAGATCTTGGACGGCGTTTGTAGAAGCTGGTCTACAACATTGTACTCACTCTTCTTGATGAGCCTCAGCATCTCATCACAGTCTTCATTCACAATTCCACTCGGGCCAACAGAAGAAGTAGGAGTCTTTTGTACAGAGGAGGGTTTGGCAACAGCAAGTGCCGGGTTCAGAACATTCACCACAGTCCCAACCGGACGCTCAGCAGAATCAGAAACAATATGAGGCTTCGGGGGTGCAGAAAACACACGACCACTACGGGTCAACCCGCTCACATCAGCAATATTAACCACAGAGGTTAAAGGTAACGACACTTCTTTCCAATCTTCCACAGCAACTGGATTATATCGGAAGGGAATAGCTTTATCTGAAGCATAAGGCACAGGGCCTGCAGGTTTGATTACCAGAGAAGGAGAAACCTTCGGCTTGCTACCATCATAACGGATGACAACAGGTTCAGGAATCTTGAACACAGGAGAAATCACATTTACTTCTGGTTCATCTTCATCAACATTTCTGTTCTGAAGAATCTCAATGGTACCCTCATCCAACAGCTCTTGAAGCTCTCTGCGCACTTGGCGACAACCCAATCTATTGACGGAACAGATACGGCATTTGTCATGGTCATGCTCCATATGACTGTAATCACACAGCAGACGATGCAACTCGACCAATGACTGTCGAATATGACTTACATATTTGACTTTATATTTGCCAGGGCACCCCTGGACCATGTTAACCGACTTCCCATGCTCGGGCAATGGGTTCTTCGTAACATTGGGGCCTCAGTCCTCAAAGCTCAGAATGCCGCATCTCATAAGGTCTTGAACCTTAGTCTTCAATGGATAGCAGTTCTCTATATTGTGGCCGGGAGCGCCGGAATGATAAACACAATGCTGGTCAGGCTTGTACCACCACTGCAGGTTAGCAGGTACAGCCGGAGGATCCCTCGGGGTAACCAGTTTCCGCTCTATTAAAGAGGGATAAAGCTCAGCATATGACATAGGAATAGGATCAAAAGTGATCTTCTTCCTATCATAATTCAAACTAGCTTGATTACTGTTGCCACGAGGCTGGTAAGCCTGTTGCTGTGGGCGATGTTGCTGTTGAAACTGAGGTTGTTGCTGATGCTGATGATTGGGCTGCTAATATTGTTGAAAATTATCTCTGAAAACAGGTGTTATGTGAGCCACCTGATGCTGATGACGCACCGGCTTCCTCTTGGCAGAGGGTCTTTTAGGTTTAGCATGAGATTGCACAGCGTGTGTCTCTTTGTCCTTCTGGGACATGGCTCTGAATTGAATACGGTCAGGAGCCATATCCACGTTGTATTTGTACTGCTTTACGAAGGCCTCGCCAAGATCATTGAAGGAACGGATGTTTGCGCTATCAAGGCTCATATACCAACGAAGAGCTGCACCAGACAAACTAGCCTGAAAATAATGAATCAGTAGCTGATCATTATCAGTCTGAGTAGACATTTTCCTGGCATACATGACCAGGTGGCTGAGCGGGCAGGTGTTCCCCTTATACTTCTCAAAGTCAAGGACTTTGAATTTGACGGGTATCTTAACACCGGGAACCAAGCATAGTTTATCAGCAGACTTGCCGAACAAATCTTTCCCTCGGAGGGTCTTCAATTCCTTGTGGAGCTCAAGAAACTGGTCGTTCATAGCTTCCATCTTTTCATTAACATCTGGGCCCTCAGACGGCTCAGAATGATAGATGGTGTCGTCTACCCTGGGAATGGTATGCACGATAGGAGGAGGCATAGCAAGGACCGGGCTAGATGCCGACATGGAAGCAAAAGTAGGAGCTGGAATGTCTGGCATAAAACCTGGAGGCATGCCCCACGGAAATCCGGCTGGCATGGCTGGCACGAAGTGGGCACTGGTAGCTGGCACAGTTGAAGAAACCACTTCAGATATAACAGTCCTCTGGGGAGGAGTTGCAGGAGGTGGAGACGGTTGATTCTGAGCAGCCAAGAACTGCTCCATCGTAGCACTCAGTCTAGCGACCTCTTCCTTCAGCTCACGGTTCTCTTGTTCAAGTTGATCCATCACTCTTGCAGAATTGGCTCTGGTGTAGTACCGATGAGTCAGCTTGTCTTCAAAATAAATGAAGAGCACAGAGTTAGGCCACAGACAAGAAGACCAGAACAACACCTGCTTATGCAAAATGATGCATGCAATGCTCGTGCACATGCTTTGTTTTTATTTCAAGGAACTTTTAGGGTTCTATCTGCAATTTTTGAATATTTAAGCATTTAATAGCATATGGAAAATATCTCATCAAATATATTTGAGACAAAGAAGTACAACATTGTTGATTATTACAAGGGAAAAGGAAAATAAACATCCTATGGATCCCTAGAAGCTCGAGATGCTGGAAGACGAGATACACAAAGCTTCTTGATCTCTCTCTCATATGCTGCTTCCATATCCGCTTTCTCCTTAGCAAGTCGATCATACTTCCTCTTCCAGAACTTGGAAGACTGAGGAAGTAGAGAAGTCCAAGTATCATTCGGATCATCTATCACCTGATGTTCGAGGAATTCAATCAGAGCGTCCTTCTCCTTGATTTGCTGAAGCAACTCTTCTCTTTCACGGATCCATGCACGTGAAAGGTCTTCTTCTCTCAACTCCTCTTTGCCTTGGTTAGGGAGGGTTGAAGGCCCAGCCACAACCAACGGTGTAGGTCTTGGATAATCATATGGCATAAGATATTCAGAAGCTCTCTGTCTGACCCAAGAAGTATACGGCTCCAAAGCTATGCAGTTCTTCGGACCCAACTCATTTCTACCCTTCTTGTGAATCTTGCGCCAAGCGCGGACCATCCTGGCTTTCAGGCCTTGGGGATCTTTACCCTCCTAAAAGAACACACCTTCTAACAGAATGTTATGAGGTTTATCCTTTAGGGGGAACCCAAGCTGACGACGTGCTAAGATAGGATTGTAGCTGATCCCACCACATGTACCAAGAAGAGGCACATTAGGGAATTCACCACAATAATCAATGATCTGAACAGTATCATACACGCGATCATACCAAGAGATATCGTCATTAGTGAGAGACATAAGCCTCGTAGACCACCGTAGACATCCCTTGTTCTCCTTGAAAGCAAGCGTCTGCGGTAAGTGAGAAATAAACCACTTATACAACAGAGGCAGACAGCACACAATAACTCCTCCACCCTTTGCATTCCTCAGATGCAAAGAGAAATAGGTATCACCCAACAGAGTCGGAACGGGATTAAGAACAGAAAAGATCCTAATGGCGTTCACATCCACAAATTTGTCGATGTTGGGGAACAATACCAAACCATAGATGAGCAGCACAAATAAAGCCTCAAAGGCATCCTCACTCATGGCCTTCCCATAAACGGTAGCTTGAGCGATGAGGAAATCAGAAGGAAGACCCTGAATTCCACCTTTGGTGGTCATATGAGCTTCAATAAGGGATTCATCTATGCGCAACAAGTCTGCGATCTCTTGAAAAGTCGGAATACTCTCTAAGCCACTGAACGACACCTGATCCAAAACGGGAATACCCACAAGATGCGCATACTCCTCGAGCGTAGGCAACAGCTGGAAGTCTGGAAAAGAGAAGCAGTGATACAGAGGATCATAGAACTGCGCCAAAGTACTCATCAGCCCTTCATCAACCTGAGTAGTCAACAGAGGCAGAAGCTTCCCATAACGAGCTTTGAAACCCAAGGGATCTAATACATAGGATGTCAGATTCCTTAACTCTTTCACATCGGGCTGTCTAAAGTTGTACTTCTTTGTATGCCTTTTTGGTCTTTCCATGTCTTAAAATTTTGCAAATAAACCCTTTAAGTTCCTTGAAAATTTTCTGATTTATTTTTTGATGACATGAATGCAGATGAATGCATGAATGTATGAATGCAGCAATCACACTCAAGGATCAAGCAAAACACACCAAACAAAGGTCATGGGAAAGCTCATAGTATCCTTAATATCAATCATCCACTTTGGTGGATTATGGTTTTCACCTTATCAACACCCAAGTTCCATTGATATTAACAATACATGAACCGGCTCAATCATCCTTAATATCAATCATCCATTTTGGTGGATTATGGTTTTCACCTTATCGACACCCAAGTTCCATTGATATTAAGGATGTCTGAACGACTCAACCATGAATCACGGGTTTGTTGAGAGTCACGAGCATGGAGTCTCGGTTAAGAACCACCCAAAGGGAGTGTACTAGGGTTTAAACCTGCCGAACATGTTCTACAAAAGGTTCCCATAGTCATCATCCCATCTTTCGAATATTATCGGAGGAACGAATACTCGTATTCCAAAAATATTCTCAAGAGAGGCTCTTATGAGTGTAGTATCGCGTAACAATCGCATCAGATCTTACATCTGAACGACCTCCGCACTACGTCCTAAAAATAGGCCAAGATGGGCTTGGTAACTAAGGTCATTGGCTTCTAAGGCACATGATTAAAAGAATAATGCCTAACCACAAATAACTTGTGTGACATTATTAATCCAACATGACCTCCACCAAGTGAATGGACTCGCAAGTCAACTTGTTAAGGAATACTCCACACAAGTCGACAAGACTATGCCATTCTCCTATACTAAGGTGCACTCGAGTTCGGGTATAGAACTTATCTCACAGAGATCACCAAGCAAACAACAATTGTATATCAAGCAATTCAATCATTACAATCAATACAGTAATCCCAAATTGTACAAAAATATGTCACATAACAGATAAACAATATCATACAACAAGGGTGAAAAGTAGGCAAAACCACCAAGGATAGTGTCCCCAGCAGAGTCGCCACTTTTCTGTAGCGGTGTATTCGTCACTTTATGATTTATTGATTAAACCAAAAGCAAAGCATACAAAGAATTGAGTCGCCACCGCACTTTTATTTATCCAAAGGAATGGCTAAAAAGCGAACGAAAGCCTAAGAAGTTTTACACATAGAAAACTAATGAAAAGATCAGAGATCTGGGTAAGGGGTTAATTACGCAATGGGAAGGTGTTAGGCACCCAAAACGTCCTAGGTACTCCTAGGGAGGCCTTTTCACACTTGTTGTACGAAATGTTATCTGTTTATGAAATATTTATTGTACAAACATGGATTGAAGGGATGAGAAAAGAATATACAAGTTATTATTTTTGTGTTTGAACGGATGAACCCGTTGCCTACGTACCTTTCCATGGAAGGTAAGGATCAAAACGCCGTAGTTCGGCTAAAAGATTTCCAAAATATGAGTGAATTCATTTAAAACAAAAGCCCTAAGGTCTTTCGTTATCCACGGGAGAAAACTCAACCTTATACAAACAACAAGTCCACCACGTGAGAAAAGCTTCAACTTGCTAGTGAGGGGTTAACCCTATAATAAGCAAGGAAGTCTTACAATTCAATCACTAAGGACAAAAGGTGAGATTAACATCAACCACTAAGATAATTGAGATCTATGGCTAATGTATGAAAACTTATCAAGAATGGACAAAGCCACAAAACAATTGAATGAGTGAAATTAACCAATTAGAATTTATTCACAAAAAGATGGTCAAAGTGTGATTAGAATTCAATTCAAAAGAAGTATTATGAAAATGAAGTTTGAAAAATCAAAGGCTTAAGGCCTAGGTTTCTAATTTGAAAAGAAGTGAAAATGTTTGCACAATAGTTTTCAAGTTGGGATTAACATGCAAATGGAGGTTTAAAGAAACAAAAGGTGGGAGGGTGAGGAAGTAAAACTTCTTAGATGTTCACCTCTTGAGATCATATGTAGATGATCCAAATGATTCCTTTGGAATAGGCAACAAAGCAATAAGCAAATAACAAGATGGATACCAGATGCCAATCAATGGACTTACACTAATCTCACAAAACAAAGAAACAAGGATATCAGATGCCAATCAATGGACTTACACCAATCTCCTAAAACAAAAAGAAGCATGGATACCAGATGCCAATCAATGGACTTACACCAATCTCCTAAAACAAAAAGAAACAATGATACCAGATGCCAATCAATGGGCTTATACTAGTCTCACAGGAATGATCATAGGAAACAACTGCCAATAAATGGACTTACAATTGACTCCTCACAAGAAGCAAATAACAAATGCAATAAGCAAGAGGAAACAAGTTGCCAATAAATGGTCTTACACTCGACTCCAAGGAAAGGAATGCCAATGAATGGTCTTAGTTCCAAATCCTACCAGATCATAGGAAACAACTGCCAATAAATGGACTTACAATTGACTCCTCAATGGACAAACAAAGTGTCACAAAGCAATGAGCTATGATTATGAAATGATATACAAATAATGATGATAAATGCACAAGACACACATAAGCAAATAAGCACAGATGAATCAAGTAAGCAAATAAACAAGTCAATTAGCACACACTATATACAATCAATTAGGCTCAAGCAAGGTTAGGCTTTACACCCAACTGGAATGGGGTAATTTGAGCTCTTAACCCTAACATTGAGAGTTAGGGTGAAGCAGATGAAATGGAGATGAGGGGCGTGCCTCATAGCTCTTATCCCTGGCCTGGGAGAGCTTTAACCAATAGAAAGTGTGGGAGTTCAGAAAGTAGGAACTCTTCTCCACAAGTGATTGACTCTATAAGATCTTGGGTTAGTATTCACAATGCATCAACACATGGTGTGAGCAAAGTGAATGACACACTGAATAGCAGGAGATGGATTACACATCTCTTTTATCTGCCAATTGCCTCATGAGAGGACTTTTCCTGCTTGGCACAAAATTAAACAATCATAAGCATTGCCTCTTAAGGAGGACTTCAGACAGGTGCCTACCATTAACAGTAGGTCGTCCAGACTACATGAAGATTAAAGAATATACCTAAGTGGTTAAGCAACCAAGCAAAGCAAAGTTCACAATGAACTTAAAGAAACTTAAGTACCTCTTGAAGAGCAGAAGCTGGAATTGGCTTGATTCAAGGCTTGAAATGATCAAAAGTTTCTCTATGATGCTTGTATGGATGATTGAAGTAGAGATTGAGGCTCAATTGTGCTTGCATTCAACAGAATCTGAAATCACCATGGATGTTCTAAGCTTCGAGCATGCTTCAATGTGGCTCCAATTGCTTCAATTCCACGTGCAATTCTACTCCAAAATGCCTCAGGATCAAGAATCAAGCAATGGAATGTGCTTTTGTTTGAAGTAATTGCAAAAAAGTTTGAGAGAAAAGTTTCAAGAATTTGGATCTACATCTGAAAAATGAGTTCTAATTGCTGAAAACGGTTAGGATTTTCTTTATATATGCCTTGTTAATTATGCTGTAATCATGCTTAAGCCAATTGCTAATGAGATTAGTCAAGTTTTAAGGTGTATGTGCAAATTGGTTTTTCACCTTATGCATGGAATGCATGTGTGAACAGTGCATAAATTCCCTTCAATTTCACTTAAAATCCAATTTTAAAATCAATGGCAATGTCAAAAAGTTCAAACAATGCACCAAATTTGAATTTTAAGATTTCCCTCCAAAAAGCAACGAATTAACAAGTGATCATGTGATGATAATTCATGTAATGTGATGCATGATTTGGAAATTAGAGGTCAAGAGGAGAAAAATGCAAAAAGAGCCACTCATTTTGGAGCTTTGGTTGAAAAGTTATGCTCATTTGAAGTCCCATGCACACTTTGCCATGTTTTGATCATATCTCCTTAACCACACATGAGAAATTGACGATCTTGGACTTTTTGGAAATTGGAGAGAAAGATCTACAACTTTCATGTTCAACAAAATTTCATTTGAAGCTTTTTTGATGATGTAATTTGAAGTTGAAGTTGGGATAAAACCTTTCCATTTTTGGAAAGTTTGAATTATAGGTCACTTGCTATTTTTGTAAAGTTTTGACTGGACCTCAAATTCTTCAATGTGAGTGTTTGAAATGTCAAATGAGACTTGTTTGAACATGAATGAAGTATTTCTAATCACTTCCCACCTCCAAATCCACAATTGACTTTGCAGTTGACCTTCTAGGTCTTCAGATGACTTGGGAATGTTCTGATGAAATTCAAGCCTCTACCACTTGGGATTTTGCTTCAAAATGACGTCATAGCTCATATGAACTCTTGTGAATGATTGTGGGTCTAAATTCTCAAGAATGGCCACCATCTATTGCTCAATGGCTGCCTTTGACTGTCTTGACCTGTGATTGCTTCATCTGCAAGACAAAGGTTAGATGACATATTTTTGTACTTTTGGTTAGTGATGAAAAGAAAAGTAATGATATACAAATGCAAAGAATGCTTGGTGATCAAGAATCCCTCTCAAAAAGATAACCTACCCATAAGGAAGGAGGCAAGGTGTCCAATGATCGTTGAGGCAATGCAATGATATGATATGATGCCATGAGGGATCTTAGGGACAAAATTGGGGTCTTACACCCACCAGTCGCCATCCAACTCGCTCCCAGTCAGAGTTTCCTCCTGGTTTCTGAGCAGCTGTTTTGTGTTTATCTTTTGTATGGTTGTCTCCCATTTGATATGGCGTTGACCTAAAATTCCCTACAGACTCGATAACTTCTCCTCTCCTTAGCAGATCTCCTCCGCCGGCTAGATTTGAGCCTTTGGTTTGTGATTTCTCTGTTCTCCAACAGTTGTCTCCCTCTTTTTGTGGATTGACCGAGGATTGTACTGATGATTCAAATTCTTTGTGACACCTTTGTATCCTTTGTGATCGTTTTGTCAGCATAATCATCATATACATATACATTCATATAATTTCATAATTGCATATTTGCATATCTGATTAACTTGTTGGTTTGATATTCTCATTCTCTGTATGGCGGTACTTTATCCCCATACAAATTTCGGTGTCTGTCCTCCCTCAATTGTAGAGCGTCAGCCCCTTAGGCAGAAAGACTTTAACCTTTCTACTCTTCCCCACTGAGATGTTCCTCGTGGATGATTATTACTTCAGTTTCCTTTCCAGTTGTTTATCTGGATGGAATCACTCCCTTTGAGTTATGTCCTCAATGGGTTGAGTCTTGATTGACTGTTTCTTTCTAGCTCTTACCTAGATAGATGCTTCGAGTCTCTTAAGAGTTTATTGCCTAGTAACTAGTAATATTCTTCTTAGTTTGCAGTTTGTTGCTTTCTCCTCATTAGAGTCCCCAGTGGATCTGATTCCCTAGGAAGTATATCCTTGATATGTTCACCCTAACCGGTGACGGATATCTTTCTCTCCCCTGCTTGAGTTTATCCTTGATATGTTCATCCTAACCGATGACGGATATTCTCACCTTTGGTGTTTGACCTAGTAAAAGGTAGTTGTAATCCCTATTCTTGCTCCCTAGAGAGTTAATCCTTGATATGTCCATCCTAATCGATGACGGGTTTCCTTCTCTTGGCGGTCTTCTACCTAGTAACCGATAGTTCTAAATCCTGCTTTTGTCCCCTCCACAAAGTTTATCCTTGATATGTTCATTTTAACCAGTGACGGATTCTCTCTCATGGTATTCTATCCTAAAATTCTAGTATCAGATATGAGATGTCAAAGGTAATGTCATGACACTAATATCTGAACAATACAAACAGGATAAAAGATAAAGAACTGTAATGCACGAGACACAAGCAATTGTTAACCCAGTTCGGTGCAAACTCACCTACATTTGGGGGCTACCAAGCCAGGAAGGAAATCCACTAAAATAGAATCAGTTGAAAGACTCTCAGTAAACAACACAAGTTACAGTCTTTTTCACCTAATCTCTACCCGTGTGACTTCTACCTAAGAACTCTTAGATATGAGATCCCACTCACTCCCCCTCAATCACACCAGTGATATTAAACAATAATTACAGTGGAAATAAGACACTCTTCAAAGACACACACTTGATCTTACTTAGCAGCTTCAATCAAGTAGACATACACTCATGCTTAAAAGCTTAGAGTGACAAATTACAACTCAAAAATCAGACCAATTCAATCATCTATGGATGAATTTAATGGCTTACAAGTCACACGACCATACAAGACTTAAACCCTTATTCTCTCTCAATATTTCGTTCGTTATTTCTTGTGTATCAAATCAGGTTTTCCATGTCCTTTTTATAGAAGCATTTGGCTGGGCTTGGACATCATAAAACCCTAAAATTATTTTCCATTCATATCTTCTCATGACAGTTGATTAGATCTCTTTGGAAAATAAGTTAATCACATTGTAATTACTGATTGATAGCGTGTTCAATTAACTCATCAATCATACACAGATTTCCATTAAAAACGCAATCACATAATACATAACATTCAGACTGAATGTTCTGTATACAGATGTCATGACATCGGGTCTGACATCCTGGAAAAATCCTGCATATTTTATATTTTCAACATCCAGCACGTACAAGATATCTTATGTTAAGATATCACATGTGACAACTTATGAACACTCTTGGTTTTACCAAAATTGCTGCCAACACCTAGAACCAACAAACTCCCCCTTTGGAAAATTTTGGCTAAAACATATATCAGTCCATTTGTTCACAAGAAAAAAACACATCAGTAGTTAAACAGCATAACAACAGTTCAGCAGCAGCAGAAGCAAACACGATTACTAGTTATAATAGGAACTAGTAATACACACATTAAACACACAGGTACTTCTTCTCCCCCTAAGTCTGTTCAACACAGACATCTCCTTCAACAACAACAACACCTGTAACATTCAGAGTCACCCTCTGACATCTCCTTCAACATCACCTGTGCAACACAAAACATTATTCTATTCATACATCTCCTTCAATATCACAGAACATCATTCTGTTCAACATCATCAGCTGTCATCTATTTAGCCTAGCTAGCTACATCAACACATAATAACTGCAGCTCTCCACATCTCCACACATTAACTACAGCTCTTCACATGATAACTTCTCCCCCTTTTTAGTCAAAATAGACCAAAGTGACCAATTAGACAAAATAAATGTCAATCAGTCCAGCAGAAAATGTCACAAAGGATGTTATAACATATAAAATGTTAAAACATAATGTCAGGAGATACAAAACCATAATTATACACAACTGCATTAGCTTAGATAATCAGAAATCCAGGGAACTCATAAAGAGCCGAAATATTACATCATGGCATCAAAAAGGACTGCCAAAAATTATAAACATCAAACAGTAAAACATCAAATCACCCAGGCATCCAAAACAACATCCAGAACACACATCATTTACAGGGAGACCATCAATACCACAACTTAGTCTGAGGAGGTAGCATCTTCTTCACCTTCAGATCCAGAACTACCACTAGATTGATCTTGAGAATTAGACCTCCCACTTGAGGTATGGGCATCTGAGTCTTTGGCTTCACCAACATTGTCCATCTCTCCTTGCTCTAAGCTACTAATTAGAACCTCTAAAGCCTCTTTCCTAGCCTTAGCTACCCTAATCCCAGTTTCCAACTCCTTACAGGTTTCTTTCAATTGAGCAATCATGCCATCTTGAGAGGTTGGCTTCTTCATTGCAGATGTCATGACAATGTCATTGACATGACTGCCTTCAAATAACTTGTAATGGATTGACAATGGAGGCTTCCTTCGATTGGGGATATCACTTGTGTTTAAAATACCAGGTTGCTGGCTTAAAATTATTCCACAAATGATTGAGGGAAAGGCAATTGGTAGCTTTACTGCATTAGTGGAAGCATGTCTAGCAATTTGTTCAAACATGAACCTTCCATAATCAAAGTTGAGCCTGGTTCCAATATCATAGATTATCCTTCCAAGAACATTAGAGATTGTTGAGATATGGTTTGTTGGCACCCAGTTGGATGAACCTATCTTATGCAAGATAGCATATTTTACAATTAATTTGCCAGCAGATAGATGCTTTTTTCTTGGCCATTCCTTGACTTGACCAGTAGTGATTGTCCTACAGACTTCATTGTCTGTGGCTTCTAACTCAACAGCTCCTTTTGTTCCTCTTCCTAGGAACTTATTGAGTTTAGTTGGGGAGAACCTTACACGCCTTCCTCTCACAAACACCTTGCAAAATTCTTTGCTATTCTTGTCAGAAATATCCTTAGGGATATCCACCACAAACTCCATAACCTCCTTCACTTCCACAACTTCTTTCCCTAGTTCCCTCTCCACAGCAACTCTCCTCTGTATAACAAATTTCCACTTGGCTGCACCATCTTCCAGATGGAAGGAAATGTTGTCCAAATGCACAACTGCAACCTTAGCAGGAGATTTTCTAACAGCTTGCTTTTTAACAGGAGAGATGTCTGGGACATCGTGTTAGACATCATCTTCAGAATCAGAACTTTCTCTTCTTGACTTCCACTTTACTCCATAATTTTGAAGGACCTACAGCAGCAACCTTCTTACTAGTTCTGGCTGTCAACATCTCAGCCACAGACTTGCCTTTCCTGGTCTTCATTTTCTTTGAAACACTTGGTTTCAAGTGATGAACCAAGGTGTCATCTTCCTCATCTGAGCTTTCTTCCTCCAAATCAATAACCTTCTTAGCAGTTTCATGCTTCTTAGACTGAGAAGCATTTACAGGTTTCTTAGTAGGAAAGGTTTTACCTAGAGAACATAGTCCCTTAGCAGCAATGTCTTTCTCTGACCTAGATGAATCATCATCTTTCTCATTTTGAGGTTCCACCTCAGGTGAGGGGTCCCTTCTAGACAGAGGAGTCGAAACTCCCTTGACTGAGTGTCCTTCATTTAGGATCCTTGTTACTAGGTTCCTAATGACACGATCTGTATAATGCATGTCATCCTTAGGTGGAGGATTATCAGAGTTGTTACCTTGATTGTTTCCTGCCGTGGAAGAAGGACCAGGGGAGTCGCCTGGGATTACAGAAAGAGGAATAACTTCCACAATGTCTTCATCCAGAAACTCCATGGAGGGAGTTCTTGCTTTGTGAGTGGGTTTTGAACCAGAAGACGAGGGATGTTGTGACATTTTGTTGAACTTTTGAGAAAAAAATTGTTTCCCTAGAAGAGATGGTCTGAGCAGTTTGATGAAGATGGAAGTGGTTGTGTTGAGGTAGCGTGTGAAAATGGTATAGATGCTAGTTCCAATACTAGGTAATGATTTACCATAAATGGGGCACTTTCTTTTAAGTGGGCAGACAATATTTTTATTACCTTTTTCACTCCACTTTAATTGCTATAAATTCTCATGAATACAAATCCCCAATTTCCCTCTTAAACATTCAAACTTATTAGCATCCAAAGCCTTTGTAAATATGTCAGCTAATTGCATTTCAGTAGTAACATGCTCCAGTGCTATGATTTTCTCTTTAACAAGTTCTCTAATGAAGTGATGACGAATATCAATGTGCTTTGTCCTGCTGTGATGAATAGGATTTTTGGAAATATTTATAGCACTCAGGTTGTCACAGTACAATGTCATGACATCTTGTGTGACATTGTATTCAGTTAACATTTGTTTCATCCAAACCAGTTGAGAACAACTACTCCTAGGTGCTATGTATTCAGCTTCAGCAGTGGATAGGGAAACACAATTTTGTTTCTTACTAAACCATGATATCAAATTGTTCCCCAAGAAGAAACATCCTCCTGATGTGCTTTTCCTATCATCAGCACTTCCAGCCAAGTCAGCATCACAGTAACCAGTCAGCATAGATCCACATCCATGAGTATATAACATCCCATAAGCACTGGTTCCATTGACATATTTCAGTATTCTCTTCACTTGGTTAATGTGACTAACTTTTGGTTCAGCTTGATATCTAGCACAAACACCTAAAGCAAATGCAATGGCAGGTCTGCTTGCTATGAGATATAGCAGACTTCCTATCATGCTTCTGTATAGACTTTGATCTACACTAACACCCTTTTCCTCTTTGGAGACTTTCAAATGTGTAGGAGCAGGTGTCCTTTTATGACTTGCATTCTACATGCCAA
Organism: Lathyrus oleraceus; assembly: GCF_024323335.1. Lineage (NCBI taxonomy): Eukaryota > Viridiplantae > Streptophyta > Magnoliopsida > Fabales > Fabaceae > Lathyrus > Lathyrus oleraceus. The sequence goes on along the minus strand of NC_066585.1, from coordinate 361,519,801 downwards.
ACTTCTTAACAATGTTCTTAGCATATTTGCTTTGAGATAGAAAGATAGAATCTTCCATCTGCTTGACTTGTAGCCCAAGAAAGTAGGTCAGCTCTCCAACAAGGCTCATCTCAAACTCAGACTGCATTTGTCTAACAAAATGTTCGACCATCTGATCCGACATCCCACCAAACACAATATTATCCACATATATTTGTGCCATCATGAGTTTTCCTCCTTCATTCTTCACAAATAGGGTCTTGTCAATACCTCCTTTCCTGTATCCATTGTTAGTGAGGAACACTGTGACTCTCTCATACCAAGCCCTAGGATCTTGCTTCAAACCATAGAGGGCTTTCTTCAATCTGTACACATGCTTTGGAAGATTTGGATCTGTGAATCCTTTAGGTTGTCCAACATATACTTCCTCATTTAAGTAGCCATTCAAGAAGGCACTCTTTACATCCATTTGGAAGAGTTTGAACTTCAGAATACATGTCACTCCAAGCAATAGTCTAATGGACTCAAGGCGAGCTACAGGAGCAAATGTTTCATCAAAATCCACTCCTTCAACTTGAGTATATCCTTGTGCTATTAATCTTGCTTTGTTTTTAGTAACCACCCCTTGTTCATCAGATTTATTCTTATACACCCATTTTGTACCTATGACATTTATTCCTTCAGGTCTAGGAACCAGTTCCCATACTTCATTCCTCTTGAATTGACCTAACTCCTCCTGCATGGCATTGATCCAGAACTCATCAGTCAAGGCTTACTTGACATTCCTAGGCTCAATCTTGGACACAAAGCAGCCATGTGAGATCACTTCCCTTGATCTAGTTGTGACCCCTTTATTTGGATCTCCTATAATGAGATCTTTGGGATGATCCTTCTAAACTCTGATGGAGGGTCCCTTGTTGACTTTTTCATCTTCAGGTTCAGCTTGAGGGGGTTCACTCTCCTTATTTTTGTCTGAGAAATCAGCTAGGGGATCATTCAGAGATGTCTCAACATCGTCTGTGACATCAGTCTGTTGGTCATCAACCACAACATTAATAGATTCCATCATTCCTTTAGTTCTGGAATTAAATACATTATATGCTCTGCTGTTTGTTGAGTAGCCCAAAAATATTCCTTCATCACTTTTGGGATCCATCTTCCTTCTTTGTTCACAATCAGTCAAGATATAGCATTTACTACCAAACACATGGAAGTATTTGACTGTAGGTCTTCTCCCTTTCCAGACTTCACCATTTTGTTGGGGAGTAATGGGAGATGAGAACTCATGATGAATTCCTTTTGAAGAACAGAATTCAGCAAACTTGCTGTTCTCAAATTCCTTCCCATGATCACTTCTAATTTTGATGACTGGACTTTCCTTTTCTCTTTGAAGTTTTAGACAAAGATCTTTGAAGACTTCAAACACATCAGACTTTTCCCTTATAAAATTGATCCAGGTGTATCTGGAGAAGTCATCCACCACTACATAAGCATACTTCTTCCCACCAAGGCTTTCCACCTACATGGGTCCCATCAAATCCATATGGAGGAGTTCCAAAACATTGGAAGTGGTGTCATGTCTGAGCTTCTGGTGTGACATCCTTGTCTGTTTTCCAATCTGACATTCCCCACAGACTTTTCCTTCATCAATCTTCAAGTTAGGAATTCCTCTAATAGCTTCAACAGATATAATCCTCTTCATACCTTTAAGATGCATATGGCCCAATCTTTGATGCCATATCTTCACTTCTTCTTCTTTGGCTAAAGTACACATTGAAGAGTAACCAGTTTCTTGAGAACTCCACATGTAACAGTTGTCTTTAGACCTGACTTCTTTCATGATCACTTCATTTTCTTTGTTAGTAATCAGACATTCAATTTTGGTGAAGTTTACATTTAAGCCTTGGTCACACAGTTGACTGATGCTTATTAGATTTGCAGTCAATCCCTTAACAAGTAGGACATTGTCAAGGTCAGGAACTCCAGGCCAATCAAGCTTACCAATCCCCTTGATTTCACCGTTTGCTCCATCACCAAAGGTGACATAGCTTGTGGCATGAGGATGAAGGCCAGTTAGCAGGTTATTGTTTCCAGTCATGTATCTGGAGCACCCACTGTCAAAATACCAATCTTCTTTGGCTGAAACTCTGAAGGAAGTGTGAGCTATTAGACTTGTAACATTAGTCTTAGGAACCCATTGCTTTTTGTTGACAGGCCTGTGATGTTTGGGTCTTGTAGCGGGGTATTCACTACCTTTAGATTTATTGACTAAATCAAAAGTAAGCATACAATTCGAGTCGCCACCGTACTTCTATTTATCCAAAGGAAAGGTTAGAAAGTGAACAAAAACCAAGTAAGAAAATTTATCTAATCAAAAACTAATAAAAATGTCAGAGATCTGGGTAAGGGGGTTGGTTATGCAATGGGAAGGTTTTAAGCACCCAAAACATCCTTAGTACTCTAAGGGAGCCTTTTTTGCAAATGTGTGTTGTAGGTTGGTATTTGTGAAAATATTTGTGCAAACAAGATTGGGGAGATGAGAAAAGAATATACATATTATTTACAAATTTGTTGTTTGAATGGATAAACCCATTGCTTACGTACCATCACAAAAGGTAGGATCAAAACCTCGTAGTTCGGGGTAAAAATCTCAAAAAAGATTGGTGAATTGATTTGATCAAAGCCTTAAGGTCTTTTGTTATCAAAGGGAGAAAACTCAACCTAAACCAACAATCCACCATGTGAGGAGAGCTTCAACATACTAGTGAGGGATCCACCCTATAATAAGTAGGGAAAACTTATAGTCCAATCACTAAGGAAAAGGTGAGGTTTACATCAACCACTATGATAACTCAATCCTAATGACTAATGTTTATGAAAAAGTTTTTAAAAAGGTGGCCATTGGAACCACAAAAACAACTTGAAGTGAGTTGTATTTACAAGTTAGAAGTATTCACAAAATGAAGTCAAAGTATGGTTAAAATTCATTCACAATAACTATTGATGAAAAGAGTTTGAAAAAATCAAAGGCATAAGGCCTAGGTTTCTAATTTTAAAATGATGTCAATGCTTGCACAAAAATGAGTTTGGCTGGGGTTAGAGTGGAGAGAAGAAAAGAAGGGCTAATCCTAAACATACAAAGATGAGAGAATAGATAAAACCCTTGGAGTTCCTTTCTTGAGATCATAAAGATGATTCAAGATGCTCATTTCCTTTGGACTTAGCAAGCAACAAGCAATCAAAACAAATATTATATTCAAGCTCCTAGGATCTCCATTTGGCTTGTCATCTCTTAACTTGGCTATTCATGACAATGGTCCTTTTTACTATCTCAAGATGGCCTATCACACAAGAACAAACAATCAAAGAGTTCACAATACAATAAGAGGAATGGACAAAGAATGAGTTTAGATTAAGGGTCCTTTCAAGTCAACTTTAAGATTAAGCATTCTAAAGGCATGGGGCCTAGTTTCTCTTGAACCCCTTTAAGCATAGGTAAGGTCCTAATTCTAAGTCCTTTCTCCTTTTGCATTTGGTTCACACAAAACAAGCATAAAGCAAACACAAGATAGCAATATGTTTATATACAATAATGGACTCAAATGAGCAAAAGGAAAATGACATAAACATAAAATATGTGCTCAAGTGAGCAAAGTGAAAATCAATATGAATAATGAGCAAGAAATAAATGACATTAAAAGTAAATGCCAAGAAATTAAATGCTCAAATTAAAGTTAGTAATTAGTAAGGTTATGTTAGCTTGTCATAAGACAATGTAGCGCTATGTTAAGCAATCGTAAGTGGACTAATGTAGTAGTCGCACCTATCTGAGGTTGGTCAATAAAACTATAGGAAAATAAACACAAGTTAGAGATCATGACTAGTAAGCCAAGCTCCTACAACTTGCCATGCCAAAAGAAAAGAAGAAAGACCTTGTATGGATTTTTAGGTTTTTTGCTTGACCAAGAAGTAACCTATCTTGAACACAAAGCAACTCACTTGATATTTGATCAAGTTGAGTTTGATTTGTATCAAAGAAGGTTAGGCCTCTCATATGTCAAGACTAACCACAAATCATTAACTCATTGGCCAAAAGAAAAAGAAGAAGAAAAGAGATGAAGATGAAATGAACAAGATGAGAATTTCAAATGACATAATAAAAACACAATGATCAAATGTGAATGATATCAACATCAACCAATGTAAAACAAAAAAGATATTAAGATTAGAGGTCAACAAAGTAAAACTTATCTTTTGGTATTTTTGGAATTAAAATAAAACATAAAATAAAATGAACAAAATTATGGTCAAACTTCAAATTCAATTCAAATCAACTTGAATAAGTCCAATTGAATTATAATAAGTCTAACATGGTCAAACAAGGTTTGACAAATTTTCTCAACATTTTTTTTGAAAACAGAAACTATTTTTAAACAATTAAAAACAAAGAAAAATAACACAAATGAACTAAAATCTCAAATAAATCTCAAATCAATTAAGAAATTGAAGAGAATATTTTTCATAGACTTATCATAATTCATATGTGTGAAGAAAATATTTTTGGATATCAAAAAGTATTTAAAATGAATTAAAAACTATTAAAAACAAAATAATTCACAAAAAAATATTAAATGGAATCACAAAAATAATTAAAAATCAGATTATGAAACTAGATTTTTCAAGGAAAATTTTAGTGTTGGTCTCATATTTTTGTGATTCCAAATAAAATAGTTATGAATTTTTAAAATAAAAGGGAATAAAAGAAAATAAAACAGAAATTAGAAAAATAGGAAAATCAAGGAGCGCTTGATCCATTTCATTAAATGACGTGGACACATCAGGCGGACTAGAAGCGCGCTACCACCATGGTCATGAGTCAAACGTGTCACACACTCATTTAAAACAAGTAAACAAAATGCATGGCTGAGATTATAACGTGGGAGTGAGATCCAAAGGCTCAGGAGGTTCCACGTGGGGATGGTGGTGGAAACCACCATCTTCTCCGGTGGACTAACCAACTCCGGCCACCAGTTGCAGGTTTTTGAACCTCAACCAAAATGCACAAACGTGGTACCAAAATTAAGTTAGGGTGATGTACATCACCCCTGTAACCTTGGATTGTTCTCAAGATCTCTATCAAGTGAGAAATCTGAGCTTTGAATTTCAAGGTGTGCAAACTGAAATGCTCTAAAACATGAAATTAAAGTCACCGCTGCCTTGCCTCTTGCACGAGGACTTTAGAAAACCAATTGAACACAAGCAAATCACATTGTATGATGAGATTCAGATCGAAATAGTTGGATCATATACCTTTGAAGAGCAGCTTTGATCAGCACGATTCCTTCCAACTTTTTCTTCCAATTTGTTCTTGAGATGTGGTATGAATGCAAGGTTAAGGAATAAGTCTTGAAGATCAACTGATTTTGTTGAAATTCAAGCTTGAATTGAGAAAAAAAATCAGAATTCCTTTGGTATGGTTGAGTTATGATTTCAGCAGAGCTTCAGGTAGCCTTAAGGTTGAATTTAGAATGAGCATGGCATGGTATTTATAGTTGAGTTGCAAGGAAAGTGAGGTAAAACTCGTGTGCATGAAGCTTTGGGTCCTCCATGCATGGGCCTATACAGGCGCATGTGAGGCCCAAAATTGATTGTAATCACAAGCTGAGATCATACCAAGTTGAAATGGACGTGCAATTTGAACTGCAATGGCTTGTGCATGAATATTCAAAGTGAAATGCATAATTGGGCCTAAATGTTCCCCTCTTCGAAAGTCACACATAGAAAATCCAAACATAGGCATGTGAGTAATGGTTGGAAAGGTCTTGACATAAGGAACAAAAGCTATGTTGGGCAAATATCCATTTGGAGTTTGGAAAATTATGAAAACTGACCTAAATTTTCAATTATAGGTTGGAAAGGTGTATATATTTTCAATATGATCAACTTAGACTTAAATTTTGCATCATTTGGATTTTGGATGAGAAAGTTATGGGCACTTGAAGTTGGACATTTTTCACATTCAATGGTTTTGGTCCAAAGTGACCTATAATGTTTTGTATTATCACATGTATTTCTTTTAGGATTATGAAATTTTGTCCAACATAACATTTCAATTAGACATCTTAATATTTCCAATGCAATTAGTCTCACCTCAAAATCAATAAAAATGAGGAAGTTAGTCCTTGGGAAGTTGACCCAAAATTAGGGTTTTAGTCAAAATGACCTATAATGTTTTGAAATGAATGATGACCTTCCAAGTTCCAAATGGATTTTTGATGAACATGAAAGTTGTTCATATGGTTATTAAGAACATTGTTTATTATGGGGTCATCTTCATTTGACAAACACATTAAAAGTTGGGTCTCAGTGGATCTCAGTTTGGTCAGATGACTTGACTGGTCAACTTCTCAAGGCCAAAACCCAAATCTTGATGAATGAATGATTGAGGATACTCACATAAGCTCATGTATGCATAAAATGATGAATTAAAGAACTTACCTTTATTGAATTTGATCATGGGTTGAGGTTGCTTCATGAGCAAGGCACAGTCAATGCATAGTTGAATTAGGGTTTCCATGGGAAACAATCCTCAAGCCCTTTGGTTTATCTTGATAAAATTGACAAATTAAGATACTCGAGAGGAATATATGATGATTAGGAACCTTGTAAACCATTGTCATTCTTGCTTTCATCTTCATCTAGCCACTTCATTGAGTATAGGAGCCTCCTAGGAGCCTTAGATCACATGATTGCTTATGCTTCAAAATAAAAGAGGTTATGACATATTTTTCTGCTTTTGGTTAGTAAACAAAATAAGAGAAGCAATAATATACAATACAAGCATGCTTGGTGGTCTCAAACCAACTCACACAAGTCCCAACCCTAGGGTTAAGGGGTTACACATGTTATGATCCTTGAGGCAATGCAATAAGCAATGATATGATGCCATGGGGGATCTTAGGGTCAAAATTAGGGTCTTACAGGTCTAGGTTGATGATGAGAAGGACTTGGATAACCATACAGCTTATAGCATAAGGGCTTTATGTGGCCAAATTTTCCACAGTAATGACATCTCCATCTTTGGTGTTTCCCTTTCTGTTGTCTTCCTTTACGATGTTGTGACATATGATGTGACATCTCGAGTTTGCTATTAATATGGTTGCACTTAGGTTTGGATTTAGGTTTGCCACCAGTGTAACTGCACTCAGGCTTAGATTCATTGAACCCAATGCCAGATTTGTCTCCTGTTATTTGTCCAGTCTGGAGAATCTTGTCTAAGGTGTCAGATCCATTGTTTAGCATTCTTACATACTTGGTCATCTCATCCAGTTTAGAATTCAAGAATACAGCTTCAGTCTTCAACTTGGAGATGGTCTCCACATGTTCTGCCTTCTCATTCTCCAGTTGTGCTATCACTTTCTTCTGGCTTTCAACTTGTTGACACACTTCTGCACTTCTGTGACACAACTTTCTGTAGGTAGTGGCCAACTCTTCAAAGGTTACTTCATCATCACTTGAGTCTTCATCAGAACCCCATCTTCCAGTCAAGGCAGTCACAAGATTTGCAGACTCTTCTATTTCACTTTCATTAGACCAAGTGGCAGTAAGACTCCTCTTCTGTTTCTTGAGGTAGGTTCCACATTCAGTTCTAATGTGTCCATATCCATCACATTCATGGCACTGAATTCCTTTTCCTTCTTTGGGCTTTTCATCTGACCTTGTTCTTCTTCCAGCATTGTTGGATTTACTAATGTCAAATGAGATATTCTTGACATTAGCCTTAGATCTTACATCCATCTTTTTCAGAAGTCTGTTGAACTGTCTTCCCAGCATTGCTACATCATTAGCCAAATCTTCATCAATATCTTGACCACTTTCCTCCTCTTTTTCTTCAGTGTTTGACATGAAGGCTATGCTTTTGTCTTTCTTTTTAGATCCATCACACATTCCCATCTCAAATGTTTGAAGAGATCCAATTAGCTCATCAACTCTCATATTGGAAATGTCTTAAGACTCTTCTATGGCTGTCACTTTCATGGAAAATCTCTTAGGGAGTGACCTGAGTATTTTCCTCACTAATGTTTCATCTGACATCTTCTCACCCATGGCTCCTGAGGCATTAGCAATTTCAAGGATATTCATATGAAATTCATGAATATTTTCATCTTCTTTCATCCTTAAATTTTCAAACTTGGTAGTGAGCAACTGCAGTATAGATATCTTCACTCTAGAGGTGCCTTCATTAGTGGTTTTGAGAATGTCCCAATCATCTTTAGCCACCTCACAGTTGTTTACCAATCTGAATATATTCTTATCTACTCCATTGAATATAGCATTCAATGCTTTAGAGTTCCCAAGGGCTGAATCATCCTCCTCCTTGGACCATTGTTCTTCAGCCTTCTTATCAGTAGTAGCTTCTCCATCCTTAGTGATAACTGGATGTTCCCAGCTTGTTAACACATCCTTCCAAGCCTTATTATCTAGAGATTTTAGAAAGGCTACCATTCGAGGTTTCTAGTAGTCATAGTTGGATCCATCCAGGATAGGTGGTCTGTGAACAGATCATCCATTTCTCTCCATAGTACCAGAAAGTAACTTCCCTAGATCTCACCCAAAACCAGAGCAGGATGCCTGCTGTGATACCAATTGAAATTCTGGTATCAAATATGAGATGTCGAAGGTAATGTCACGACACTAATATCTGAACAATAAAAACAGGATAAAAGATAAAGAACTGTAATGCACGAGACACAAGCAATTGTTTACCCAGTTCAGTGCAAATTCACCTACATCTGGGGGCTACCAAGCCAAGAAGGAAATCCACTAAAATAGAATCAGTTCAAAGACTCTCAGTAAACAACACAAGTTACAGTTTTTTCACCTAATCTCTACACGTGTGACTTCTACCTAAGAACTCGTAGATATGAGATCCCACTCACTCCCCCTCAATCACACCAGTGATATTAAACAAAAATTACAATGAAAAGAAGACACTCTTCAAAGACACACGCTTGATCTTACTTAGCAGCTTCAATCAAGTAGACACACACTCATGCTTAAAAGCTTAGAGTGACAAATTACAACTCAAAAATCAGACCAATTCAATCATCTATGGATGAATTGAATGGCTTACAAGTCACACGACCACACAAGACTTAAACCCTTATTCTCTCTCAATATTTCGTTCGTTATTTCTTGTGTATCAAATCAGGTTTTCCATGTCCTTTTTATAGAAGCATTTGGCTGGGCTTGGACATCATAAAACCCTAAAACTATTTTCCATTCATATCTTCTCATGATAGTTGATTAGATCTCTTTGGAAAATAAGTTAATCACACTGTAATTACTGATTGATAGCGTGTTCAATTAACTCATCAATCATACACAGGTTTCCATTAAAAACGCAATCACATAATACATAACATTCAGACTGAATGTTCTGTATACAGATGTCATGACATCGGGTCTGACATCCTGGAAAAATCCTGCATAATTATATTTTCAACATCCAGCAGGTACAAGATATCTTATGTTAAGACATCACATGTGACAACTTGTGAACACTCTTGGTTTTACCAAAATTGCTGCCAACACCTAGAACCAACATATCCAGTAACTGATAGATGTAATTCCTATTTTTCCTCCCCTCTCAGAGTCTATCCTTGATATGTTCATCCTAACCGGTGACGGATTTTTTCTTTGATTGTCTTCTATCCAGTAACTGATAGATGTAATTCCTACTTTTTGCTCAGTTGGTTTATCCTTGATATGTTCATCTTAATCGATGACGGGTATCCTCCTTGACATTTCCCAGGCAAGTCTATCCTTGATATGTTCATCCTAACCGATGACAGATTTTCTTCCCTGTTGAGTCTATCCTTGATATGTTCATCCTAACCGATGACGGGTATTCTCACCCTTGGTCTTCTGCCCAGTAATTGGTAGTTATAAATCCTCTTTTCTGCAGTTTTCCCTAGCAAGGATATTCTTACCCAGTAACCGGTAAAGAATACTCTCTCCTGGCATTGCTCAGGGAGTCATCCTTGATATGTTCATCTTAATCGATGACGGATGTCCTCTCTGTTAGATCTTTATTATCTCCTCACCTAGTAACAGGTAGTAGATAGTAGATTTCTACTCCTCCTGTGTTGAAGTTTATTCCTTCCCAAGTTGAGTTGAGTGCGCATTTCCTTAGAGAAATCGCTTTTCCCTGCATGATTCAAGTACTTCAGTTTTATCCTGACTTACTCGTATCCCCTGCAGATGTTGTTGTTCCCCGGTTGAGTCTTTTCCATTTTCATATGGAATTCCACGAGTCCCCGGCAGTTTTAAGTCGTAGCCTGGCCTACGCACAACTCCCTTTATCCCCCTGAGTCTATGTCTCCCCAGTGAGTTTTCCTTATGGAATACATTATACTCCTGCGGATTTTCGGTCTCTTTGATTTATTTTCCTTTGTGGCAATATTTCCCCACAGGGCATTAACTTTTACATTCATATCATATGCATCATGAGGTCTCTTAGGGACAAAAATTTGTTTCTATATGTTTTTATTTAAGACCATTATACTGAGTCGACATGAAGATTTTAACCTTCACCTCCTCAATTAGAATGTCCTTAAATAGGGGCAATTGTAAGACCCCAATTTTGACCCTAAGATCCCTCATGCAATTACATCATAAGAATTAACATTGGGATCATACCTTGGCATCCTCCTTACCCCTCATTCATTGGGTTTGTTTTGGGAGAGATCACCAAGCACTTTGTGATTATATCATACTTGTATATCATCATTTTACTAACCAAAATACAACAATATGTCTTTGCATTTGCCTAACTCTTTTGTAGGTAGGGCATGATCTCCATTGATCTATCAAGTTCACATCTAGGGTTTAAGACCCTCATGAAAAAGAACACAACCATGAATTGATCCAAGAATGGTTATGAGCATCATATATGAGTTCCCTTGATTCCTACATGTCATATCGATCAAGTTTTCTTCAAGAGTTTGAGGGTGATTTGCCTTGAAAACCCTAGTTTGACTGGGTATCTTGAGTAACTTCTCCAACAAGCTATCTTACCATTTGATCAAACCTTTCTAGGGACACTTAAAAATTCATCATCTTATGCATATATGATCTACCATGAGCCAACAAAGTCCAAAGAATTGAAGGTTAGCAAGTTGGTTGATGGTGGTTGGCCAGATGTATTCATCTAACCAAAATTGGGTCTCCGTAGACCCTATCTCCTACAAATTTCACCATATGAAAATGATTCCAAGCAAAAATTTACTCTAAATGACATTCCAAACAACGTCCATGTTGAGACCTAGAGCTAGTTTTGCTTGGAAAATCATTTTCTATGTGGAAACATTATAGGTCATTTTGTCTAAACCCTAATTTGAAAGTCAACTTCCCAAGGCCATAACTTGCTCAATATTTATGAGATGAAACATTTACAAGTTGCAAAATAAAATTCAAGATGTCTACTTCAACTTTGATGTTTGGAGTGAGAGCAAATTCAACTTTTATGAGCATGTGATATGAGGTTACATTATAGGTCATTTTTGACCTATACCATTGAACAAGTGATTTTTCTAAACTTCAAAAATTCATAACTCTATCATTCTAAATCCAAATGACATGAAATTGGTGACCATTTTTAAGGTATTTGAAAGATATACAAGTTTTATGAAGACACTTTTCTCATTTGAATGTCACATAAAAAGTTATGTAAGGTGGAATATTGAGATATATGGCTTGACACTTAGAAAAAATTTCAACATGTTGAAATTTCCAAACTTCCACCTCAAAATTCTCCATGTTCCAAGCTCCAAATGAAAAAGTGTTGAACATCAAACTTGTTCCCCTTGATCCAAGCTTTTCAAATAACCAAAGTTCATGCATTTTGGATGAGGTTTGCTAGGGCTGCACATGGCTTTAACAGGGCTGCATAATTGGAAAGAATCAAACATCAAAACTTCAGTTCACTTTGCCTTGCCAATCAAGCTTCCATTCAGACTTCATTTGGATTAATTTTGGACCTTTTTCATTGCATCATAGGCCTGCACATGCCCATGCACTCGTGCCACCAACATTGCTAAATTTGGACAAAAATTGAAGTGTGCAAATATCATTCATTCATGCTATAAATACATGACCTTTGTGCTCATTTGAATCACACCTTGCGCGCCAGCTTTTCCCCTAATTGAAACCCTCTCATTCCAAAGGAAAACCTGATAAATTTCAATTTGAAATTTGAGTTTGAATCTCAACTGTTGGAGATTAAAAAACTCCAGGATCCAAAGCCTTGCAACCTCATCAATCACTTCCTGCTAGCTTCTCAAGTGTGATCAGATCGTGTTTGGAGCAAGCAACATCAAGAACTGCATAGCATTGAAGGTAATTTTCAGAAAACATCATCTCTTCGATTATCTCTCAATTCCACTCAATTCTCTTGGATCTCTGGTTGTCTGAATTCCTACCAATGTAGGAAAGAAGATTGAGTTGCTTAGAGGTCAAATCGAAGCAACTCAGTTGACACACCTCAAAATTCAACTCCTCATATCTTTCTATATACGCGGAGTTAGTTAAAATTGAGGTCAGATTCGTGCTCTACGCCATTTTTTCTTTCAGATCATGTCCTCCTTTTTCATTTTCCTGATGGTGATGAGTGAAACAGTCCAGCTAGGGTCACCGGAGAAGATGGTCGGCCTTTGGACTCCGGCGATGCGCTGGAAGTGTTCAGAGTCATTGATCTATTTAAAAATGTTTTAATCTCACGTGTTGGTTCTGATTACCATCCCTATGGCGCATTGACTTAATTCCACGGTGGAAAGCGCGCTGAGGACCACTTGATCTGCCACCTCAATTAATGAGGGAGATCAAGTGGTCCACGTTTTTTTGCTATTTTCTGATTTTCTTTTATTCCTTTTATTTTTATTAGTTCATATTAATTTTAATATTGATCCAAAAAAATATGAGAGTTTCACAAAAAAATTCAAAAAACTTCCTCTTTCATATTCTGAATTAAATTTTTTTTTTGGATCATTATTAATATTTTTCATGATTTAATTGATTTTGTGATTATTTTTAATTGTTTAAAAATACTTTTAAGTCTTTAAAAATTCTGAAATTTTTTCTCCAACGTCCTTTGACCTTGCTTGACCTACCATAAATCTCATGGCCATTTCTTTGGTGTTTTGATGAGGTTTTAGGAATTTGAAAAACCATATTTAATTTAAATGTATTATTTTAGTCTTTTTTTAATTGAATAAATGCCAAATAATTTTGGTGACCAATTGTAATGACTTGTTTGAGTTTGACTCTTGTTGTTGGGCCTTGGTCAAGGTTGATTTAACTTTGTCAAGTTAATATTATTGGATTTAGGGGATTGATGGAATGTACATTCCATCTCCCAAAATGAATGGATGATATTAATCTAGTAAAGGTCCTCCTTTGATCAATTTGAGTTTTGATCCATTCCCCCTCCCTCTTCATCTCATTCCCCTTCTTTATGCATTCATATCATTTGGCTTATGATATCTCAAAGTCCTAAAGCTAGTTGACTGAAAAATTAACATGAGTATGGATGAGATTAGGCCACTCTTTTGCATATTCTTTTTGTGTGTGGTATGTTTCATGAGCATAGTCCATTATACTATGTCTCCAACATGCATTAACACCAAAATCCTATTGCCCGACCTCAAATAGTTGTGACTTCTACATAAGTCCAATTACGATTGCTTAACATAGCGCTAAATTTGTGACACAAAAGGCATAGCATTCTAGTTAGTAAGATTGTAAGTCTCCCCTCTTTAATGGTATTGTGTGGAAACTTGGCCTTTTTTCCTTCCTTTGGAAGATGTCTTGGCTCAAGGATACATGAGTGTTCTCCAAAGAATGTCTAAAAAATGAAAAGCAAAAGCAAAACAATACTAACTTCTAACTCATTAACAACTAACTTTTAATTTCAAGTCATTTACTTTAATGTCATTTAATTTTAGCCTTTATTCATTTGCCATTATTCATGCCATTCTAATTGTTTATATTAATGCAATTTTCACTTTGTCCACTTCGACCATATTGTGTGATATATCTTGTTTGTGTATACTTTGCTTGTTTTGTGTGGTCTTTGACCATTAATTTACATAATAACAACAAAAACCCTAAAAAAACTTTTTGTATGGACTGTTGGATTGATCTTGGACAAATGGACTTAGAACATATGCAATATTTCTATGCTAAAGGACTTGGCAAATGCCAACATGTGTGGAATCAAATGCTTGCAATTTGAAACTTCATCTGATACATCATTCAAGAACCCTCTAAGTTCATCTGCAACATGATCATTGTGAAGCTGTTATTTTGAACCTGTGACTCGTGGAATCCATCTGTTACGTGGGTTAATCTTAAGAAGATCATGGAATAGCTAAAGCTTGGATGTGTCTCTCTTTATTTGATGCCTTTGATCTTCAAGATGATATCATTGTGCATTTGTGTGTTGCTTGATTTTAAAAGTCCAAGGGAATTCTGGGTTTCTATTGACATTCTTGTCTATTGGATTGCTACCCATTTGGTCAGATCTTTTCAACTCTTAACTTTTAATTTTGTGCATAGGATTAGTCTATTCATCTTCTCCTCATTTCTTTAATTTCAAAATCTCTCCCTCCCTTTTCAAAATCTTCTTTGATTTAACTTATTTTGTTCTAAACTTTGACCACTTTGCAAAAAGATAGAAACTTTGGCCTTACGCCATTGCATTTTTAAACTTCTTTTTCTTAAATCAAACTTGTAAATAAACTTAACTATACTTGACTTAAACTTTCAAAAATCAAAAAAGAACTAACTCATTCAAACCATGTTTAGGCCTTTGTGCCTTTTGAACTTAATTTTTATTAAAAGCAATGCATCCATTTTGAAATTTGTATCACGATCTACGAGGTTTTGATCCCTCATTTTTATGTTGGTACGTAGGCACAAGTCTGAAGGTCTTGTCAAACACAAAAATATAATTAATGAATTCTTTTCTCATCCCCCCATTCTATTTGTTTGTAAACATCATTTTTGTACCAAATACATATGCACAGAAAAAGGGCTCCCTAGGAGTACCTAGGACACTTTTGGTGCTAACACCGTCCCTTTGTGTAACCAACCCCCTTACCTGTAATCTCTGACATTTTATTAGTTTTGATTTAAAAAATTCTTAATTTTGGGTTTTGTTCGTACTTTTTCCCTTTTCCCTTGGAAACAATAAAAGCGCGGTGGCGACTCTTGTTATTTGATGTCTAGCTTATCCATAGCTTGATGATCATGAATTTACCGCTACAGTAAGGAGATAACATAATCTGACAGAGAGGACATCCGTTACCGATTAGGGTAAACATATAAAGGATGACTCTATGAGGGCAACATAAGGTGTATTCATTATCAATTACTGGGTAAGAATAACCAACTGGGGAAAATCCAAATAGGGTTTACAACTACCGGTTACTGGGAAGAAGACTGCAAAGAGGAGAATATATGTCACTGGTTAAAATGAACATATCAAGGATAGACTCAACGGGAATAATATTCGTTATCAATTGAGATGAACATATCAAGGATAGACTACTGGGAAAAAGTAGGAATTACATCTTTCAGTTACTGGATAGAGTACCAAAAAGAGAATATTCGTCATCGGTTAAGATGAACATATCAAGGATAAACTCCGAGGGAAAAGAAGGATTTACGACTACCGGTTTACTGAGCTGAAAACCGCAAAGAGGAGGAAACCTATCATCGGTTAGGATAAACATATTAAGGGTTAGCCCTCTGGGGAATGAAATAGGGATTACAACTACCTTTTACTGGGTAGAATACCAAAACGAGAATATTCGTCATCGGTTAAGAGGAACATATCAAGGATAGACTCAAAGGGGAAAGAATATTCGTCATCAGTTAGGATGAACATATCAAGGATAAACTTTCCGGGGAAACATGAAAACGGATCCGCTGGGGAGAAATAAGAGGAAGTAAATTACATTTACCGGGTATTGGGCAAAAGTAAAGTACTCACAAATTGAGAAGAATATTACCATTTACTGGGTAATAGACTCTCGGGGGACCAAAAGAGTATATCTAGGTAAGAGCTATAAAGAAACGGTCAATTAAAGACTCAACCCACTAAGGATATAACTCAGGGGGAGTGGTTCTGTCCAGACAATCAACTAGGGAGGAAGCTGAAATAATAATCATCCATGAGGAAATAACTCAGTAGGGAATGAGAAAGGTTAAATTCTTTCTACTTAAGGGGGTTAACACTCTACAATTGAAAGAGGACAGACACATCGGATCTGCGCGGGGGAAAAAGGATACCACCATAGCAGAGAATCAGAAAAATAATGAATCACAAAGTGTAATAATAATGAAATCTATGAATGTATATGTATATGTATATATGATGATTATGCTGACAAAATAATCATGAAGGATACGAATATCACTGATATGAATCATCGATACCACACTCCGCCAATCTCAATAGGATGGAAGCAGCAACTGGAGAAATAGATGAATCAGGTGAACAAGGATCATTCTTCTCAAAGGCTCGTCCCTGGCTGGGGGGGGAAAGAGGATAAATTGCTGGGGATCTACATCATCAACTCTGCGAGGAATTTTAGGTCAACACCATATCAAATGGGAGATAGCCTTATAGAGGACCAGAAATACTGCTCAAGAATCAGTGCTAACAGGGATCAGGCATAAACTCTGCCGACGACCTGAGGGGAGTAACAATCTGTGATGAATCTATGCAAACCGCTGAGATAACGTGCCTACAACTTCGAGGGAGGAAATTAAAAACTCGGTTGTGGAAACCAACAAGACTCGGCTGGAGATGTTGAATTTTCGTTCAGAAAAAATGACCGAACCAACTGCCTAGGGAAGACCAACAATGCTTCACATTTTGGGACTTACCTGTTCTCAGACTGTTGTTGATATTCCTTAAATGAAACTGATTGCTCTTTGAAAAGTAATTGCTTTTATTATTTGAGAAAAACATGAATTTAATTTTTAAATTCAATTTCAAAAATGATCATCATAAAGTTTAATTCTATTTAGCTGAAACAAATGAGAGTAGAAATAATTGGATAAAAAGCTCAACTTTATTTAATAGAATGGTAGTCTGTAAATGACAAGACTCCATAGATCTTTACAAAAGTTGAAAGATGGTAATTTACATGGAAAAGGGGCTACATTGAATACAATGATCACTTCTACCAACTTTGATATCCATTGTTCTCTTGGCTTCAGTTGAAGATGACAAATCAAAACCCAATGACGTGCTTAAGAATGCCTTCAAAACTGAAGATCAACAGGATGCAGTTACTTGCCATAATCCCTAATTTTTTCATAAATTGCCCCAAGGCGAGGTACTCAATTTATTGGGATAGATTTTCTGTTTTATGTCTCTAATTTTTGCCTGGATCTCCCTTGCGGGTTTTCAATACACCGAGACGCTCATTTTTGCCTCAGCCGCCCTTTCGGGTTTTCAACTTAGCGAGTTGTTCTTTTCATTTTAGGCGAAGTATTTCTTGACTGCATCGAAATTCACAGGACGTGTGAACTCTTCACCGTCTATAGTTGTAAGAATCAAAGCACCAACTGAAAAGGCTCTCTTAACAGCATATGGGTCTTCATAATTAGGAGTCCATTTGCCCCTAGAATCTGGTTTCAAAGATAAGATTTTCTTGAGCACAAGGTCACCTTCTCTGAACATACGAGGTCTGACCTTCTTATTAAATGCCTTCTTTATTCTCTGTTGATATAAATGACCATGACACATGGCAGTCAACCTCTTCTCTTCAATCAAATTCAGCTGGTCATACCTGGTCTGACACCATTCAGCTTCTGTCAACTTGGCTTCCATCAAGACACGTAATAATGGGATCTCAACCTCCACTGGGAGCGTAACTTCCATACCATAAACAAGTGAGAAAGGGGTTTCCCCTGTTGAAGTGCGGATGGATGTACGGTACCCATGCAAAGCATATGGGAGCATCTCATGCCAATATTTGTACATCACAACCATTTTTTGAATGATCTTCTTGATGTTCTTATTCGCAACTTCAACAGACCCATTCATCTTAGGTTTGTAGGGAGAAGAACTATGATGTGCAATTTTGAAGTCTTTTCAAAGAGCTTCCACCATATTATTATTCAAGTTCGATCCATTATCAGTAATGATCTTACTTGGCACACCATATCGGCATATAATCTGATTCTTGATAAACCTCACAACAACTTGCTTGGTTACATGCGTATATGATGCCGCTTCAACCCACTTTGTGAAGTAGTCAATAGCCACCAGAATGAAACGATGTTCGTTTGAAGCTTTAGGCTCAATCATGTCAATCATATCAATTCCCCACAATGAGAAGGGTCGTGGAGAGGAAATGACATTCAACAGGGTCAGAGGAATATGAATCTTATCTGCATATATTTGACACTTATGGCATTTCTTCACAAACTTCCAACAGACAAATTCGATTGTCAGCCAATAGTAACATGCCCTCAACATCTTCTTAGTCATAGCATGTCCATTGGAATAAGTACCAAAGGAACCTTGATGTACTTCAGTCATCAATAAATTTGCTTCTTGTCTATCCACGCATCTGAGCAGAACCATATTGAAGTTTCTCTTATAAAGCACATCACCATTCAGGTAGAAGTTGTCAGCTAATCTCTTCAAAGTCTTCTTATCTTTCAAAGATGCCCCAGGCGGGTAAATCTGACTTTGGAGGAAACACTTGATATCGTAATACCATGGCTTCTCATATTTGACTTATTCAACAACAAACACATGAGCTGGCCTATCAAGATGCATCACAATCAAATTAGGAACTTCATTCCAGAATTTTACCACAATCATTGAAGCCAACGTTGCAAGACCATCTGCCATCCGGTTTTCATCTCAAGGGATATGATGAAACTCAACCTTCGTAAAGAAAGTTGAAATCCTCCTCGCATAATCTCTATATGGTATCAAACTGGGTTAATTCGTTTCCCATTCACCTTTGATCTGATTCACAACCAAAGTTGAATCTCCATTGACGTCCAAATACTTGATTCTGAGATCAATGGCCTCTTCAAGCCCCATAATGCAAGCTTCATACTCAGCCATATTATTTGTACACTTGAAAGTCAATCTATCTGTAAACGGAAAATGAGTTCCTTCAGGAGTAATAATCACTGCCCAAATGCCATTACCATATTGATTAACAGCTCCATCAAATACCATGCCCCAACGGGAACCGGGTTCTGGCCCTTCTTCAAGAAACGATTCATCGCAATCTTTCATCTTTGTCAGGAAAATCATATTGCACTGACTGATAGTCTTCAATAGGTTGATGAGCCAAATGGTCAGCCAAGACACTACCTTTAATAGCTTTTTGAGATCGGTACTGGATATCATACTCAGATAACAACATCTGCCAACAGGCAATCCTCCCAGTTAAAGAAGTCTTCTCAAAATATACTTGATTGGATCCATTTTGGATATCAACCAAGTAGTATGATTCAACATATACTGACGCAGACGCTTAGCAGCCCAAGCCAATGCACAACAAGTTTTTTCCAGCAAAGAATACCGAGTCTCATTGTAACACCCCTTTTTCTACCCCAAAATACTTAACATATAATCAGAGTAAATAAGCACGCAGATAAACAAAAGGGCGTCACATCGACGTTTTCAAAAACCAACATCATTCGTCATCAATATACAATACACCTAGTTATTTAAAATAACACATTCCAATTATCATGAATATTCACGAATATGCGTTCACAGCGGAAAATAATGAATACTCATGCATTTCATACAATGATCCATGTCCCATACCATGATCACCTCTCAATAATCACCTCAAGATAAAACAAGTAATAACATAATGCATATCCAAATAAGATATGAGTTCAACACTACTAATCTACCCAGTGTTACATGACCAGAGCATTGACTCACTACCTAGTCTCCAAACTAGAATACAGAAGCTCTCCGGCTAAATCTCGAATGAGCTACCTTCCACTTACTTCAGCAATACTACTCCTGAGTATCTGTGCGATACCCATGTAAAGGAAACATTCAAACAGAAAGGGTGAGAATTCAAATCATTATGAAGAAATACAATCAAGCACAATGATTAAATCAACAATTAAAGGAATTCATCACACTTTATATAACCATGTAAATAATATTCATCAACATCTATTTCACATGTTTCAAACATCCATCAAAACTCAAGAAGCATAATATTCAAATCCAACATTATATTCCCAAATATACACATAACTACAATTATCACATAATCACATATTCAGTCAAGTTATGTACCCAAACAACACCAAATTCAATTACCATATCTCATACACACATCACAATCACACAAATGCAAACATTCAATTATCACCTAACTCTCTATGGGACTTAATGCATGACATGTGACTCTATGCATGTGGTACCATCTACTACCACGCCTATTTCCAATTAAGGATCAACGTGTGCAACATCTACCACGCCTATTTCCAATTAAGGATCAACGTGTTCAACATCTACCACGCCTATTTCCAATTAAGGATCAACGTGTGCAACATCTGCCACGCATATTTCCAATTAAGGATCAACGTGTGCAACATCTACCATGCCTATTTCCAAATAAGGATCAACGTGTGCTACGTCTATTTCCAATTAAGGATCACCGTTTACTACCTCGCCTATTTCCAATTAAGGATCAACGAGTGCTACATCTACCTCGCATATTTCCAATTAAGGATCAACGAGTGCTACATCTACCTCTCCTATTTCCAATTAAGGATCAATGAGTGCTACATCTACCTCGCCTATTTCCAATTAAGGATCAACGATTGCTACATGTGAACCCACTGTTTCACCATTTCCACTATGAAGTCGACCATGCTATGAATGAATGCACACATTCCAACACATATGCAATTAAGATCATCTCTATCATCTTAACATTCCACATATCACCATAATTCAACTCTATGAATTATCCACCAATGGTACATATACACATTTATAACAATATATCATTCACAAATTCACCAATGGCACATATACACATTCATAACAAATACACCATTCACATAATATGGAATTAACTAATTCATGTTACCACATGAATAATATCAACAAATAACAACAACTCATCAACATCTTAACATCATCGACGTAACAACCTAATCATCACGCAATCATATTACAACAATGCAACGATTCATCAACCAAACGTATAACCCAATATATTTATCAATACAGTAGGCATGTGAATATTATTAAAACATATTAACAATCAATATCATGTTTTAGGTATGAGCATTAGCTTTCTAACGCTTCAAACGCCACCAAAATCGGACTTACGAGTTAAAAGTTATGATCAAAACCGTGCACGAAGGCATTACTAAAAGTTGTTGTTTATTAAATTTTCCAACATAATTTTCATCTTCTTCAACCCCCAGAATGTCCATGAAATAATCTCAAAAATTATTTTATTCCTGAAACAAAGTTATAGCCCTCTATTTCAGCTATCCAACGCTTCGAACGACACTCAATATGGACTTAAGGATCAAAAGTTATGACCAAAATGATTTCGACAATAACACATAAAAACATGCCGCTAGTGTGACGGACAGCATGCAAAATTTTCCGCGGTTTTCATCGTTGGAAGACTTCCGGACCTCCGATTTCAATTCTATAAAAAGCCAAACGTTCAGAAAATTATAAATCATACTATACTCCAAATATATAACGTTAATTTGCAGTTTTAACACAATCAATCACCATAATCAAGCATAATCATCAAAATCTAACAATCCTAAAATCATGCAAATTAGGGATTTTAACCTAAACATACATCTACCCATTGACCCGATCATACTAACTGATAATAATAAGGATTCCCCCCTTACCTCTTCAATTTCCTGGAAACCCTAACTCTCCTATTTGCTTTTCCTCTCCTCTTTCTCTATTGCCTTCAAATGATCAATGAATCCTAATTCTCACTCTCTTCCCCTTTATTTATAGTATTCTATTTAGGCTCAAATCATGATACTCCTTATTTAATTAATAGGCCCAATAAGACCTAATATTTAAATATCTCTATTTAGTTCAATTAAATAAACTAACCCCACATACACACTAAGTTAGTTAATACAATTATTTAATTATATCTCATATCAACTAAATAATTAATTAACACACCAAATTAATTAATATAATCGATTATTATCCTACCGAACAACCAATTAATTAATTAACACTCCACATAATTAAAATAAAATATAATAATAATAGTATAATAAATAAATACTAAAATTGGGTTGTTACAACTCTCCTCCACTTAAAAGATTTTCGTCCTCGAAAATTCACCTCAAACGAACAACTCCGGATACGATTCCCTCATCTTATCCTCGAGTTCCCAAGTAATATTGCCATTGGTGACTCCGCCCCATATCACTTTCACCAAAGCAATTTCCTTACCACAAAGCTTCTTCACTTCTCGATCTTCTCTAATCTCGTCAAGAATGCCACACGTAAGCTTCAACATACCAAGCTTAACACACGAAGACGTCGCTTCACAAACCAATCTTCCTTAGCACCAACCTCAGGAAAAATAACCATCTTCTCGAAATAGTTGATATACACCCGATTAAATTCTAACCAACACCATCCTTGAATCCGACCTCTTTTCGGTTTCAGGAAAACCACAACATTCTCAACACAGGTTAACTAGCCAACACTGCACTCTTGTAGGCTATAACCTAATGTCCAAGCTCGATACAATTAGAACATCCAAGAGAAGCAGACGCTTCTCCCCCACTTATTTCATTCCCAACCTGCCAATGGAAAATAAAACAAGCATCGACAGTGTTCTCACACACATGTCGCATACTAGGGAACAAACATAATTAAACAACCTGGCCGGATGGACCGACCTGTTCTGATACCACTAATGTATCAGACAAACAGTATCGATCGTGTCAGATACACGAATCAAATACAACGGGATTGAAAACCCTAACGGTTATTGACCAACTGGTCGATCATGCTCTGATACCACTAATGTAACACCCCTTTTTCTACCCTAAAATACTTAACATATAATCAGAGTAAATAAGCACGCATATAAACAAAAGGGCGTCACATCGACGTTTTCAAAAACTAAAAGCTTTCAAAAACCAACATCATTCGTCATCAATATACAATACACCTAGTTATTTAAAATAACACATTCCAATTACCATGAATATTCACGAATATGCGTTCACAGCGGAAAATAATGAATACTCATGCATTTCATACAATGATCCATGTCCCATACCATGATCACCTCTCAATAATCACCTCAAGATAAAACAAGTAATAACATAATGCATATCCAAATAAGATATGAGTTAAACCTACTAATCTACTCAGTGTTACATGATCCGAGCATTGACTCACTACCTAGTCTCCAAACTAGAATACGGAAGCTCTCCGGCTAAATCTCGAATAAGTTACCTTCCACTTACTTCAGCAATACTACTACTGAGTATTTGCGTGATACCCATGTAAAGGTAACATTCAAACAGAAAGGGTGAAAATTCAAATCATTATGAAGAAGTACAATCAAGCACAATGATTAAATCAACAATTAAAGGAATTCATCACACTTTATATAACCATGTAAATAATATTCATCAACATCTATTTCTCATGTTTCAAACATCCATCAAAACTCAAGAAGCATAATATTCAAATCCAACATTATATTCCCAAATATACACATAACTACAATTATCACATAATCACATATTCAGTCAAGTTATGTACCCAAACAACACCAAATTCAATTACCATATCTCATACACACATCACAATCACACCAATGCAAACATTCAATTATCACCTAACTCTAATGTGACTTAATGCATGACATGTGACTCTATGCATGTGGTACCATCTACTACCACGCCTGTAATACCCCAAAATTTACCCTTCATTTTTCCTAAAAAAAAAAAACAAAAAAAAAAAAAAAAAGCGAAAAAGAAAAAACATAAAAAAAATAAAAACGAAAAAAAAATAAAAATAATTTAATTAATTAATTAATTAAATAAATAAATAAATAAAATATAACAAATTATTTTGGACTTGGGTCTCCCTCATTTGAGCCCATTACCCACGAAAATCAGTCTATAAATACTGAAGTTTCAGTAGAGGAAAACACACTTGGAGTTACACTGGGAGATTCACTTGAGAAGAAGGGAGAGAAGCAAAATACTCTGAGGTTTCCTTGGAACAAAACCCCGAGGAAAAAGATAGTGAGAGAAGAACTAACAGAGTTCAGAGCAGCCTCCAAACCCTGAAGGGAAATCAACTTGTAAACCTCACGGGTGCAACTCAATTTCAATCAAGCTCTCCAATCAGGTTTGCCCTATATCCATCATCTTTATGCCTTTAATTTGAATGCTCTAAATGTATGAGGTATTATGGGTGAATTTGATACTTTTTTGTGAGCCTTTTGTGAATTTTGATGGAATTATTCATGTGGTTACATTTTGATTTAGGGGCAACTCTGGGTTACCCTATTTTGTTTATTCTAACCTGTCTTGTGTTTCCATGGCATTGTTTTCTCTTGATTTCATCCTACTACTCTAACCCTTTGTCGAGTTTATTTGTGGGATACCCCCTGGAGTTTTATTCTGATTATTCGTGTTGACTGATTTCCTTTGACGGTCCAGCTGGAGACATTTCAGGGTTTCTTGCTCCTTTAACTGTTATAGCTTCGGATCTTTATCCGTGTGGTAATTTTTTCCTTTTCTCGTACTTTATCGCTTTCTTAGCTGGAAGACCTCGATAGGAGGCAATGTTTGGGCCCCTTGGTGGCATTTTACTTTGAGATACATGTTTTGTGTTTTGTATTCATATCCCCACATGTAGCACGGTTCCTTCGTCAAGGACTGCCTGTTTGCCCTCGAGCATCCCAAACCCTAAAACCCAAAGCAACACGTTTACTCCTTCTACTACAGGCGAGTAAGTCTCCAAAGGTCGAGCATCCGGTAGATTGCGTAGTGACGTCGTTCGTCCAAAACCCAATCCATAACCCCGTAGTTAGCCGAACTACGGCTTGCTCTGATTCTCATTCCACATGAGATACGTAGGCATAAGACGCGATGTCTTAGCGAGCACACATCCCCCCAACTCATAGGTCAGCCGAGCTACGAAGACTCTGATTCTCATATTCAGATGAGATACGTATGCAGTGGATGCGACATCCACGCGAGTCATTTTCATTTAACCCTTTTTTTCTTTGGTAAACAGCACAAGATAAACTCACACCCTTTAGACGAAAACTACAAAAGTGGATCCCGTAGAGTACTATGGATGCGTAGGGGTGCTAATACCTTCCCTTCGCATAACCGACTCCCGAACCCAAGATTTGGTTGCGAGACCCCGTCTTGTCCTTTCCTTTTTCAGGTTTACTTCGAGCGTTTCCTTTCCCTCCTTTGGGATGAATAACGCACGGTGGCGACTCTTCTGTCATTCTCTTTCGCCGGTTGTTTTTTTTCGCACACTGTATTTTTCAGGTTGCGACAGCTGGCGACTCTGCTGGGGACTTTAAGAAGTTGACCTCTTGCTGGTCCATCTTCCCTAAGCGAGTCCCTCCTAGCTTTTGTAGTTTGTTTGTTTATTGGGTGTTCATGCTTTTGTACAGTTATTTATTTACCTGCTTTACCTTATTACATTGTGTACATATCATTGTTGTATCTGTTTCTGTTGGCTGGCTGCTTGGTGATCTTTGTGAGATGAGTTCTATACCCGAACTCGAGTGCACTTAAGATAGGAGAATGGCATAGTCCTGTCAACTTGTGTGGAGTATTCCTTAGCGAGTTGACTTGCAAGCCCATTCACTTGGTGGAGGTCATGTTGAGATCAATAATGTCACATAAGTAAGTTGTGGTTAGACATTACTTGTTCCAATATAGACCTAAGAAGCCAAGGACCTTAGTTTACCTAACCCATCTTGGCCTATTCGTAGGACGTAGTGCGAAAGTCGTTCAAATGTAAGATTTGATACGATTGTTACGCGATACTACACTCATAAGAGTCTCTCTTGAGAATATTGTTGGAATACGAGTAGTCGTTCCTCTAATAATATCCGAAAGATGGGATTATGACTATGGGAACCTTTTTGTAGAACATGTTTGGCAGGTTTAAACCTTAGTACACTCCTTTTGGGTGGTTCTTAACCTAAACTCCATGCTCGTGACTTGCGACAAACCCTTGATTCATGGTTGATCCGATCAGGTATCCTTAATATCAATGAAACTCGGGTGTTGATAAGGTGTAAACCATAATCCGCCAAAATGGGTGGTTGATATTAAGGATAACATGATCCATCCCATGACCTTTGTTTGGTGTGCTCTTAATTTCTCTCCAGACAGTGCAACCTGACAGATGTTCAAGCAGATATAGCAATCCTGATTGACATACCACTGCATTGCATTCACATCATCACATCATTTGCATTCATATCATTTAACACATGTTTATCCTTTTCAAGGGGGTTTAAATCTTCTTCTTGATTCTAGTCGGCGTTTTCTTCTTACGCTGTTTATCAAATGTGAGACTGGAATCAAGGGGGTAGAATACTTTTGGAATTGATAAACATGTCATTGCATTTGCATATTCATGAGCATGTCTTGCATAACAGGTACTGCCGCATTGGTGACCATTCCAGCTGCAGCGCCACTACAACAACAACAATCACAACGTCAACCAGCTCAGTATCAACAGCAGCAACAACCGGGTAACAGACCCGCTTATCAACAGAGGCAAAGGATGATGGACCGGCGTTTTGACACCCTTCCAATGTCGTACGCTCAGTTGCTTTCTAGTCTTCAACAACTACAACTTGTGCAATTGCGCACTCTGGCTCCTCCTATTGGTAGACTTCTGGTGGGTTACGACGCGAACGCTAGGTGTAGCTTCCACTCTGGGGCACCTGGCCACAATATTGAGAACTGCAAAGCTTTTAAGCACGTAGTTCAGGATCTCATAGATTCAAAGGCCATCGACCTTGCACCAGCTCCGAATGTCGTCAACAATCCCATGCCCCAACATGGTGGTGCGAACGTTAATATGATAGAGGGAAAAGCCAAGCCCATTAAGGATGTGTTGAAGTTGAAGACTCCATTATTGGATATCAAAGGATGCTTGCTAAAGGCCGATGTTTTCCCCGGTTGTGGGAAGGGTTGTTTGGATTGTGCTACTCAGAGTGGAGGTTGTTTGAAGCTACAGCAGGGTATCCAGGCCTTGCTCGACAAAGGTATCCTCCAGGTTGAAGATTTGTCTGTCCAAGAGTCTGTGAAAGAGGCTAAAGCGGGTGCCTCTATCTCATCCTTTAAGCAGGCACGGGCCATGGTGGATTCAGGTGTTGCTCCCGGTTGGAGGCGTCTGTTGGAATTACCAGTGAAAGAAGATAAGTTCGGGATTGGGTATCAGCCAGCTCTAACTTCTACAACTTCAACACTTCAGACTCATCAGGGGCCGATCACTTTCTCCAGTGCTGGCATCATTCAGTATGGTCAAGTCTCTGCAGTCGACGAAGAAGATGGGGATATTGATTGTGACATTGACAACTGGGTGCGCCCGAGGATCCCGGGTGAAGTTCTCAACAATTGGTCTTCTGAGGAGATTATCCAAGTCACTCTTCTTGAAGAGTAATTTTCTTTGTTTATTCATGCATATCCAAGTCTTACGTTCCGCCCAGGGCGTAATGACTCATTGTAGGGCCCACCTATGTGACACTTGCATTTTTTATCATAAATAAAGGACGTCTTTTTGCATTCAAATATTTCGTTCCCTGTCTTTCTATTTTTGCAGTTTTTCAAAATAAAAAAAATGGCAATGTTTTGTTTAGTTTTCACTTCTTATTCACACTCATAAGCACATACCATCACTCATGCAGATGCACAACACCGGATCCTATTGATAACGGTTCTGCTATGGCTCGCTTCGACTTTGAAAATCCAATCTTTCAAGCTGAAGAAGAGGGTGATGAAGACTGTGAACTCCCTAAAGAACTTACCAGGTTATTAAAACAGGAAGAAAGGGTCATTCAACCGCATCAAGAGTCTGTTGAAGTGATTAATCTCGGCACCGAGGACGCCAAGAGAGAAATCACGATAGGGGCTGCTTTAGAAGACAATGTGAAGAAAGGGCTGATTGAATTGCTGCAAGAATACGTTGACATCTTCGCCTGGTCTTATCAGGACATGCCTGGGCTGGACACAGACATCGTGGTGCACCGCTTGCCTCTCAAAGAAGGTTGTCCTCCGGTCAAGCAGAAGCTCAGAAGAACAAAACCAGAGATGGCTGTCAAGATAAAGGAAGAAGTGCAAAAGCAGTTGGATGCAGGGTTTCTAGCAGTCACCAATTATCCGCCATGGGTTGCAAACATCGTCCCAGTACCTAAGAAGGACGGAAAGGTACGGATGTGTGTCGACTACCGGGATCTGAACAGAGCTAGCCCTAAAGATGATTTCCCATTACCTCACATCGACGTTTTGGTGGATAATACAGCTCAGTTCTCGGTATTCTCCTTCATGGATGGCTTTTCTGGCTATAACCAAATCAAGATGGCACCAGAAGACATGGAAAAGACAACTTTCATAACCCCATGGGGCACCTTCTGCTACAAGGTGATGCCGTTTGATCTGAAAAATGCCGGAGCAACATATCAGCGAGCAATGGTGACTCTGTTCCATGATATGATTCATCATGAAATCGAGGTTTATGTGGACGATATGATTGCCAAATCTCAGACAGAAGAAGAACATTTGTTGAATTTGCAGAAACTGTTTGAGCGTTTGAGGGAATTCAAACTGAGACTTAATCCGAATAAGTGCACTTTCGGGGTGAGATCGGGAAAATTGCTGGGTTTTATTGTTAGCGGAAAAGGGATTGAGGTGGATCCTGACAAAGTAAAAGCAATACAGGAAATGTCTGAGCCAAGAACAAAGAAGCAAGTCCGTAGTTTCTTAGGGAGGTTGAACTACATTGCAAGGTTCATCTCTCACCTAACAACCACGTGTGAGCCAATTTTCAAATTGCTGAGGAAGGATCAGGCTATCAGGTGGAATGAAGATTGTCAAAGGGCTTTCGAGAAGATAAAAGAGTATCTACAGAAACCTCCGATCCTTATACCTCCAGTTCCTGGGAGACCTCTGATAATGTACCTATCAGTGACCGAGAACTCGATGGGGTGTGTATTGGGACAGCATGACGAGTCTGGTCGAAAAGAGCATGCCATATACTACCTTAGCAAAAAGTTTACCGACTGTGAAATCAAATATTCGCAGCCTGAGAAAACTTGCTGTGCTTTGGCCTGGGCTGCTCGCCGACTGAGACAGTATATGTTGAACCATACTACCTTGTTGATTTCTAAGATGGATCCAGTGAAATACATATTCGAGAAGCCAGCTCTCACCGGAAGGGTCGCTCGTTGGCAAATGATTTTAACAGAGTATGATATTCAGTACACGTCACAGAAGGCCATCAAAGGGAGTATTCTGTCAGACTACCTTGCCGAGCAACCGATTGATGATTATGAGCCAATGAAGTTTGAATTCTCTGATGAAGACATCATGTTCCTCAAGATGAAAGACTGTGAAGAGCCAGTTGTTGAGGAGGGACCTGATCCAAACGAAAAGTGGACTTTGTTGTTTGATGGGGCTGTCAATGCTAGAGGTAGTGGAATTGGCGCTGTCATTACTACTCCGAAGGGTGTCCACATGCCTTTCACCGCTCGTTTGACTTTTGAGTGCACAAATAATGAAGCTGAGTACGAGGCCTGTATCTTGGGTATTGAGCAAGCCATTGATCTGAGAATCAAGACTTTGGACATCTTCGGAGATTCAGCTCTGGTGATCAATCAAGTGAATGGTGATTGGAATACTCTCCAGCCCACTCTGGTCCCCTACAGAGATTACACGAGAAGACTTTTGACTTTCTTCACAATGGTAAAATTGTATCATATACCTCGTGATGAGAACCAGATGGCAGACGCACTTGCTACTCTATCCTCCATGATCAAGGTAATTCGTTGGAACCATGCTCCCAGGATCGATGTGACGCGCCTTGACAGGGCCGCGTATGTGTTTGCTGCTGAACTGGTAGTCGATGACAAGCCCTGGTATCACGATATCAAGTGCTTTCTGAAGAATCAAGAGTACCCTGCAGGGGCATCCAACAATGACGGAAAGACTTTGAGAAGATTGGCAGGCAGTTTCTTCTTGAACAAAGACGATGTGCTGTATAAGAGGAACTTCGACATGGTTTTGCTCAGATGCGTGGATAGACACGAGGCGGACATGTTAATGCAGGAAGTTCATGAAGGTTCCTTCGGTACTCATGCCGGCGGACATGCAATGGCTAAGAAATTGTTGAGAGCGGGTTATTATTGGATGACCATGGAATCAGATTGTTTCAAGTATGCTCGGAAGTGTCATAAGTGCCAGATTTATGCTGATAAGGTGCATGTACCGCCGAATCCTCTAAATGTGATGTCTTCGCCGTGGCCGTTTGCCATGTGGGGCATTGACATGATTGGAAAGATTGAGCCGACTGCTTCCAATGGGCATCGCTTCATCCTTGTTGCCATCGACTATTTCACCAAGTGGGTCGAGGCAGCGTCGTTCGCGAATGTCACCAGACATGTGGTTGCCCGTTTCATCAAGAAAGAAATCATTTGTCGCTATGGGATTCCCGAAAGAATCATTACTGATAATGGTTATAATCTCAACAACAAAATGATGAAGGAGTTGTGTCAGAACTTCAACATTCAGCATCACAACTCTTCCCCTTACCGCCCTAAGATGAACGACGCTGTTGAGGCGGCAAATAAGAACATAAAGAAGATTGTGCAGAAGATGGTCGTCACGTACAGAGATTGGCATGAGATGCTACCTTTCGCCTTGCATGGGTACCGTACTTCAGTACGTACATCGACCGGGGCAACCCCCTACTCCCTTGTGTATGGTATGGAAGCAGTCCTACCTGTTGAAGTGGAGATCCCTTCTCTAAGAGTCTTGTTGGATATCAAACTAGACGAAGCTGAATGGATTCGGACAAGGTTCAATGAGTTGAGTCTTATCGAAGAGAAGCGAATGGCAGCCATTTTTCATGGGCAGTTGTATCAGAGTCGGATGAAGAGAGCCTTTGATCAGAAAGTGCGTCCTCGTTGTTTCCAAGTCGGAGATTTAGTTTTGAAAAGGATCCTTCCTCCTCAGACAGATCGCAGGGGAAAGTGGACTCCTAACTATGATGGACCGTATATCGTCACCAAGGTTTTTGATGGTGGGGCTTTAATGCTTGCAACTATGGATGGTGAAAACTTCACTTCCCCTGTGAACTCAGACGCAGTTAAAAAATACTTCGCATAAAATAGACCCGCTGGACAGTAAAAAGAGTAGTCCAGGCAAAAATGGGCATCCCGACGAACCAAGAAAATGAAAAGGTTCGGGCAAAAATTAGGGATTAAAAATGAAAAGATCGTACACCCGGTAAGTTGAAAACCTGAAAAGGCAACTTAGGCAAAAATGGGTATCCCGGTGGATTGAAAACCCGAAAAGGGCGATCCAGGCAAAAGTTAGGGATTAAGCGAATGACTGCGTTCTGAGTAGTTCTAAATCTCATCTCGTGCCAATGACTAGAAATTTTTGAAGGATAGGAAACAATCCAATCACCTTTTCATAAGGCTGATCATCTGGAGGATCTTGAAGACGAGCAAGTCATAGCAGAATTGGAACCCAATAGAAATCCATTTCACATTGCCATTAGATTAATTTCTGTTTTTATCTATTGTGCGATTACCTCTTTCCAGGGATTGCTTCTTAATGTAAATGCCTATTCAGAGGCCATTCAATCAATAAAATCATGTTATTCAGTATATCTCTGTTTTCATTTTCATTTTACTGTTTTGTTTGCAAAAATGACGTCCGAATTTTTGATAAACATTGCATCATGACACATAAGGGATTTACAGGTACATGCTTAATAAACATTTAAAATTGCTGTAAATTTTAAGTGCTTTGGATCGTCTATTCAGAACAGATACCCTCGGGGCATTTCCTTAAAATCTCCTGCAGATGGTCGTGAATATCTTCCCCAGTGAAGTCACCAACAGACAAATTCGGTGTCTTATCCCTGCAGAGCTGATCAGAGCGTTGGATTCTTCAATCCCCAGCAGTTTCTCACCACCGTACTTCCCCAAGCGGTTGTTTCAGGACATACACTCCCCAGTAGAGTTGATAGTACCATACTACATATCCCTAACGGGGTTGACAGTGCCAGACTATATATCCCCAGCGGAGTTGACAGTGCCAGACTGTATCTTCCCAGCAGAAGTGGCTGCTCCTTAGAGTTCGATGCCAGATCGACAATCCCAATGCCAGATCCATGGTTTCTTTCCTTGAAGCAGAACCTCGGTATCGTATCAGTGTTTGCTCCCCCTGCTGAGTCATCTCTCGCAAATCGTGGTTGCCAGAACCATTGTAGCTTTCCTCAGCAGTAGGCTTCCAATGCCATTCTTTCCCCGATCAGAGTCTCGGTATGGCCAGAACACCGCATGGCTAGTCATCTCCCCACAGAGTTCTTTGCGCTGTGCATCTCCAACAGCCTTGCCAGGGTCCAGAAGATGGTGATCATTTCTCCAGCAGATCCCTTGCCTCAGCTTGGCATTCTACCCAGCATTTCGCATCCCTGCATGTAGAATCATATTGCATTGCATCCTTCCAAATCGCGTAGCATTTCCATTTTCATGGAGCATTACGCCATTGAAAAATTCAAACATACGCATGTAAGCATAAAACATTCTCGGTATCCCAAGTGATAAGCTAGAAGTTTTCCGGTATCCAGACCGAAGTGGCATTCAGGCCAGTGTTCCGATGTTCAGATCGAAGAAGTTTCCGACGTTCAGGTCGATGCAACTTGTGGCATTCAGGCCAGTTTTCCGGTATTCAGATCGAAGTGGCATTCAGGCCAATTTTCCGATATTCAGATCGAAGTGGCATTCAGGCCAATTTTCCGATGTTCAGATCGAAGAAGGTTCCGACGTTCAGGTCGATGCGACTTGTGGCATTCAGGCCCATTTTCCGATATTCAGATCGAAATCCTTTCCAGTATTCAGACTGATGAGCGGCATTCAAGCCATGGTTATTTCTGTGTTACCATTTATTTTGGTATCCAGTTTAACATTCTTTTTCGATATTCAAACTGACTCTCACCGTACCAGACGAATTCTTTTTTTCAAGACCACCTCTTTGCTGATTCTGACAGACATTGTTACTTCACTTCACTTCAGTGCAAATTTTTGGGCTTTTATTGTATTCAATCCCTTGATACCTCGAAAGTACGAAAGCAACTGCCATCTTCTTTCCGGGTCTCCAGTTGATTGAATAGGGACAGCTGTAATACCCCAAAATTTACCCTTCATTTTCCTGAAAAAAAAAAAAAAAAAAAATAGAAAAAAAAAAAACGAAAAAAAAAAAATAATTTAATTAATTAATTAATTAATTAAATAAATAAAATATAACAAATTATTTTGGACTTGGGTCTCCCTCATTTGAGCCCATTACCCACGAAAATCAGTCTATAAATACTGAAGTTTCAGTAGAGGAAAACACACTTGGAGTTACACTGGGAGATTCACTTGAGAAGAAGGGAGAGAAGCAAAATACTCTGAGGTTTCCTTGGAACAAAACCCCGAGGAAAAAGATAGTGAGAGAAGAACTAACAAAGTTCAGAGCAGCCTCCAAACCCTGAAGGGAAATCAACTTGTAAACCTCACGGGTGCAACTCAATTTCAATCAAGCTCTCCAATCAGGTTTGCCCTATATCCATCATCTTTATGCCTTTAATTTGAATGCTCTAAATGTATGAGGTATTATGGGTGAATTTGATACTTTTTTGTGAGCCTTTTGTGAATTTTGATGGAATTATTCATGTGGTTACATTTTGATTTAGGGGCAACTCTGGGTTACCCTATTTTGTTTATTCTAACCTGTCTTGTGTTTCCATGGCATTGTTTTCTCTTGATTTCATCCTACTACTCTAACCCTTTGTCGAGTTTTGTGAGGGCTCACATGGCTTTCGCAGAGACACTCGCGTGGTTTCCCACTTTATTTGTGGGATACCCCCTGGAGTTTTATTCTGATTATTCGTGTTGACTGATTTCCTTTGACGGTCCAGCTGGAGACATTTCAGGGTTTCTTGCTCCTTTAACTGTTATAGCTTCGGATCTTTATCCGTGTGGTAATTTTTTCCTTTTCTCGTACTTTATCGCTTTCTTAGCTGGAAGACCTCGATAGGAGGCAATGTTTGGGCCCCTTGGTGGCATTTTACTTTGAGATACATGTTTTGTGTTTTGTATTCATATCCCCACATGTAGCGCGGTTCCTTCGTCAAGGACTGCCTGTTTGCCCTCGAGCATCCCAAACCCTAAAACCCAAAGCAACACGTTTACTCCTTCTACTACAGGCGAGTAAGTCTCCAAAGGTCGAGCATCCGGTAGATTGCGTAGTGACGTCGTTCGTCCAAAACCCAATCCATAACCCCGTAGTTAGCCGAACTACGGCTTGCTCTAATTCTCATTCCAGATGAGATACGTAGGCATAAGACGCGATGTCTTAGCGAGCACACATCCCCCCAACTCATAGGTCAGCCGAGCTACGAAGACTCTGATTCTCATATTCAGATGAGATACGTATGCAGTGGATGCGACATCCACGCGAGTCATTTTCATTTAACCCTTTTTTTCTTTGGTAAACAGCACAAGATAAACTCACACCCTTTAGACGAAAACTACAAAAGTGGATCCCGTAGAGTACTATGGATGCGTAGGGGTGCTAATACCTTCCCTTCGCATAACCGACTCCCGAACCCAAGATTTGGTTGCGAGACCCCGTCTTGTCCTTTCCTTTTTCAGGTTTACTTCGAGCGTTTCCTTTCCCTCCTTTGGGATGAATAACGCACGGTGGCGACTCTTCTGTCATTCTCTTTCGTCGGTTGTTTTTTTTCGCACACTGTATTTTTCAGGTTGCGACAACGCCTATTTCCAATTAAGGATCAACGTGTGCAACATCTACCACGCCTATTTCCAATTAAGGATCAACGTGTTCAACATCTACCACGCCTATTTCCAATTAAGGATCAACGTGTGCAACATCTGCCACGCATATTTCCAATTAAGGATCAACGTGTGCAACATCTACCACGCATATTTCCAATTAAGGATCAACGTGTGCAACATCTATCATGCCTATTTTCAATTAAGGATCAACGTGTGCTACGTCTATTTCCAATTAAGGTTCACCGTTTACTACCTCGCCTATTTCCAATTAAGGATCAACGAGTGCTACATCTACCTCGCCTATTTCCAATTAAGGATCAACGAGTGCTACATCTACCTCGCCTATTTCCAATTAAGGATCAACGAGTGCTACATCTACCTCGCCTATTTCCAATTAAGGATCAACGAGTGCTACATGTGAACCCACAGTTTCACCATTTCCACTATGAAGTCGACCATGCTATGAATGAATGCACACATACCAACACATATGCAATTTAGATCATCTCTATCATCTTAACATTCCACATATCACCATAATTCAACTCTATGAATTATCCACCAATGATACATATACACATTCACAACAATATATCATTCACAAATCCACCAATGGCACATATACACATTCATAACAAATACACCATTCACATAATATGCAATTAACCAATTCATGTTACCACATGAATAATATCAACAAATAACAACAACTCATCAACATCTTAATATCATCGACGTAACAACATAATCATCACGCAATCATATTACAACAATGCAACGATTCATCAACCAAACGTATAACCCAATATATTGATCAATACAGTAGGCATGTGAATATTATTAAAACATATTAACAATCAATACCATGTTTTAGGTATGAGCATTAGCTTTCTAACGCTTTAAATGCCACCAAAATCGGACTTACGAGTTAAAAGTTATGATCAAAACTGTGCACGAAGGCATTACTAAAAGTTGTTGTTTATTAAATTTTCCAAATAATTTTCATCTTCTTCAACCCCCATAAAGTCCATGAAATAATCTCCAAAATTATTTTATTCCTGAGACAAAGTTATAGCCCTCTATTTCAGCTATCCAACACTTCAAACGGCACTCGATTTGGACTTACGGATCAAAAGTTATGACCAAAACGATTTCGAAAATAAAACATAAAAACATGCCGCGAGTGTGACGGACAACATGCAGAATTTTCCGCGGTTTTCATCGTTGGAGGACTTCCGGACCTCCGATTTCAATTCCGTAAAAAGGCAAACGTTCAGAAAATTATAAATCACACAAAACTCCAAATATATAACGTTAATTTGCAGTTTTAACACAATCAATCCCCACAATCAAGCATAATCATCAAAACCTAACAATCCTAAAATCATGCAAATTAGGGATTTATACTAAACATACATCTACCCTTTGACCCGATCATACTAACTGATAATAGTAAGGATTCCCCCCTTACCTCTTCAATTTTCTGGAAACCCTAGCTCTCCTCTTTACTTTTCCTCTCCTCTTTCTCTATTGCCTTCAAATGATCAATGAATCCTAATTCTCACTCTCCTCCCCTTTATTTATAGTATTCTATTTGGGCTCAAATCATGATACTCCTCATTTAATTAATAGGCCCAATAAGACCTAATATTTTAATATCTTTATTTAGTTCAATTAAATTAAACTAACCTCACATACACACTAAGTTAGTTAATACAATTATTTAATTATATCTCATATCAACTAAATAATTAATTAACACACCAAATTAATTAATATAATCGATTATTATCCTACCGAACAACCAATTAATTAATTAACACTCCACATAATTAAAATAAAATATAATAATAATAGTAAAATAAATAAATACTAAAATTGGGTTGTAACAACTCTCCCCCACTTAAAAGATTTTCATCCTCGAAAATTCACCACAAACGAACAACTCCGGATACGATTCCCTCATCTTACCCTCGAGTTCCCAAGTAATATTGCCATTGGTGACTCCGCCCCATATCACTTTCACCAAAGCAATTTACTTACCACAAAGCTTCTTCACTTCTCGATCTTCTCTAATCTCGTCAAGAATGCCACACGTAAGCTTCAACATACCAAGCTTAACACACGAAGACGTCGCTTCACAAACCAATCTTCCTTAGCACCAACATCAGGAAAAATAACCATCTTCTCGAAACAGTTGATATACACCCGATTAACTTCTAACCAACACCATCCTTGAATCCGACCTCTTTTCGGTTTCAGGAAAACCACAACATTCTCAAAACAGGTTAACTAGCCAACACTGCACTCTTGTAGGCAATAACCTAATGTCCAAGCTCGATACAATTAGAACTTCCAAGAGAAGCAGACGCTTCTCCCCCACTTATTTCATTCCCAACCTGCCAATGGAAAATAAAACAAGCATCGACAGTGTTCTCACACACATGTCACATACTAGGGAACAAACATAATTAAACAACCGGCCGGACGGACAGACCTGTTCTGATACCACTAATGTATTAGACAAACAGTATCGATCGTGTCAGATACACGAATCAAATACAACGGGATTGAAAACCCTAACGGCTATTGACCAACTGGTCGATCATGCTCTGATACCACTAATGTAACACACCTTTTTCTACCCTAAAATACTTAACATATAATCAGAGTAAATAAACACGCATATAAACAAAAGGGCGTCACATCGACGTTTTAAAAAACTAAAAGCTTTCAAAAACCAACATCATTCGTCATCAATATACAATACACCTAGTTATTTAAAATAACACATTCCAATTATCATGAATATTCACGAATATGCGTTTACAGCGGAAAATAATGAATACTCATGCATTTCATACAATGATCCATGTCCCATACCATGATCACCTCTCAATAATCACCTCAAGATAAAACAAGTAATAACATAATGCATATCCAAATAAGATATGAGTTCAACACTACTAATCTACTC
Source organism: Lathyrus oleraceus (assembly GCF_024323335.1). Lineage (NCBI taxonomy): Eukaryota > Viridiplantae > Streptophyta > Magnoliopsida > Fabales > Fabaceae > Lathyrus > Lathyrus oleraceus. The sequence goes on along the minus strand of NC_066585.1, from coordinate 361,481,680 downwards.
AGTGTTACATGACCAGAGCATTTACTCACCACCTAGTCTCCAAACTAGAATACGGAAGCTGTCCGGCTAAATCTCGAATAAGTTACCTTCCACTTACTTCCGCAATACTACTCCTGAGTATTTGCGTGATACCCATGTAAAGGTAACATTCAAACAGAAACAGTGAAAATTCAAATCATTATGAAGAAGTACAATCAAGCACAATGATTAAATCAACAATTAAAGGAATTCATCACACTTCATATAACCATGTAAATAATATTCATCAACATCTATTTCACATGTTTCAAACATCCATCAAAACTCAAGAAGCATAATATTCAAATCCAATATTATATTCCCAAATATACACATAACTACAATTATCACATAATCACATATTCAGTCAAGTTATGTACCCAAACATCACCAAATTCAATTACCATATCTCATACGCACATCACAATCACACCAATGCAAACATCTACCACGCCTATTTCCAATTAAGGATCAACGTGTGCAACATCTACCACGCCTATTTCCAATTAAGGATCAACGTGTGCAACATCTACCACGCCTATTTCCAATTAAGGATCAACGTGTGCAACATCTACCACGCCTATTTCCAATTAAGGATCAACGTGTGCAACATCTACCACGCCTATTTCCAATTAAGAATCAACGTGTGCAACGTCTACCACGCCTATTTCCAATTAAGGATCAACGTGTGCTACGTCTATTTCCAATTAAGGACCACCGTTTACTACCTCGCCTATTTCCAATTAAGGATCAACGAGTGCTACATCTACCTCGCCTATTTCCAATTAAGGATCAACGAGTGCTACATCTACCTCGCCTATTTCCAATTAAGGATCAACGAGTGCTACATGTGAACCCACAGTTTCACCATTTCCACTATGAAGTCGACCATGCTATGAATGAATGCACACATACCAACACATATGCAATTTAGATCATTTCTATCATCTTAACATTCCACATATCACCATAATTCAACTCTATGAATTATCCACCAATGATACATATACACATTCACAACAATATATCATTCACAAATCCACCAATGGCACATATACACATTCATAACAAATACACCATTCACATAATATGCAATTAACCAATTCATGTTACCACATGAATAATATCAACAAATAACAACAACTCATCAACATCTTAATATCATCGACGTAACAACATAATCATCACCCAATCATATTACAACAATGCAGCGATTCATCAACCAAACGTATAACCCAATATATTTATCAATACAGTAGGCATGTGAATATTATTAAAACATATTAACAATCAATACCATGTTTTAGGTATGAGCTTTAGCTTTCTAACGCTTCAAACGCCACCAAAATCGGACTTACGAGTTAAAAGTTATGATCAAAACTGTGCACGAAGGCATTACTAAAAGTTGTTGTTTATTAAATTTTCCAAATAATTTTCATCTTCTTCAACCCCCATAAAGTCCATGAAATAATCTCCAAAATTATTTTATTCCTGAAACAAAGTTATAGCCCTCTATTTCAGCTATCCAACACTTCTAACGGCAATCGATTTGGAATTACGGATCAAAAGTTATGACCAAAACGATTTCGACAATAAAACATAAAAACAGGCCGCGAGTGTGACGGACAGCATGCAGAATTTTCCGCGGTTTTCATCGTTGGAGGACTTCCGAACCTCCGATTTCAATTCCGTAAAAAGTCAAACGTTCAGAAAATTATAAATCACACAATACTCCAAATATATAACGTTAATTTGCAGTTTTAACACAATCAATCCCCACAATCAAGCATAATCATCAAAACCTAACAATCCTAAAATCATGCAAATTAGGGATTTATACTAAACATACATCTACCCATTGACCCGATCATACTAACTGATAATAGTAAGGATTCCCCCATTACCTCTTCAATTTTCTGGAAACCCTAGCTCTCCTCTTTAATTTTCCTCTCCTCTTTCTCTATTGACTTCAAATGATCAATGAATCCTAATTCTCACTCTCCTCCCCTTTATTTATAGTATTCTATTTGGGCTCAAATCATGATACTCCTCATTTAATTAATAGGCCCAATAAGACCTAATATTTAAATATCTTTATTTAGTTCAATTAAATTAAACTAACCCCACATACACACTAAGTTAGTTAATACAATTATTTAATTATATCTCATATCAACTAAATAATTAATTAACACACCAAATTAATTAATATAATCGATTATTATCCTACCGAACAACCAATTAATTAATTAACACTCCACATAATTAAAATAAAATATAATAATAATAGTATAAAAAATAAATACTAAAATTGGGTTGTAACAACTCTCCCCCACTTAAAAGATTTTCATCCTCGAAAATTCACCTCAAACGAACAACTCCGGATACGATTCCCTAATCTTATCCTCGAGTTCCCAAGTAATATTGCCATTGGTGACTCCGCCCCATATCACTTTCACCAAAGCAATTTCCTTACCACGAAGCTTCTTCACTTCTCAATCTTCTCTAATCTCGTCAAGAATGCCACACGTAAGCTTCAACATACCAAGCTTAACACACGAAGACATCGCTTCACAAACCAATCTTCCTTAGCACCAACCTCAGGAAAAATAACCATCTTCTCGAAACAGTTGATATACACCCGATTAACTTCTAACCAACACCATCCTTGAATCCGACCTCTTTTCGGTTTCAGGAAAACCACAACATTATCAAAACAGGTTAACTAGCCAATACTGCACTCTTGTAGGCAATAACCTAATGTCCAAGCTCGATACAATTAGAACATCCAAGAGAAGCAGACGCTTCTCCCCCACTTATTTCATTCCCAACCTGCCAATGGAAAATAAAACAAGCATCGACAGTGTTCTCACACACATGTCGCATACTAGGGAACAAACATAATTAAACAACCTGGCCGGACGGACCGACCTGTTCTGATACAACTAATGTATCAGACAAACAGTATCGATCGTGTCAGATACACGAATCAAATACAACGGGATTGAAAACCCTAACGGCTATTGACCAACTGGTCGATCATGCTCTGATACCACTAATGTAACACCCCTTTTTCTACCCTAAAATACTTAACATATAATCAGAGTAAATAAGCACGCATATAAACAAAAGGGCGTCACATCGACGTTTTCAAAAACTAAAAGCTTTCAAAAACCAACATCATTCGTCATAAATATACAATACACCTAGTTATTTAAAATAACACATTCCAATTATCATGAATATTCACGAATATGCATTTACAGCGGAAAATAATGAATACTTATGCATTTCATACAATGATCCATGTCCCATACCATGATCACCTCTCAATAATCACCTTAAGATAAAACAAGTAATAACATAATGCATATCCAAATAAGATATGAGTTCAACACTACTAATCTACTCAGTGTTACATGACCAGAGCATTGAATCACTACCTAGTCTCCAAACTAGAATACGGAAGCTCTCCGGCTAAATCTCAAATAAGTTACCTTCCACTTACTTCAACAATACTACTCCTGAGTATTTGCGCGATACCCATGTAAAGGTAACATTCAAACAGAAAGGGTGAAAATTCAAATCATTATGAAGAAGTACAATCAAGCACAATGATTAAATCAACAATTAAAGTAATTCATCACACTTCATATAACCATGTAAATAATATTCATCAACATCTATTTCACATGTTTCAAACATCCATCAAAACTCAAGAAGCATAATATTCAAATCCAATATTATATTCCCAAATATACACATAACTACAATTATCACATAATCACATATTCAGTCAAGTTATGTACCCAAACATCACCAAATTCAATTACCATATCTCATACACACATCACAATCACACCAATGCAAACATTCAATTATCACCTAACTCTAATGTGACTTAATGCATGACATGTGACTCTATGTATGTGGTACCATCTACTACCACGCCTATTTCCAATTAAGGATCAACGTGTGCAACATCTACCACGCCTATTTCCAATTAAGGATCAACGTGTGCAACATCTACCACGCCTATTTCCAATTAAGGATCAACGTGTGCAACATCTACCACGCCTATTTCCAATTAAGGATCAACGTGTGCAACATCTACCACGCCTATTTCCAATTAAGAATCAACGTGTGCAACGTCTACCACGCCTATTTCCAATTAAGGATCAACGTGTGCTACGTCTATTTCCAATTAAGGACCACCGTTTACTACCTCGCCTATTTCCAATTAAGGATCAACGAGTGCTACATCTACCTCGCCTATTTCCAATTAAGGATCAACGAGTGCTACATCTACCTCGCCTATTTCCAATTAAGGATCAACGAGTGCTACATGTGAACCCACAGTTTCACCATTTCCACTATGAAGTCGACCATGCTATGAATGAATGCACACATACCAACACATATGCAATTTAGATCATCTCTATCATCTTAACATTCCACATATCACCATAATTCAACTCTATGAATTATCCACCAATGATACATATACACATTCACAACAATATATCATTCACAAATCCACCAATGGCACATATACACATTCATAACAAATACACCATTCACATAATATGCAATTAACCAATTCATGTTACCACATGAATAATATCAACAAATAACAACAACTCATCAACATCTTAATATCATCGACGTAACAACATAATCATCACGCAATCATATTACAACAATGCAACGATTCATCAACCAAACGTATAACCCAATATATTTATCAATACAGTAGGCATGTGAATATTATTAAAACATATTAACAATCAATACCATGTTTTAGGTATGAGCATTAGCTTTCTAACGCTTCAAACTCCACCAAAATCGGACTTACGAGTTAAAAGTTATGATCAAAACTGTGCACGAAGGCATTACTAAAAGTTGTTATTTATTAAATTTTCCAAATAATTTTCATCTTCTTCAACCCCCATAAAGTCCATGAAATAATCTCCAAAATATTTTATTCCTGAGACAAAGTTATAGCCCTCTGATACAACTAATGTATCAGACAAACAGTATCGATCGTGTCAGATACACGAATCAAATACAACGGGATTGAAAACCCTAACGGCTATTGACCAACTGGTCGATCATGCTCTGATACCACTAATGTAACTCCCCTCTTTCTACCCTAAAATACCTAACACATAATCAGAGTAAATAAGCACGCATATAAACAAAAGGGCGTCAAATCGACGTTTTCAAAAACTAAAAGCTTTCAAAAACCAACATCATTCGTCATCAATATACAATACACCTAGTTATTTAAAATAACACATTCCAATTATCATGAATATTCACGAATATGCGTTTACAAGCGGAAAATAATGAATACTTATGCATTTCATACAATGATCCATGTCCCATACCATGATCACCTCTCAATAATCACCTTAAGATAAAACAAGTAATAACATAATGCATATCCAAATAAGATATGAGTTCAACACTACTAATCTACTCAGTGTTACATGACCAGAGCATTGAATCACTACCTAGTCTCCAAACTAGAATACGGAAGCTCTCCGGCTAAATCTCAAATAAGTTACCTTCCACTTACTTCAACAATACTACTCCTGAGTATTTGCGCGATACCCATGTAAAGGTAACATTCAAACAGAAAGGGTGAAAATTCAAATCATTATGAAGAAGTACAATCAAGCACAATGATTAAATCAACAATTAAAGTAATTCATCACACTTCATATAACCATGTAAATAATATTCATCAACATCTATTTCACATGTTTCAAACATCCATCAAAACTCAAGAAGCATAATATTCAAATCCAATATTATATTCCCAAATATACACATAACTACAATTATCACATAATCACATATTCAGTCAAGTTATGTACCCAAACATCACAAAATTCAATTACCATATCTCATACACACATCACAATCACACCAATGCAAACATTCAATTATCACCTAACTCTAATGTGACTTAATGCATGACATGTGACTCTATGTATGTGGTACCATCTACTACCACGCCTATTTCCAATTAAGGATCAACGTGTGCAACATCTACCACGCCTATTTCCAATTAAGGATCAACGTGTGCAACATCTACCACGCCTATTTCCAATTAAGGATCAACGTGTGCAACATCTACCACGCCTATTTCCAATTAAGGATCAACGTGTGCAACATCTACCACGCCTATTTCCAATTAAGAATCAACGTGTGCAACGTCTACCACGCCTATTTCCAATTAAGGATCAACGTGTGCTACGTCTATTTCCAATTAAGGACCACCGTTTACTACCTCGCCTATTTCCAATTAAGGATCAACGAGTGCTACATCTACCTCGCCTATTTCCAATTAAGGATCAACGAGTGCTACATCTACCTCGCCTATTTCCAATTAAGGATCAACGAGTGCTACATGTGAACCCACAGTTTCACCATTTCCACTATGAAGTCGACCATGCTATGAATGAATGCACACATACCAACACATATGCAATTTAGATCATCTCTATCATCTTAACATTCCACATATCACCATAATTCAACTCTATGAATTATCCACCAATGATACATATACACATTCACAACAATATATCATTCACAAATCCACCAATGGCACATATACACATTCATAACAAATACACCATTCACATAATATGCAATTAACCAATTCATGTTACCACATGAATAATATCAACAAATAACAACAACTCATCAACATCTTAATATCATCGACGTAACAACATAATCATCACGCAATCATATTACAACAATGCAACGATTCATCAACCAACGTATAACCCATATATTTATCAATACAGTAGGCATGTGAATATTATTAAAACATATTAACAATCAATACCATGTTTTAGGTATGAGCATTAGCTTTCTAACGCTTCAAACGCCACCAAAATCGGACTTACGAGTTAAAGTTATGATCAAAACTGTGCACGAAGGCATTACTAAAGTTGTTATTTATTAAATTTTCCAAATAATTTTCATCTTCTTCAACCCCCATAAAGTCCATGAAATAATCTCCAAAATTATTTTATTCCTGAAACAAAGTTATAGCCCTCTATTTCAGCTATCCAACACTTCTAACGGCACTCGATTTGGACTTACGGATCAAAAGTTATGACCAAAACGATTTCGACAATAAACATAAAAACAGGCCGCGAGTGTGACGGACAGCATGCAGAATTTTCCGCGGTTTTCCATCGTTGGAGGACTTCCGGACCTCCGATTTCAATTCCGTAAAAAGTCAAACGTTCAGAAAATTATAAATCACACAATACTCCAAATATATAACGTTAATTTGCAGTTTTAAACACAATCAATCCCCACAATCAAGCATAATCATCAAAACCTAACAATCCTAAAATCATGCATATTTAGGCTCAAATCATGATACTCCTCATTTAATTAATAGGCCCAATAAGACATAATTTTAAATATCTTTATTTAGTTCAATAAATTAAACTAACCCCACATACACACTAAGTTTGTTAATACAATTATTTAATTATATCTCATATCAATTAAATAATTAATTAAACACACCAAATTAATTAATATAATCGATTATTATCCTACCGAACAACCAATTAATTAATTAACACTCCACATAATTAAAATAAAATATAATAGTAATAGTAATAAATAAATACTAAAATTGGGTTGTAACAACTCTCCCCCACTTAAAAGATTTTCATCCTCGAAAATTCACCTCAAACGAACAACTCCGGATACGATTCCCTAATCTTATCCTCGAGTTCCCAAGTAATATTGCCATTGGTGACTCCGCCCCATATCACTTTCACCAAAGCAATTTCCTTACCACGAAGCTTCTTCACTTCTCGATCTTCTCTAATCTCGTCAAGAATGCCACACGTAAGCTTCAACATACCAAGCTTAACACACGAAGACGTCGCTTCACAAACCAATCTTCCTTAGCACCAACCTCAGGAAAAATAACCATCTTCTCGAAACAGTTGATATACACCCGATTAACTTCTAACCAACACCATCCTTGAATCCGACCTCTTTTCGGTTTCAGGAAAACCACAACATTCTCAAAACAGGTTAACTAGCCAACACTGCACTCTTGTAGGCAATAACCTAATGTCCAAGCTCGATACAATTAGAACTTCCAAGAGAAGCAGACGCTTCTCCCCCACTTATTTCATTCCCAACCTGCCAATGGAAAATAAAACAAGCATCGACAGTGTTCTCACACACATGTCACATACTAGGGAACAAACATAATTAAACAACCTGGCCGGACGGACAGACCCGTTCTGATACCACTAATGTATTAGACAAACAGTATCGATCGTGTCAGATACACGAATCAAATACAACGGGATTGAAAACCCTAACGGCTATTGACCAACTGGTCGATCATGCTCTGATACCACTAATGTAACACACCTTTTTCTACCCTAAAATACTTAACATATAATCAGAGTAAATAAACACGCATATAAACAAAAGGGCGTCACATCGACGTTTTAAAAAACTAAAAGCTTTCAAAAACCAACATCATTCGTCATCAATATACAATACACCTAGTTATTTAAAATAACACATTCCAATTATCATGAATATTCACGAATATGCGTTTACAGCGGAAAATAATGAATACTCATGCATTTCATACAATGATCCATGTCCCATACCATGATCACCTCTCAATAATCACCTCAAGATAAAACAAGTAATAACATAATGCATATCCAAATAAGATATGAGTTCAACACTACTAATCTACTCAGTGTTACATGACCAGAGCATTTACTCACCACCTAGTCTCCAAACTAGAATACGGAAGCTCTCCGGCTAAATCTCGAATAAGTTACCTTCCACTTACTTCCGCAATACTACTCCTGAGTATTTGCGCGATACCCATGTAAAGGTAACATTCAAACAGAAACGGTGAAAATTCAAATCATTATGAAGAAGTACAATCAAGCACAATGATTAAATCAACAATTAAAGGAATTCATCACACTTCATATAACCATGTAAATAATATTCATCAACATCTATTTCACATGTTTCAAACATCCATCAAAACTCAAGAAGCATAATATTCAAATCCAATATTATATTCCCAAATATACACATAACTACAATTATCACATAATCACATATTCAGTCAAGTTATGTACCCAAACATCACCAAATTCAATTACCATATCTCATACACACATCACAATCACACCAATGCAAACATTCTATCACCTAACTCTATGTTCCAATTAAGGATCAACGTGTGCAACATCTACCACGCCTATTTCCAATTAAGGATCAACGTGTGCAACATCTACCACGCCTATTTCCAATTAAGGATCAACGTGTGCAACATCTACCACGCCTATTTCCAATTAAGAATCAACGTGTGCAACGTCTACCACGCCTATTTCCAATTAAGGATCAACGTGTGCTACGTCTATTTCCAATTAAGGACCACCGTTTACTACCTCGCCTATTTCCAATTAAGGATCAACGAGTGCTACATCTACCTCGCCTATTTCCAATTAAGGATCAACGAGTGCTACATCTACCTCGCCTATTTCCAATTAAGGATCAACGAGTGCTACATGTGAACCCACAGTTTCACCATTTCCACTATGAAGTCGACCATGCTATGAATGAATGCACACATACCAACACATATGCAATTTAGATCATTCTATCATCTTAACATTCCACATATCACCATAATTCAACTCTATGAATTATCCACCAATGATACATATACACATTCACAACAATATATCATTCACAAATCCACCAATGGCACATATACACATTCATAACAAATACACCATTCACATAATATGCAATTAACCAATTCATGTTACCACATGAATAATATCAACAAATAACAACAACTCATCAACATCTTAATATCATCGACGTAACAACATAATCATCACGCAATCATATTACAACAATGCAACGATTCATCAACCAAACGTATAACCCAATATATTTATCAATACAGTAGGCATGTGAATACTATTAAAACATATTAACAATGAATACCATGTTTTAGGTATGAGCTTTAGCTTTCTAACGCTTCAAACGCCACCAAAATCGGACTTACGAGTTAAAAGTTATGATCAAAACTGTGCACGAAGGCATTACTAAAAGTTGTTGTTTATTAAATTTTCCAAATAATTTTCATCTTCTTCAACCCCCATAAAGTCCATGAAATAATCTCCAAAATTATTTTATTCCTGAAACAAAGTTATAGCCCTCTATTTCAGCTATCCAACACTTCTAACGGCAATCGATTTGGAATTACGGATCAAAAGTTATGACCAAAACGATTTCGACAATAAAACATAAAAACAGGCCGCGAGTGTGACGGACAGCATGCAGAATTTTCCGCGGTTTTCATCGTTGGAGGACTTCCGAACCTCCGATTTCAATTCCGTAAAAAGTCAAACGTTCAGAAAATTATAAATCACACAATACTCCAAATATATAACGTTAATTTGCAGTTTTAACACAATCAATCCCCACAATCAAGCATAATCATCAAAACCTAACAATCCTAAAATCATGCAAATTAGGGATTTATACTAAACATACATCTACCCATTGACCCGATCATACTAACTGATAATAGTAAGGATTCCCCCATTACCTCTTCAATTTTCTGGAAACCCTAGCTCTCCTCTTTACTTTTCCTCTCCTCTTTCTCTATTGCCTTCAAATGATCAATGAATCCTAATTCTCACTCTCCTCCCCTTTATTTATAGTATTCTATTTGGGCTCAAATCATGATACTCCTCATTTAATTAATAGGCCCAATAAGACCTAATATTTAAATATCTTTATTTAGTTCAATTAAATTAAACTAACCCCACATACACACTAAGTTAGTTAATACAATTATTTAATTATATCTCATATCAACTAAATAATTAATTAACACACCAAATTAATTAATATAATCGATTATTATCCTACCGAACAACCAATTAATTAATTAACACTCCACATAATTAAAATAAAATAATAATAATAGTATAATAAATAAATACTAAAATTGGGTTGTAACAACTCTCCCCCACTTAAAAGATTTTCATCCTCGAAAATTCACCTCAAACGAACAACTCCGGATACGATTCCCTAATCTTATCCTCGAGTTCCCAAGTAATATTGCCATTGGTGACTCCGCCCCATATCACTTTCACCAAAGCAATTTCCTTACCACGAAGCTTCTTCACTTCTCGATCTTCTCTAATCTCGTCAAGAATGCCACACGTAAGCTTCAACATACCAAGCTTAACACACGAAGACGTCGCTTCACAAACCAATCTTCCTTAGCACCAACCTCAGGAAAAATAACCATCTTCTCGAAACAGTTGATATACACCCGATTAACTTCTAACCAACACCATCCTTGAATCCGACCTCTTTTCGGTTTCAGGAAAACCATAACATTATCAAAACAGGTTAACTAGCTAATACTGCACTCTTGTAGGCAATAACCTAATGTCCAAGCTCGATACAATTAGAACATCCAAGAGAAGCAGACGCTTCTCCCCCACTTATTTCATTCCCAACCTGCCAATGGAAAATAAAACAAGCATCGACAGTGTTCTCACACACATGTCGCATACTAGGGAACAAACATAATTAAACAACCTGGCCGGACGGACCGACCTGTTCTGATACCACTAATGTATCAGACAAACAGTCTCTATCGTGTCAGATACACGAATCAAATACAACGGGATTGAAAACCCTAACGGCTATTGACCAACTGGTCGATCATGCTCTGATACCACTAATGTAACACCCCTTTTTCTACCCTAAAATACTTAACATATAATCAGAGTAAATAAGCACGCATATAAACAAAAGGGCGTCACATCGACGTTTTCAAAAACTAAAAGCTTTCAAAAACCAACATCATTCGTCATCAATATACAATACACCTAGTTATTTAAAATAACACATTCCAATTATCATGAATATTCACGAATATGCGTTTACAGCGGAAAATAATGAATACTTATGCATTTCATACAATGATCCATGTCCCATACCATGATCACCTCTCAATAATCACCTTAAGATAAAACAAGTAATAACATAATGCATATCCAAATAAGATATGAGTTCAACACTACTAATCTACTCAGTGTTACATGACCAGAGCATTGAATCACTACCTAGTCTCCAAACTAGAATACGGAAGCTCTCCGGCTAAATCTCAAATAAGTTACCTTCCACTTACTTCAACAATACTACTCCTGAGTATTTGCGCGATACCCATGTAAAGGTAACATTCAAACAGAAAGGGTGAAAATTCAAATCATTATGAAGAAGTACAATCAAGCACAATGATTAAATCAACAATTAAAGTAATTCATCACACTTCATATAACCATGTAAATAATATTCATCAACATCTATTTCACATGTTTCAAACATCCATCAAAACTCAAGAAGCATAATATTCAAATCCAATATTATATTCCCAAATATACACATAACTACAATTATCACATAATCACATATTCAGTCAAGTTATGTACCCAAACATCACCAAATTCAATTACCATATCTCATACACACATCACAATCACACCAATGCAAACATTCAATTATCACCTAACTCTAATGTGACTTAATGCATGACATGTGACTCTATGTATGTGGTACCATCTACTACCACGCCTATTTCCAATTAAGGATCAACGTGTGCAACATCTACCACGCCTATTTCCAATTAAGGATCAACGTGTGCAACATCTACCACGCCTATTTCCAATTAAGGATCAACGTGTGCAACATCTACCACGCCTATTTCCAATTAAGGATCAACGTGTGCAACATCTACCACGCCTATTTCCAATTAAGAATCAACGTGTGCAACGTCTACCACGCCTATTTCCAATTAAGGATCAACGTGTGCTACGTCTATTTCCAATTAAGGACCACCGTTTACTACCTCGCCTATTTCCAATTAAGGATCAACGAGTGCTACATCTACCTCGCCTATTTCCAATTAAGGATCAACGAGTGCTACATCTACCTCGCCTATTTCCAATTAAGGATCAACGAGTGCTACATGTGAACCCACAGTTTCACCATTTCCACTATGAAGTCGACCATGCTATGAATGAATGCACACATACCAACACATATGCAATTTAGATCATCTCTATCATCTTAACATTCCACATATCACCATAATTCAACTCTATGAATTATCCACCAATGATACATATACACATTCACAACAATATATCATTCACAAATCCACCAATGGCACATATACACATTCATAACAAATACACCATTCACATAATATGCAATTAACCAATTCATGTTACCACATGAATAATATCAACAAATAACAACAACTCATCAACATCTTAATATCATCGACGTAACAACATAATCATCACGCAATCATATTACAACAATGCAACGATTCATCAACCAAACGTATAACCCAATATATTTATCAATACAGTAGGCATGTGAATATTATTAAAACATATTAACAATCAATACCATGTTTTAGGTATGAGCATTAGCTTTCTAACGCTTCAAACGCCACCAAAATCGGACTTACGAGTTAAAAGTTATGATCAAAACTGTGCACGAAGGCATTACTAAAAGTTGTTGTTTATTAAATTTTCCAAATAATTTTCATCTTCTTCAACCCCCATAAAGTCCATGAAATAATCTCCAAAATTATTTTATTCCTGAAACAAAGTTATAGCCCTCTATTTCAGCTATCCAACACTTCTAACGGCACTCGATTTGGACTTACGGATCAAAAGTTATGACCAAAACGATTTCGACAATAAAACATAAAAACAGGCCGCGAGTGTGACGGACAGCATGCAGAATTTTCCGCGGTTTTCATCGTTGGAGGACTTCCGACCTCCGATTTCAATTCCGTAAAAAGCCAAACGTTCAGAAAATTATAAATCACACAATACTCCAAATATATAACGTTAATTTGCAGTTTTAACACAATCAATCCCCACAATCAAGCATAATCATCAAAACCTAACAATCCTAAAATCATGCATATTTAGGCTCAAATCATGATACTCCTCATTTAATTAATAGGCCCAATAAGACATAATATTTAAATATCTTTATTTAGTTCAATTAAATTAAACTAACCCCACATACACACTAAGTTAGTTAATACAATTATTTAATTATATCTCATATCAATTAAATAATTAATTAACACACCAAATTAATTAATATAATCGATTATTATCCTACCGAACAACCAATTAATTAATTAACACTCCACATAATTAAAATAAAATATAATAGTAATAGTATAATAAATAAATACTAAAATTGGGTTGTAACAACTCTCCCCCACTTAAAAGATTTTCATCCTCGAAAATTCACCTCAAACGAACAACTCCGGATACGATTCCCTAATCTTATCCTCGAGTTCCCAAGTAATATTGCCATTGGTGACTCCGCCCCATATCACTTTCACCAAAGCAATTTCCTTACCACGAAGCTTCTTCACTTCTCGATCTTCTCTAATCTCGTCAAGAATGCCACACGTAAGCTTCAACATACCAAGCTTAACACACGAAGACGTCGCTTCACAAACCAATCTTCCTTAGCACCAACCTCAGGAAAAATAACCATCTTCTCGAAACAGTTGATATACACCCGATTAACTTCTAACCAACACCATCCTTGAATCCGACCTCTTTTCGGTTTCAGGAAAACCACAACATTCTCAAAACAGGTTAACTAGCTAACACTGCACTCTTGTAGGCAATAACCTAATGTCCAAGCTCGATACAATTAGAACATCCAAGAGAAGCAGACGCTTCTCCCCCACTTATTTCATTCCCAACCTGCCAATGGAAAATAAAACAAGCATCGACAGTGTTCTCACACACATGTCGCATACTAGGGAACAAACATAATTAAACAACCTGGCCGGACGGACCGACCTGTTCTGATACCACTAATGTATCAGACAAACAGTATCGATCGTGTCAGATACACGAATCAAATACAACGGGATTGAAAACCCTAACGGCTATTGACCAACTGGTCGATCATGCTCTGATACCACTAATGTAACACCCCTTTTTCTACCCTAAAATACTTAACATATAATCAGAGTAAATAAGCACGCATATAAACAAAAGGGCGTCACATCGACGTTTTCAAAAACTAAAAGCTTTCAAAAACCAACATCATTCGTCATCAATATACAATACACCTAGTTATTTAAAATAACACATTCCAATTATCATGAATATTCACGAATATGCGTTTACAGCGGAAAATAATGAATACTTATGCATTTCATACAATGATCCATGTCCCATACCATGATCACCTCTCAATAATCACCTCAAGATAAAACAAGTAATAACATAATGCATATCCAAATAAGATATGAGTTCAACACTACTAATCTACTCAGTGTTACATGACCAGAGCATTGAATCACTACCTAGTCTCCAAACTAGAATACGGAAGCTCTCCGGCTAAATCTCAAATAAGTTACCTTCCACTTACTTCAACAATACTACTCCTGAGTATTTGCGCGATACCCATGTAAAGGTAACATTCAAACAGAAAGGGTGAAAATTCAAATCATTATGAAGAAGTACAATCAAGCACAATGATTAAATCAACAATTAAAGGAATTCATCACACTTCATATAACCATGTAAATAATATTCATCAACATCTATTTCACATGTTTCAAACATCCATCAAAACTCAAGAAGCATAATATTCAAATCCAATATTATATTCCCAAATATACACATAACTACAATTATCACATAATCACATATTCAGTCAAGTTATGTACCCAAACATCACCAAATTCAATTACCATATCTCATACACACATCACAATCACACCAATGCAAACATTCAATTATCACCTAACTCTAATGTGACTTAATGCATGACATGTGACTCTATGGTCCAATAAGGATGCAACATCTACTACCACGCCTATTTCCAATTAAGGATCAACGTGTGCAACATCTACCACGCCTATTTCCAATTAAGGATCAACGTGTGCAACATCTACCACGCCTATTTCCAATTAAGAATCAACGTGTGCAACGTCTACCACGCCTATTTCCAATTAAGGATCAACGTGTGCTACGTCTATTTCCAATTAAGGACCACCGTTTACTACCTCGCCTATTTCCAATTAAGGATCAACGAGTGCTACATCTACCTCGCCTATTTCCAATTAAGGATCAACGAGTGCTACATCTACCTCGCCTATTTCCAATTAAGGATCAACGAGTGCTACATGTGAACCCACAGTTTCACCATTTCCACTATGAAGTCGACCATGCTATGAATGAATGCACACATACCAACACATATGCAATTTAGATCATCTCTATCATCTTAACATTCCACATATCACCATAATTCAACTCTATGAATTATCCACCAATGATACATATACACATTCACAACAATATATCATTCACAAATCCACCAATGGCACATATACACATTCATAACAAATACACCATTCACATAATATGCAATTAACCAATTCATGTTACCACATGAATAATATCAACAAATAACAACAACTCATCAACATCTTAATATCATCGACGTAACAACATAATCATCACGCAATCATATTACAACAATGCAACGATTCATCAACCAAACGTATAACCCAATATATTTATCAATACAGTAGGCATGTGAATATTATTAAAACATATTAACAATCAATACCATGTTTTAGGTATGAGCATTAGCTTTCTAACGCTTCAAACGCCACCAAAATCGGACTTACGAGTTAAAAGTTATGATCAAAATTGTGCACGAAGGCATTACTAAAAGTTGTTGTTTATTAAATTTTCCAACATAATTTTCATCTTCTTCAACCCCCATAAAGTCCATGAAATAATCTCCAAAATTATTTTATTCCTGAAACAAAGTTATAGCCCTCTATTTCAGCTATCCAACACTTCAAACGGCACTCGATTTGGACTTACGGATCAAAAGTTATGACCAAAACGATTTCGACAATAAAACATAAAAACAGGCCGCGAGTGTGACGGACAGCATGCAGAATTTTCCGCGGTTTTCATCGTTGGAGGACTTCCGGACCTCCGATTTCAATTCCGTAAAAAGCCAAACGTTCAGAAAATTATAAATCACACAATACTCCAAATATATAACGTTAATTTGCAGTTTTAACACAATCAATCACCACAATCAAGCATAATCATCAAAACCTAACAATCCTAAAATCATGCAAATTAGGGATTTATACTAAACATACATCTACCCATTGACCCGATCAAACTAACTGATAATAGTAAGGATTCCCCCCTTACCTCTTCAATTTTCTGGAAACCCTAGCTCTCCTCTTTACTTTTCCTCTCCTCTTTCTCTATTGCCTTCAAATGATCAATGAATCCTAATTCTCACTCTCCTCCCCTTTATTTATAGTATTCTATTTAGGCTCAAATCATGATACTCCTCATTTAATTAATAGGCCCAATAAGACCTAATATTTAAATATCTTTATTTAGTTCAATTAAATTAAACTAACCCCACATACACACTAAGTTAGTTAATACAATTATTTAATTATATCTCATATCAATTAAATAATTAATTAAACACCAAATTAATTAATATAATCGATTATTATCCTACCGAACAACCAATTAATTAATTAACACTCCACATAATTAAAATAAAATATAATAATAATAGTATAATAAATAAATACTAAAATTGGGTTGTAACAACTCTCCCCCACTTAAAAGATTTTCATCCTCGAAAATTCACCTCAAACGAACAACTCCGGATACGATTCCCTCATCTTATCCTCGAGTTCCCAAGTAATATTGCCATTGGTGACTCCGCCCCATATCACTTTCACCAAAGCAATTTCCTTACCACGAAGCTTCTTCACTTCTCGATCTTCTCTAATCTCGTCAAGAATGCCACACGTAAGCTTCAACATACCAAGCTTAACACACGAAGACGTCGCTTCACAAACCAATCTTCCTTAGCACCAACCTCAGGAAAAATAACCATCTTCTCGAAACAGTTGATATACACCCGATTAACTTCTAACCAACACCATCCTTGAATCCGACCTCTTTTCGGTTTCAGGAAAACCACAACATTCTCAAAACAGGTTAACTAGCTAACACTGCACTCTTTTAGGCAATAACCTAATGTCCAAGCTCGATACAATTAGAACATCCAAGAGAAGCAGACGCTTCTCCCCCACTTATTTCATTCCCAACCTGCCAATGGAAAATAAAACAAGCATCGACAGTGTTCTCACACACATGTCGCATACTAGGGAACAAACATAATTAAACAACCTGGCCGGACGGACCGACCTGTTCTGATACCACTAATGTATCAGACAAACAGTATCTATCGTGTCAGATACACGAATCAAATACAACGGGATTGAAAACCCTAACGGCTATTGACCAACTGGTCGATCATGCTCTGATACCACTAATGTAACACCCCTTTTTCTACCCTAAAATACTTAACATATAATCAGAGTAAATAAGCACGCATATAAACAAAAGGGCGTCACATCGACGTTTTCAAAAACTAAAAGCTTTCAAAAACCAACATCATTCGTCATCAATATACAATACACCTAGTTATTTAAAATAACACATTCCAATTATCATGAATATTCACGAATATGCGTTTACAGCGGAAAATAATGAATACTTATGCATTTCATACAATGATCCATGTCCCATACCATGATCACCTCTCAATAATCACCTCAAGATAAAACAAGTAATAACATAATGCATATCCAAATAAGATATGAGTTCAACACTACTAATCTACTCAGTGTTACATGACCAGAGCATTGACTCACTACCTAGTCTCCAAACTAGAATACGGAAGCTCTCCGGCTAAATCTCGAATAAGTTACCTTCCACTTACTTCAGCAATACTACTACTGAGTATTTGCGCGATACCCATGTAAAGGTAACATTCAAGCAGAAAGGGTGAAAATTCAAATCATTATGAAGAAGTACAATCAAGCACAATGATTAAATCAACAATTAAAGGAATTCATCACACTTCATATAACCATGTAAATAATATTCATCAACATCTATTTCACATGTTTCAAACATCCATCAAAACTCAAGAAGCATAATATTCAAATCCAATATTATATTCCCAAATATACACATAACTACAATTATCACATAATCACATATTCAGTCAAGTTATGTACCCAAACATCACCAAATTCAATTACCATATCTCATACACACATCACAATCACACCAATGCAAACATTCAATTATCACCTAACTCTAATGTGACTTAATGCATGACATGTGACTCTATGTATGTGGTACCATCTACTACCACGCCTATTTCCAATTAAGGATCAACGTGTGCAACATCTACCACGCCTATTTCCAATTAAGGATCAACGTGTGCAACATCTACCACGCCTATTTCCAATTAATGATCAACGTGTGCAACATCTACCACGCCTATTTCCAATTAAGGATCAACGTGTGCAACATCTACCACGCCTATTTCCAATTAAGAATCAACGTGTGCAACGTCTACCACGCCTATTTCCAATTAAGGATCAACGTGTGCTACGTCTATTTCCAATTAAGGACCACCGTTTACTACCTCGCCTATTTCCAATTAAGGATCAACGAGTGCTACATCTACCTCGCCTATTTCCAATTAAGGATCAACGAGTGCTACATCTACCTCGCCTATTTCCAATTAAGGATCAACGAGTGCTACATGTGAACCCACAGTTTCACCATTTCCACTATGAAGTCGACCATGCTATGAATGAATGCACACATACCAACACATATGCAATTTAGATCATCTCTATCATCTTAACATTCCACATATCACCATAATTCAACTCTATGAATTATCCACCAATGATACATATACACATTCACAACAATATATCATTCACAAATCCACCAATGGCACATATACACATTCATAACAAATACACCATTCACATAATATGCAATTAACCAATTCATGTTACCACATGAATAATATCAACAAATAACAACAACTCATCAACATCTTAATATCATCGACGTAACAACATAATCATCACGCAATCATATTACAACAATGCAACGATTCATCAACCAAACGTATAACCCAATATATTTATCAATACAGTAGGCATGTGAATATTATTAAAACATATTAACAATCAATACCATGTTTTAGGTATGAGCATTAGCTTTCTAACGCTTCAAACGCCACCAAAATCGGACTTACGAGTTAAAAGTTATGATCAAAATTGTGCACGAAGGCATTACTAAAAGTTGTTGTTTATTAAATTTTCCAAATAATTTTCATCTTCTTCAACCCCCATAAAGTCCATGAAATAATCTCCAAAATTATTTTATTCCTGAAACAAAGTTATAGCCCTCTATTTCAGCTATCCAACACTTCAAACGGCACTCGATTTGGACTTACGGATCAAAAGTTATGACCAAAACGATTTCGACAATAAAACATAAAAACAGGCCGCGAGTGTGACGGACAGCATGCAGAATTTTCCGCGGTTTTCATCGTTGGAGGACTTCCGGACCTCCGATTTCAATTCCGTAAAAAGCCAAACGTTCAGAAAATTATAAATCACACAATACTCCAAATATATAACGTTAATTTGCAGTTTTAACACAATCAATCACCACAATCAAGCATAATCATCAAAACCTAACAATCCTAAAATCATGCAAATTAGGGATTTATACTAAACATACATCTACCCATTGACCCGATCAAACTAACTGATAATAGTAAGGATTCCCCCCTTACCTCTTCAATTTTCTGGAAACCCTAGCTCTCCTCTTTACTTTTCCTCTCCTCTTTCTCTATTGCCTTCAAATGATCAATGAATCCTAATTCTCACTCTCCTCCCCTTTATTTATAGTATTCTATTTGGGCTCAAATCATGATACTCCTCATTTAATTAATAGGCCCAATAAGACCTAATATTTAAATATCTTTTTTTAGTTCAATTAAATTAAACTAACCCCACATACACACTAAGTTAGTTAATACAATTATTTAATTATATCTCATATCAATTAAATAATTAATTAAAACACCAAATTAATTAATATAATCGATTATTATCCTACCGAACAACCAATTAATTAATTAACACTCCACATAATTAAAATAAAATATAATAGTAATAGTATAATAAATAAATACTAAAATTGGGTTGTAACAACTCTCCCCCACTTAAAAGATTTTCATCCTCGAAAATTCACCTCAAACGAACAACTCCGGATACGATTCCCTCATCTTATCCTCGAGTTCCCAAGTAATATTGCCATTGGTGACTCCGCCCCATATCACTTTCACCAAAGCAATTTCCTTACCACGAAGCTTCTTCACTTCTCGATCTTCTCTAATCTCGTCAAGAATGCCACACGTAAGCTTCAACATACCAAGCTTAACACACGAAGACGTCGCTTCACAAACCAATCTTCCTTAGCACCAACCTCAGGAAAAATAACCATCTTCTCGAAACAGTTGATATACACCCGATTAACTTCTAACCAACACCATCCTTGAATCCGACCTCTTTTCGGTTTCAGGAAAACCACAACATTCTCAAAACAGGTTAACTAGCCAACACTGCACTCTTTTAGGCAATAACCTAATGTCCAAGCTCGATACAATTAGAACATCCAAGAGAAGCAGACGCTTCTCCCCCACTTATTTCATTCCCAACCTGCCAATGGAAAATAAAACAAGCATCGACAGTGTTCTCACACACATGTCGCATACTAGGGAACAAACATAATTAAACAACCTGGCCGGACGGACCGACCTGTTCTGATACCACTAATGTATCAGACAAACAGTATCTATCGTGTCAGATACACGAATCAAATACAACGGGATTGAAAACCCTAACGGCTATTGACCAACTGGTCGATCATGCTCTGATACCACTAATGTAACACCCCTTTTTCTACCCTAAAATACTTAACATATAATCAGAGTAAATAAGCACGCATATAAACAAAAGGGCGTCACATCGACGTTTTCAAAAACTAAAAGCTTTCAAAAACCAACATCATTCGTCATCAATATACAATACACCTAGTTATTTAAAGTAACACATTCTAATTATCATGAATATTCACGAATATGCGTTTACAGCGGAAAATAATGAATACTTATGCATTTCATACAATGATCCATGTCCCATACCATGATCACCTCTCAATAATCACCTCAAGATAAAACAAGTAATAACATAATGCATATCCAAATAAGATATGAGTTCAACACTACTAATCTACTCAGTGTTACATGACCAGAGCATTGACTCACTACCTAGTCTCCAAACTAGAATACGGAAGCTCTCCGGCTAAATCTCGAATAAGTTACCTTCCACTTACTTCAGCAATACTACTACTGAGTATTTGCGCGATACCCATGTAAAGGTAACATTCAAACAGAAAGGGTGAAATTCAAATCATTATGAAGAAGTACAATCAAGCACAATGATTAAATCAACAATTAAATGAATTCATCACACTTCATATAACCATGTAAATAATATTCATCAACATCTATTTCACATGTTTCAAACATCCATCAAAACTCAAGAAGCATAATATTCAAATCCAATATTATATTCCCAAATATACACATAACTACAATTATCACATAATCACATATTCAGTCAAGTTATGTACCCAAACATCACCAAATTCAATTACCATATCTCATACACACATCACAATCACACCAATGCAAACATTCAATTATCACCTAACTCTAATGTGACTTAATGCATGACATGTGACTCTATGCTTGTGGCACCATGCCTATTTCCAATTAAGGATCAACGTGTACAACATCTACCACGCCTATTTCCAATTAAGGATCAACGTTTGCAACATCTACCACGCCTATTTCCAATTAATGATCAACGTGTGCAACATCTACCACGCCTATTTCCAATTAAGGATCAACGTGTGCAACATCTACCACGCCTATTTCCAATTAAGAATCAACGTGTGCAACGTCTACCACGCCTATTTCCAATTAAGGATCAACGTGTGCTACGTCTATTTCCAATTAAGGACCACCGTTTACTACCTCGCCTATTTCCAATTAAGGATCAACGAGTGCTACATCTACCTCGCCTATTTCCAATTAAGGATCAACGAGTGCTACATCTACCTCGCCTATTTCCAATTAAGGATCAACGAGTGCTACATGTGAACCCACAGTTTCACCATTTCCACTATGAAGTCGACCATGCTATTAATAAATGCACACATACCAACACATATGCAATTTAGATCATCTCTATCATCTTAACATTCCACATATCACCATAATTCAACTCTATGAATTATCCACCAATGATACATATACACATTCACAACAATATATCATTCACAAATCCACCAATGGCACATATACACATTCATAACAAATACACCATTCACATAATATGCAATTAACCAATTCATGTTACCACATGAATAATATCAACAAATAACAACAACTCATCAACATCTTAATATCATCGACGTAACAACATAATCATCACGCAATCATATTACAACAATGCAACGATTCATCAACCAAACGTATAACCCAATATATTTATCAATACAGTAGGCATGTGAATATGATTAAAACATATTAACAATCAATACCATGTTTTAGGTATGAGCATTAGCTTTCTAACGCTTCAAACGCCACCAAAATCGGACTTACGAGTTAAAAGTTATGATCAAAATTGTGCACGAAGGCATTACTAAAAGTTGTTGTTTATTAAATTTTCCAACATTATTTTCATCTTCTTCAACCCCCATAAAGTCCATGAAATAATCTCCAAAATTATTTTATTCCTGAAACAAAGTTATAGCCCTCTATTTCTGCTATCCAACACTTCGAACGGCACTCGATTTGGACTTACGGATCAAAAGTTATGACCAAAACGATTTCGACAATAAAACATTAAAACAGGCCGCGAGTGTGACGGACAGCATGCAGAATTTTCCGCGGTTTTCATCGTTGGAGGACTTCCGGACCTCCGATTTCAATTCCGTAAAAAGCCAAACGTTCAGAAAATTATAAATCACACAATACTCCAAATATATAACGTTAATTTGCAGTTTTAACACAATCAATCACCACAATCAAGCATAATCATCAAAACCTAACAATCCTAAAATCATGCAAATTAGGGATTTATACTAAACATACATCTACCCATTGACCCGATCAAACTAACTGATAATAGTAAGGATTCCCCCCTTACCTCTTCAATTTTCTGGAAACCCTAGCTCTCCTCTTTACTTTTCCTCTCCTCTTTCTCTATTGCCTTCAAATGATCAATGAATCCTAATTCTCACTCTCCTCCCCTTTATTTATAGTATTCTATTTGGGCTCAAATCATGATACTCCTCATTTAATTAATAGGCCCAATAAGACCTAATATTTAAATATCTTTTTTTAGTTCAATTAAATTAAACTAACCCCACATACACACTAAGTTAGTTAATACAATTATTTAATTATATCTCATATCAATTAAATAATTAATTAAAACACCAAATTAATTAATATAATCGATTATTATCCTACCGAACAACCAATTAATTAGTTAACACTCCACATAATTAAAATAAAATATAATAATAATAGTATAATAAATAAATACTAAAATTGGGTTATAACAACTCTCCCCCACTTAAAAGATTTTCATCCTCGAAAATTCACCTCAAACGAACAACTCCGGATACGATTCCCTCATCTTATCCTCGAGTTCCCAAGTAATATTGTCATTGGTGACTCCGCCCCATATCACTTTCACCAAAGCAATTTCCTTACCACGAAGCTTCTTCACTTCTCGATCTTCTCTAATCTCGTCAAGAATGCCACACGTAAGCTTCAACATACCAAGCTTAACACACGAGGACGTCGCTTCACAAACCAATCTTCCTTAGCACCAACCTCAGGAAAAATAACCATCTTTTCGAAACAGCTGATATTCACCCGATTAACTTCTAACCAACACCATCCCTGAATCAGACCTCTTTTCGGTTTCAGGAAAACCACAACATTCTCAAAACAGGTTAACTAGCCAACACAGCACTCTTGTAGGCAATAACCTAATGTCCAAGCTCAATACAATTAGAACATCCAAGAGAAGCAGACGCTTCTCCCCCACTTATTTCATTCCCAACCTGCCAATGGAAAATAAAACAAGCATCGACAGAGTTCTCCCACACATGTCGCATACTAGGGAACAAACATAATTAAACAACCTGGCCGGACGGACCGACCTGTTCTGATACCACTAATGTATCAGACAAACAGTATCGATCGTGTCAGATACACGAATCAAATACAACGGGATTGAAAACCCTAACGGCTATTGACCAACTGGTCGATCATGCTCTGATACCACTAATGTAATACCCCTTTTTCTACCCTAAAATACTTAACATATAATCAGAGTAAATAAGCACGCATATAAACAAAAGGGCGTCACATCGACGTTTTCAAAAACTAAAAGCTTTCAAAAACCAACATCATTCGTCATCAATATACAATACACCTAGTTATTTAAAGTAACACATTCTAATTATCATGAATATTCACGAATATGCGTTTACAGCGGAAAATAATGAATACTTATGCATTTCATACAATGATCCATGTCCCATACCATGATCACCTCTCAATAATCACCTCAAGATAAAACAAGTAATAACATAATGCATATCCAAATAAGATATGAGTTCAACACTACTAATCTACTCAGTGTTACATGACCAGAGCATTGACTCACTACCTAGAATCCAAACTAGAATACGGAAGCTCTCCGGCTAAATCTCGAATAAGTTACCTTCCACTTACTTCAGCAATACTACTCCTGAGTATTTGCGCGATACCCATGTAAAGGTAACATTCAAACAGAAAGGGTGAAATTTCAAATCATTATGAAGAAGTACAATCAAGCACAATGATTAAATCAACAATTAAATGAATTCATCACACTTCATATAACCATGTAAATAATATTCATCAACATCTATTTCACATGTTTCAAACATCCATCAAAACTCAAGAAGCATAATATTCAAATCCAATATTATATTCCCAAATATACACATAACTACAATTATCACATAATCACATATTCAGTCAAGTTATGTACCCAAACATCACCAAATTCAATTATCATATCTCATACACACATCACAATCACACCAATGCAAACATTCAATTATCACCTAACTCTAATGTGACTTAATGCATGACATGTGACTCTATGCATGTGGTACCATCTACTACCACGCCTATTTCCAATTAAGGATCAACGTGTGCAACATCTACCACGCATATTTCCAATTAAGGATCAACGTTTGCAACACCTACCACGCCTATTTCCAATTAATGATCAACGTGTGCAACATCTACCACGCCTATTTCCAATTAAGGATCAACGTGTGCAACATCTACCACGCCTATTTCCAATTAAGAATCAACGTGTGCAACGTCTACCACGCCTATTTCCAATTAAGGATCAACGTGTGCTACGTCTATTTCCAATTAAGGACCACCGTTTACTACCTCGCCTATTTCCAATTAAGGATCAACGAGTGCTACATCTACCTCGCCTATTTCTAATTAAGGATCAACGAGTGCTACATCTACCTCGCCTATTTCCAATTAAGGATCAACGAGTGCTACATGTGAACCCACAGTTTCACCATTTCCACTATGAAGTCGACCATGCTATGAATGAATGCACACATACCAACACATATGCAATTTAGATCATCTCTATCATCTTAACATTCCACATATCACCATAATTCAACTCTATGAATTATCCACCAATGGTACATATACACATTGATAACAATATATCATTCACAAATCCACCAATGGCACATATACACATTCATAACAAATACACCATTCACATAATATGCAATTAACCAATTCATGTTACCACATGAATAATATCAACAAATAACAACAACTCATCAACATCTTAATATCATCGACGTAACAACATAATCATCACGCAATCATATTACAACAATGCAACGATTCATCAACCAAACGTATAACCCAATATATTTATCAATACAGTAGGCATGTGAATATTATTAAAACATATTAACAATCAATACCATGTTTTAGGTATGAGCATTAGCTTTCTAACGCTTCAAACGCCACCAAAATCGGACTTACGAGTTAAAAGTTATGATCAAAATTATGCACGAAGGCATTACTAAAAGTTGTTGTTTATTAAATTTTCCAACATAATTTTCATCTTCTTCAACCCCCATAAAGTCCATGAAATAATCTCCAAAATTATTTTATTTCTGAAACAAAGTTATAGCCCTCTATTTCAGCTATCCAACACTTTGAATGACACTCGATTTGGACTTACGGATCAAAAGTTATGACCAAAACGATTTCGACAATAAAACATAAAAACAGGCCACGAGTGTGACGGACAACATGCAGAATTTTCCGCGGTTTTCATCGTTGGAGGACTTCCGGACCTCCGATTTCAATTCCGTAAAAAGCCAAACATTCAGAAAATTATAAATCACACAATACTCCAAATATATAACGTTAATTTGCAGTTTTAACACAATCAATCACCACAATCAAGCATAATCATCAAAACCTAACAATCCTAAAATCATGCAAATTAGGGATTTATATTAAACATACATCTACCCATTGACCCGATCATACTAACTGATAATAGTAAGGATTCCCCCCTTACCTCTTCAATTTTCTGGAAACCCTAGCTCTCCTCTTTACTTTTCCTCTCCTCTTTCTCTATTGCCTTCAAATGATCAATGAATCCTAATTCTCACTCTCCTCCCCTTTATTTATAGTATTCTATTTGGGCTCAAATCATGATACTCCTCATTTAATTAATAGGCCCAATAAGACCTAATATTTAAATATCTTTATTTAGTTCAATTAAATTAAAGTAACCCCACATACACATTAAGTTAGTTAATACAATTATTTAATTATATCTCATATCTACTAAATAATTAATTAACACACCAAATTAATTAATATAATCGATTATTATCCTACCGAACAACCAATTAATTAATTAACACTCCACATAATTAAAATAAAATATAATAATAATAGTATAATAAATAAATACTAAAATTGGGTTGTAACAACTCTCCCCCACTTAAAAGATTTTCATCCTCGAAAATTCACCTCAAACGAACAACTCCGGATACGATTCCCTCATCTTATCCTCGAGTTTCCAAGTAATATTGCCATTGGGGACTCCGTCCCATATCACTTTCACCAAAGCAATTTCCTTACCACGAAGCTTCTTCACTTCTCGATCTTCTCTAATCTCGTCAAGAATGCCACACGTAAGCTTCAACATACCAAGCTTAACACACGAAGACGTCGCTTCAAAAACCAATCTTCCTTAGCACTAACCTCAGGAAAAATAACCATCTTCTCGAAACAGTTGATATACACCCGATTAACTTCTAACCAACACCATCCTTGAATCCGACCTCTCTTCGGTTTCAGGAAAAACACAACATTCGCAAAACAGGTTAACTAGCCAACACTGCACTCTTGTAGGCAATAACCTAATGTCCAAGCTCGATACAATTGGAACATCCAAGAGAAGCAGACGCTTCTCCCCCACTAATTTCATTCCCAACCTGCCAATGGAAAATAAAACAAGCATCGACAGTGTTCTCACACACATGTCGCATACTAGGGAACAAACATAATTAAACAACCTGGTCGGACGGACCGACCTGTTCTGATACCACTAATGTATCAGACAAACAGTATCGATCGTGTCAGATACACGAATCAAATATAACGGGATTGAAAACCCTAACGACTATTGACCAACTGGTCGACCATGCTTTGATACCACTAATGTAACACCCCTTTTTCTACCCTAAAATACTTAACATATAATCAGAGTAAATAAGCACCCATATAAACAAAAGGGCGTCACATCGACGTTTTCAAAAACTAAAAGCTTTCAAAAACCAACATCATTCGTCATCAATATACAATACACCTAGTTATTTAAAATAACACATTCCAATTATCATGAATATTCACGAACATGCGTTGGCAGCGGAAAATAATGAATACTCATGCATTTCATACAATGATCCATGTCCCATACCATGATCACCTCTCAATAATCACCTCAAGATAAAACAAGTAATAACATAATGCATATCCAAATAAGATATGAGTTCAACACTACTAATCTACTCAGTGTTACATGACCAGAGCATTGACTCACTACCTAGTCTCCAAACTAGAATACGGAAGCACTCTGGCTAAATCTCGAATGAGTTACCTTCCACTTAATTCAGCAATACTACTCCAGAGTATTTGCGCGATACCCATGTAAAGGTAACATTCAAACAGAAAGGGTGAAAATTCATATCATTATGAAGAAGTACAATCAAGCACAATGATAAAATCAACAATTAAAGGAATTCATCACACTTCATATAACCATGTAAATAATATTCATCAACATCTATTTCACATGTTTCAAACATCCATCAAAACTCAAGAAGCATAATATTCAAATCCAATATTATATTCCCAAATATACACATAACTACAATTATCACATAATCACATATTCAGTCAAGTTATGTACCCAAACATCACCAAATTCAATTACCATATCTCATACACACATCACAATCACACCAATGCAAACATCCAATTATCACCTAACTCTAATGTGACTTAATGCATGACATGTGACTCTATGCATGTGGTACCATCTACTACCACACCTATTTCCAATTAAGGATCAACGTGTGCAACATCTACCACGCCTATTTCCAATTAAGGATCAACGTGTGCAACATCTACCACGCCTATTTCCAATAAAGGATCAACGTGTGCAACATCTACCACGCCTATTTCCAATTAAGGAGCAATGTGTGCAACGTCTACCACGCCTATTTCCAATTAAGGATCAACGTGTGCTACGTCTATTTCCAATTAAGGACCACCGTTTACTACCTCGCCTATTTCCAATTAAGGATCAACGAGTGCTACATCTACCTCGCTTATTTCCAATTAAGGATCAACGAGTGCTACATGTGAACCCACAGTTTCACCATTTCCACTATGAAGTCGACCATGCTATGAATGAATGCACACATACCAACACATATGCAATTAAGATCATCTCTATCATCTTAACATTCCACATATCACCATAATTCAACTCTATGAATTATCCACCAATGGTACATATACACATTCGTAACAATATATCATTCACAAATCCACCAATGGCACATATACACATTCATAACAAATACACCATTCACATAATATGCAATTAACCAATTCATGTTACCACATGAATAATCAACAAATAACAATAACTCATCAACATCTTAACATCATCGACGTAACAACATAATCATCACGCAATCATATTACAACAATGCAACGATTCATCAACCAAACGTATACCCCAATATATTTATCAATACAGTAGGCATGTGAATATTATCAAAACATATTAACAATCAATACCATGTTTTAGGTATGAGCATTAGCTTTCTCACGCTTCAAACGCCACCAAAATCGGACTTGCGAGTTAAAAGTTATGATCAAAACCGTGCACGAAGGCATTACTAAAAGTTGTTGTTTATTAAATTTTCCAACATAATTTTCATCTTCTTCAACCCCCAGAAAGTCCATGAAATAATCTCCAAAATTATTTTATTCCTAAAACAAAGTTATAGCCCTCTATTTCAGCTATCCAACGCTTTGAACGGCACTCGATTTGGACTTACGCATCAAACGTTATCACCAAAACGATTTCGACAATAAAACATAAAAACAGGCCGCAAGTGTGACAGACAGCATGCAGAATTTTCCGCGGTTTTCATCGTTGGAGGACTTCCGGACCTCCGATTTCAATTCCGTAAAAAGTCAAACGTTCAGAAAATTATAAATCACACAATACTCCAAATATATAACGTTAATTTGCAGTTTTAACACAATCAATCACCACAATTAAGCATAATCATCAAAACCTAACAATCCTAAAATCATGCAAATTAGGGATTTTAACCTAAACATACATCTACCCATTGACCCGATCATACTAACTCATAATAATAAGGATTCCCGCCTTACCTTTTCAATTTTCTGGAAACCCTAGCTCTCCTCTTTACTTTTCCTCTCCTCTTTCTCTATTGCCTTCAAATGATCAATGAATCCTAATTCTCACTCTCCTCCCCTTTATTTATAGTATTCTATTTGGGCTCAAATCATGATACTCCTCATTTAATTAATAGGCCCAGTAAGACCTAATATTTAAATATCTCTATTTAGTTCAATTAAATTAAACTAACCTCACATACACACTAAGTTAGTTAATACAATTATTTAATTATATCTCATATCAACTAAATAATTAATTAACACACCAAATTAATTAATATAATCGATTATTATCCTACCGAACAGCCAATTAATTAATTAATACTCCACATAATTAAAATAAAATATAATAATAATAGTATAATAAATAAATACTAAAATTGGGTTGTAACAACTCTCCCCCACTTAAAAGATTTTCATCCTCGAAAATTCACCTCAAACGAACAACTCCGGATACGATTCCCTCATCTTATCCTCGAGTTCCCAAGTAATATTGCCATTGGTGACTCCGTCCCATATCACTTTCACCAAAGCAATTTCCTTACCACGAAGCTTCTTCGCTTCTCGATCTTCTCTAATCTCGTCAAGAATGCCACACGTAAGCTTCAACATACCAAGCTTAACACACGAAGACGTCGCTTCACAAACCAATCTTCCTTAGCACCAACCTCAGGAAAAATAACCATCTTCTCGAAACAGTTGATATACACCCGATTAACTTCTAACCAACACCATCCTTGAATCCGACCTCTCTTCGGTTTCAGGAAAAACACAACATTCGCAAAACAGGTTAACTAGCCAACACTACACTCTTGCATGCAATAACCTAATGTCCAAGCTCGATACAATTGGAACATCCAAGAGAAGCAGACGCTTCTCCCCCACTTATTTCATTTCCAACCTGCCAATGGAAAATAAAACAAGCATCGACAGTGTTCTCACACACATGTCGCATACTAGGGAACAAACATAATTAAACAACCTGGCCGGACGAACCGACCTGTTCTGATACCACTAATGTATCAGACAAACAGTATCGATCGTGTCAGATACACGAATCAAATACAACGGGATTGAAAACCCTAACGACTATTGACCAACTGGTCGACCATGCTCTGATACCACTAATGTAACACCCCTTTTTCTACCCTAAAATAGTTAACATATAATAAGAGTAAATAAGAACACATATAAACAAAAGGGCGTCACATCGACGTTTTCAAAAACTAAAAGCTTTCAAAAACCAACATCATTCGTCATCAATATACAATACACCTGGTTATTTAAAATAACACATTCCAATTATCATGAATATCCACGAATATGCGTTCGCAGCAGAAAATAATGAATACTCATGCATTTCATACAATGATCCATGACCCATACCATGATCACCTCTCAATAATCACCTCAAGATAAAACAAGTAATAACATAATTCATATCCAAATAAGATATGAGTTCAACACTACTAATCTACTCAGTGTTACATGACCAGAGCATTGACTCACTACCTAGCCTCCAAACTAGAATACGGAAGCTCTCCGGCTAAATCTCGAATGAGTTACCTTCCGCTTACTTCAGCAATACTACTCCAGAGTATTTGCGCGATACCCATGTAAAGGTAACATTCAAACAGAAAGGGTGAAAAATCATATCATTATGAAGAAGTACAATCAAGCACAATGATAAAATCAACAATTAAAGGAATTCATCACACTTCATATAACCATGTAAATAATATTCATCAACATCTATTTCACATGTTTCAAACATCCATCAAAACTCAAGAAGCATAAAATTCAAATCCAATATTATATTCCCAAATATACACATAACTACAATTATCACATAATGACATATTCAGTCAAGTTATGTACCCAAACATCACCAAATTCAATTACCATATCTCATACACACATCACAATCACACCGATGCAAACATTCAATTATCACCTAACTCTAATGTGACTTAATGCATGACATGTGACTATATGCATGTGGTACCATCTACTACCACGCCTATTTCCAATTAAGGATCAACGTGTGCAACTTCTACCACGCCTATTTCCAGTTAAGGATCAATGTGTGCAACATCTACCACACCTATTTCCAATTAAGGATCAACGTGTGCAACATCTACCACGTCTATTTCCAATTAAGGATCACCGTGTGCAACATCTACCACGCCTATTTCCGATTAAGGATCAACGTGTGCTACGTCTATTTCCAATTAAGGATCACCGTTTACTACCTCGCCTATTTCCAATTAAGGATCAATGAGTGATACATCTACCTCGCCTATTTCCAATTAAGGATCAACGAGTGCTACATCTACCTCGCCTATTTCCAATTAAGGATCAACGAGTGCTACATCTACCTCGCCTATTTCCAATTAAGGATCAACGAGTGCTACATGTGAACCCACAGTTTCACCATTTCCACTATGAAGTCGACCATGTTATGAATGAACACACACATACCCACACATTTGCAATTAAGATCATCTCTATCATCTTAACATTCCACATATCACCATAATTCAACTCTATGAATTATCCACCAATGGTACATATACACATTCATAACAATATATCATTCACAAATCCAACAATGGCACATATACACATTCATAACAAATACACCATTCACATAATATGCAATTAACCAATTCATGTTACCACATGAATAATATCAACAAATAACAACAACTCATCAACATCTTAACATCATCGACGTAACAACATAATTATCACGCAATCATATTACAACAATGCAATGATTCATCAACCAAACGTATAACCCAATATATTTATCAATACAGTAGGCATGTGAATATTATTAAAATATATTAACAATCAATACCATGTTTTAGGTATGAGCATTAGCTTTCTAATGCTTCAAACGCCACCAAAATCGGACTTGCGAGTTAAACGTTATGATCAAAACCGTGCACGAAGGCATTACTAAAAGTTGTTGTTTATTAAATTTTCCAACATAATTTTCATCTTCTTCAACCCCCAGAACGTCCATGAAATAATCTCCAAAATTATTGTATTCCTGAAACAAAGTTATAGCCTTCTGTTTCAGCTATCCAACACTTCGAACGGCACTCGATTTGGACTTACGGATCAAAAGTTATGACCAAAACGATTTCGACAATAAAACATAAAAATAGACCGCGAGTGTGACGGACAACATGTAGAATTTTCCGCGGTTTTCATCGTTGGAGGACTTCCGGACCTCCGATTTCAATTCTGTAAAAGCCAAACGTTCAGAAAATTATAAATCACACAATACTCCAAATATATAACGTTAATTTGCAGTTTTAACACAATCAATCACCAGAATCAAGCATAATCATCAAAACCTAACAATCCTAAAATCATGCAAATTAGGGATTTCAACCTAAACATACATCTACCCATTGACTTGATCATACTAACCCATAATAATAAGGATTCCCCCCTTACCTCTTCAATTTTCTGGAAACCCTTGCTCTCCTCTTTACTTTTCCTCTCCTCTTTCTCTATTGCTTTCAAATGATCAATGAATCCTAATTCTCACTCTCCTCCTTTTTATTTATAGTATTCTATTTGGGCTCAAATCATGATACTCCTTATTTAATTAATACGCCCAATAAGACCTAATATTTAAATATCTCTATTTAGTTCAATTAAATTAAACTAACCCCACATACACACTAAGTTAGTTAATACAATTATTTAATTATATCTCATATCAACTAAATAATTAATTAACACACTAAATTAATTAATATAATCGATTATTATCCTACCGAACAACCAATTAATTATCTAACACTCCACATAATTAAAATAAAATATAATAATAATAGTATAATAAATAAATACTAAAATTGGGTTGTTACACTCATAGTCGGTGAACTTCTTACTAAGGTAGTAAATTGCATATTCTTTCTTTCCAATTTTGTCTTGTTGTCCATGAACACATCACATACTCTCATAAAGCACAGTCAAATACATGATCAAAGGTCTTCCTTCAACAGGCGGAGACAATATCGGAGGCTCAAGTAGATACTCTTTAATACTATCAAAAGCTTTCTGGAAATCTTCAGTCCAATCACAAGACTGATCTTTTTGAAGAAGCTTGAATATAGGCACACATGTGGCAGTCATATATGAAATGAATCTTGAGATATAATTCAAGCGGCCGAGAAAACCTCTGACTTGCTTCTTAGTTTTGTGCGCAGGCATCTCTTGTATTACTTTGACCTTGGCAGGATTAACTTCAATACCCTTCCCGGTGACGATAAAGCCCAACAACTTACCAGAACGAACACCAAATGTACACTTATTGGGATTCAATCAGAGTTTGTACTTCCTCAAACGTTGGAATAACTTCAACAAATGCTTAACATGTTCTTCTTCATCACTTGATTTAGCAATCATGTCATCAACATAGACTTCAATCTCTTTATGCATCATATCCTGAAAAAGAGTAGTCATAGCTCTCTGATATGTTGCACTAGCATTCTTTAAACCGAAAGGTATCATTTTATAATAGAATGTTCCCCAGGGTGTAATGAATGTGGTCTTCTCCATATCTTAGGGTGCTATTTTAATCTGATTATAATCGGAAAATCCGTCCATAAACGAAAACACTTTGAATTTAGTTGTATTGTCTACCAACATGTCAATGTGTGGCAGAGGGAAATCATCTTTTGGACTGGCTTTGTTCAAATATCTATAATCAACGCACATACGGATTTTTCCATCCTTCTTCGGAACAGGCACAATATTGGCCACCCATTGCGGATACTCGGAGGTAACAAGGAAACCGACATCAATCTTCTTCTACACTTCTTCTTTGATCTTTACTGCCATATCAGGATGAGTCCTTCTCAACCTTTGCTTGACTGGCGGGTATTCTGGCTTCAACGGTAATCTATGCTCCACAATCTCAGAATCCAAACCAGGCATGTCTTGACAGGACTAAGCAAACACATCGGAAAACTCTCGAAGAAGATCAATCAACCCCTTTTTAACCTCGAGACACAGTTGAGACCCAATCTTGACTTCCTTCACATCATCTTCGGAACCCAACTTGACTAACTCAATCTGCTCTTCGAATGGCTGAATGGCTTTTTCCTCATGCTTAAGTAGACAAGATAATTCATTAGACACTTCTTCATCACTTTCTTTCTCATCCCCAAACACAGGGAACTCAAAGTTTGGAGAAGGAGTGGGATCATTGTATTTAATGGGTTTAGAAACCAACCTGCATAATGATTTGATATTTTGACTTTAGAGAAGTGAATTGTGACCAAATGTTATGCAGATGGACAATTATTATTTATTTATTTGTGTTTTATTGTGATTACCATTTTCAGAAAAGCAGAAAAGTAAAAATAAAAACATCATAGACGTGGATGAATAGAATTGCATTTTATTGATGATAAAAATTGAAAAATGCCCAACAATGTTCACTTCTCCCTTAGGCATAGGATAAGGATTTTTCTCAAAATAATGAAAATATAAATTACTTAGAGCGAAGGACAATAACAAGAACATCAACAACAACTCATTTGTTGCAAGTCATTCCATGCGTCACAAAATTGGCGCAGTCTTCATCTTTATCACCCTCGATCACAACAGCTGAGTGTTGTTCATTACCATGGATGAACCCTCCGTTACGGAAACTCAGTTGCGCATCTTCAGCTTTAACAATAGACAGTCCTCGCTGGAAACCTAAACCGGCTCTATTCTTGTTCTCGGCGACCTATACCATACGGCCCACTGATCAGTATTGCCATCTTCAATAATTTTTTGCGCATCTTTGAAAGAGGGCATGGGTTCCCTAGCTTTCTTCACATCAGCAATAGATAGAGCTTGAAATGGAGTTCCAACCTCTTCTTCAGCTTCAACATATGAAAAAGACGACATGCTTTCTCTCCACCCACAATGACAAGCTTGCCATTCTTCACAAATTTCAACTTTTGGTGAAGAGTAGAGATTACAGCTCCAGCCTCATGGATCCATGGCCTTCCCAACAAACAACTATAGGTCGGGTGGATATCCATTACTTGAAAAGTAATATGATAATCACTCAGACCTATCTTTACTAGAAGGTCCGCTTCTCCTATAACAGTCTTGCAAGAACCATCAAAAGCTTTGACGATTACACCATTGTACCTCATATGGGCGCCTTGATAGGATAATATGGACAAAGTTGACTTGGGGATTACATTCAAAGAAGAACCGGTATCAACCAACACATTTGACAACGCATCCTTCTTACAGTTCATCGATATATGCAGTGCTAGATTATGATTTCTGCCTTCCTCGGGAAGTTCTTCATCACAAAAGCTCAAGTTGTTGCAGGAAGTGATGTTAGCCACAATATGGTCAAATTGATCCACAGTTACATCGTGTTCTACATAGGCTCGCTCCAACACTCTTTGTAATGCTTCCTTGTGCGCTTCGGAATTCATGAGCATAGTCAACACTGAAATTTTCGAAGGAGTTTGGAGCAGCTGCTCCACCACATTAAATTCACTTTTCTTAATCAATCTTAACACTTCATCATCATCATTAGGCTTCAATTTGCTGGATTCACCAGACTGACACATTGGAGCGCTAACTGGATTCACCACAGGTACCTCAACCTTCTTACTAACAGGCACATCTTCTATCCCCTCTTTTGGAAAGACAGGTCCAAAAACACGACCGCTACGGGTCACCTTCGCAATATCGGTTATGTTCACAACAGAATCGGTCGTAGGCAACGGAACCTCTTGACCGTTTTCTACCATGGTAGCATTATACTAATAAGGAACATCTATATCGGATGCATACGGGACAGGGCCCGCTAACCGTATCACTAACGGTGATACCGATTTGTTGATGTTGTTACTGTTGTTATTGTCAAACTGAATTACTACCCGCTCAGGGGTCTTGAACACTAGCACAATTACATTAACAGCATCTATATCCCTCGACTGTTGAATATGGGTTACATTCTCATCCATCAACTTCTGGATATCCCTCTTGACAATCAAACACCCACGGGGGTTCACGCTACAAATTGCACAACTATCATATTCGAGCTCATAATCACAGATGGTACACAGGGTCTTATGCATTTCCAGCAAGGACCTACGAATACGTCGCACATCGAATACTCTGAAATTTCTTGGATAACCATCTACCATATTAATAGAGGAATTACCATGAGCGGGCAATGGGTTAGTTTTCATGTTCGGTGCACGGTCCTCAAAGGACACCATCCCATTTTTCACTAGCTTACCATCCCATTTTTCACTAGCTTTTGGACCTCATACTTCAATGGGTAACAATTTTCGATATCATGACCGGGAGCTCCTTGATGAAAGGCGCAACGGAGTTCTGGTTTATACCACCATGGAAGTGGTTCTGTAATTTGCGGTGGATTCCTTGGCTGAAGTAGGTTCTTGAGAACCAAAGACGGATAAAGTTCGGCGTATGTCATAGGAATAGGGTCGAAAGAGACATTCTTCCTCTCGAATTTTGGTTGTTATTGATGATTATTGTTGTTGTTGTTATTGTTGGTTCTTTGTTGCGGTTGTTGTTGAAATGGCATCAATTAAGTGTTTGAATAGTTTGAAAATACTAGAATAACTGATGAAACCTGATGATGATGCTGGCGTGGTTGCGAATTTCTTTTGATATGAGGCCTCTTCTGCCTCCCTACTGACACTGCATTAGTTTCCCCTTCCTTCTTTCTGGAGAAACCACTTCCATACTTCTTGCTTAATGATACCTCTTCTTTATACATATGTCCCTCTCAGACTCCTTCCTCTAACCTCATCCCCATGTTTACCATCTCGATAAAGTCATTGGGACACTAGCAATCATTCGTTCGTAATAAAACAAACTCAGGGTCTTAAGGAAAATCTTGGTCATCTCTTTTTCTTCCAATGGAGGATTGATCTGAGCAGCAAGCTCTCTCCACCTCTAGGCATACTCTTTGAATGTCTCCTTGTCCTTCTGAGACATAGACCTTAGCATGTCTCTATCAGGCACCATATCCATATTATACTTATACTGCTTCACAAAAGCTTCACCCAAATCATTAAATGTGCGAACACTTGCACTGTCTAGCCCCATGTACCACCTCAAAGCGGCACCAGTCAGACTGTCTTGGAAGTAGTGAATTAATAACTGATCATTATCAGTTTGCGTTGATATTTTCCTAGCATACATGATAAGATGGCTAAGCGGACAAGTATTTCCCTTATACTTTTCAAAGTCAGGGACTTTGAACTTCATCGGGATCTTCACATTCGTCACTAAGCAAAGTTCAGCAGCACTCTTACCGAATAAGTCCTTTCCTCTCAAGGTCTTCAATTCCATTCGCAGCTCAAGGAACTGATCCTTCATCTCGTCCATCTTCTCATAAACATCGGGGCCCTCAGACGGCTCAGAATGATAGATGGTGTCCTCAACATAAGGCAGAGTGTGAACAACTGGAGGCGGAACAGACATGACCAGGCTAAATGTCGGCATAGAAGCAAATGTGGGTGCAAACCCCTCAGGCATAAAATTTGGTGGCATCCCCCACGGGAATCCAGCAGGCATAGATGGACCAGATTGAGAAGCAACTGAAGGAGAAGAGCGGTCCAAAACACAGCGGAATTTAAAATTTCTCCTTTAGTGATCCTTACGAATGGGCATGATCAATGATAGAATCGTTACCTCTTGTGGCGATTGTAACCTTTGATGCAGATCTACAGAGCGATTACGGACGTTGAACGATGACAACGCCTCTACTCAGTCTACACGAACGGATTCCTTCAATCTCAGTGCTAGTTGCTACGAATGAAGGCTTTGAGTGTGACAGAGAGAGAGAGAGAGAGAGAGAGAGAGAGAAACGAAATTGCAACTGCACACATGTTTCTACACAAGGGTTCTATTTATAGAACCACTTGTGTGGGTTGCAAGCTAAAAAACCCACTTAAGTGTATGTGGCCCATATCTTATAATATGCCAAAATCACTTAAGCGCATGGTACCTTACCATATTTCGTATTCTACTTAAGTACACCGTACCTTACGATGTTCTACAATTCACTTAAGTGCACCGTACATTACGATACTTCTTAGCTACTCTATCTCTCATCAATCTGTCCTTTTGTGTGTGACCCTGTAGGTTTTCGCGGCATTGGCAATTATATTAAATCACGTATTTAACATAATAAACAGTGAGCGGTATCTAGCAACACATTATTGCTACCCAAGACACGAAAATGTCATGTGATCTGACAAATCCTTCTGTGATAATACTTATGTGTACAATTACTCTTTTTCCCTTATGCCTATATTAAACACAAGGCATAGACCATGCCATCCTTGTCCAGTTCAATATTGGGCCCATAGACATTTATTTTGTTACACAGGATGGGCAAATTCCATCTAGGTCACTCATGTCCCTTAGCATGCTTCGTGGAGTACCCATCAACTGTCTTTATGGTCATCCAGTTACGGACAATGTTTGATCAGCAATAAGGCACTCAACTCTACATCTAGGGTCCATAGTGGTTTCAGGTCAAAGGGTGGTATACACCATTATTACCATGAGAATAACTTATGAAACTTTGCATAACATTCAATATAATATTCTCATAGAGGGTCAATCCAGTATAAATATTACTCTTAATATTCATACCTATGTTTAAGACTTGATAACTCCTTATCCATGATCCATAAGATGTGATCATCAGTCTATATACATAATAGTCTTAATGCTTTAATGTTATCCCACTTCACAATAAAGCTCAACTATGGATACTTTAAGAATGGTGTCCTTATGTTTAATGTGATCTCATGATTAAGTCACACTTGATACATTAAACAGACTATCTATTCTAGGGGCTTTATTAGACAAACATAATAAAGAAAAATCCTTTTATTATTAATAAATAATTCGATACAAGTACCAAAAGTACTGGCCTCTAGGGCTTACACCAACAGCAGCAACAGGCACAGTTGAGGTAGAAACCTCTGATATGACAGTCCTCTGAAGAGGAGTTGTAGGAGTTGGAGAAGACTGATTCTGAGCAGCTAGAACAGACTCCATCATAGCAGTTAGACGAGCAATCTCATCTTTCAACTCTCGGTTCTCTTACTCCAAATAATCCATGATTCTGTGTTGATTGGCGCGAGTGTTGTATCGGTGAGTCAGCTTGGCTGAAGCACAAAAGAATAACCGATAAGACATCTGGCGGAAGAAAACCTGTTTATGCAAATGATGCATGAAATGCAATGCTTTTGTTTATTTTTATTTTCAAGGAACATACTATTTTATTTTCAGATATATAACAACAATAGTAACAATTTGATTGACCATAAAAATCTTTTTTATTCATATAATTTGGAAGGATTATAGTGAGTACAATTTCAGAAACCAAAATGCAAATACAAGATAAAAGGAAACTAATCATCCTAAGGATCCCCTAACAACAGTGTCAGATGATCTGGCTGCAGGCGCGTACTTCCTTCAGATGCGTTGAATCTCGGACTCAAAAGAAGTCTTCATCTGAGCCTTCTCGAGGACAAGCTGATCAACAATCTTCTTCCAAGCACTGGAAGGATAAGGCATACTCGAGGAAGATGGACCCTCTGGATCTCTCTATCTCTTCACTTCTCGGTCTTCAAGAAGTTCAATAAGCGCATCTTTGTCCTTAGACTCAAGCTGCAACTCCTTATGCTTTTGGCTCAAAGCATGGAACCGCTCTTCCCACATGTCCTTCTCTTGCTTCATCTTGGTGAGTGCATCTTCCAACTCCTCTACATCTTGGTTAGGGAGAGTTAATGGCTTAAACACAACCATAGACATAGGTCTCTCACAAGCATACGGCATCTTCAACTCGAAAGCTCTCTTCTTCACCCAAGTAGTGTAAGCTTCCAAAGCTACACAGTTGTACGGACCAAGCTCGGATCTTCATTTTCTATGCATATTATGCCAAACATGTATCATCTTTTGCTTCAAAAGTTGGGGATATTTACCCTCTTGATAGAAAAAATCTTCTAACTTAGTGTTATTGGGTTTGTCTCTGAAGGGGAACCCAAGTTGACGACGAGCCAAAGCAGGGTTGTAGTTCATTCCTCCTTGTGTACCAATGAGAGGCACATTAGAGAATTCACCATAACTATCAATAATATCCACACTACTCAAGCTAGAATCATACCAAATAATATCATCATTATTGAGGGACATAAGTCTCTAGGACCACCATAAACATTGCTTCATCTATAATATGAGATCTGGGAATCTCCTCCAATCCACTGAAAGGCACCTTGTCAGAAAGGGGTATTCCCAAGAGGTGGGCATACTCCTCTAACGTAGGCACAAGCTGATAATCGGGAAAAGTGAAGCAACGGTAGAGAGGGTCATAAAACTGAACCAACACACTCAAGAGTCCTTCAACTACATCAGTAGATAACACAGATAGAAGCTTCCCATGACGTTGCTTGAAGTCCAAGGGATTTAATACAAAAGATGATAGCTTCCATAGCTCTTTCAAGTCGGGACATCTGAAATTGTACATCTGAAATATTCGCAAATAAAACCTCAGTTCCTTTAAGTTACTTTTTGTGTGATGAATGTTATGATACGCATGAATGCATGAATGTAACAATCACAAATAAGGGATCACACACAAGGAAAACAAACAAAGGTCAAGGGATGAATTAATTCATTGTCAAGATCAATCATCCATTTTGGTGGATTATGGTTTTCACCTTATCAACACCCAAGTTCCATTGATATTGACAAGACTTGATTGGATCAACCAAGAATCAAGGGTTTGTTGTGAGTCACGAGCATGGAGTCAGGTTAAGAACCATCCCCAAAGGAGTGTACTAAGGATAACAACCTGTAGATCATGTTCTAAAAAGTTCCTAGAGTCTTAATTCCATCTATCGGATATTATAGGTTAGGATGACTGACTCATCGACCCATAATATTCTCAAGAGAAACTCGTCTGAGTGTAGTATCGCATAATAACTGTTATCAAGTATACACTTGAACAATCTCTGCACTACGTCCTAAATACGCCAAGTTGGGTTAAATGTTCTGCGGTCCTCAGCTTCTCGGATCCCAAATCAGAGAAAGTAATTCCTAACCACAAGTAACTTGTGTGACATTCATAACTCCAAAAGGGCCTCCACTGAGCAGATGGGTCTCAAGCCAACTTGTTAAGGACTACTCTACACAAGTCAAACATGACTATACCATCCTCTCTTAATTGCACTCAAGTTCGGGTTAGAACTTATCTCACCACTCAGAAATCACCAAGAACAACAAGCAGATTATATCACACAAACAAGTATACAAACATCAAATATACAATTATATACACATAAAAAAGTAGGCTAAACCCACTGGAGACTACTCCCCAGCTGAGTCACCACTTAATTTCTGTAGAGGTAAATTCATGATCATTAAGCTTTGGATAAGCTTAACATCAATAAAACCAGAGTCGCCATCGCGCTTTTATTGTTTCCAAAGGAAAAGGGAAAAGTAAGAACAAAACCCGAAGATAAGAAGTTTTCAAATCAAAACTAATAAAATACCAGAGATTATAGATAAGGGGGTTCATTACACAGAGGGAAATGATGTTTGCAATAAATAGAGTGTGGGGATGAGAAAAGAATTCATTAATTATATTTTTGTGTTTGACAAGACCTTCGAACTTGTGCCTACGTACCAACATAAAAAATGAAGGATCAAAACCTCGTAGTTCCTAGTATCAATTTCAAAGTGAGTGGATTCCTTTTAACAAAATTTAAATTTAAAAAGAGACACAAAGGGCCTAAAAGAGTTTGAATGAGTGTTAGTTCTCTTTGTCTTTTGAAATTTTAAGTCAATATGGTTAAGTTCTTTTACAAGTTTGATTTAAGAAAAGAGTTTAAA
Source organism: Lathyrus oleraceus (assembly GCF_024323335.1). NCBI lineage: Eukaryota > Viridiplantae > Streptophyta > Magnoliopsida > Fabales > Fabaceae > Lathyrus > Lathyrus oleraceus. Next base: position 361,437,433 of record NC_066585.1, on the reverse strand, counting down.
AATGCAATGGCATAAGGCCAAAGTTTCTAATTTGCAATAAAGTCTAAGTTTAGAAATCACAAGCAAAGAAGGTTTTTGAAAAGGGGGAGAGATTTGAAATTTAAGAAATGGGAGGAGATGAAGAGACTAATCCTAAGCAAAAATTTAAAAGTTAAGAGTTGAAAAGATCTAACCAATGGGATGCAATCCAATAGACAAGAATGTCATATAGAAACCCACTTTTCCTTTGGACTTTAAATCAAGCAATATTAATGAGTAAGTAGCAAAATTAATAGTAAGGCATCAAATAAAGATAGCCACATCCAAGCTAGCAACTTCATAGTCTTCTTCTTAATCTTCCCATGTATCAGATGACATACTCCTTGAATGGCTCAGAATAAGGCATTAGACACAGGTTCAAAGTAACATTTGTATCAAGACCATGTAATAGATGAACTCAAGTGGATCCCAATACTTGTATCAGATGAAAGCTCAAATCACAATCACTTGGTTTCAGAAATGTTGGCATTGGCCAAGTCCTTTTGCATAGGGAATGTTGCCTAATTCAAAGTCCAAAGCTCAGATCAAATGCAACAGTCCACACAAACATTTTTTAGGGTTTTTTGTTATTTTTTAGGTATTTTAGGGTCCTAAGACTACAAACACAAACAAGATACTCAAACAAATATATACAATCACAATATATGGCTCAAGTGAGCAAAGTTAAAATGGCATAAACATAAACAAGTTAAATGATATGTAAAATGGAAAATGAAATGGTAAATGACTTGAATTTAAATTGCATAAAGAAAATGACTTGAAATTAAAAGAAATGATAATAAAAGTTGGTCAAGTGTTAGTTGATTAGATGTTAGTGATGTTTTACTTTTCAATTGATTAAGTCATTCTTTGGAGAACACTTAACCCTCTATTCACAAGCATGGATCCTTGAACCAAGACATCTTCCAAAGGAAGGAAAAAAGGCCAAGTTTCCATACAATACCATGAAAGGGGGGAGACTTACAATCTCACTTACTAGAATGTTATGCCTTTAGTGTTAAAATTTAGCGTTATGTTAAGCAATCGTAATTGGACTTATGTAGAAGTCACAACTATCTGAGGCCGGGCAATAAATTTTTTGGTGTTAATACATGTTAGAGATATGGTATAATGAACCATACTCCTAAAACATACCACACACAAAAATAAAATGATCAAAGGAATGACCTAATCTCATCCATACTTGTATTGGTTCATTTAACATGAAGTTGTTGATGAATCAATTAGCCTTAGGATATTGAGACTTCATTGGTCAATGAGAGGAATGGGATAGAATGGGATTGAATATGAAGACGGAGGGGAGATGAGACAAACACAAATTGGTCATGGGAGGAATTTTATCAAATTAAAATCATTCATTCATTTTGGGAGATGAAATGTACATTTCATCAATCCCCTAAATCCAATGATTTTAATCCAACAAAAGTCAAATCAACCTTGACCAAGGCCCAAACACATAGTCAAACTTCACAAGTCAATAAAAATGGCTCAACATAATTTCTACACAATTAATCAATTAAAAATTAAATTAAAATATACTTAAATTAAATTATGTTTGATCAAAAAACCTAAAACCACTTCAAAACACCAAATAAATGGCCAAGATATTTATCATAGGTCAAATGAGGTCAAAGGACCTTGGACAAAAAAAATATTATTTTTGAAAAGTCAGAAGTATTTTTAAACAATTAAAAATATGCACAAAAATAATTAATTCATGAAAAATATCAAAGTTAATCCAAAAAATAATTTTAATTCAGAAAATGAAAGAGGAAAATTTTTGAATTTTTTTGGTGAAAGTCCCATATATTTTGGATTAAGAAAGAAATTAATATGAATTAATTAAAGATAAGCAATTAAATGAAATATTCAGAAATTCAAAAAAAGGAGAACCATCTGATCTCCCTCATTAATTGAGGTGGCAAATCAGACGGTGAGAATCGCGCGTTCCACATGTGCCTTGGCCAACTAAAACACACACGTGGTAATCAAAAGCAACGCCCAAGCTTAAAATAATTCAAATGGATCCTATCGCAGAGATGTATGACAATACATCACCGGAGCCAGGGCTTCGGTCTTCTTCCCGGTAGACCTCACTGGACTGGTCCACCATCAACCATCACCAAAATGAAAAAGCAAGACATGAATTTAAAGAAAAATGCTCAGGAGTTTGAATTTGGCCTCAATTTTGTCCAATTCCAAGTATATAAAAAGATACAGGGATTTGAATTTTGAGGATCATGAATTGAGTTGCTTCGATTTGACCTCAAAGCAACTCAATCTTCTTGCCTATATTGATAGGACTTCAGATAACCAAAAACCACAAAGAATGGTGAAGAATTGAGGGAGAACCGAAGAGAAGAAGTTTCTGAAAAATTACCTTCGAGTTGATCTAATTCCACTTGATCTTGATCTAGATTTGATTGCTTTCTCTTCCTCTTGCTTGCAGAAGTCAATTGAGATGAAAAGGGAAGTGAATTTTTGGAGTTTGAACTTCCAAACAGAAGATGAAGTTCAAGCTCAATTTTAAGAGAAATCTTCAGAAACTCTTTGGCAGTGAGGGTTTGAGCCAGTCTAGCAAAGCTTGGGCAAGGTGTTCATGAAGTTCTTATCACAATGCACTTCTATTTATAGGCTATGGGATTGATATTTGCACACTTCCAATTTTGAAAAAAATTGAATTTATCTCTTGCATGGATGCATTGGCGTGCACTAGGCCCATGAGATGATGTAATCGGATTCATAGTTCAATGTTCATCATGCTGAAATCATGTTAGAAGTCCATGCAAATGGGTATGAAAAATGGAAGTTGAAATTATCCAAATGGTCCCTTAACTTACACCCATGCGCAAGTCCTTCATACTTTGGCCAAATGAGATGATTTCGGACTTTTTCAAAAGGTGAGATCAAGGGGAACAAGTCTCATGTTTAACACTTTTTCATTTGAAGCTTGGATCATGATGAATTTTGAGGTGGAAGTTTGGGAAATCAAACATATTTGAAAATTTTCTAAGTCCCAAGTCAAATGTTCACTTCTTCCACCTTGAATAACTTTTTTTATGGACTTCAAATGAGAAATTTTCCTTCATAAAAGTTGTATATCCTTCAAACCTATTCAATTTGGTCACAAATATATCCTCATTTGGATTTGGCATGAAGGAGTTATGCATTTTAGAAGTTGAGGAAAATCACTTGTTCAATGGTAGTGGCCCAAAATGACCTATAATGTTTCCTCTTAGCACATGAATTTTAAAGTTGAATTTGCACTTCCTACAAACATCAAAGTTTCAGTAGACATCTTTAAATTGATCATTGGATTTGAATGGATTTCATCTTATAAAAATTGAGCAAGTTATGGTCTTGGGAAGTTAACCTCCAAACTAGGGTTCAAACAAAATGACCTATAATCTTTCACCATAAAAAATGACTTTTCAAGAAAAAATAGCTCTAGACTTCAACATGAAAGTTGTTTGGAATATCATTTAAAGTAAATTTTATCTTGGAATAATTTTTCATATGACACAAATTGTAGGAGATAGGGTCTAGGGAACCCCAGTTTTGATCAGTTGACTTTCTCTGGTCAACCACCATGAACCAACTTGCTAGCTTGATATTATCTTGACTTTTGGGACTCATGGAGTATTATATATGCATAAGATGATGTAGTTTGAAGTATTCCTTGAAATATTTGATCAATTTTTGAAGAAACTTGTTGAAGAAGTCACACAAGATACCCAGATGAATTAGGGTTTCCAAGGCAAACAAACTTCAAACTCTTGATGGTTTCTTGATCAAAATAACATGTGAAGAACATGGGGATACATATATGATACTTAGAGTCAATGTGAACCAATTCTTGATTGAACTCCTTGCATTGAGGGTCTTAAACCCTAGATATGAGCCTAATGGAGCATAGGTGAGCATACACACTACCTACAAAAGCAACAAACTATAAATTGACATATTTTTGGTATTTTGGTTAGTGAATAATGAAAAACAAAGTATGATACAATCAAATATGCTTGGTGATCTCTCCCAATGCAAACCCAATGAATGAGGGGTAAGGAGGATGCCAAGTTGTGATCCCAATGCTAATGCATATGAGGAGATATCATGAGGGATCTTAGGGTCAAAATTGGGGTCTTACAACAGTAGAACTCATCTTGTTTTATACCAGAGGCATAGTCAAATTTCAATATTACGTTGGTCATCTTATTTCGCGCGTAACATGAGTTTCGTAAGTCCTTTTGATGTGAGGTCACTTGCGTTAGAAAGAGGATTTAGCTAAATTTTAAACTAGAGAGTTTCATAATTTTATCATAAGTCTATAAAGTTTGGTGCTATTGTTAAGTTAGACATTATGTTTTAGAGTTTATGTAGAAAATATTGTGATATGACTGAACTGAAATGAATAGAATTGGAGTTTCGTAACTCCAATCGAGATGCAATCAATTGAGTTTTAAATAGGATTTAAAGAACTTTTACACTAGAGAGTTTTATAATTTAATCACAATCCTATAATATAATTTTAGTTAAGGAAAGGGTTTTGGGAAACCCTTTTGAGCGACTTAAAGAATTTGAATATATTTATAAATAACTTGAATTTGAGTTATTTGATATGTTTAGAGTTGAGTTTGGAATACTTGACATTCTTAGAGTTGATTTTGAGGTATTTGATATTTTTAGAGTTGAGCCTGAAATGTTTGGAGTTGAGTTTGGAGTATTTGACATTCTTAGAGTTGAGTTTGAGGTATTTGATATTTTTAGAGTCGAGTTGAATAAATGGGGTTGAGTTATGAGTAAGTTAATGAGTTAGGTTTCTGTGTTTTGGAGTATTGTGTGTTTCAAGAGGATTGAGTTTTTGAGTTATTTGACATGTTCATAATTGATTTGATGAGTAGCTAAGTTAAGGTTAGAGTACACCTTGTGACTTGTAATCCTTGAATAAAAAGTGGAAGAGTTAGTTGTGAACTCTATTAAGTTATTAGTTGATCTTGTTGAATGCTTTGGATTATGTAGTGTTATTTTTACCCTATTAATGAGTATTATTGAGTAATTATTTAATTATAAATATTATTAAGCTGTAATTATAAATTCATGATGAATTATGTTAAGATATGTAGTTCAGAGATGAGCTACTGTGGTGGCCTTATATTGGCGATATTTATGTTGAGGTGTGTAGTTCATAGAGGAACTATTATGGTGACCTTATATTGGCAATGTTTATATATTATGTTGTATTATGCTGAGGTTTTTTATTCAGAGAGGAAACATTCATTGTGGCTTTGTATTTGCAATGTACGGACTTCGGTCCAATGACAAGTTACTAATTCAGAGAGGGGACCAGTGACGACTCTAGGACTTCGGTCTGATGACGAGTCTTAGGTTCAGAGAGGAACCTGAGATGAGTGTTGGATCTGGAGGTTGAGATGAGTGTTGAATTTGTATTGTTTGTTGCATTCATGCATCATGTATATCAGAGATAGGTGTATGGACTTTGATCCAGTAAGGAATTTCTGGTTCAGAAGTGGGGACCCGTGACGAGTGTGTGACTTCTATCCAATGACGAGTTCGAGGTTCATAAGTGGGGACCTGGGATGAGTTTTGCTTCAGAGAGGAACCAGGTTCAGAGAGGAACCATCAGTGGATGGATAAACCAGTAAAATAACTCTAATAAAAAAAACTTGGTATCACATGCATTAGAGTAAAAGTGTTGATTACATTGCATACATAACTGCACTGGTGAATGATGATTGTTGTGAATGATCAATGTCATTGATGATTGATATTAATTGTGATATCCTTTGTTGTTTTATGCACCGTTAACATATGTGAATGTATTCTCACCCTCTGTTTGTTTCTATGCTGTTCTTTACCTTTGTGGTACATATACTTAGGTAGATGAGTCTTAACTTCTGGTGAGTTTGAGGATGGCATAATGGCATTCTTCATGGCTTATCGCTTTTGAATTTATGTTGGTTTCCACATGTCGCTCTAATAGTGTAACATGAGGATGAGTTATCTGTACTATTTATGTTCTGTGAGATGTTTAATTGAACCTCTTTTATCTAAATAAAATTATTTATATTTTGAGACAATTAAAGTTGAATTAATGTTTTGAATTCCACTTCTATGTTATAATATCTGAGTAATATATTTGTGTTGAGAAAATGTAACACTGTTGTTGAGAAAAATTATTCTGCATTATTTTATAATAATTAATTTGGGGTATATGGTGTTACAATGTGAGTTATGGTAATGACCTAGTTGTGATTATCGTGTGACAACCTTTATATACGAGTGCAGTGCAGTTAGAACAACCCTTGTGTTCTATATCATTAGATGTAGCCTTTGTATACTGGGGGTGGTTAGAACCTCTCCCATGTTCCTCAGTGTGAGACATAGAGAGGCGTTCGATTAAATCTAATAGGGTATGATCATCAAATGGTAAAAATTGAGTGTTTGACTCTAAATCGAGGTCGCATCTGATATTTAGAAACCTAATAAATGCTTCTTAAATTGGACACTCCTATGACTGGGCCTATCTGTCTTTTGGACCTATGGCTTACCCAAAAAAATACCAATACATTATAAGAGTTTTTAAATAAAAATTTATTGTTTTTTCATTTATATCTTTTTACTCTATGTAAAATTCTCAATTTGATTCGTTATTTTAGGATGAATGGCTACTATTTATTTACTAATGGAAAATTCTAATGAATGTCTTTATATTAATGAATGAACAAAGTTTGATGTAAAGTGAATAGAGAAAGATGGCTAAATTGTTAAGCAGGTGGGATAAAACTCTGTCTTCTCGGATATGTAGGATAGTCCATGGCTAAGGTCAGGAGTGTGATTAGTGATTGAAAATGACTAGTTTATTGCAAATATGTTGATAAAGTATATTATATATATATATATATATATATATATATATATATATATATATATATATATATATATATATATATATATATATATATATATATATATATATATATATATATATATATATATATATATTATTTAATAAAATTAAGCGAGGGTGAGATTAGTGATTGAAAATGACTAATTTATTGCAAATATGTTGACAAAGTATATTATTTTTGTTGTAAATTGTTTAAATCTTCTATTAACGTGAGTTTGCTAGAAAATGAGGGCTAAAGTGATTCGAATCATATTTGACAATGATTGAATAAAATAACATGAAAATAGTACATATGACTAGTATGAATATTTGGAATGAGTTGAGAATATGATTGAATAAAAATTACACAATTTATCAACACTTGCAAGAAGAAGTTAGGAAAGACAAAGAGCGTTGGAGACAAGTTTTAAAATAGACTATTTTTTCTTATTGTTATTGATATGGAAATTACTTATTTGAAAATTTTTACTCAATTTTTTCTCATGGAAATTTATGAGATGTTATGTTGACGATGTTTTCAATAAATTAAGAATGTTACAATTTGATTTGCCAAATGAAACAATGTCTATTACTGATATTCTTAAATTTATCAAACTTGTATATTGCTATCCAAATGTATCATTTGCTTATAGAATTTCACTGATAGTGTCCATGGTTGTAACATCGGCGAAAATAAGTTTTTAGAATTGAATTCGATTAAAATTTACTTGAGATGATCAATTTTACAAGAGAGATTGAATGATTTGGAAACTTTGTCAATTTAGAAAGATACGATGGAGAACATTGATGTTGATGTGATTATAAACTATTTTATATATCAAAATGCTCGATAAAACCACTTATGAACTTCCGAGTAAAGAGAAGCTTTTTTATATTTTGTAAAACTATTATTATGTATTAAGGCGTATTACGTTAAATGAAATATATTATTTTTCTTAGTTTTGGCCTAAGACTCATAATGTCAAGAACAAAGTGGGGTAGTATATACCAGTACTCTAAAGTTCTAACCAATGTTTAAATAAGAGTGGGTATAGGATATATAATAGAAAAGATATATCACTCCAAAATATGGACTTTTTATTTACGGTGGGAAAAAAAAGAGTGATGGGGGAGAATGGTAATATACTTTCTATGGGTTAATCTCATATCACATCCTTCATCATTTATTTGGTCCAATCCGTTGGGATCAAGAATTCGTGGAAACACTACAGATATAAAAAGTGCAAAGTCATAGCTTACTATAGAAGGATCTTAATGGATATGACCTTAAGGTTTCATATAGAAGGATCTTAATGGATATGACCTTAAGGTTTCAAACGGATTAGGAATTTGTCCAGTTTATACTATTTGCCCCCTAATTTATTGTTGCATAAAGTGGAGCAATGATTTGTAATCCATAACTCACAATACTTTTAATTATCTTACTGACTTGGAAGTTGAAGTGTTAACATTGTAGATCCACCTCCGCGTCATCATATCAGGGATATTCTTCACCACATCATAACTCTACTCAATCATTTTGCAAAGTATTTCGGGTTCCCTAGAGGAACAATGATGGTTCCTGTGGAAACTCAAAGTTCGCACAATGCCCCTTAGCCTCGACTTAGGGGCAGCTCTTTCGAACTAACCAAAATAGTCCCATATTACTTGGGAGTCGAGGCTAAGTATAATTTATATATAACACTCATACACATCAACCCAACGGGATGCCTTTTCTAAAGGATAAAGTAGTGAGGGTTCTCGCACCTAAAGAGAGCAATACATTCTATGGGTTCAACAGTTCTCGAGGGATCTTCAAGTTGGGACTGAATAATTCAACCTCATTGAGAGCATTCTAAAAGGTAGAAACAACGACATTGATGTTATCATTGACAAATGTATCAAACTTCTTCTTCACCTCAACCAAGTTATCTTCATAAGCCTTCACCTCCTTTGAGCGGTCTTCGTTATATTTCTAAAGGGTTTTCTCAACCTCCTTGACTTGGAAGCCAATGCTTCTCGGGTCGTCTCGGAGTTGGCCAAAGAAGTTTGACCTTCTCTAAGGGATTTCTCATTCTAGACGAAGGATCCCTTTATAGAGGATACCATTGAGGAAATATCAGAAGGGTCACTTTGGATCTCCATCTTCTTTTCAATATTAATAATTTTATCTTGAAGTTGGTTTCGTTCATAAAAAACATGTTCATGTTGGCCTTTCAAAAGCTCTCTCTCCTCAGAATGGTTACTAGAAGCAAAAATATCACCACGACCAGCATCTGCCAAGGACAACATGGAAGCACCACGGTACATGTTGAAATTCATTTATGCCATTAGCTCTAGCTTATTCGTATTAGAGAGGTTCAAAATGTAGGTGTAGTCCCTTCGTGGATGCAAGACTACACTTCCTTTGAAGTATGAGGTGTTAGACGATAGTACCGATCTAGAAAGGGGGGTTGAATAGATCAGTTTTGAAATTAAACTCTTTTTAAAATGTTTTCAACGGTTGCGAAAGCACCCTAGATTGTAATCGTCTAAACGATCCCGTTAATGGAAAGATCGGATATACGTGAACCGAATGAAATTACTTAAGATAGAGAAAATCAACCCCTATCTAAAACAATGAATTAGCTACTATGATCCTTGATATCGTTACCTCTAATGATGCTCAACACAATAAGAGATCAAGGAAAATATTACTAAGTTTGTGCGAAATTAATTTTGTCGAACACTTGGTGTGCACTTCATACCAAGTATCAATTTTACTTAAGGTGAGTGTTCAGAATTTTACTCAAACAATTTATCGAACAGTTGATATGCACATTAATCAAGCGATATTGATTTTACGATCAATTTCACACACAAAGTAATTATGCAGAATTTAAAGAGTTAAGGGATAGAGAGAACAAGATCGGATTTGTTGAGGCAGTTCCCCTATCGTCCTCGCCTAGGGTACGTCTGCCCTCAATTCTAAATCTAGAATTGAGATGTTTTTATTAACACGTTGCAAAGTTAATACAAGAGAAAAAATAATCATTGGCGATCAACTTCTAGAGTTATTGCAGATCCTATTCTATTATCTCCCATTGATTCGAGTTGAACCAATATCTTCAAGCACTTCGAATAAACCTTTGTTTACCGCTACCTTATTGGACGAACGCGTCATTCCCCAAAACTTCAGCTCGGCTGATTTCGAACGCAAGTTGCTTGAACCCTAAGCTTTCTTCACAATGCTCCGTTTACCGCTACTTGTTTGACCGAACCTTCCGTTCTTCAAACTTTTCACTCGCTGAATTTGTGAAGCAAAGGTTAGTGCAAAAAACCCCAACTCTTGGAGGACAAAACCCCAAGGGTTTTATTCAAGAAAAACGCACACAAAGTCTCAATCCAAACTAAGATAATCCAATCTTATTTGGGCGTTATCACAGTTGCAATGCACAATCTCAACAAAGATTATTATGTATAATTATTGAGAAATGCAATGAAGAATGAAGATGATGAGCACTTTGGTGTATATCTTTCACTTCTCTTGTTAGAATGTTGAAGAAGAGACGGTTGAATATTTATATGATGTATGGACAAAGAACTAACATAACAAAAAAAATTCACAAAGTTACACAACAGAAAATTAAGTGAAACAAGCGACGAGTCGACTCAAACAGGGGATGAGTCAACTCAAACAAAGTTTATTACATGGTTGAGTCGACCTATGAGTCGACCTGTTCGGACCCGTGGCAATATGATTGGGAAATGATTCGACCTAAAGAGTTCATGAGTCGACTTATTCAGGTTTTCCAGGAATGAGTCGACCTGTTCGGACCCGAAGGTTTTGCTTCGAGTTATGAGTCGACTCACAGAAGTTTAACTTCCAAAAATGAGTTTTCAAACATATTATGACCAATTTATCCTATCTCTTATGAACCTAGGATGTTTACTATGATTAAGTGCATGATTCACATATAAGATATGCTCTTATATGCTTGAACACATAGAACCTATATTTTGAACATGTTAAAGGATGAATGCTTTCTATGCTATGATGATATTATTCAAGGACACGATGTGGGAGAATAGAGAGGTTTGACATCATTAAAATAAGGACTAGGCATATTTGCCCTCACATACTCCCCCTTTTTGATGATGGCAAACTGTGGCACAACGCATAATTTGATGGATATCCTCCCCCTGATTTTATGCATTCCTTTGAACATCCTGCTGTATTATTCATCTACTAATGTTTGTTCCTGCTATATTATCCATCTGCTAAAGTTTGTTTCCATTTTCTTTCTCATCCTTTGACAACATCAAAAAGAGGCAAGGAAACAGTCAATCATGTAGTGAAAATATTCAGAATCACTTAGTCAGCGACTTTGCAACACATGGTCATTAACAACAATGCACAAATCATGTACTTAATAACAGAATTACAAGCATAATTAACACACGGTGAAAGAACCAATACAGAAACAACATTACAATAGGTGTTCAACAAATACAATAAGACACATAAGTAACTAGAATAACATGCACACATAGTGAAAATTTGAAATGAGTTGAGTTTGAGCAGTCATCTAAGGTCATCGTCCATGGAACGATCCATGTCTGCCTCTATAACTGGAAGGTGTACGTGAAAGTCTTTCTTCTTCATAGATATTGGTTAATTCAATGATGTTCGTGTTCAGTTTGTTTACGGAGCCTGCGAGAACGCGATTTGATCCTTCGGTCCTTTGTAGGATGGTAGAGGAAAAGGAGTTGAAATTTTCACTGTGAGTTTGGATTTGACATACCGAGCATTCATATTCATCATTATCATCACCATCATCATCATCATCATCCTCAATATCTTCCACATACCGAGCATTGGTGCCTGGGACTGGTTGACGAGTTTTGTATACTCGTGCAGAGCGATCCCAAGTGTAACCCATTAAACTCAAGGTCTTATGACAAAATTCTTGATGTACTGTTATGGATTTGTAAGGAATTCCTTGAATAGAAACATTTGCTCTATGAAGTACACTTTGAGTGAATGAGGGATAATAGAGAGCAGTTCCTCTTCCTGACTCTTTCAGTGCAAAGATCCTACTTGCAATGTAGTACGACCAATTGGCTTTTATTTTGTGTTTCAGTACATACACCAGGTGTACTTCATTCTTGTCGACACGGGAGTAACCGCCTTATTTAGGATGCAGAATATGAGTCACAATCCAGTGCAAAATTTTGTCAAGAGGCTTCAACTACCCGGTAGTCACATTAGTAGGAAATAGAGTGCTCTGAACAACTTCCGGAGCAAACGATTTCCTCAACATTTTGTTTAATGCAGTCCTAAAATCATAGTCGGTGCATATACATTGTCGGTGATCTTGAGATCAGTTGGAGACGGTAGTGGAGAGATCTCAAAGAGGAATTTCCACACGTCATCGTTCACTTCAACAGTATGAGTACCGATGTTGGAGAAAAATATAAAGCCCTCGAATTTTTCAGCCACGCCGGTATAGAACAATTTAACTAAATCCTCATTGTACTTAGTGATGCAGTTTAAGAATAAATCAATGCCTTGAAAACTAATACGTTCAACAACATCTGGAATGCGCATGCGTCCAGTCACTAAAGGTGAGTAAACGTATTGCTTTATGACAGTTCTACTTTTAAACTTCTTATCATAGATTTTAGCCAGATCATCAGAGAGTAGAGATAAAGCGGTTACTGGAGCATGTGATCGAGATGGAGCATTCCCGGTGTGAGAGAATGGTCCTCTAGCAGATCTCTTGCCAGAAGCTCTTGATGCCATTGGGGTACTGTTGGTGAGAGATTATTAGGGTTTTTGTGTGAAGGAGAGTGGTGGAGAGAAGTAGAAGATAGAGTGACCAATATAATCAATTATGCAGGACAAGAGTTTTATTGAGAACTGAGTCGACCAGATTTCAAGAGTATATATGTTGACCTAAGCAGCGAAAAGTCGACTCATAGGTCGACGTAGTCGGACCCGAAATAAATGCAATCCCAATATTGGGCAGCAAAGAGTCGACTCACACGTGTGATGAGTCGACACATTGAAGTTTGAAACCCCAAAAAGTATATTTGGGTAGCGATGAGTCGACGCATAGGTCGACCTGCTGGGACCTAGAGATTTATGAGTCGGCACACTGGTCGACCTGTTCGGACCCGAGGAAAACGCAAAAGTTAATGAGTCGACACATTCAGTCGACCTGTTGGGACCTATGTTACTAGTTTAATGATATGAGGCTCAAACCCATTTTCTTAACGCAGCATGCATGATAAATAACATACCTAAGCAAGTTTAATCATAATTCAAGCATAGACATGGATCATACATAGTTCAAATCAATCAATCATGAATATCAAAGTTTAGCAAGTATGTATATATACATAATTGATTAATATAGGTCAAATGAATAGGAACGATATTACCTCCAATGATGATAGACGACAAATGCCTTCACGTAGCCCTCACATATGAATCATGGAATGGATAGGCATGATATATATATATATATATATATATATATATATATATATATATATATATATATATATATTTAAGCGCGATCCGAGATATCGAGAACACCAAGTTCCCTACAGATGTGTAAGAAAGGCTTTGTCGCAAGTGGTTTTGTGAAAATACCGGCAAGTTGATTTTTGCAATCAACATGCTCGAAGACAACATCACCTAAGGAAGTGATGTCGAATTTTAATATGTTTAGCGCGCGAATGTAGTATAGGGTGTTTGGTTAGATTTATGGCGCTTGTGTTGTCACAAAAGATGGGAATACGTTCAAGTTGAACATCGAAGCCGAGTAACTGTTGTTTGAGCCACAAAATTTGAGCGTAACAATTACCCGTTGCAACGTATTCTGCCTCGGAGGTTGACAAAGCAACTAAAACTTTCTTTTTGCCGTGTCAACTTATCAAGGAATTTGAATAAAAATGACAAGTGCCACTGGCGCTTTTCCTATCTGATTTGCAACAGGCAAAGTCGGAATCGGAGTAACCAACCAAAGAGCAATCACTTCCCTTAGAGAACCAAAGCCCATACTTTGAAGTACCACAGAGGTATCTAAGTATGCGCTTTACGACTTTTAAATGTGATTCTTTGGGATATGATTGATACCTAGCACACATACACTAAACATAATGTCTGGTCGGGATGCGGTAAGATAGAGGAGAGATCCGATCATACCTCTATACCTTTTGATATCAACGGTCTTACCATTTTCATCTCGATCCATGTTGACAGCGATATGCATTGGAGTGTCGATCATTTTGGAATTTGCCATATCGAAGCGTTTAAGTAGCGCATTACAATACTTGGTTTAGCTCACAAAGGTTCCTTCTTCAAGTTGCTTGATTTGAAGTCCGAGGAAGTAATTTAGCTCCCCCATCATGCTCATTTCGAATTCTCCCTGCATCAACTTAGATAACACCTTGACCAAATTAATGTTAGTAGATCCAATGATAATGTCATCTACATAAACTTGAACTAAGATGAAGTGTTTCCCTTGACGTCTAATAAAAAGGGTAGTATCAACCTTCCCTCTTGAGAATCTTTCCTCTAGTAGGAATTTGCTAAGACGTTCATACCATGCCCTAGGGGCTTGTTTGAGGTCGTACAAAGCCCGCTTGAGCTTATAAACATAGTTTGGATGCTCATGGTTTTCAAATCCGGGAGGTTGAGATACATAGACCTAAGGAAAACGCTCTTGACATCCATTTGAAATAACTTGAAATTTTGAGAGCAAGCATAGGCAAGGATAAGGCGTATAGCCTCGAGTCGGGCAACTGGGGCATAAGTTTCCTCATCGCCTATGCCTTCCTCTTGGTTATACCCTTGAGTAACAAGGCGGCCCTGTTGCGAGTTATGACTCTGTTTTCGTCTAACTTGTTCCTAAACACCCATTTAGTGCCGATTAATCGATGGTCTCGCGGAGGGGGAACAAGATCCCAAACCTCATTTCTTTTAAATTGATTAAGTTCCTCTTGCATAACTAGAAACCAATTTTCATCGAGTAATGTGTCTTTGGAGTTTTTAGGCTCATTTTGAGAGGCGAAAGCAAAGTGATAACAAAAGTTACTTATCTTAGACCGTGTTGTAACTCCCTTTGAGATATCTCCTAGAATATTATCAATGGGATGATCCTTGGAAGATTTCCATCCCAAAGGAAGGTCATTGTTATTGATGGAGTGGTCCTCCTTTTTCTTTTCGGAATTAAGATTCGGCTCCTCTGCAACTTTTTCCGGATGGGTGACAACACGATTTTCTTCTTGATCTTTTATGATGTGTTCCAAAGGAACACCTGCACCATTAACAAAACTACCTTCTTCGACAATTTTCAGATAAGACTCATCAAAGGAAACATGCACGGATTCTTCAACAATAAGTAACCTTTTGTTGTATACTTTATATGCTTTACTAGATTGAGAGTATCCTAGAAAGATACCTTCATCAGCTTTTGAGTAAAATTTACCAAGGTTTTCTTTACCATTGTTGAACACAAAACACTTACATCCAAAGATATGAAGATGTGAAACATTTGGCTTCCTTCCCTTTAGCAATTCTTAAGGGGTTTTATTTAGAATATAACGAATGAGTATCCTATTCAGTACATAGCATGTCGTGTTTATGGCATCGGCCCAAAAATATTTAGGAAGGTTGTTTTCATTGGTCATAGTTCTTCCAAGTTCTTCTAAAATTCGGTTTTTACGTTCCACAACACCATTTTGTTATGGAGTTCTTGGAGCAGAAAAATTATGATCAATGTCGTTTGTTTCACAAAATTGCTCAAAGAGGTGGTTTTCAAATTCACCTATGTGATCACTTCGAATGGTAACTATCCTAGTGTTCAATTTGTTTTGAGACATCTTGGCAAATTTTTCAAACGCGGAAAAATGTCGCTTTTACTTGCTAGGAAGATAGTCCAACAAAATCTAGAGTAGTCGTCCACTCTGACAAAACCATAGTGGTTTCCACCTAGACTTTTAATTCTAGATGGCCCAAAGAGGTCCATATGGAGAAGTTCAAGAGGTCTCGTTGTGGAAACAACATTTTTAGATTTAAACGAGATCCTTGTTTGGTTTCCCATTTGGCACGCATCACATAGGTGATTTTTTCAAAATTTGATTTTGGGAAGACCAACTACTAGATCTTTTTAGATAACTTTGTTAAGCAAGTCAAAGTTTACATGCGCTAATCGCCTATGCCAAAGCCACGAGTCTTCACTCATGGAGATGAGACATTTAGCGCTCATCGAGGATACTTCATTCAAGTTGAGCATGTATACATTGTTTTCCCTCCAGCCCTTAAGCATGTCGTTCTTATTCTCATTATGTTCAATCATGCAACAGTCTTTTGAAAACGAGACTTTATATCCTTTATCACATAATTGGCTAATGCTAATGAGATTGTGATTAAGGCCTTCAACTAATAGGACGTCTGAGATAGTAGTAGATGAGGGATTACCTACACTACCTTTTCCGAGTATAGCTACCTTGTTGTTGTCACCGTAGGTCACAAACCCTTTCTTCTTAGACACAAAGTCAAAGAATAAGGAAGAGTCACTCGTCATGTGCCTTGAGCATCCACTATCGAGAACCCATGTTCTCTCCATATCCTCAAGACATTCCACCTACAAATTTAAACAAGTGAATGAGGTACCCAATTTTCATTGGGTCCTAGTGTGTGAGTGAAACTTTGGTTGTGTAGCGGTGTATTCGTCACTTTATGATTTATTGACTAAACCAAAAGCAAAGCATACAAAGAATCGAGTCGCCACCGCACTTTTATTTATCCTAAGGAATGGCTAAAAAGCGAACAAAAGCCTAAGAAGTTTTACACGTAGAAAACTAATGAAAAGATCAGAGAATCTGGGTAAGGGGTAAATTAGGCAATGGGAAGGTGTTAGGCACCCAAAACGTCCTAGGTACTCCTAGGGAGCCCTTTTCACAATTGTTGTATAAAAATGTTTATTTGTTTATGACATATTGTGCAAACATGAATGGGACGATGAGAAAAGAATGTACAATTTTATTATTTTTGTGTTTGAACGGATGAACCCGTTGCCTACGTACCTTCCATCAAAGGTAAGGATCAAAACGTCGTAGTTCGGCTAAAAGATTTCCAAAAATTAGTGAATTCATTTTAAAACAAGAGCACCAAGGCTTTTCATTACCAACGGGAGAAAACTCAACCTGAGTTCAACAATCCACCATGCGAGGATGACTTCAACATACTAGTGAGGGGTTAACCCTATAATAAGTATGGAAGACTTACAATCAACTCACTAAGGATAAGGTAAGATTTACATCAACCACTATGGTAATTGAAACCTATGGCTAATGTGTGAAAACATATTAACAATGGACAAAGCCACAAAACAATTGAATGGGTGAAGTTAATTGATTATGAGTATTCACAAAGTATGGTCAAGGTATGATTAGGATTGATTCAAAGAAGTGTTATGAAATGGAGTTTGAAAAGTCAAGGACTTAGGGTCCAGGTTTCTAATTTGAAAAGACATGAAGATGTTTGCACAATAGTTCAAAGTTTTGAAAGAGACATGTGAAAAGGTTTAGGACAAAGAGGGTATGGAGAATGGAGTGTAAAACTTCTCAGAAAGGTTCACCTCTTGAGATCATATAGAAGATGATTCAAGTGTGTCCTTAGGAATAGGCAAATGAACAATAACAAATAAGCAAACAAATGATACCGGAGGCCAATTACTGGGCTTATACCAATCTCACAACAAAGGTGGATACCGGATACCAATAGATGGATTTACACCAGGCTCCTAAAACAAACAGGGATGTCAGATGCCATTAAATAGACTTATTCCAACCTCCTAAAGCAAAACAAAACCTGGATATCAGATGCCAATAAATGGACTTATTTCAATCTCCTCAAAGTAAAACAAAACCTGGATGTCAGATGCCAATCTGTCTGGACTTATTCTAACCTCCAAATGATGATCATAGGAATGCAAAAGCCAACAACATGGTCTTACAATTGAATCCTCACATACAACAAACAAAAAGAAGCAATGGACATAAGTAGCCAAATGAAATGGTCTTACACTCTATCCCTTCCAAATCATAGGAACAATGGCCAATTAATGGACTTACTGTTGTCCTCAATGGGCAAACCAAAGATGGATCACAAAGATATGAAATGATGATCATGCAATAATGAACAATTAATGATGATAAGTGCACAATGGCAAACAAGCAAACATGTACAAATGAACCAAGCAATCAATCAAACAAAGTCATTTAGCACACACTATAACCAAGCAATTAGGCTAAAGCAAGGGTTAGACTGTAAAGTCAACTGGAATGGGGTAAGTGGTGCTCTTAACCTTAACATTGAGAGTTAATGTGAAGCAGATGAAAGGATATTAGGGGTGTGCCTCATGCTCTTATCCCTGGTCAGGGAGAGCTTTGAATATCAGAAGGTGTGGGAGTTCAGAAAGTTGGAACTCTCTCCACAAGTTAATGACTCGATAGATCTTGGGTTAAGATCCACAATGCTACAACATGTAATGTGAGCAAAGGGAAGACACACAGAATAGTAGGAGATGGACTACACATCTCTTCTATCTACCAATTGCCTCATATGAGGTCTTTTCCTGCTTGGGGACAAAGATAAACAATCACAAACATTGCCTCTTAAGGAGGACTTCAGACAGGTGCCTGGCCAAGTAACAGGCCAGGTCTTCCAGACTACATGAAGAAGAGATGTTATACCTCAATGCTTAAGCTATCAAGAAAAGCAATAGCAAGTTCACAATGAACTATGGCAACTAAATGTACCTGTAGAAACATCAAACAAATCAGTATACCATACAGACAATCAACCAACAGTTAATGCAACAGACAACCAAAATAGGCAAAGGCAAAAGCCACAAGTCAATCCCAATTGAATCAACTTCAACCTACAAAACACACATTAGTAAGCAAAAGCAAATATCAAATGCTCTCAAGATGAGGCATCATCAATTGTGTAACTTGTATGTGCAACCTGAAACAAAGCTTCAAACATGAGAGGTAGACCCTTAGGCCAAAGCCTAGGGTCTAAGATAGGGAAAAAATTTAAAACAGAACATGAAACTTGACCAACACTAAGATTAATCAATTAAGAACAAAGTCTAATTGGTCTCATGTCAAAACTATGCACCAAAACCATTTCCTAAGCAAAACATGTCAAACAAGCAAGTTGGAATCACATTGGAGCAAACAGAATGAACACAAGCATATCACATCAACAATGGCTCAATAAATTCCAAGAAAAATAATGTCTAAACAGAACACATTGAATGAGCAACACACCAAAAATCATGGCAATTGGATAAGTGAAAGCATGTCAAAGAAAATCAACAAGTCAAGGTATGCAAAAACAAGTTCAAACAAGACCACAAATGGTGCATCAACTTAAGGCAATCCTAAAACAGAAATGACATAAGATAAATGAACCAAATCAAAGCCAAAATGAACTTCAATGTGTCTACAAAACATGTGTAAAATTTCAGGCTCATGTGATAAGGCATAAGAATTTCACAAATCATGGAAGTTGAACACTCAACAAAAGTCCAAATATGACCAGCCAGAAGAGAAAATCTCAAACAAATTTGAAATGAAGCTAAAAATTCTACAAAACATCATGCTCAAACTAGACATCGAGAAGTGTCAACATTCAAAAATTCAGATCAATTGGAAATCAAATAGCATGGAAAATAAAATCAGCAACATGAACGAGAAATGGTGTGACACACATTGTCACACCCACAATAATCACATCATATCTCACAATCCAGAAATGAAAAAATAGCAAACTCAAAGCCAAAAGATCAGTCAAGATGTCTAGATTATTCATATAAAATTTTAGCTCCATAGGATCAAGCATCATGATTTCATAAAAGAAATGGTAAGCAATGTGCAAGGAATGGCATGTATGAACAAACCCTAGGCAATTATTTTTTTCAACCGTGCACAAATTCATTAAAAATCATCAAAAAAAAAGGAGACATTACAAGGATCATGGCATAAAAACCTCATGTTGATTGGATTATTATTGAGAGATTTATGAATTTCTGAATGTGGAAAAAAATGAAAAAATGTGTGAGGAAGCATGTGAACATGATATGCACAAGTGGAAAAAATAAGGCAAGGCAATTTGTGAAACGCCTGAGGCCGGATTCGAACCGTGGCATGATTTGAATTGAGCGCGTGCCTAATGAAACTATGCGTTTCATTAAAAGACGTGGCGCGCTGCTATTGGTCACATGGCACACAAACAGAAAATTCATGCAAAACAAAGGCCAGGCAAGATCTACACACGATCTGGAAACAAAACTTAAACATTCATCATCATCTTCATCATGTTCATAATCACCAAGATCCAATGTTCACAGAAATGCATAAAAATTATATCACTCGAATCATCTCATCATGCACAGCACTAATCCAGCTTCAATTTCATCCAATTTTACTCATATCAAAAGGATCGATCAAATTAAGTTCTAACAACCAAACTTCAAATCAAGATAACTTTCTCAAAACCTAATGAAAATGCACGATTCAAAGTTCATCATACTCAGCAACAAAAGATCTACCAGATGCACATGACAATTGGAAGAATTAGAGCAATCGAATTTCACCTTGATGAAGATGCAGAAACTTGATTTGCTTGTTTCAAGGCTTCAATTATGGAAACAGATGCTCAGTGATGAAGAGGAAGATGAATGAATGATGTACTTTAGCTCAGCAATACTTAGATTCGAAGAAATCTCCAAATGCCATGAACATGCTCAAGCTCCAATAGTTCCAATTCTTCGAGAATTCTCCAATATTTGCTTCAACAGATCTTCAATACTTCCTGCAGATGATGATTAACACAAGAACAAGCAAAAGGAATGGTGAAATTCGATGGAAAAAGTTGAAAAAAGTTTGAGAGAATTTGAGAGAATTTGTGTATGGATCTGAAATTGTGAATTGTTGATTCAGAATTCTGTTATGATTAGGGCTTTATACTTCCTGTTAATCAAGCTAGCTAAACATGATTAAGCCAAATGCAATGGATTAGTGAAAATGATGGTTTATGCCAAAATGCCAAAATCATCCTTATGCATATGTGGCCAATGGAACAGTGTAAATTCACTTGCAGCAAGTCCAAAATTCTGTTTTAAGGCAATTGCAATTGGTTTGGAGTGAAAATCATGCATACTTTTCAAAATCACCTTTTCCCTCCAAAATTTAAAATGAAGTCAACTGAAAAATGCACTTTTTGTGTGATGATTTTTGATGAAATGTAATGAATGATTATGATAGAGCATGTCAAATGGAGATTGCTCCAAAAAGAACCACATGAATTGGCCTTTTGGTGCAAAAGTTATGCTAGCTTGAAGTTCAAAATCCATTGCCAATGATTTGATCATAACTTGCCAACCACAAATGAGAAATGGATGTTCTTGGACTTTTTGGAAAGGTAAGAGCAAGATCTTCAACTTTCATGTTGGACAAAGTTTAATTTGAAGCTTGCTTGATGATGTACAGTTGAGGAGAAGACCTTTCCATTTTTGGCAGTTGGAAATTACAAGTCACTAACTATTTTTGGAAACTTTTTTGTCTGACCTCCAATTCTCCAATTTTGATGTTTGACATGTTATATGAGACTTGTATGGACATGAATGAGACCTCTCAAACCATCTTCCACCATCAAATCCCTGATTTTATGCACAGTTGACCACAGTTGACTTTGCTAGGGTTTTGGTTGACTGAACAATGCCTTGATGAATTTCAAGCCTCTACCACTTGAGATCTTGATTCCAAATGATATCATAACTCATATGAACTCTTGATGAATGACCATGGTGCCCAAATTCTTCAGAATGGCCACCATCTATGGCTCAATGACTTGCCTTTGACTGGTTTGACCTAATGTTGCTTCATCTGCAAGTAACATGGTTAGATGACATATTTTTGTACTTTTGGTTAGTAAACAAATGAAAAGCAATGATATACAAATGCAAAACATGCTTGGTGATCAAGAACCACACTCAAAATATAACCCACCCACAAGGGAGAAGGCAAGGTGCACAATGATCCTTGAGGTAATGATGTGATGTGATATGATGCCATGAGGGATCTTAGGGACAAAATTGGGGTCTTACAGGTTGCATTTGAGCAACCATTGAAAAATTCCTTTAGGAAATAGAAATCTCCTAAATCGACATTTAGCAATAGCATGTCCCTTTTTGCACCAATATAGACAATTCAAGTTCGGATGAAAGTTGCTTTTGCTCGCTTGATCCTTAACCACATAAGTGTATTTTTGATAAGGATTATTCATATTGCTTCTAAAGTGTGATTGATCAATAGCAAAGGTGACTTTGGGTTGTAAAGCCTTGTCTAATTTAGCTTGGAGAGTTCTAACCTCTCTCTTCCAAATATGACAAGTTTCACATCCACCCCATCTAAAACAAAATCCCTTATCGTCTTCCGTTTTGCCTTTAGTAGCCTCTATCATAGATTTCTTGAGGGTTTCTAATTCCTTTTCGGAATCAAAAATCTTCTTTTCTAAGTGGTTAAAAAATTTCTTATTAGAGGCCAAACATTTAAAATCTTCCTTGGCCTCATTGTGTAGAGTACTAAAGGTATTTTGCAAATCAGAATAAGACATTTTATCAGTATGATCATATTTGGAATGACTTACATTCTTTTTCTTCCTTTGATGAGCGGTGAGACAAAAATTGACAATTTCTTCTTCATCACTTGAGTTGTCATCGCTTGAGGGCTCGCTATCGCTCTCCCATGCGATGTATGCTCTTCTAGGTTTGCTTGGTTTATTATGGAGTTTGTCTTTTTCTTTGTCTTTCTTCAATAATGGACACTCCGGCTTATAGTGACCGATCTTTCCGCAATTGAAGCATGATCCTTTTGACTTGTTTGTCTTTCTTTCCTCTCGATTCGGAAATTTTGATTGCCTTCTGTAATTGACAAGATTTTTGTCCGAATGTTGGACTTCATTTTTCTAAGGTATCGATTGTACCTCATAACGAAAAGCCTCATGTCTTCATTTGATTCTTTGTCATCATCACTTGACTCACTTTCACACACATCATTGGTGGATGACTTGTATCTTGAAGCCTTTAACGCAATAGACTTCCTTTCGGTGTTATTGTCTTTCTCCTTCTTCTCCTTCTTTTGATTCTTCTCATGTTTCTCAAGATTCATGAGCTCTTACTCATGCTCTTGAAGCTTGCCAAACAATGTCGTCATGTCCAATGTTCTTAAATCATTGGTTTCCTTGATCGCAATGACTTTTGGTAGCCAATCCCTGTTAAGACATCTTAAGATTTTATTAGTAGAAACATCATTAGGGGTATTTCTACCAAGAGCATTTAACCGATTGATTAGATGAGAAAATATCGTTTGCATATCGGCAATGGTTTCACCATCTTCCATATGAAAAAGGTCAAATTCTTGAGTTAGGGTGTTGATTCTAGCTAGTTTGACATCATTGGTTCCCTCATGTGTAATTTGCAATGAATCCCACATAGATTTAGCACTGGTATAATGGGAAACCCTATAGTACTCATCCACACCTAAAGCAGCAATGAGCATATTTCTAGCTTTCCAATCGTAGTTGTACATTTTCTCATCTTCTTCGTTCCATTGCGCTTTCGGTTTAGGTACAACAAATCCATCCGCATTGGTAATGGTTATTTCCATAGGACCACCTTGGATGACTTTCCATACTTTCCTATCAATATAGTTGATATGGATACGTATACAATCTTTCCAATAACTATAGTTTTCACCGGTAAAAATAGGCGCCCTATTGTACACCCCTTTAGGATCGTTACTCATTTTCTAAAAAGTTATATGTGAAGCACTAGATGAACCAGCGCTCGTGATACCACTTGTTACTCATTTTTTGAAATGTTTTAACGGTTGCAGAAGCACCCTAGATTGAAATCGTCTAAACGATCTCGTTAATGGAAAGATCGGATATACGTGAACAGAATGGAATTACTTAAGATAGAGAAAATCAACCCCTATCTAACACAATCAATTAGCTACTATGATCCTTGATACCGTTACCTCTAATGATGCTCAACACAATAAGAGATCAAGGAAAATATTACTAAGTTTGTGCGAAATTAATTTTGTCGAACACTTGGTGTGCACTTCACACCAAGTATCAATTTCACTTAAGGTGAGTGTGCAGAATTTTACTCAAACAATTTATCGAACAATTGATATGCACACTAATCAAGCGATATTGATTTTACAATCAATTTCACACACAAAGTAATTATGCTGAATTTAAAGAGTTAAGGGATAGAGAGAACAAGATCGGATTTGTTGAGGCAGTTCCCCTGTCGTCCTCGCATAGGGTACGTCTGCCCTCAATTCTAAATCTAGAATTGAGATGTTTTTATTAACACCTTACAAAGTCAATACAAGAGAACAAATGATCACTGGCGACCAACTTCTAGATTTGTTGCAGATCCTATTCTATTCTCTCCCCTTGATTCGAGTTGAACCAAGATCTTTAAGCACTTCGAACAAACCTCCATTTACCGCTACCTTATTAGACGAACGCCTCGTTCTCCAAAACTTCAGCTCGGCTGATTTCGAATGCAAGTTGCTTGAACCCTAAGCTTTCTTCACAATACTCTGTTTACCGCTACTTGTTTGACCGAACCTTCCGTTCTTCAAACTTTTCACTCAGATGAATCTGCGAAGCAAAGGTTAGTGCAACAACCCCTATTCTTGGAGGACAAAACCTCAAGGGTTTTATTCAAGAAAAACCCACACAAATTCTCAACCAAAACTAAGATAATCCAATCTTATTTGGACGTTATCACAGCTGCAATGCACAATCTCAACAAAGATTATTATGTGTGATTATTGAGAAATGCAATGAAGAATGAAGATGATGAGATTTGGTGTATATCTTTCACTTCTCTTGTTAGAATGTTGAAGAAGATACAATTGAATATTTATATGATGTATAGACAAATAACTAACATAACAGAAAAATTTCACAAAGTTACACAGCAGAAAATTAAGTGAAACAAGCGACGAGTCGACTCAAACGAGGGATGAGTCGACTCAAACAAAGTTTATTACATGGGTGAGTTGACCTATGAGTCGACCTGTTCGGACCCGTGGCAATATGATTGGGAAATGATTCGACCTAAAGAGTTCATGAGTCGACTCATTCAGGTTTTCCAGGAATGAGTTGACCTATGAGTTGACTTGTTCGGACCCGAAGGTTTTGCTTCGAGTTATGAGTCGACTCACTGAGGTTTAACTTCTAAAAATGATTTTTCCAAGATATTATGACCAATTTATCCTATCTCTTATGATGATATTATTCAAGGACACGATGTAGGTGAATAGAGAGGTTTAACATCATTAAAATAAGGACTAGGCGTATTTGCCCTCACATGAGGTCCCCGAGATATGAAGACATGTGGAAGGTTAAAGGCGAGAAAAGCATATGAGTTGCCTCCCAAGGTTACCGTTTTAGACGTAGACCGTAATGGATTAGATTTTTGGAATGATTACACCTGCATCTTGGTTTTTGCCACTATCCCCCTTGGAGGTTTCACCAGCAGCAGATAAGGATCTATCATGATATTTCTTACTTCGACTTTCAGATGATAGGAAACCTGGGTCCGCCATGTTTTCCCACTCGACTTAGGTTGCTTGTGTCTGCTCAACTGGATACTTTTTATTCTCTCCTAAGGTCGTATTCATTCCTATTTCAAATGGGGTGGTAGTAGGAGTCCGAGAAGGATAAGAAGGAGCATCTTTCTCCATGTGGGACTTCTTTCTCTTTAAGATATCTCAATCACCCTCGTGTTATATGTAAAATGAAATAAAGAAGACAATCAACATAGTATTTGTAAATAATAAAGACAAACATAAAGAGAGTTCCCTCTTCTCACCAAAGATATATTTTCTCTTGGTTCCATAATGGATCGTGTCTTAATATATCGTCTTTTCTATCACGAGGGCGGTGCATCCAAATGGTTGTCTCCTTATTCATAACTGAAGCTCTACCATAAGGAGACTAAGTCATCTCTCAACGAATCTTCCTCTAGGGTCAAAGAATCAGAGGAAAATTTGAAGCATGGAAGAAATGGTTATAGGCCCAACATCTTTGGATCCTAACTTTAATGACTCCTAATAATGGTGAATGATCATCTTCTAGAAGGATGCAAAACACACATTGATCCTCTTGATTCTAGGGGTCACCATGAACTAATGGTCCTTGAAGTTTTTCCAGCTCTAAAGGTAAACATTAAACATCTTAAATGGTTTAGCAAAGTAACCATTGTATTTGATCTCCACTAGCCGAAGTGCGCATAACATTGAAGAGGTGAAAGAATAACCTCAAAGTCGGAATTTCCCCCCATTAATCACACCAATACATGAATACCTTGAGGAAGGCCCAAGCTACCGGGTGTAATTGAGTCTGAGCAATTCTCAAATGATCCAACATTCCTTCCTCAAAATTCGTTAAAGGGAAACTTGTACCTTGACATGGAGAATAGACATTCATAAAAAGGTATGAAACACCCATCAAAAGAACTACATATCCTTTTTTCTGGGGTCGACATGGAAAACTTACCAATTGAAGGACGGTCCCACATATCTATATGCACTCTCCAAATTTTGAGTGTTGGTGAATAAGGAAATTATCCCCCGCTAACTCTGCTTCCACACCCATTAACAGTGAGAAATATCAACCAACATTGACTATCCTTTCAAACCATGAACTCCCCATTGTCATAAAAAAAGATAATGTCAATCATGAGTTAGGAAATAACTCTGAAAGTTGAGGTGATCCCTAACCTCTTTATCACTTGGATATCGACCACTTACATACCTAAATGAGTTAATAAAGAGTCAAGTTTGTAATTCATCTCGATAAGCCTCAACCGACTTTGGATCCGTTATATGTTGGGCAGGAGAAAAGGCACCAACATCAATATCCCTAATAATGAGACGATCATACCTCAACCCTTTAATTCCTTTCGCATAATCATTTATATTTTTGATAAGATGGGAACTCTAGAGTTCGTTGCAATCTTCGATAAAAACCCCACCAGAACCAGAACTATCACTAAGAGTAATGAGATTTACAATGGGTCAATGAACTGTTAAAAAAACAACATTTGGCATTTTTAGGTATACTATTTCAGTGAGACATGAAGCATCACTCACATCGTCACCACTAGGTATGTTTAGAACATTCACATGGTCATCTCCCATATTGACCATGAGTAAAACAGGGAAGGGAATAACAACAAAATGCAAACAAGGAGAGAAATGGTACTTGAACGAGTTGAAGGTTGAGGAAGTGGTCATGACAAAGGATAGTTCTGAGGGTGGATGAACCAAGAAAAATCATAGTCCAAAGAAATAAAAAGACAGATAAAACATGAATAAATGGGATCTTAGAAAAGCAATTGAAGTTCGTAGAAGAAGAAAAAAATTATAATTTATGCAAAAAGTGGAAACGTGGTTATAAAGGTGAAGTAACATTTATATATTGAGGTGAAACAGGTAAATCAATCGTCATAGATAAAAGGAAATAGAAGATGAAAAGAAAAGGTTGGATTGTCTCAAGATTGTAACAACACTTGATTGCACTTGAGTATCCTAGAAGGAAGCGTTTATGCGACACCTTGGTCTAAGGAACTAGGGTCACGTGTAAAAACAATCACACGAGACATTTCAATGATGAGACTGACATTTAATGCGCTTGTTTCCAAGATCACTCATGCCGGATCCCAAATCTTTCCCACTTCTCAAAGTAGTGAGTCTGACACAATAAGTCGGCCCCATTTTCTAAAAGACTTCTCATTGTCATGCCACGACAAGCCTTGGGGGCAACAATCCTGGGTCGGGCACATGCCTAAAAACGGGAGGTCCATCCATTAATCAAGAATAACTCCACCAAGGCATTGGAGGTATAGTGTAACACTACTTTAGAGTTCCATAATGGATCCATACTATGGATTGCGGCCTATCGTTAGATGTCACCAGACGGCCTTCCATATTCAACGTCAAAATGACATTGGACGTCCATAACCGTCCCTCTTATTGACTTGAGCGTTGAAGTGATAACCTTGCAAATCCATTCTCGCATTGTCGCACAGGAGATCTGCTTCACTGTATCAAAACTCTACTCCATCATTTAACCAATCATTTCAATTTTCCTAGTGGAACAAAATTAAGACATATTGCATCTTCATAAATTCAAATCAAAATATATTAACTTCTTATCGTTATAACCACAACAAATTAGAAGTTGTGAATTTCAATAATATAGATCAAAATTAAATGGGCAACCTAAAAAATGAGATCAAAATTGTAAATCTATTTCTCAAATTTGATCTATAATCATTGTTCATTTTTTAATCTTACATAGCCTAAAATAAGATTCTTAATTTTATTAAAATTTAAAAATAGATTAATTAATATTTTTAATGATAATAAACAAATAAAGTTAATTTCATACACCAATAAATATTTAATATGATAATAATATATTATAATTAAACATTTTAATATATTAAAAATAATTAAGAGAAGATAAAATAATTAAATAGAAAAGATAAAATAATAAAATGAAAAGAGAAAGAAGAATGAGATGATGAGTGAAAGAGTGAGAAGTGGAGGAAAAAGTGAAAGTTGAAAAAGTATCAAATAGAAATATTATAATTGGTATCATTTGGTTGAAGTAAGGTGAATTAATTGAAAGATTAGATTTTTACTATTTTAAGCTTTTGTAAGTGTAAAAAAATTAAAAGTAAAGAGTATTATTAATAGTTTGTATGCATGTTATTTTAATAGATAGATAGTTGATAGTTGATGCATGTTATTTTAATAGATAAATATATTTTAATAGATAAATAGTTGAAGTTTAATATATAGTTTAGCATAGATTTATTATTAGGTTCGAATTTAAACTTAAAATGTCTATTTCATTTAAACATATATAAATAAATAATTCAACTAATATTTAGACTAACTAATTAAAAAACTAAAAGAATTAAATGTTTGTTTAGATTAATTATCCAAGTATACATAATAAAATAAGTTTTTAAAGACGATTTGTTTGAGAGATTTATAAGATTACTTGTTTTTTAATTTATTTTTATAATTTCTTCAAGATATCTAAACTTCAATTTTTTTTAATTATATAATATAATATAACAATAATAAAATTATTTATATTTATTTAAATACGTTTTTTTTATAAACTGTGGCCTAATCTTTTTAATTTTAAAAAAATTATAAAAAAGTTTAAATGTGTTCTACATTTAAAAAAAAAAACTAATCTAACTTGAATATGGATATTTCTCTATTCTCGGTCTTAATTATGTAGATGGATGTATTTGTTATTATAATATTTATAAAGTTAAAAATTAGCTAACATATCTGTTTTAAAAGATGAAAAAAATGAATTTTAAAAATTATTTTTTAGTAATTATCATATTATTTTTTTAAAGATTTAAAATTGATGAGACTAACATTAATGTTGAGAAAATAAACATTATTTTTCAATTAAAAATAAACATTATAATTTTTTTATACAAAAGGATATATGATTTAAAATGAGATAGTATGAATGAAATAAAACTGTCAAAATGGACTAACTGTCTCGGACTTTTTAGGATAGAGCCAAAAAAATTATATTATAATATATGCTCAAATATTACTATTTGAGTCCAATCCTACGTGGATTTTTTAGGATAGAGCCAAAAAAATTATATTATAATATATGCTTAAATATTACTATTTGAGTCCAATCCTACGTGGACTTCGAGTTACTCGATCTTAAACAAATTTTTATTATTATGTTTTATACAAAAATAAAAATAAAAATATTATAATATTTATTATAAATAAGTACTATATATTAATATTTATAAATAGTTTAATATACTTTTGAGTATAGTATATGTAAAAGTTGTATAAAATACTATTTAAATATTTAATCTAAGAGAGACTAATAGAACATGAAAAAATTGTGAAATAAAATATAAAATAATTAAATATTAATTTAATTATATTAATGTATAATACTTAAAAGCAATAAAATTTAGTGAAGTGGAAAAAATTAGCGTGTTATTTTGGAGTGAGACAACATAACTATTAATACTTTTTTTTTAATTTATAATTATACGGGCCTAACACGCTACCTACGGCTCATGCGGATTAGCCCTAATGGGTAACGGAAAAATTCCTAACAAAAATATGAGCTCTAATTTTAAAGCGCAAACCCTGTGATTTTTCGGGCTTGGCGGACCGACCTATATGGGCTAGAAAAAAGACTTAATCTAGTCAAACTAATGGGTAATAGAGAGAAAAAAAAAAGAAAAAAACATATGGGCTAACCAAAGGCTTATAAATACCGGCTCAATGCATAAATTTAATCAAGTCAAATTATCCCTAGTATTGATGAACGGATGGAACTATATCCATGAACATCGCATAAGAGCATTTTCCTCTTTACATTAAGATCGATGATATGCATTTAATGATTCTCTACACTTCATGCGGGACAATCTGAAGATGCTTATAATTATACCTATTATATAAGTATGACTCTTAGTCAGACTCGGGTACATTTTGTGTTATAGTTGCGAAGTTCCGCCTTAATCATTAACTGATTTAAGCCTTAGAGTACTAATATTTTTGCAGGCACCCTCTTCGTTCAACGAAGAACTATTATCATCATTCCTCAAGCCATTCCATGATGGTCATCAATAACCTTTCACGAGTTTTTTGTTCCAAACGGAACAGTGGTGTCATATGTGGCAATTATCTTTTGAGTCTCTTGATTTCAAGTATTTATAACTTTCTCAATTGTGTCACCACAATTTTTTTCTATTACAAATATGAGAAACCATAATTATTTCCCTAACTACTTCAAATAATCCTCTTGTGGTTATTGACATAACATTGTCTTGCAACTTGCTAATTTGCGTGCATGGTGATGATCTTCTTATTCTTCCCTAACTACTTCAAGTAATCCTCTTGAGGTTATTGATGTAAAATTGTCTTGCAACTTGCTAATTTGCGTGCATGGTGATGATCTTCTTATTCTCAAGTGGAAACTTAATTTCCATATCAATTTTTGATACGAAGGCTCCAAGAAATATTGTTCATCCAATAATGATATTATATGATGATATTCATGTCATTAATAGTAGTCTAGTCTGTATTAATTAGGAACCAACATTTGTTGCATAAATCACCGAGACTTTCATAAGTCCCGTGAATTCAACGTTATCTCCCAATAATACTAAAATTATCCTATTGTATGGTTTTAGGATTGTTTCAAGTAATTCCAAATTATTGTATGCTCCACCAAATATGATGTTGGTCTAGTTGCCTTGGTTGATTAGACTCATATTTCCCTAACTTTGAGTCGACATTGCTACCCTATGAATCATCCTCTCAAGATGAGGGACTATGAGGTCCCCTAAGTTGTTTAATGTGTGTTTCAATCACACTGATGATGTTCTTAGATATTTGACTATGGTGTTTGGGTTACAAGGCATAATGTTTTCTATGATTGAGAATGTTAACGGGTAAGACTATGTTTTCTATCAGCATGGCTCAAAAGTTGTGAGTCCTGCTTATTGCCCCTCTATTTTAGAATTTGTGGTTATGATGGTTATGCTTGCCTTTTGAGTGATCTAGTGGTGTTTGTATTCTAGATACCACCATATGAGTTGATCTTTGAGTATTTAAAATCTTCTACCGATCTTTATGGTGGCTTTCAATGTTCCTATATGAACTTACGAGATAAACCCCTTGAGTAAGTTATATGAACCATGTCTACATGGAAAATCTTGCAGAGTGAAGTAGAAAAATTGACATTTTGTGAACCATGTCTACATGGAAAATCTTGTAGAGTGAAGTTTAATAAAGGCAAACAAAGAATACATGAATCCCTTGATTATATCCATGTTGATCTTTGGGGGCCTGCAAGATGCTCATCACATTCAGGAGAAAGGTATTTTCTATCCATATTTGATGATTATTCAAAAAAGACATGGGTATTCATCCAGAAGACTAAGGATGGAACTTTTGAGAACATCAAAAGTTGGAAGACTCTGGTCGAAAATCAGACTGACAGAAAGGTCAAGAGATTGAGAACCGACAATGGCCTTGAATTTTGCAATAAGGCACTCGACAGTTTCTATGCAGCCTCTGGTATTGCAAGGCACAAAACTATTGCAGGTACTCCCTGTAACACCCCGATAAAATATGATAATATTTTAATTTAAGTTTAATAGTATATTATGATGATAATATGAATGAGAGGGTATTATTTTTCAAAATAAAAGATAAACCATTCATATATATTATTATTAGTATATTTATTAATTTAATTAAATAATTGGATTATTATTATTGGAATAATAAAGTTGGAATTGGAACGATTTTTGGAATCAGTAAAAGAGTCCCATTTAGTAAAAAGGTTTTTACACGTGAAAACAGAGAAGCGACTAAAAAGTGGAAAAAGGGCAAAAAGGAAAAGCAAGAGAAAAAGGGTTGAAGAAGGGAAAAGCTTGAAGTTAAAGGATTTGCCGGATTAACTCAGGTAAGGGGGGAAATCCTTACTATTATGGGTTAGTATGATTGGGTCAATGGGTAGGAACATGTTTTAGGTTGAAATCCTTAATTGGCATGAATTGGAATTATTAGGTTTTGATAAATACCCTTGAATTGTGATGAATAAATTATGTTAAAACTGTGAATGAATCTATATTTGGGTGAGTCGTAATTTTCTGAACGTGTAGCTTTTTACGGAATCGAAATCGGAGGTCCGGAAGTCCTCCAACGGCGAAAAATGCGGGTAATTCTGCATTCTGTTCGTTGTTAGCGCAGGAACAACTTTCTGTTTCGCGTTAACCGGTTAACCCAGGGCATTAACCGGTTAACACTGTGATGATAATTAAAAAAATTAATTTCTGTCTTGCGTTAACAGGTTAACCCAGGGCGTTAACCGGTTAACACTGTTATAATTTGCCAAAAAGCGTATTCTGTCTTGCGTTAACAGGTTAACCCAGGGCGTTAACCGGTTAACACTGTTGAAATACTGTTAGAATTGCATTCTGTCTTGCGTTAACAGGTTAACCCAGGGCGTTAACCGGTTAACACTGTTGAAATACTGTAAAATTTGTATTCTGTCTTGCGTTAACAGGTTAACCAATTGCGTTAACAGGTTAACACTGTTTGAAAAGTGAAAATTTGATATTTAAATATTGTGTACGTTTTGGAATGGAATTATGTGTACATATTGTATGGGCTTGGCTAGGAAATGTGCCATACGCGTATGGGCATGAGGCATACGTGTATGGGCAGAAGTTTGATTTTTCTGAGCTGTTGTTGTGCAGTTTTGGTCATTTCAGCTGAGTGATGTAATTTAGCTGATGTATGATATAGTAGGGATCATTTCCCGTTGTTTTGAGCAGTATAGGTATTAGTAGAGTGTGCTAATACTGTGATTTATTATTTGGCATGACATGATATGATTCTGTGATAAATATGCTGATGATGTATGATGGTATGCATAATGCTGTGAATATATCTATTATGTATGCAATTGTGGATGGACTGTTTATGGCTTAGAGTGTGAGCATATGTCCATTGTGGATTATTGTTGATGTTTGCATGCTAGGTGATTTAGCGTGCATAGCATAGCCTTTATGGTGGTAGCTAATTCCCATGGTGAGGAATTAGTGAGGGAGTCACTAGGTCTCAAATGAGTGGGACTAGTGAGCTTGGTAGCCGTATCTGGGTTTGATCGGTGAGGTTGAACTATGTGTTCACGAATAGTCGGTACCGCATGCATGGAGTCTCATTTCATAATGTATGTATGGCGTATAATATGAATGGATGTATTCCAATATTATACGTGTGTTTTGTGTTTGTGTTGAGTATGATTATGAGTTGATGTTGCCGTTGCTGAATGTGTGATATGATTAGGGTGATGAATGTGTTAATTTACTTAGCATTACATGATATTTTATAATGCTTATTATATCGATTGAGGAACTCACCCTTACAACTATGTTTCAGGTAACGAGCAGTGATTGAGTAGAAGCTAGTGCTTGGAGTCTAGTGTAGTTCCTTAGTGGGTCATGCTCTGGTATATGTAACATCGGGACGGGATGTTTTACTTTGTTTTCATTTTTGGTTGTTGAACAATTTTACATGAAATGTGTTACATGGTTTGCATGTTGTTAGATTTCTATCCGCTGCGAATTGTGAAATGTTTTATTTTGATTAATAAATGAGCATGACAAGTTATTTTGGTGAATGGTGCGAAGTGTCAAGTGTGACACCCTGAAATTGCATATTTACTCTGATTCATATTTTGTTGTTTTAATTAATTATTGGGGTATTTTAGAAGGGTGTTACACTCCCCAACAAAATGGTTTGGATGAAAGGTTTAATCGAACTATTTTGGAAAGAGTTAGAGGCATGTTGACTAGTTATGGGTTAAAAAATGTGTTTTGGGCAGAGGCTGTTTCGACAACAACAAATCTAATAAACATATGTCCTTCAATTGCGTTAGATATGAATACACCTGAAGAAGTTTGGCCGGGACATCCACCAGATCTCAAAAAACATATTTGGCCGCATAGCCTATGCTCACATTAGGCAAGACAAGGTCGAACCTAGAGCTCTGAGATGCATGTTCATGGGATACCCTGAAGGAGTCAAAGCTTATAGGCTATGATGCCTAGAGCTAGGTCACAAGAGGTGTATCACCAATCGATATGTAGTTTTCAATGAAGCTGAGATGGATTTCAAGAAAACTGATGATGTTAGTCGAAGTGCACAGATATTTGAAGAAGAGCTGGAACATGAAGAGATTCTTGTTGAGGTGGAGCATATCGATGATGAATTGTGTATCCCAGATTAAGTCAAGGAAGAAGCACAAGATGCTGAAGATACTGAGGAAGTTGAGGAGACTATCGACGAATACCTGTTGGCAAGAGATAGGCCGAGAAGAATCATCAAGCCACCTCAAAGACTTGGGTATGCAGACCTCATAACTTATGCCTTAATCTTTGTAAGTGAGGTTCTAGATGAAGAACCTATAGACTATAAGGAAGTTATGAGGAGTCGAAATAAGACTGAATGGCTGAAGGCTATGGATGATGAGATGAAGTCTCTTCATGATAACCACACTTGGGAACTGATTAAGAAACCTGTTGGAGCCAGGTTAGTCAGCTCTGAGTGGATTTTCAAAGTTAAGAAAGGAATCGAATGAGTGACGTTGAAGAGATACAAGGCAATATTGGTCGCAAGGGGTTTCAATTATAAAGAAGGTTTCAACTTCAATGATGTGTTCTCTCCTGTTGTGAAGCATATGTCCATTCAGATGTTACTTGCCATGGTGGCGCAGCTCGACCTAGAATTGGAACAAATGGACGTGAAGACTGCTTTCTTGTAAGGAGATCTAGATGAAACTGTAGGAGAATTTCCATCCAAGGCGCAGCGGAACTTAAAAATTTCTCCATTTAGTGATCCTTACGAATGTGCATGATCAGTGATAGAATCGTTACCTCTTGTGGCGATTCAAACCTTTGGTGCAGATCTCTGATAATGATCAAAACCTTTGATACAGATCCACGGGGCGATCATGAACGTTGAACGATGACAACGTCTCTACTCAGTCCACACGAACGGATTCCTTCAATCGCAGTGCTAGCTGTTATGAATGAAGGCTTTGAGTGAGAGAGAGATACGAAATTCCAACTCTTCAGTTGTGTTTTCTGTCTCAGTGAGTTAC
This sequence comes from Lathyrus oleraceus, assembly GCF_024323335.1. NCBI lineage: Eukaryota > Viridiplantae > Streptophyta > Magnoliopsida > Fabales > Fabaceae > Lathyrus > Lathyrus oleraceus. The sequence goes on along the minus strand of NC_066585.1, from coordinate 361,401,635 downwards.
AATGCTTCTACCCAAGGGGTTCTATTTATAGAACCACTTGTGTGGGCTTCAAGCCAAAAAGCCCACTTAAGTGCATTTTGGCCCATATCTCATAATATGCCAAAATCACTTAAGTACTTGGTACCTTACCATATTTCGTATTCTACTTAAGTACACCGTACCTTACGATGTTCCTTAATTATTCTATCTCTCATCAATCCGTCCTTTGTGTGTGACCCTATAGGTTTTCGCGACGTTGGCAATTATATTAAATCACGTATTTAACATAATAAACAGTGAGCGGTATCTAGCAACACATCACTGCTACCCAAGTCACAAAAATTTCGTGTGATCTAACAAAACCTCCTGTGATAATAATTATGTGTATAATTACCCCTTTGCCCTTATGTCTATATTGAACACAAGGTATAGACCGTGTCATCCTTGTCCAGTTCAATATTGGGCCCATAGACATTTATCCTGTTACGCAGGATGGGCAAATTCCATATAGAACACTCATGTCCCTCGGCATGCTTTGTGGAGTACCCATCAACTGTCTTTATGGTTATCCAGTTACGGACAACGTTGGATCAGCAATAAAGCACTCGACTCTACATCTAGGATCCATAGTGATTTCAGGTCGAAGAGTGGTATACACTATTATCACCATGAGAATAACTTATGACACTTTGCATAACTTTCTATATAGTATTCTCATAGCGGGTCAATCCGGTATAAATATTACTCCTAATATTCATACCTATGTTTAAGACTTGATAACTCTTTATCCATGATCCATGAGATGTGATCATCAGTCTACAAACATAATAGTCTTAATGCTTTAATGTTATCCCACTTCACACTAAAGCTCGACTACGGATACTTTAAGAATAGTGTCCTTATGTTTAATGTGTTCTCATGATTAAGTCACACTTAATATATTAAACGGGCTATCTATTCCAGGGACTTTATTAATCAACCATAATAAAGAAAATGCCTTTAAATAATTCGATACAAGTACCAAACGTATTGGCCTCTAGGGCTTACACCAACAGAAACAATCCTGATGAAGCAACCTGAAGGGTATGTCGACTCTTATTATGCAGGTTGTATGGATTCCATAAAATATATGTCTGGATATGCGTTCACTATGTTTGGCATAACAATTAGTTGGGAAACAATACTTCAGAAGATTGTTTCCTTATCAACCACTGAAGCGGAATATATTATCCTCACTGGAGCTGTGAAAGAAGCATTATGTCTTGAAGGTTTTGCTAAGGAGTTGAAACTTCAAGGTCGAGATATCACTATTAAATATGATAGTCAAAGTGTTATATACCTGTCGAAGAATTCAGCCTATCATGAACGAACCAAGCATATTGATGTGAGACTGCATTTTGTCAGAGGGGTAACCGAACATGGAGAAGTCCAAGTGCTGAAGGTTTCGACATATCACAATGTTGCTCATATGATCACTAAGACATTACCAAGTTACAAATTTTTCCACTGTATGCAGTTGATAAAGCTGCATGAAGAAAACTAGTTTGTTTCTTTGATATTATATAGTTTGTTCCCAGGTAGAGATTTGTGAGACATTGGATCGAGCTCTAGTATGGTCGAAGGGTATCTTCTTTGTTCGATAATTCGACATGACCTTAGCATGTCGTCGAAGTCTGTTCACATGTTGTAGTCGAAATATGTTAGGATTGTTAGCATGTCGAATTGGACCTCTTTGTTATGTCCAATTGTTTAAGTTAACGTGTTCTCTAAGTTAGTTTATGTAATGAGTTTGTGTGTAAAATCACATTAGTTTAGTGTGTTAGTTTTCTTTAAAATAGCACACTAGTCTCTCATCATTGTATAATGCAAATCCTAATTAGGATGAAAGATGTTATTTGCTACTTTATAAAACTTGTAATCTTGTTCCCAAGAGAAAGTAAAGAATATTAATTTATAATCAATTTCATTGTATTTTTCTTGTTTCTCTCTTTTCTACTTTTATGGATTTCTTGCCGATCAAAGAATCGATTATACTTTATTATTCTGTCATCGATTTTCATAACACGAATGCTATAATTACAAATGATACTCGGATGCCTAAGTTAGATAATTATCTAGTAAGTAGAGATTTTTTAAACTAATTGTACCATCATACTTAGGGTGAGACTCTTATTTATAGAGTGACCAAACTCTGATACACTTTGTGCAATATCTATTTTCATTGAGGTGATCTCAGGGATTATTGGTGGGTAAGTACAAACTTATTAGTGTAACGGACTCCGCATGTTTGATTATGCTCCATGTAATTTAGAAAAAATGCTGCCACATCAATGCTTCTATATACCTAAGTAACTTGTGTGTTAGTTTACAAGGATAATTTAAGGATATGAAGTATTGTGTTGTATCATCCTGTAATGCTAAGGTGGACACCTAAGACAACGGCTATGGGCTTTATTATTGGTCGTACTCCGAGATGTGGGTTTTCTTAATGGATGATCTATAATATACTTTAAATTTAAGTGCTTAGACCCATACCATTATTGTACTAAACTCAAAAAAGTATGATTTTTAGAAATTCAAGATATATTTTGTAATTTTATCAATAAATTATAAAATGTATTAATATTTCAAAGAGAACATATTGGTGAATGGTTTTGTTATGTTAATCAGTAATATAATCAATTAAGAAAAATTTACGTTGTTGATTTAATTAGGGGATATAAGTTTGCCAATGATCTTATGCTAACTAAATTCATAAGACGACGTGAATGATCTTGTGTATGATCTTGTGTGAATGTGTTTAGATGATTGATTTAGATTTGATGGTGTATTCTTACTTATAGCTGGTGTTATGATATCATGATACAAAATAGAGCCTCCAGAGATATCACCATAAGTTTAGGTAGTTTGCAAATCATAAGCTTAATCATTTAGATACACTATGAGATTAATCTTGAAGTTGACATCTCAACATTCAACATAATATTTTATTATTGAAAAGAAAACATTTATATTTTATTTTCTCCCATTATATCGTGTCTCCTCCACACAATGTTTAGGGTCAATAAAAGACCCCTTATCCATCAACTAATCCATGTGAACAAAATATCTAAGGTGCAATAATTTAGCTTAGTAATGAAAAATAAGAGCACCAAAATGTTGACTTCAAATTAATAATACAACTCCTACTCCATTAAACAAAAACATCCTTCTATGGCATCTCTCATTATTGGACCTTGTTGGTGTAAACTAGGGACCCCTTTTGTTCCATTGTCTTGCCAAGGTAAAAGACCATCCATCTTTAATTCCAATCATGAAGAAAAGAAAGACATAGGAAGTGGAGGAAAAGGGAAGCAACCATTATGGAAACGGAAAGTAATTTTGAATGATTTTGAGAAGGTAATTGGGAAGAGGCTACAGAAGATGAAGAATTTAAGTCCACAACAACAAAAGGGTGATTGGAAAGATTTGTTTCTAATGAGTATTTCTTTTTCTGTTTATGTGTATATATCTCAGAAGCTAGTTTGTGCTTATTGTGCTTGGACTTCATTGCCTAAAGTAAACGTGTGGTAGTTAGTTATTCATTTCTTTACTTTTGTTGAAAGCTATAAATTGTAAGCACTAGATTTTTTTTAGAAGGGGAATATGATTGTGTATTACATGTGTAAAAGATAAGATAAGATGTATTTTGAAGTTAGCAAAATCATAATATTTAAGTAGTTCTACAAAAGAATCTGGAGAGACATATCTATATGCAAGTTTATGTAGAATATGATTGATTATATATTTTGTTTAAAACTTTCTCGAGTTTTTCCCAAGGTTCAACAGATGCAACTAATTCCAATTCCGAACCCTCCATTTTATTTCATGATCAACACCATTATTTTAAACTTCTCTTTATGCTTCATTTTGATTCAAACTTGGAAGAGAATTTGAGAAGTTATTGCCCCCCGAAGCAATAAAAATTTATCAGATCAGAATGGATTTGAATGCAACAAATGTCATTTAGAAGAATTTTAAAAAAAATCTACTACATATGTCATTTAGAAGAATTAAAAAAAAACTGAAAATCATCATGAATAATGATGACAGGACCTAAAAGAAGGAACGAGTGTAATGCAATCTAATGATGACGAGTTGGCGTTTGTAGATTACGCAACATGGAACGATTAAAGATGAACAATCCCTTAATTTACGATCATGGATAGTGAGTTTCTCAAACTTCCTTTGAGTATGAATTAAAAGTGCAGCAGGATCTGCAAGAACTGCATCCATATAACAGTTTGGACGAATTCCAGCAGATTTCAGAGGTCCCTTACCAAAAAAATTCAACTAAAACACTCTCCAGACGAAATCTTTCATAATTTGTACCCGGTTCCCAGTTCTCAAGCTTCCTAATTATCTCCTTAATGCGTTTCGATTCTCTTTCTTCACGAGAACGAATCACCTCCTCGCGTTTCAATTCCCTTTCATGAGGAGAAAGAACATTCTCCGATTTTGATCCCGCCATTGATCAAAATTTAAAAACAATTTTTTCTAAACCCTAAACCCTAATTGGATCGATTGATTGTTTTCCAAACTACTTATTTATTTATTTATATATAGGGACGATCTAAATCTTCAGTTAAATATATCAATGAGTTATTAATTTTTATCATACTAATATTTTAAAATTAAACGTGTAATTTGGTGAGAAACACGTCTCTGATTGATTGACAATGTAATTTAGATTGTCTGTGCATTTTATTCTCATTTAATTCTATTTATAAACATAAATCATTAATATTAAACTCAATTTTTGATAAGTTTGATTAACATAAATATTATAAAATAAAACTAAAACAATTGAATTAAACTTAAGCAATTTTATAATGAATCTGTCCCTAATAACTCTCATGTAAGTTTATCTAGCGATTATAAAAGTAGTGATTTTTTCCCTTTAGTTAGGGAAGAAATATTTTCTAGTTCAGATTCCCATCTTCTAGTTAACAATCATTGAATTTTAGTCGTTATAACGGTGTATGATGATTTTGAGTCTGAGAGGTTTTCTAGTGATTCACTTGATAGAAAAACTTCCTTTAACGAGTCTTCCTTCGACGATCTGCGCCCGCTCCACTTGTAACTATAGGATATTCAACCTCCCGCGCTTTGATTACCTTTGAGATGGAAGTCGTTACTTTAACTTAGAAGAGACTCGAAATTTCATCAAGACTTACCATTGTTTATGGTCGGGATCAAAGTGATGCCAAAATTAAGGATCATATGAAACGTAGAACCCAACCTAAGGGTGTAGACTAGCTCAATCCCTTTGATATCTTTTGGGCTGATGAGATACCTTTGAAGAAAATAAAGCTAGTGGAACCGATTGATGCAAGCAAGCACAATTGGGTCACTACGCCAAATAAGGGAAAAGAGGGCGCTTATTTTGGCCTATAACAGCGCTTTTAAGCGCCCTCTAATCTGGCGCTGGCATAGGTAAAGACAGCGCTTTGTTTTCCTGGAGAAAGCGCTGTCTAAAGGGCCACATTATAGTGCGCTTTATGAAAAAAACGCCCTCTGGAGTGGTCCATAAAGGGACACCTTAGAGGGCGCTTTCTGGGAAAAGCGCCCTCTAAAGTTGTCAATGTAAAGTGTTTAGAGGGCGCTTTCTGGAGAAAGCGCCCTCTAAAGTTGTCAATGTAAAGTGTTTAGAGGGCGCTTATTTTTTTAAAATAACTAACACTTTAGAGGGCGCTTTCTGCAGAAAGCGCCCTCTAAAGTTGTCAATGTAAAGTGTTTAGAGGGCGCTTTCTGGACAAAGCGCCCTCTAAAGTTCTCAATGTAAAGTGTTTAGAGGGCGCTTCCTACAGAAAGCGCCCTCTAAAGTGTTAGTTATTTTAAAAAAATTTGTTTGAAAAACAGTGGATATTTAATTGGTAACCTGTTCGCATGCTGCAAAAGTGTAAAATTCATATTGATTTCATCCTTTAATCCAATGTTATACACCATTAATCCATTGATATATACAACATGAATCCATTTATATACAACATTAATCCTCCATATATACAACATTAATATATGATTCTTTGATCAACAATATACAACAACATATTCATGATTTAGTAAAAGTACAACAACAATATACAACATATATACAACAACAACATACAACAACAACATTCCATACATATATGTACCAATATACAACCTAGCTATATGATTCTTTGATCAACAATGAATTGACACAATTCATCCTTCATTTCATCCAAATGAGCTCTTGAGTAAGATTTGTATTCCTCAAAGTACTACAATTAAGAGAATAAAACATATTCATGATTTAGTAACAAATTAGATTAGTTATCCGATAATATTAAAATAAACCCTAAGTTATTATTCCATACCATTTTTGGATGTCTATACGATTCAATGCAATGATATCTCTCATAAATCTCAATACAAAAAATCCGCAATCGACCGAATTATTTTGCTGAGGACACTACACAGAAAAACAAACAATATATATATAGTTAATTTCTTACAAACACTATTATAAGCAAAAAAACAAACACTATTATAAGCAAAAATAAGATACTTAATATATACCTGAACTCTGACCCAGGTAATGTCCTTCCTAATGCGGTAATTCCTTTTCGATCTAAATTTTAGTATTGCCCTAACAAAATAAAAACGTATATTGAGATCAATCTGATAGACATAATTAAATATAGAAATACACACGAATATTTAGGGGAATTTCACTTACGTGTCAACCGTCTTCTTCAAACCCGAATATTTACTCCAATCACCCGATAACGAATCGAGATAATACACTATTAGTCTCGAAAGATCCATAGCAACCAACACCCAGTGGCCACTGTAAAATAAAACAAAAATTTAGATGAATGAAAATTTTCTACGTAAAAGATATACATAGATTAGAATGAAATTATTAGAAAGAAAATCTAACCCGTTGCCAGAATTAAACGGTAAAAAATACAAACTGGGTGTAGTATTATCGCCGGCCGCCATGAATCTATCGACTAGATCATTCTTTACGGATGTTGGATTTTTCGATATTAACGTTGCGTTGACACGGGAAGCAGCAATAAAATTGAAACGGTTACACAATTCAGTTCCCCGCATCAATTTGTCATACATATACCTTAAATAGAAACATAATAAATATTAGACTACTCATTGAAATGTGTAAATAAATTGTTCAACTAAGTAAATTATAGATTGATCGGAGTACCATATGTATGTATGAATGATAGCGATGCCCAATTCGTCGTGCTCAAAAAGTTGTTGCATGTCCTCCTTTGCAATTATTTCGGAATGAGCAAATCCGAAAACACCTTCATCAAAATCTACACTACGAATGGACCCGTCCATAATATCGGACTCTTCCACCATTTTCTCAAGACGCATCATAATTTGATATTTTGTCCCGGCCGTCGTTGGAATATCCTTCGTTGGAATATCCTTCGTTGGAATATCCTTCGTTGGAATATCCTTACCATCGCTTTTCAACTTTCGACCGGGAACCTAAAAATTCATATAAAATAAATCATTACTTTTTGTGATGCAAAAGAACCGTTGTGTATATAATTCAATGGGTATATATATTTATACCTCTTTTTGAGATGCAACCGACTCGATGCGTCTTGAAATCCCTTTACCAGCTTTAGGGGTGGGTCTTGTAGGAGTCTAACATTACCATGTAATAAGGGTTGATTAAATATCATAATTGTAGCTGAATTGAAATGTGAATACTAAATATTCATAATCATTTAGAACATATATACCTCGGCATCAGGGAAAATTAGATCTGACGGCCAACCAACAAAGAATCCGACTGCATCTCGCATCAACGTTGTCTCTGAAACAACGTCGGGTAATGGTAGACGGGCGTCCGTATCTAATACGAGGTCAACCGAAACTTTCATAAATCCCACCGGGAGGGGATTATGGTGAAGTAATTCACCCGAAGTATTGTGCACTTTTCCCTTGCCAACCATGCGATAAGTTGGTGACGATAGATACAGCTGACAAGGTGAAATGCCCTAAACCAATAATAAATGTTATTGTTAACTTGTATATGTGTCAAGTAAAAAAGTGCTATTTTAATTTCATAATAACATATATAATTACCTCGGGAAATTTCGGTTGATGATTGATACTAGCTCGGTCACTAGTATCTTTTGCCTCGGAAGCGCACCTTTCCTCTCTATACCTTGCATTCTCGTTTTGCAGTTGGAGTACTTGTGCCCTTAACTCCGCCAAGGTCTCCATCACCTCTTTGTTGGTAGGATTTTTTGTTTTTGTTTTTTTATAAAATGACGACGGAGTCACACCAAAACCCTTACCCCTCACACGACCGGAATACTCAGGAACATTTAGTACTCGACTAAGTACGCTCCTGCAATCCTGGACCTCGGTTGAAGGTACGGTTTGGGATAAAGTCTCCTGAAATATTATTAGAGGAGATTAAAAATGAATTATATGTCTAACAAAATTTTCGATATAATTAAAGAAATAATGTTACATATACTTACACATTCGTCATAAACATTTTGGACCGCTTCAACGACAGCCCCATCCTTCCCAACCCGAGCAGCCTTCCATAATACGTGGTCCGGAAGAGATGTTGCGTCACTTTTCTCCTCGGCTAGCTACACATTGAATTAGATTATAAGATCATCAATTATAACATATTGTGACAATGTATAAGCTCATAGCATTTGAATATACTCACAATTCTTTGTTGTAACCGTGCATAACCCGTACGCCCTTTTTTGTACGGATACGCGGGTTTTGATGCCCTTTTCCTATTTATGTCGCTTATTTCCTGGATAAAAAAGTTTAAGGCATATTAGAACCAAGTAACTTAACAATTGTATAATACCATAATTAATAGACATTACATGGAATTTTTCGTTTCTTCGTTTGGCGACAAAGTTATCCCATTCATCGGCTGAAATAATCTCGGCATACTTCATTGGCCGTTCTCCTTCAACAAATTTTCCTTCCTCATCCTTGAGAAATTTGTTGCACAAAAAGGATCGAAATCCTCGGAGTCTTTTTCCGGCCAATTGAATACAATATTTTTGCCGGCTTTCATCGATGTGAAAGGATCTCTAAAAAACATACAAATGGAGTGTGTTATTATAAAGTCATATTATAACAATATATGGTTAACAAATAGTCAACAAAAAAAAAACATATAACAATATATGGTAAGTACCTGTATCTCCGACCATATTTTTTCCTTGCCAACCTTCAAGTCCGGACTTCTCCAATTATCACATGTAATCGGAATATGTTGTCGAACAAGGAAACCAATGTAACTTGCCAACATTGAACCGTTAGGCTCAATTAGTTGGTCTTCAGCACTCCAATGCACTTCAAATTTTACACCCTTGTCTCTTGCACGAATGATTGACTTCATAACAGTCAATCCTCGTTTGATTTCTTTTTCAACATTATTACGTGATTCGTTCGCGGCATGGGTATCGTCTTGGTTAGCCATTTTATCTGTAATATAGAAATGATTCAATAAGACCCAAGTAAGACAATGATTCAATACGTCAACACATTCATATACCTTCCATTTCTCATGCAAAAGACCTACTGCATGCAAAAGACTAATGCAAACTCACACACACCTACGGCATGCAAAAGACCAATGCAAATTTATGGTGTTTGGAACATGAACAAACTTGCATCCATAATCATCAAACTTCCAAGCACAAGCTCAAACACACTTCAAATGATATCAGTTTTCAATCAGAAATAAAAAACTCAGTTTGCCCTAAACAACATTAATCAACATAATGCACAAAATGTAAAACTAAGTTTAGAAAATGCCCTAATCAAACACATGAAGAAAGTGAACGGTAAAGATGGAGAAGAGAAATACCTTCAAGGTGACGGTAACGATGGAGAAGAAAGTGAACGTGAACGCAACAGCAGAAAAAGGCGACGGCGACGACGATGGTGAGGGAGGGAGAACGAACGGAGGACGAGAGTAATCGCAGTAGATGGTGGACGCAGTAGAGAGAAAACCCAGTTACGTTGCTTATAGAGAGGGAAAATAAAGAGACATGCAGTATATGTTATAATTTTAATGTTTACTAAAGGGGACCTTAGAGGGCGCTTTTTTAAAAAAAGCGCCCTCTAAAGGGGGCCTAAGAGGGCGCTTCTGAAAGCGCTCTCTAAGGCTTTCCAAAAGCGCCTTCTAAACTGGAAATGTACATGGACTTAGAGAGCGCTTTTTCAAAAGCGCCCTCTAAGGGTAACCTTAGAGGGCGCTTTCACAAAAGCGCCCTCTATTGTTGTCCCTCCATTTTTTTTGGCTTCACTTTAGAGGGCGCTTAGTTACAAAAGCGCCCTCTAAAGGGGGCCTAAGAGGGCGCTTCTAAAAGCGCTCTCTAAGGCTTTCCAAAAGCGCCTTATAAACTGGAAATGTACATGGACATAGAGAGCGCTTTTTTAGAAGCGCCCTCTAAGGTTACCCTTAGAGGGCGCTTTCAATAAAGCGTCCTCTATTGGTGTCCCTTCATTTCCTCATTATTTTTTCGCTTCACTTTAGAGGGCGCTTTGTTACAAAAGCGCCCTCTAAAGTGCGCTGTCTATTCAAGTTGTTCGCTCCTTATTTTTCTCTTCACTTTAGAGTGCGCTTTTGTAATAAAGCGCCCTCTAAGGGGCGCTGTCTATTCCAGTTTTTGGCGTAGTGGGTGAGATAATTTCTGAGACTACTTTATGCTGGTAAAGCCCTGTACTCTGAGGGCCCACTCTGTATTCTCTTATGTCTCTATCAGGCCTCCTCGCTCTACTGACTATCATGACTCTCCCATTTGCTCATGCACAAATAGGTTTCGAAGGTACTGGACTTGGATCCATTTCTAACGCGAGCCCCGTGAAAATTGTCATACCCCAAAAAATTTCCTACCTTTTTTATTTATTTTTTACCTGGCTTACGGCTTTGTTCATCTGCATAGATTTAGGAAGCACTCATATCATTCATCATGCATATGTAGGTTTCATTCATTTTATATGCATACATTGTATATTTTGTCATTCCATCTTCATTTGCAACAATTAGGTCAAAGACTCTTTAATGATGATGTTTTGCTTAAATCAGGAAGTACTTTGAATTTAGAAAATGGAAAGTAAAGAAGTGGTTGAATTTTGGTCAGCAGAGTCGACATTGTTGACCGGATGTTTGACCATTATCCTAGACATTCCTAAACCTATTCATCCTTCTTCTCCAAGTCATTACATCATGTACAACAATAACGTACCATGTGCATGGCATATCATGATCTACAAAAAGATAGAATTTTTATTTGCATCCAAATCATGGTTTTGAATCACTTCGTGTATTTGAATCAGAATGTTTAAATTAAACCATCAGGCACGCATTTCACATTTTTTGCATAACCTATATTGTAAGTCATTCAACCTAACTGGAATTTTCGTTTTTGATACATTTTCAGTTTCTAAATGTTTCACTAAGTCACTTTTCACTTCATGGATAAATTCCCTAAGCATTCATTATAATTCATTTCCACACATACAATTTGAGTCATAATTCTATTTTTATTCATGATCTTTCTATCCATATGCATAAGGTTCAAAAGTCACTAAAAAATATCTTTACATTTACATTACTTCACTTTACATCACTTTAAATTTATCACAAGCATATTACATAATTTCCATACACAAATAATACAAATAATACACAGGAGAGATAACGAAGGGCAGAATGAAAAGCAATCACTTGTCACCTCGGTGTTTTTAAAATCGAGGTTAGAAATCAAAAGGTCGCGGGTTTGATCCCCAACATCATCATTTTTATTATTTTCAGAATTGGATGGCGTGTCCAATGCTATTACCTCGGTTTTATGTAAACACCAAGGTAATATCTCAATGTTATTACCTCGGTTTTATGTAAACATGTAGGGGATAAGTTTTTTTGTACTGTCGTTTGCACCTGTATTACAGAACCATTTACATAACCATATTCCTGAATATAGAACCATATTTTGCATATTCCTGAAACAGAAACATTGTACATTTTGCCAATTTCTCAATCTAAAATATTGTACCACAAGTATTCATTGGTTAAACCAAATGCAAATCTAAAATTTCACATAATTTATATATTTTACATCAAAATTAAAACAAAGGATTATGAAACAAAAGTAATAACACTAATGGAAAGTTTTGTAGTTTGTCCAATAGGATTTGTCATTGGTCCTTAAGCACATATAGTTTGAACAACATTTAAAACTAATAAGGTCAATCAACAATAATTTTTAATATATAATACAATGATTAAAAAAGACTAAAATGATTAATTATAAATTTCAAAGGGATATAAAATATTTACTTACTAGTTTTCCCATATCTCATCTTCATGATCACGGCGAATAACATGCACATCTTCTGAATCATTTTCTTCAGATGCTTGACGTACATGTGTTGCTAAATAAGCCGTCTCATAGTTAAAATCTTGATTTTCATCAGTACTATTGGTAATATGTTTACCTTGAAGAACAATTGACCATCTAGTGTTAGAAGGATCAGTGACATAAAAAACTTATTTTGCTTGGGTTGCTATGATGAAAGGTTCATTCTTATGAGTTGCCTTACGAATATCAACCCGTGTGAATCCCAATTAATCGGTTTCTACACAAGTGTTACTGTCAATCTACTTGCACTTAAATAAAGGTACTTTAAAATAAACATAGTCAATCTCCAAAATCTCCTCAATGACTCCAAAGTACGCTCTAGATGCTAGTACAAGATTGTTATCTTTGGAACTAGAAAAGTACATGGATTCAGCCACAACCATAACCCCACTGTTTTGCATGGTGCTACAATTATCCTTTGATTTTGTATAGAATGAATATTTAGAAATGTCGTATGCACTTCAAGTAATTACATTAAACTTAGGCATACATGACAACCATTTCCAAAGATCTGATGCACTACTCTCTTTAGAACACTTTCAATAAACCAATTTATGAAAGTTTTGTTATGTTATGTCAACACTCATTTTTCATTCATTGAGGGAACATTTTCCTTTAAGAGACTTTTGTGAACGGTCAAGTAAGGTTGAACTTCAGTAAGGTTATTCAATATATGCAAATGTGCTTGAAGAACAACTTCTCGAGAAAATGTCTTAATATTTAAACCTTGAATACCTCTACCATCATAAAATCCATCATGACGAGACTCAGGAATTCCTATAAAGCAAGTTTCTGATAAATAATTTATACAAAACTCAATAGCTTCTTCTATGATGCACCTTTCTACGATCGAAGCTTCTAGACGATGATGATTCTTTGTATACCCTTTAAAAATCTTCATGTAACATTTTACCGGATACATCCACCATAAATAAACTGGACCTCAAATTCTAATCTCCCTTACTAGATGAACAACTAAGTGAACCACAATGTCAAAGAGTAATGGAGGGAAAAACATCTCTAATCGGCACAAGATAACTGCAACTTCGTGTTCCAAGTCATCTAAATTTCCAAGATCAATAACTTTAATACATATAACATTGAAGAATAAGTATAATATGGTTATAGTACTGTTACATTTCTTGGTAAAATGCCACTGATAGCCACTAGTAGAAGTTGTTGCATCAAGACATGGCAATCATGAGATTTCAACCCAACTAATTTGTGACCGCTCTCTGACACAAGTTTCTTCATATTTGATTAGTACCATTGGGTAATTTTGATACCTGTTTACCGTGAAAATTGTTAAACAACCGTTGATCTTCCAAAGTGAAATATTTTGGTAACTTACAGGATCGATCAGATTGATCCTAGGACATGTGCTAATTGCTTTTAGGATAAAATCTGATGGATAATGAACACTTCGACAACGTTCATACTTAAAATAATTCGTTAAAGAATATGAAGGAATAATAGCGCAAAGAAAGCAAGGAAAGTGCTGGAAAGTAAATGGTGTTGAAGATAAATTTCCGAAAAGAAAAGATTGATTAAAATTGCTTTAAGTAAAAATATGGCGCAACATCAAATGTATATTTTCTCAAGTTACACTTTCTTTACACACTGATACTCTGGGTAAAATGATAAATTTATACAAACTTGAACACCTCTGGTCTTAACACTAAGACCTCCTATTTATACCAATCGAAATAACCGCTTCCAACAACCTATTCACCAGATTGAGACAAGTGGCACTCTGCATGTATGCAACTGCCCAGCATGCCCCACGTATACCCAACAATTACATAAGAAGAAATAATTCCCTCCCTTATTTGAATTCAAATCCTTTGTCGAACTGCCATTAGTGATGCTTCTGTTTCCCAACTGCTGGAAACATTTCTAAGTCCACACAATATCTTTACCCTTGCATCAAGGTATCTTCGACTGGAATTTCAAACTATATAATTTTTTGTCGAAATATTCAATTTCTTCACATGAAACTTTATTTCCTTATTTAATTCCCTACATCAGGCGTCAAAATTCGAGCTAACAAATTGCCCCAAAAAAATGTCATTTTCGACAAACTGAAGAAAAGGGCATTTTTTTAGACCATGGCTTGACGCCCTTGAACAATTCTTGCATAACTTTGATGCCACCAATGCTCCAGCACTGCAAAAACTATTCATCTTTTCCCATATGGCCTATGATATCAGAACCATCATTACCCTTTCCCGACATGTCTTTTCAACCCATGCGTGAATCTTTTTAATCATCACGTTTCCTAGACCCTAGGAGATCGTGGGATTTAGGCCTTAATTACCATCATCCCACTATGTAATCCTGGAGAGACACGTGTCCCACTTGTTTGTCAACCATTAATACTGATTTGAACCGTTTTTCTTCCAAAAACCCTATAAAAAGTGCATTCCTCACTAATTCCACTTTTTTACGCTTTCTGAAACTCTCAAGTCTCCAACTCTTCATCTTCTTCAAAACACTCTAAAAAACCCAGATCTTCCTTCTTCAAACCTTTAACAAAAATGACTACTTCAAGCAAAGTCCCCAAAGAAACAACCAAAGGTGTCAAGGTTTCCATCAAACACACGAAGGCCCCCAAAAAGATCTCAGGCCTCCCTCCTTTTTCCACGCTTCCTGGCCCAGTGATGATGGGTAACCAACAATATATTCCGGAACCAAGAACTGAAGAACAACGAAGAATTTATGAATCTCAGGTACTCATTCCCAAAACTGTCTCTGGAAAAAATCATGATTTGTTTGGACCTTTACCTAATCTTAATATCGAACCTAGCAGACCTAGGGACTTTTTTCCCACTTATCATAAATGTAAACCAATAGGCCAAGCAAAAAAAACTTAGGGCTGAAAGGGTTAATACTGTCGAGGAATCCTAATCTTTAACATATGAAACTATAGACTTAAGGTTTATGAACAATGACTTTAGAGTATTTAGAGCGACCCTCTCATTAAAATATCCAACTGACTATCTAAACTAGGTAAACAAGATAGAAAAAACCAAGTCTCAAACCTGGAAGGACATGGGAATTTATGACTTGATCATGTTTTCGAAGGGTGAACTGAGTTACAGTTCGACTTTACTAGTTTCCTCATTGTACTTCTGGGACAATACTCACTATACCTTCCACCTCCCTCGTGGAATGGTAACACCCACTCTCCTTGATATAACCGCTACCACAGGGTTAAAACCAACTGGGAATACTTATGCCCCAGATGTAGAATTTGATGACTCCATAGCCTTCTCTGCCTCTAGGGTTGCCTACTCGACCCACATAGCACACTATCATAACAAAGATACTGACACCGTCTCCGACGTAGAACACATTTCCTTCTTGGATTTATGGTTATCTCACTGTGTCTTTTGCTCGAAGTCACTCCAGGTTGCCAAGAAATATCTCACTCTAGCGAACCAACTTCATTCTGGTCACGACGTTTGTCTGAGCGAAATGATCTTGGCTAGCCTCTACGAATCATTGAGTGATGGCGTTGCTCAACTTAAAAATCTGGGAGAGAAAGGAAATCTCCTCCTTTCTGGTCCTTTCTGGTTGCTGCAACTCTGGCTAAATGCCACCTTCGAGGTAAGTCTTCCTAACAAAAACCCCGTCGACGAAGAAACCGAGGAAGTAAAAAATAGGAGGGCCGAAGGAATCCGTTTGGCCCAACTAACCCTAAGTGATGAAGGAAAGGCCCTTCGACCGACATTCATGAGCTATGTCATGATGTTTGCAAAACCTCACGAGTTCACGTTGAACATGGCCCATTTCGCAGCCAGAAAATACGATCCAGAATGGTTCACGAGACCTTTCCCCTATCCCATCAAAAGCTAAGAAATAGAGCCCCTTTTAATTTGGGAAGCCTTTCTAACCCCAAAATTAATAACCCTCAGGTTAAATTCGTCGAAGAGTCAAGTCACCCTGATTGCTTATCAACCCAATCTCGTGGCTTGATAATTCAGATTGATTCAGGTACTCCCAAAATGTCTCTACGATAGAAAAAGCACCGCCTTCTCTATAAAGCAAACCACAATGAAACCACCATCCTCAAACAAATAGCTCGATACACTGGCATGACACACATTACCCCAATTAGCTTCGAGTCAAGTTTCCTTTGCACTCCAGAATTTGGGAAATGGTGGTCGTAATACTATGATGAAGAATTTTATGATGCTCCTTCATTCACTCAACACTTTAACAAAGCTTTCCTCTCTGTGCAGGAAAAAATCACGAAAGGTACTTAAACACATATCAAAGAAATTCAGGCATTCCAAAACTACTTTGAAACTGCCTATAGGCCCGATGATCTTATTTGAACCATCTGTGAGGCAGCTGTCACGCTAAAGGAAAATTTTTCAAATAAAATGGAGAATTTAAAAATCCCTTCGTACGTCTCTCTTGAGAAACGATGCAAAATTTCTTTCAAAATGTTTCCTTTGAAATTTCCTCGATTGTCAAACATTGATTTTGGAGTGGCCCTTGCCCCTCCATTTCCAGACTGGTTTATCTGTGGGGGTTATATAAAAATCCTTCAGCAATAATCACAGAAAAAAGCATAGCGGGTGGTTATGACTAAGCACACTTTAGAAAGTTTGAAAGGTCATCTTCATACAGGGAGGGATCAAAGATGTTCGCATCGAATCAAATATATATGAAGATGTGGAGTGGGAGGATTTTCAAACCACATTTTTCTATTAGGATATTTACTCTTGACTCTTAATAACGGTTCTGTTTTTTCCTTTTAGCTACCAGGGTTCCACCCAAAAAACCAACGGTCGAGAAGTCAGTCGAAGCAAAGACTGAGGGAAGTAGCATGACCTCAAAGGTACACCTTAACTTTGCTCATTACTTTTGTTGTGTATAATGGTATTACTAAAACTTCAATATTTTCATTCAGGTTGCTCGAAAACCTCCCCCTACTCCTCAAAAAATCAAAATGAAAGCAGTTGGAGTCCCTGTTATGATAGAGTCATACGAAGAGGGTTTATCTCCTGTCCTAGATCTAACTCTTAGGAAAAGGAAGAAGCAACCAAAAGTTATCAAAGCCTCGAGTCAGCCTTAGGAAAAAATTGCCAGAGTTATAAAACGACCTGCTGCTTTTTCCATTCTGGAGCCTACTTCTTAAGAACTGTCGAAGATAGTAGCAACGCAAGTTAAAAGTGACAACTCCAGCCCTGGAGTCGAAGGGGACAGGGTAAAAGCATACATTACTCTATTTATTTTGATTTAGTGTCTTCTATCACTTTAACTAACTTATCTTTTAATTTCGGCTTTTCAGGGTGGTGTAGACGCTGCCACACAAACAACAGCCAAATCTCCCTTTGTACCAGTCCTTCTTAATAGTGCTGGAGAATCCACCTACCATCTAACATCTGCAAGAGGTTCAGAAAAAAGCTCAATGAGTCAAATTAACCAACCAATTTTTGAGGCGCGTGAGACTTCGCCACCAAAAATCACCATCCAACATTCCCATACTAGTGGTTTTGATCGTGAAATTGACTCAGGTACAGAAACCCAAGTTGAAGTAAACAAAGATGTTATGGTGGTGGATGAAGAAGCCCATGACTCTGAAGGTGGCTCGCCTGATGTCAATGGGACAAACAATTTTGCTCTAGGAGGTGATGACGGCCAAGATGAGGAAATGAGAGAAGATGAAGAAGAATACCAGTCCTTATTCCATGATGGCCATGTTGGTGAGGATGATGAAGACCTCGAAGAAGAGGATAACAATGATGAGGGGAACAAGGATGATAACATCAAGACGAACGAAGGACAGCCTCAAGGACCAACTACTGCTACTCCAACAGCTGACGTCAATCCTGAAAGAATCAAAGCTTCGACAGGAACAACTGGGGGTCTTTCTTCAGAAGAACTAGCAGCCCTGAAGTAACGTCAACCTCTCGAGTATCTGAAAACCATGCTGATTAGAAGGGAAAGCTCGTCTGAAAAAAGTCTTAGCATTTCTACATCATCTGAGGATCAACCTTCAAGCAAACCTGTGGATGAGGCACTCTCGAAAATCAAAGAAAAAATATTTAAGGGTGATTTATTCCTACTCTTGCTGGCTGATCCTTCTACCCCCTTATCCTTGAAGACTCTCCTTAGCCAAGTTAATTTACTGGAAGCTTCTCCTGAGGTTGCCAACGTCATCTTGGAATTGGGTATTATGATCAAACAAATTGTTATTGATCATAGGTTGTTACCCCAAATCACTAAGGAAATTGAGAAAAAAGTTGGTACTGAAGCAGCTTCTTGGGATGTGGTTACTAAATCGACTAACAAAGTAATGAAGCTGCAGCAAACCAAAGAGAAAAATAGGGCGGAGATTAAAAGTCATGACCATGATATTGCCCCTTGGGAAGCCCAAATAAAGAAACTGTAGGCCAAGACCTCTGAAGCCAAAAAGCGCAAAGAAGAGCTTTTAAAGTTTGATGACACTTCCATGGCTAAGGAGCTAGATTTTAGTATGGAGTTTGCCGGAAAAGCGCAAACATTAGAAGCAGAACTCACAACTCTTCGGTCTAAAAGATCCCTATGTGAGAAACGTCTGGAGCTTCACAAGGCAAAATATCTCCACATGAAGACTTATCTCCCTTTTTGACTTTAGTCTCTTTTCCATTTATCTCTACATGACTTTTGGTTTCAATTGTATTGATCATTAACCCTTTTGGGCCCTTGTAATGAACTTAAGCCATGTTGGCAATATTTTTATTACCATGTTGGCTTCAACCCATTTGCAATTAATTACTCGTTTATTATTTTTATCTCTTGGAGCGTTGGCTTATATCTTTTCAAATATTTTCCATTCACTCTTAAGATTATTTAATCTTTATCAAGCTCCTCGATCTCATAAGCACCATTAGAGAATACTTGTAAAATTTGAAAAAGACCTTCCCATTTGGGGGACCATTTCCCCAACGTCATATCCTTTCGATCCATTGGAAGTATCACTTTCCAAACCAAGTCTTCAGGGAAAAATGTCTTAACTTTAACCCTCTTATTGTAAGATTTCTCTACTCTTTTCTTCTGCATGTTTAATAATTCCAAGGCATTGGGTCTTTCCTCATATAGATCAACCAACTCATTTAGCATCATGTTCCAATATGATTCTGATGGAATTTCATAATGCCTCTGAATTCTTGTTGAATGTAGGTAAATCTCGACTGGTAAATGTAGCGGTAAATTCATGACCATTAAGCTACGGATAAACTTAACGTCAATAAAACCAGAGTCGTCGCCGCGCTTTTATTGTTTCCAAAGGAAAAGGGAAAAGTACGAACAAAACCCAAAGATAATAAGTTTTCAAATCAAAACTAATAAAATGTCAGAGATTACAGGTAAGGGGGTTGGTTACACAGAGGGAAGTTGTTAGCACCCAAAGTGTCCTAGGTACTCCTAGGGAGGCCTTTTTTTATGTGTGTATGTGTTTCGGTATAAAAGATGTTTGCAATAAATAGAGTGGGGAGATGATAAAATAATTTATTAATTATATTTTTGTGTTTGACAAGACCTTCAAGCTTGTGCCTACGTACCAACATAAAAATGAGGGATCAAAACCTCGTAGTTCGTGGTATCAATTTCAAAGTGAGTTGATTGCTTTTAACAAAAGTTTAAGTTTGAAAGAGGCACAAAAGGAATAAAAGAGTTTGAATGAGTGTTAGTTTTTTTTGTCTTTTGAAATTTTAAGTCAAGTATGGTTAAGTTCATTTACACGTTTGATTAAGAAAGAGAAGTTAAAAACGCAATGGCATAAGGACAAAGTTGCTAATTTGCAATAAAGAGTCTAAGTTTAAAAATCACAACCAAAGAAGATTTTGAAAGGGGGGAGAGATTTGAAACTTAAGAAATGGGAGGAGATGAAGAGACTAATCCTAAGCAAGAATTTAAAAGTTAAGAGTTGAAAATATTTGACCGGTGGGATGCAATCCAATAGACAAGAATGTCATATAGAAACCCACTTTTCCTTTGGACTTTAAAATCAAGCAATATCAATAAGCAAGTAATATGAAGAGCAAGGCATAAAATAAAGATAGCCACATCCAAACTAGCAACTCCATAGTCTTCTTCATAATCTTCCCCATGTATCAGACGACATACTCCTTGAATGGCTCGGAATAAGGAATTAGACACAGGTTCAAAATTAACATTTGCATAAAGACCATGTAGCAGATGAACTCAAAAGGGATCTCAATACTTGAATCAGATGAAAGTTCAATTCACTATGGTTTGGCTTCAGAAAAGTTGGCATTGGCCAAGTCCTTTTGCATAGGGAGTGTTGCCTAATTCTAAGTCCAAGTCTCAGATCAAATCCAACAGTCCACACAAACATTTTTTAAGGGTTTTGTTGTTGAGGTCCTAAGACCACAAACACAAACAAGGTACAAGACAAGTATATACAATCATAATATATTAACAACATATGGCTCAAGTGAGCAAAGTAAAAATGGCATTAAAATAAACAAGTTAAATGATATGTATAATAACAAATGATAAATGGCTTGAATTTAAAGTGCATAAGGTAAATGACTTGAAATTAAAAGTTAGTCAAATGTTAGTTGATTAGGTGTTAGTATTGTTTTTGCTTTTCAATTGTTTAAGTCATTCTTTGGAGAACACTCAACCCTCTATTAACAAGCATGGATCCTTGAACCAAGACATCTTCCAAAGGAATGGAAAAAGGCAAAGTTTCCACATAATACCATGAAAGGGGGGAGACTTACAATCTCACTTACTAGAATGATATGATTTTGGGTCAAAATTTAGCGCTATGTTAAGCAATCGTAATTGGACTTATGTAGAAGTCACAAGTATCTGAGGTCGGGCAATAGAAATTTTAGTGTTAATACATGTTAAAGATATGGTATAATGAACTGTATTCCTAAAACATACCACACTTAAAAGAAAATGGCAAAAGGGTGGATCTAATCTCATCCATACTTGTATTGGTTTATCAACCAATTAGCCTTAGGATATAGAGATATCATAGGTCAATGGAATGAATGGGATATAAGGGGATTGAAGATGAAGAGGGAGGGAAGTGAGACAAACACAAATTGGACAAGGGAAGGATTTTATCAAATTAAAAGTATTCATTCATTTTGGGAGATGGAATGTACATTCCATCAATCCCCTAAATCCAATGATTTTAATCCAACAAAGTCAAATCAACCTTGACCAAGGCCCAAACACATTAGTCAAACTTCACAAGTCAATAAAAATAGCTCAACGCAATTCATTATTTATTAAACAATTAAAAATCAATTAAAAAATGCATTAAATTAATTATGTTTGATCAAAAACCTAAAACCTCTTCAAAACACAAAATAAATGGTCAAGAGATTTATTATAGGTCAAACAAAGTCAAGGGACCTAGGAGAAAAAATTTCATTATTTTTGGAAATGCAAAAGTATTTTTAAACAATTAAAAATATGCACAAAAACAATTAAATCATGAAAAATATTAATATTGATCCAAAAAATGATTTTAATTCAGAAAATGAAAGAGAAAAGTATTTGAATTTTTTTGGTGAAAGTCCCGTATTTTTTTTGGATCAATATTAAAATTAATATGAATTAATAAAAATAAAGCAATTAAAATGAAAATCAGAAATTACAAAAATACGTGGACCATCTGATCTCCCTCATTAATTGAGGTGGCAGATCAGATGGTCTCTAGCGCACATTCCATGTGGTCTTGAGTCAACAGCGTTGTGCATGTGGTAATCAAAACCAACGTTAAGATTAAAACAAAATGAATGGATTATGTGGTTCAGAGACACGCCAACACATCGTCGGAGCCAGAGCTCCGATCTTCTTCTCCGGTGGACCTAACCTGACTGGTCCACCTTTAACAATCACCAAAATGAAAAAGGAGGACATGGATTTAAAGAAAAATGCCTAGGAGCTCAAATCTGGCTTCAATTTTTTCTAACTCCAAGTATATAGAAAGACACAGGGAGTTAAATTTTGAGGATCATGATCTGAGTTGCTTCGATTTGGCCTCAAAACAACTCAATCTTCTCGCCTACATTGGTAGGACTTCAGACAACCAAAAATAAACAATAATAGTGGAGAATTGACTAAGAATCGAAGAGATGAATTTTTTTGAAAATCACCTTCACTACAGCTTCAGATTGGCACGATCTTGCTCTCAATTATGCTTGGCCTTGCTTCAGATGCTTGATGGAATGGAAATGGATCAAGGAAAGGGATGGACTCTTGGAGTTTCAATCTCAAAAACAGTAGGAGATTTAAACTCGATTTTTAAAGAAAATCTTCAAGCTTATCCTTTAATGGTGAGGGTTTAGGGTTGCTGATTCAAAGCTTGCACGCTAGGGTCCTCAATTCTGAGCAAGAGAACTTCTATTTATAAGCCATGCACTCGTGTATGAAAAGTGGAACTTCAAATTATCCAAATGGTCCTTCAACTTTAAGCCATGCGTAAGTCATCGATACTTTGTCCAAATGAGATGATTTTGGACTTTTTGGAAAGGTTAGATCCATCGGAACAAATTTCATGTTTAACACTTTTTCATTTGAAGCTTGGATCATGATGAATTTTGAGGTGGAAGTTTAGAAAGGAAAACATATCAAAAAAAATTCTAAGTACCAAGCCATATGTTCACTTGTTCCACCTTGAAAAACTTTTTTCTATGAGATTCAAATGAGAAAAGTTCCTTCATAAAAGTTGTGCGTATTTAAAATAACTTCAATTTGGTCACAAATTTGACCTTATTTGGATTTGTCATGAAGGAGTTATGCATTTTATAAGTTGAGGAAAATCACCTGTTCAATGGTATTGGCCCAAAATGACCTATAATGTTTCCTCTTGGCACATGTATTTGCAAGTTGAATTTTCACTTCATCCAAACATAAACGTTGAATTATACATCTTGAACTTGATCATGGAATTTGAATGGATTTCATATCATACAAAATGAGCAAGTTATAATCTTAGGAAGTTGACCTCCAAATTAGGGTTTAGACAAAATAACCTATAATATTTCACCATAAAAATGACTTTCAAAGCAAAACTAGCTCTTGACCTTAACATGAAAGTTGTTTGGAATTGCATTTATAGTAACTTTTATCTTGGAATATATTTCATATGATGAAAATTGTAGGAGATAGGGCCTAGGGAACCCCAGTTTTGACTAGTTGAAATCCTCTGGTCAACCACCATGAACCAACTTGCTAGCTTGATATTATCTTGACTTTTGGGACTCATGGAGGATCATATATGCATAATATGATGTAGTGTGAAGTACCCCTTGAAATTTTTGATCAATTATTGAAGAAACTTGTTGAATAAGTCACATAAGATACCCAGATGACTTAGGGTTTTCCAGGCAAACCAACTCCACACTCTTAATGATTTCTTGATCAAAATAACATGTGAAGATCATGGGGATTAATATATGACACTTAGAGCCAAAGTAAACCAATTCTTGATTGAGCTCCTTGCAATGAGGGTCTCAAACCCTAGATATGAGCCTGATAGAGCATAGGTGAGCATGTACACTACCTACAAAAACAATAAACTATGCATTGACATATTTTTGGTATTTTGGTTAGTAAATAATGAAAAACAAAGTATGATACAATCAAAAGTGCTTGGTGATATCTCCCAATGCAAACCCAATCAATGAGGGGTAAGGATAATGCCAATGTGTGATCCCAATGCCAATGCATATGATGAGATAACATGAGGGATCTTAGGGTCAAAATTGGGGTCTTACAGCTGCCCTTATTCAAGGATGTTCTAGCTGAGGAGATGAAGGTTAAAATCTTCGTATCGACTCCGTAGAATGGACTTAAATAACAACATATAGAAATAAAATTTGGTCCCTTAGAGACCTCATGATGCATGTGATATGAATGTTGAAATAATCTTTGTGGGGAAAATGTTGTCACAGAGAAAAAGAATCCGGAGATACTGAAAGTCCGCAGGAGTATAAGGCATTCCGTGAGGAAAGCTCACTAGGGAGACAGAGACTCTGGGGGATAAAAGGTTGTGCGTAGGCCAGGCTACGACTTTAAAACTGCTTGGGGACTCAAGGGATTCCATGAAAATACATCAATGGAAAGACTCAGTTGGGGAATAAAAGGAACATCTGCAGGGGAAACGGGTAGATCAGATCAAAGCTGAAATACTCGAATCAAACAGGGAATGGAGATCTCACTGAGGAAATACACACTCAGGCTCAATTGGGGAAGAAATAATCTTCAACATAGGAGTGACAGAAGTATATTATCCATCACCGGTTACTGGGTAAGGAGATAACAAAATTTGTCAGGGAGGACATCCGTTACCGGTTAGGGTAAACATATCAAGGATGACTCGCTTAGGAAAGAACCAAATCAAATAGGATTTACAACTACCGGTTACCGGGAAGAAGACCATAAAGAAAGAGAATATTTGTCACTGGCTAAGGTGAACATATCAAGGATAGACTCAAAGGAAAGAATATATGTCATCGATTAAGATGAACATATCAAGGATAGACTCGCCTGGGGACATTAGGAAGAATATTCGTTACCGGTTAGGGTAAACATATCAAGGATAAACAACCTGAAAAAGAAGGGTAAGATTATATCTATCGGCTACTGGATAGAATACCGAAGAGAGAATATCCGTCATCGGTTAAGATGAAAATATCAAGAATAGACTCTGAGGGGAGAAATAGGAATTACATCTATCAGTTACTGGATAGAATACCGAAAAAAGAATATCCGTCATCAGTTAGGATGAACATATCAAGGATAGACTCTGCAAAAGGGAAAGCGGGATTTACAACTACCGGTTACTGGGCAGAAGACCGCGAAGAAGAGGAAGTTCGTCATTCGTTAGGATGAACATATCAAGGATTACCCTTCTGGGAAACAAAATAGGGATTACAACTACCTTTTTACTAGGTAGAATACCAAAATGAGAATATCCGTCACTGATTAAAGTGAACATATCAAGGGTAGACTCAAAGCAGGGGAAGAAATCATCCGTCACAGGTTAAGATGAACATATCAAGGATAAACTTCCTGAGAGACGTGAAAATGAATCCGCTGGGGAGAAAAAGGTTACTTTTTCCGGATATTAGGGCAGAAGTGAAATACTTGCAAATTGAGAAGAATATTACCAGTTACTGGGTAATAGACTCTTAGGGGACCTAAAGCATCTATCTATGTAAGATCTAGAAAGAAACGGTCAATCAAAGACTCAACCCAATGAGGATATAAGCCAGGGGGAGTGATTCCATCCAGACAATCAACTAGGGAAGAAGCTAAAATAATGATCATCCACAAGGAAATAACTCAGTGGGGAATGAGAAAGATTAAACTCTTTCTGCTTAAGGGGCTGACACTCTACAATTGAAAGAGAACAGACATACCAAATCTGCATGGGGGAAAGGACACCACAGTAGCAGAGGATCAGGGAAACAATGAAACACAAAGTGCATTATTAATGCAATGATGAAATCTATGAATGTATATGTATATGTATATATGATGATTATGCTGACAAAACGATCATAAAGGATACAAATGTCACTGGTTCGCATCAATACAATACTCATCCAATCCTCACAGGAGGGAAGCATCTGCTGGAGAGAAAAAGTCGCAAAGGAAAGAACAAGAGTTATCCACCTCAAAGGCTCAACCCTGGCTGGGGAAAAGGAAAAGATTTGCCGAAAACCTGCACTATCAACTCTGCGGGGAATTTTAGGTCAACACTATATCAAATGGGTGACAACCTTGCAGAGGACTGAAAATACTGCTCAAGAATCAAGGCTAATAGGGGTCATGGATAACTCTGCTGGCGACTTGAGGTGAAACAAAGTTTGCTGAATTTATGCAACCTGTTGCAATAATGCGTCTACAACTCGAGGGAGGCAAACTCAGCTGAGGGAACCATCAAAACTCGGCTGTAAGCTGAAAAGGTGTTGGGGAAGAAACAGAGATCACACCACCTGCTTGGGGAAAACCAACAATGCTTCACATTTTAGGGCTTACCTGTCCTTGGACCGCTGTGGACATCCTTAAATGAAATTGATTGCTCTTTAAAAAGTAATTGGTTTTATTATTTAAGAAAACATGATTTTTATTTTACAACTTTAATTTCAAAATGATCATAATAAAATTTAATTCTATTTAGCTGAATAAATAAGAGTAGAAACAATTGGTTAAAAAGCTCAACTTTATTTAATAGGATGATAGCCTGTAAATGACAAGACTCCATAGATCTTTACAAAAGTTGAAAAATGGTAATTTACATGGAAAAGGGCTACATTGAATACAATGATCACTAATCCTTCTACCGCCTTCAATATCCACTATGCTCTTGGCTTTGGCTGAAGATGAATCAGAACCGAACATTGTGCTCAAGAAAGTCTTCAAGACTGGAGATCAAAACCAATACTAAGATTAAAATAAAACGAATGGATTTTATGGTTCAGAGACACGCCAACACATCGTTGGAGCCAGAGCTCCGATCTTCTTCTCCGGTGGACCTAACTTGACTCGTCCACCTTCAACAATCACCAAAATGAAAAAGGAGGACATGGATTTAAAAAAAAATGCCTTGGAGCTCAAATCTGGCTTCAATTTTTTCTAACTCCAAGTATATAGAAAGACACAGGGAGTTGAATTTTGAGGATCATGATCTGAGTTGCTTCGATTTGGCCTTAAAACAACTCAATCTTCTCGCCTACATTGGTAGGACTTCAGACAACCGAAAATAAACAATAATAGTGGAGAATTGACTAAGAATCGAAGAGATGAATTTTTTTGAAAATCACCTTCACTACAGCTTCAGATTGGCACGATCTTGCTCTCAATTATGCTTGGCTTTGCTTCAGATGCTTGATGGAATGGAAATGGATCAAGGAAAGGGATGGACTCTTGGAGTTTCAATCTCAAAAACAGTAGGAGATTTAAACTCGATTTTTAAAGAAAATCTTCAAGCTTATCCTTTAATGGTGAGGGTTTAGGGTTGCTGATTCAAAGCTTGCACGCTAGGGTCCTCAATTCTGAGCAAGAGAACTTCTATTTATAAGCCATGCACTCGTGTATGAAAAATGGAACTTCAAATTATCCAAATGGTCCTTCAACTTTAAGCCATGCGTAAGTCATCGATACTTTGTCCAAATGAGATGATTTTGGACTTTTTGGAAAGGTTAGATCCATCGGAACAAATTTCATGTTTAACACTTTTTCATTTGAAGCTTGGATCATGATGAATTTTGAGGTGGAAGTTTAGAAAAGCAAACATATCAAAAAAAATTCTAAGTACCAAGCCATATGTTCACTTGTTCCACCTTGAATGACTTTTTTCTATGGGTTTCAAATGAGAAAAGTTCCTTCATAAAAGTTGTGTCTCTTTCAAATAACTTCAATTTGGTCACAAATTTGACCTTATTTGGATTTGTCATGAAGGAGTTATGCATTTTATAGGTTGAGGAAAATCACCTGTTTAATGGTATTGGCCCAAAATGACCTATAATGTTTCCTCTTGGCACATGTATTTTCAAGTTGAATTTTCACTTCATCCAAACATAAACGTTGAATTATACATCTTGAACTTGATCATGGAATTTGAATGGTTTTCATATCATACAAAATGAGCAAGTTATAATCTTAGGAAGTTGACCTCCAAATTAGGGTTTAGACAAAATGACCTATAATATTTCACCATAAAAATGACTTTCAAAGCAAAACTAGCTCTTGACCTTAACATGAAATTTGTTTGGAATTGCATTTAGAGTAACTCTTATCTTGGAATAATTTTGATATGATAAAAATTGTAGGAGATATGGTCTAAGGAACCCCAGTTTTGACTAGTTGAAATCCTCTGGTCAACCACCATGAACCAACTTGCTAGCTTGATATTATCTTGACTTTTGGGACTCATGGAGGATCATATATGCATAATATGATGTAGTGTGAAGTACCCCTTGAAATTTTTGATCAATTGTTGAAGAAACTTGTTGAAGAAGTCACATAAGATACCCAGATGAATTAGGGTTTTCAAGGCAAACCAACTCCACACTCTTAATGATTTCTTGATCAAAATAACATGTGAAGATCATGGGGTTTAATATATGACACTTAGAGCCAAAGTAAACCAATTCTTGATTGAGCTCCTTGCAATGAGGGTCTCAAACCCTAGATATGAGCCTGATAGAGCATAGGTGAGCATGTACACTACCTACAAAAATAATAAACTATGCATTGACATATTTTTGGTATTTTGGTTAGTAAATAATGAAAAAAAAAGTATGATACAATCAAAAGTGCTTGGTGATCTCTCCCAATGCAAACCCAATGAATGAGGGGTAAGGATAATGCCAATGTGTGATCCCAATGCCAATGCATATGATGAGATAACATGAGGGATCTTAGGGTCAAAATTGGGGTCTTACAGCTGCCCTTATTCAAGGATGTTCTAGCTGAGGAGATGAAGGTTAAAATCTTCGTATCGACTCAGTAGAATGGACTTAAATAACAACATATAGAAATAAAATTTGGTCCCTTAGAGACCTCATGATGCATGTGATATGAATGTTGAAATAATATTTGTGGGGAAAATGTTTTCACAGAGAAAAAGAATCCGGAGAGACTGAAAGTCCGCAGGAGTATAAGGCATTCCGTGAGGAAAGCTCACTAGGGAGACAGAGACTCTGGGGGATAAAAGGTTGTGCGTAGGCCAGGCTACGACTTTAAAACTGCTTGGGGACTCAAGGGATTCCATGAAAATACATCAATGGAAAGACTCAGTTGGGGAATAAAAGGAACTTCTGCAGGGGAAACGGGTAGATCAAATCAAAGCTGAAATACTCGAACCAAACAGGGAATGGAGATCTCACTGAGGAAATACACACTCAGGCTCATTTGGGGAAGAAATAATCTTCAACATAGGAGTGATAGAAGTATATTATCCATCACCGGTTACTGGGTAAGGAGATAACAAAATTTGTCAGGGAGGACATCCATTACTGGTTAGGGTAAACATATCAAGGATGACTCGCTTAGGAAAGAACCAAATCAAATAGGATTTACAACTACCGGTTACCGGGCAGAAGACAATAAAGAAAGAGAATATTTGTCACCGGCTAAGGTGAACATATCAAGGATAGACTCAAAGGAAAGAATATATGTCATCGATTAAGATGAACATATCAAGGATAGACTCACCTGGGGACATTAGGAAGAATATTCGTTACCGGTTAGGGTAAACATATCAAGGATAAACTACCTGAAAAAGAAGCGTAGGAATTATATCTATCAGCTACTGGATAGAATACCGAAGAGAGAATATCCGTCATCGATTAAGATGAACATATCAAGAATAGACTCCGAGGGGAGAAATAGGAATTACATCTATCAGTTACTGGATAGAATACCGAAAAAAGAATATCCGTCATCGGTTAGGATGAACATATCAAGGATAGACTCTGCAAAAGGGAAAGCAGGATTTACAACTACCGATTACTGGGAAGAAGACCGCGAAGAAGAGGAAGTCCGTCATTGGTTAGGATGAACATATCAAGGATTACCCTTCTGGGAAACAAAATAGGCATTACAACTACCTTTTTACTGGGTAGAATACCAAAATGAGAATATTCGTCACTGATTAAAGTGAACGTATCAAGGGTAGACTCATAGTAGGAGAAGAAAATATCCGTCACCGGTTAAGATGAACATATCAAGGATAAACTTCCTAAGAGACGTGAAAAGGAATCCGCTGGGGAGAAAAAGGTTACTTTTTCCGGATATTAGGGCAGAAGTGAAATACTTGCAAATTGAGAAGAATATTACCAGTTACTGGGTAATAGACTCTCAGGGGACCTAAAGCATCTATCTATGTAAGATCTAGAAAGAAACGGTCAATCAAAGACTCAACCCAATGAGGATATAAGCCAGGGGGAGTGATTCCATCCAGACAATCAACTGGGGAAGAAGCTAAAATAACGATCATCCACGAGGAAATAACTCAGTGGGGAATGAGAAAGGTTAAACTCTTTCTACTTAAGGGGCTGACACTCTACAATTGAAAGAGAACAGACATACCAAATCTGCATGGGGGAAAGGACACCACCGTAGCAGAGGATCAGGGAAACAATGAAACACAAAGTGCATTATTAATGCAATGAGGAAATCTATGAATGTATATGTATATGTATATATGATGATTATGCTGACAAAACGATCATAAAGGATACAAATGTCACTGGTCCGCATCAATACAATACTCATCCAATCCTCACAGGAGGGAAGCATCTGCTGGAGAGAAAAAGTCGCAAAGGAAAGAACAGGAGTTATCCACCTCAAAGGCTCAACCCTGGCTGGGGAAAAGGAAAAGATTTGCCGAAAACCTGCACTATCAACTCTACGGGGAATTTTAGGTCAGCACTATATCAAATGGGCGACAACCTTGCAGAGGACTAAAAATACTGCTCAAGAATCAAGGCTAACAGGGGTCATGGATAACTCTGCTGGCGACTTGAGGTGAAACAAAGTTTGCTGAATTTATGCAACCTGTTGTGATAATGCGTCTACAACTCGAGGGAGGCAATTATGAACTCAGCTGAGGGAACCATCAAAACTCGGTTGTAAGCTGAAAAGGTGTTGGGGAAGAAACAGAGATCACACCAACTGCTTGGGGAAAACCAACAATGCTTCACATTTTAGGGCTTACCTGTCCTTTGACCGCTGTGGACATCCTTAAATGAAATTGATTGCTCTTTAAAAAGTAATTGGTTTTATTATTTAAGAAAACATGATTTTTGTTTTACAACTTTAATTTCAAAATGACATAATAAAATTTAATTCTATTTAGCTGAATAAATAAGAGTAGAAACAATTGGATAAAAAGCTCAACTTTATTTAATAGGATGATAGCCTGTAAATGACAAGACTCCATAGATCTTTACAAAAGTTGAAAAATGGTAATTTACATGGAAAAGGGCTACATTGAATACAATGATCACTAATCCTTCTACCGCCTTCAATATCCATTGTGCTCTTGGCTTTGGCTGAAGATGAATCAGAACCGAACATTGTGCTCAAGAAAGTCTTCAAGACTGGAGATCAAGAGCTTGCAGTTGCTTGCCATAATCCCTAATTTTTGCATAAATTTCCCCAAGGTGGGGTACTCAATTTATCGGGATAATTCTTTCTATTTTATGTCTCTAACTTTTTCCTGGATCTTCCTTTCGGGTTTTCAATCCACCGAGACGCTCATTTTTGCCTAAGCCGCCCTTTCGGGTTTTCAACTTAGCGAGTTGTTATTTTCTTTTTAGGCGAAGTATTTCTTGACTGCATCGGCGTTCATAGGATGAGTGAACTCTTCACCATCCATAGTTGTAAGAATCAAAGCACCGCGTGAAAAGACTCTCTTAACAACATATGGGCCTTTATAATTAGGAGTCCATTTGCCCCTAGAGTCTGGTTTGAATGATAAAATTTTCTTGAGCACAAGGTCACATTCTCTGAATACGCGAGGTCTGTCCTTCTTATCAAATGCTTTCTTCATCCTCTGTTGGTACAACTGACCATGACACATGGAAGTTAACCTCTTCTCTTCAATCAAATTCAACTGATCGAACTTGGTCTGAAACCATTCAGCCTCTGTCAACTTGGCTTCCATCAAGACACGCAATGATGGGATCTCAACCTCTACCGGGAGCACAACTTCCATGCCATAAACAAGTGAGAAAGGGGTTTCCCCTGTTGAAGTGCGAACGGATGTACGATACCCATGCAAAGCAAACGGGAGCATCTCATGCCAATCTTTGTACGTCACAACCATCTTCTGAATGATCTTCTTAATGTTCTTATTTGCAAAGAGCTTCCACCATATTATTGTTCAAGTTAGATCCATTATCAGTAATGATCTTACTTGGCACACCATACCGGCATATAATCTGATTTTTGATAAACCTCAAAACAACTTGCTTGGTTACATTCGTATATGATGCCGCTTCAACCCACTTTGTGAAATAATTAATGGCCACCAGAATGAAACGATGTCCATTTGACGCTTTGGGCTCAATCATGCCAATCATATCAGTTCCCCACATGGAGAAGGGTCATGGGGAGGAAATGACATTCAACAGTGTTGGAGGAACATGAATTTTATCTGCAGAAATTTGACACTTGTGGCATTTCTTCACAAACTTGCAATAGTCAGATTCCATTATCAGCCAATAGTAACCTGCTCTCAACATCTTTTTTTCCATAGCATGTCAATTGGAATGAGTACCAAAGGAACCTTCATGGACTTCAGTCATCAACATGTCTGCTTCGTGTCTATCCACGCATCTGAGCAGAACCATATTGAAGTTTCTTTTATACAGCACATTACCATTTAGGTAGAAGTTGCCGGCTAATCTTCTCAAAGTCTTCTTATCTTTCAGAGATGCCCCGGGTGGGTAAATCTGACTTTGGAGAAAACACTTGATATCAAAATACCACGGCTTCTCATCTTTGATCTCTTCAATAGAAAACACATGAATCGGTCTATCAAGACGCATCACAGTCAAATTGGGAACTTCGTTCCAAAATTTCACCACAATCATTGAAGCCAACGTTGCAAGAGCATTTTCCATCCGGTTTTCATCTCGAGGGATATGATGAAACTCAACCTTTGTAAAGAAAGTTGAAATCCTCCTCGCATAATCTCTATATGGTATCAAACCGGGTTGATTCGTCTCCCATGCACCTTTGATTTGGTTTACAACCAAAGCCGAATCTCCATAGACGTTCAGATATTTGATTCGGAGATCAATGGCCTCTTCAAGCCCCATAATGCAAGCTTCATACTCATCCATATTATTTGTACACTTGAAAGTCAATCTAGCTGTAAATGGAAAATGTGTTCCTTGAGGAGTAATAATCATTGCCCCATGCCATTACAATACTGATTAACAACTCCATCAAATACCATGCCCCAACGGGAACCAAGCTCTGGCCCTTCTTCAAGCAATAGTTCATCACAATCCTTCATTTTCAAGTGCAAGATCTCTTCATCAAGGAAATCATATTGCACTGACTGATAATCTTCAATAGGTTGGTGAGCCAAATGGTCAACCAAGATACTACCTTTGATAGCTTTTTGAGATCGGTATTCAATATCATACTCTGATAATAACATCTGCCAACGGGCAATCCTCCCAGTTAAAGCAGGCTTCTCAAAAATATACTTGATTGGATCCATTTTGGATATCAACCAAGTGGTATGATTCAACATATATTGACGCAGACGCTTAGCAGCCCAAGCCAATGCGCAACAAGTCTTTTCTAGCATAAAATACTGAGTCTCACAGTCGGTGAATTTCTTACTCGGGTAGTAAATAACATATTATTTCTTTCCAGTTTCCTCTTGCTGACCAAGAACACAACCCATACTCTCATCAAGCACAGTCAAATACATGATCAATGATTTTCCTTCAACAGGCGGAGACAGAATCAGGGGCTCAAGCAGATACTCTTTAATATTGCCAAAAGCTTTCTGGCAATCTTTGGTCCAATCACAAGACTGATCTTTCTGAAGAAGCTTGAATATAGGCGCACATGTGGCAGTCATATGTGAAACGAATCTGGAGATATAATTCAAGCGGCTGAGAAAACCTCTGACTTGATTCTTAGTTTTGGGCACGGGCATCTCTTGTATTGCTTTGACCTTGGCAGGATTAACTTCAATACCATACTCGCTGACAATAAAGCCTAATAACTTACCAGAACGAACACCAAAAGTACATTTATTTGGACTCAAGCGGAGTTTATACTTCCTCAAATGCTGGAATAACTTCAACAAATGCTCAGCATGTTCTTCTTCATCACTGGATTTAGCAATCATGTCATCAACATAGACTTCGATCTCTTTATGCATCATATCATGAAAAAGAGTGGTCATAGCTCTCTGATATGTTGCACCAACATTCTTTAAACCAAAAGGCATCACTCTATAACATAATGTTCCCTAGGGTGTAATGAATGTGGTCTTCTCCATATCCTCGGGTGCCATCTTGATCTAATTATATCCGGAAAATCCGTCCATAAATGAAAAGACTTTGAATTTAGTTGTATTGTCTACCAACATATCAATGTGTGATAGAGGGAAATCATCTTTCGGACTAGCTTTGTTCAAATCTCTATAATCGATGCACATACAGACTATTCCATCCTTCTTAGGAACAGGCACAATGTTGGCCACCCATTGTGGATACTCACCAGTAACAAGGAAACCAGCATCTATCTACTTTTGCACTTCTTCTTTGATCTTCACTGCCATGTCAGGATGAGTCCTCCTCAACTTTTGCTTGACTGGCGGGCATTCTGGCTTCAACGACAATCTATGCTTCATAATCTCAGAATCCAAACCTGGCATGTCTTGATAGGACCAGGCAAATACATCTGAATACTCTCGAAGAAGATCAATCAACCCCTTCTTAGCTTCTGGACATAGTCGAGATCCAATCTTGACTTCCTTCACATCATCCTTGGAACCCAAGTTTACTAACTCAATTTGCTCTTCGAACG
The DNA here is from genome assembly GCF_024323335.1 of Lathyrus oleraceus. Classification (NCBI taxonomy): domain Eukaryota; kingdom Viridiplantae; phylum Streptophyta; class Magnoliopsida; order Fabales; family Fabaceae; genus Lathyrus; species Lathyrus oleraceus. The sequence continues at coordinate 361,366,635 of NC_066585.1, read as the reverse complement.
ACTGAATGTTGTTTTCCTTGTGCTCAAGTAGACGAGACAATTCATCAAACACTTCTTCGTCACTTTCTTCCTCAGCCTCAAACACAGGGAATTCAAAGTTTGGAGAAGGAATGGGATCATTGTATTCAATGGGTTTAGAAACCAACTTGCATAATGATTTTATATTTTGATTTTAGAGAAGTATATTGTGACCAAATATTATACAGATGGATGATTATTATTTATTTATTTATGTTTTTTGGGATTACCATTTTCAGAAAAGCAAAAAGTAAAATAAAACATCATAGATGTGGATGAATAGAATTTGTATTTTATTAATGATTAAATTGAAAGATGCCTGGCAATGTTCACTTCTCCCTTAGGCATAGGAGAAGGATTTTCAAAATAATAAAACAATTACTTAGAGCGATGAATAATAACGGGAACATCGACAGCGATCCAATTGTTGCAAGCTTTTCCATGCATCACAAAATTGGTGCAGTCTTCATCTTCATCTTCTTCAATCACTGCAGCTGAGTGTTGTTCATTACCATGGATGAACCCTCCGCTACGGAAACTAGGTTTCACATCTTCAACTTTCACTGCAGATGGCCCTTGCTGGAATCCCAAACCAGCATAATTCTTGTTCTCGGCGACCTTTATCATCCGGCCCCACTGATCTTCAACAATTTTCTGAGCATCTTTAAAAGAGGACATAAGTGCCCTAACTTTGTTCTCTTCAAAAATAGATAGATCATAGAATGGAGTTCCAATCTCATCCTCAGCTTCCACATACGAGAAAGATGACAGATGACTCTAACAACGCTTTTTCTCTACCCACATTGACGAGCTTACCATTCTTCACGAATTTCAATTTCTGATGCAGGGTGGATGTCACAGCTCCCGCCTCATGTATCCATGGCCTTCCTAACAAGCATCTATAGGTTGGGTGGATATCCATTACCTGGAAAGTAATTTGGAAATCACTCGGACCTATCTTCATTGGAAGGTCCACCTCACCAATAACGGTCTTGCGATAACCATCAAAAGCTTTGATGGTAACGCCGTTGTATCTCATTGGAGCTCTTTGATAGGATAATCTTGATAGAGTTGACTCGGGGAGTACATTCAATGATGAACTGGTATCAACCAATACATTGTACATTGCATCCTCCTTACAATTCATCGATAATAGCAATGATAGATTATGATTCCTACCCTCCTCGGGGAGGTCTTCATCACAGAAGCTCAGATTATTGCAGGAAGTAATGTTGGCCACAATATGGTCAAATTGATCCACAGTTACATCATGTTCCACATAAGCTTGCTCCAATACCTTTTACAATGCTTCTCTATGTGCTTCAGAATTCATGAGCAGAGACAACACTGAAATCTTGGAAGGAGTCTGGAGCAGCTGCTCCACCACATTGAATTCACTTTTCTTTATCAAACGAAGCACCTCATCATCATCATTAGGCTCCAAAATGTTGGATTCACCAGACTGACACTGTGGAGCACTAACAGGATTTGCTACAGGTGCCTCAACCTTCTTACCAATATCCTCTACATCCTTTGGGAAAACAGGACCAAAAACACGACCATTGCGGGTCACCTTCGCTATATCGGCAATATTCACAATAGAATTAGTCGTAGGCAATGGGACCTCTTGACCATTCTCCACCATTGTTGCATTGTACTGATAAGGAACAACTCTATTGGATGCATACGGGACTGGGCCCTCTAACCGTATCACTAATGGAGATATCGAATTGTTGCTGCTGTTATTGCTGCTGCTATCGAACTGAATTACCACCCGCTCAGGGGTCTTAAAGACTGGCACTATTATGTTGACATCATCTATATCCCTAGATTGTTGAATCTGGATCACATTCTCATCCATCAACCTTTGGATATCTCTCTTGACAATCGAACACCCATGGGGGTTCACACTGCATATTGCACAACTATTGTGGTCGTGTATACAATCACTAATAGTACACAGGGTCTTGTTCATTTCCATCAAAGATCGACGAATACGTTGCACATCAAACACTCGGAAACTTCCTGGACAACCATCTACCATATTAACAGAGGGATTACCATGAGCAGGCAATGGGTTTGCTTTTACATTCGGCGCACGATCCTTAAAGGACACCATCCCACTCTTTACAAGCTTCTAGACCTCATAATTAAACGGGTAGCAATTCTCGATATCATGACCAGGAGCCCCTTGATGAAAGACACAACGGAGTTCTGGCTTATACCACCATGGAAGTGGTTCTGGAATTTATGGCGGATTTCTTGGTTGGAATAGATTCTTGAGAACTAAAGACGGATATAACTCAGAATATGACATAGGAATAGGGTCAAAAGAGACCTTCTTCCTCTCAAAGTTCTATTGTTGTTGTTGATTATTGTTGGTGTTGGTGTTATATTATTTGTTCTTTGTTGTGGTTGTTGTTGACATTGTTGTTGAACTGGCATTGATTGATTATTGGAAAATACTGGAATAACGGATGATACTTAATGATAACCTTAACGCGGTTGCAGATTTCTTCTAACACGAGGCCTCCTCTGCCTCCCTCCTGACACTGCATTGGTTTCACCTTCTTTCTTTCTAGAGAACCCACTACCATACTTCTTGTTGAACGATACCTCTTCCTTATACAAGCATCCCTCACGGACACCTTCTTCTAACCTCATCCCCATGTTTACCATTTCGGTAAAGTCACTGGGGGAACTAGCAATCAGGTGTTCGTAATAAAACGAACTCAGGGTCTTAAGGAAAATATTGGTCATCTCATTCTCTTCCAACGGAGGGTTGATTTGAGCGAAAAGCTCTCTCCACCTTTTGGCGTACTCTTTGAACGTCTCCTTATCTTTCTGAGACATCGACCTCAGTTGGTCCATATCTTGCGCCATATCAACTTTGTACTTGTACTGCTTCACAAAGGATTCACCCAAATCATTAAATGTGCGAACACTTGCACTATCCAATACCATGTACCACCTCAGAGCAGCACCAGTCAGACTGTCCTAGAAGTAGTGAATCAATAACTAATCATTATCAGTTTGCGTCGACATTTTCCTGGCATACATGACGAGATGGCTAAGTGGACAGGTATTTCCCTTATACTTTTCAAAGTCAAGGACTTTGAACTTCATCGGGATCTTGACATTCGGCACTAGGAAAAGCTCAGCAGCACTCTTACCAAACAAATTTTTTCCCCTCAAGGTCTTCAACTCCTTTCGCAACTCAAGGAATTGGTCTTTCATCTCATCCATCTTCTCATAAACATCCGGACCCTCAGACGGCTCAGAATGGTAGATGGTATCCTCAACACGAGGCAGAGTGTGAACAATTGGAGGCAGCACAGACATGACCGGGCTAGATGCCGACATGGAAGCAAAAGTAGGTGCAAATCTTTCGGGCACAAAATTCAGCGGTATTCCCCACGGGAATCCGGAAGGCATAGCAGGCACAAATTGAGTGGCAGGCACAGTTGAAGTAACAACCTCTGGAATGACAATCCTTTGAGGAGGAGGAGTTGTAGGCATTGGAGAAGATTACCTCTGAGCAACTAGGACAGACTCCACCATGGAAGTCAAGCGGGAATCTCATCCTTCAACTCTCGGTTCTCTTGTTCCAAGTGTTCCATGATTCTCGGATGATTGGCGCGAGTATTGTATCGATGAGTCAGCTTGGCTGAAGCATAGAAGAATAACCAATAAGACATTTGGCAGAAGAAAAACCTATTTTGCAAATGATTTATGAGATGAAATGCTTTGATTGTTTTTATTTTTAAGGAACATACTATTTTATTTGCAAATATATAATAATAACAATTGTAACAATTTGATTGACCATAAAAATCTCTTTTATTCATATAAATTTGGAAGGATTACAATGAGTACAATTTCAGAAACCAAAATACAAATACAAGAGAAAATGAAACTAATCATCCTAAGGATCCCCTAACAACGATGTCAGATGATCTGGCCGCAGGCGCGTACTTCCTTCGAATGCGTCGGATCTCAGACTCAAAAGATGTCTTCATTTGAGCCTTCTCGAGGGCAAGCTGATCAACAATCTTCTTCCAAGCATCGGAAGGTTGAGGCATACTAGAGGAAGATGGACCCTCTGGCTCTCTCTGTCTCTTTACTTCTCGGTCTTCAAGAAGTTCAATAAGCACATCTTTATCCTTAGACTCAAGCTGCAACTCCTTATGCTTTATGCTTAAAGCATGGAATCTATCTTCCCATATATCCTTCTCTTGATTCATCTTGGCGAGTGCGTCTTCCAACTCCTCTACATCTTGGTTAGGGAGAGTTAATGGCTCAACCACAACCATAGACATAGGTCTCTCATAAGCATAAAGCATCTTCAATTCCAAAGCTCTCTTCTTCACCCAAAGAGTGTATGCTTCCAAAGCTACACAGTTGCATGAACCAAGCTCGGATCCTCCTTTCCTATGCACGTTATACCAAGCATGCACCATTTTCTGCTTCAAAAGTTAGGGATCTTTACCCTCTTGATAGAAAAGACCTTCTAACTGAGTGTTATTAGGTTTGTCTCTCAAGGGGAACCCAAGTTGACGACGAGCCAAAGCAGGGTTGTAGTTGATTCCTCCTTGTGTACCAATGAGAGACACATTAGAGAATTCACCACAACTATCAATAATCTCCAAGCTACTCAATGAAGAATCATACCAAACTATATGATCATTAGTGAGAGACATAAGTCTCTGAGACCACCGTAGACATTGTTTGTTCTCCATAAAAGCAGACGTCTGAGGCAAGTGCAAAATAAACCACTTGTACAGAAGAGGAACACATCACACAATAGTTCCACCACCTTTAGAATTCCTTAAATGCAAAGAGAAATACATATCACCCAACAAAGTAAGCATGAGATTCCTAATCAAGAAGATTCTAATGGCATTAACCTCAACAAAACCATCAATGTTAGGGAACATAGCCAAACCATAGATGAGCAACACAAAGATGGCTTCAAAAGTATCCACACTACCGGCTTGAGCAAAGGCAATAACCTTCCCAATAAGAAACTCAAAAGTCAACCCAAACATTCCTCATTTCTTCACCCAATAAGCCTCAATCTCATGCTTCTTCAGATGAAGAGCTTCAGCTATAATATGAGATCTGGGAATCTCTTCCAATCCACTAAACGACACTTTGTTAGAAATAGGTATTCCCAAGAGATGGACATACTCCTCTAACATAGGCACAAGCTGATAATCAGGAAAAGTGAAGCAACGGTAGAGAGGATCATAAAACTGAACCAACACACTCAAAAGTCCTTCGACCACATCAGCAGATAACATAGACAAAAGCTTCCCATGACGTTGCTTGAAGTCCAAGGGATCTAATACAAAAGATGATAGCTTCCTTAACTCTTTCAAATCCGGACATCTGAAACTGTACTTCTTAGTGTTCCTTCGTCCACAATCCATGGTCTCAAAATATTTGCAAATAAAACCTCATTTCCTTGAAGTTATTTTTCGTGTGATGAATGTTATGATGCGCATGAGTGCATGAATGCAACAATCACAAATAAGGGATCACACACAATGCAAACAACGGTCAAGGGATGAACCAAGTCATTGTCAAGATCAATCATCCATTTTGGTGGATTATGGTTTTCACCTTATCAACACCCAAGTTCCATTGATATTGACAAGACTTGATTGGATCAACCAAGAATCAAGGGTTTGTTGTGAGTCACGAGCATGGAGTCAGGTTAAGAACCATCCCCAAAGGAGTGTACTAAGGATAACAACCTGTAGATCATGTTCTAAAAAGTTCCCAGAGTCTTAATTCCATCTATCAAATATTACAGGTTAGAATGACTGACTCATCAACCCATAATATTCTCAAGAGAAACTCGTCTGAGTGTAGTATCGCGTAACAACTGTTATCAAGTCTACACCTGAACAGTCTCTGCACTACGTCCTAAATAGGCCAAGATGGGTTAAATGTTCTACGGTCCTCAACTTCTCAGACCCCAATTTAGAGAAAGTAATGCCTAACCACAAATAACTTGTGTGACACTCATAACTCCAAAAGGGTCTCCACTTAGTAGATAGGTCTCAAGCCAACTTGTTAAGGACTACTCCACACAAGTTGAACATGATTATACCATCCTTCTATCTTAATTGCACTCAAGTTTGGGTTAGAACTTAACTTACCACTCATAGATCACCAAGCACAATAATCAGATTATATCATGCAAACAAATATACAAACACCATATATACAAATATATACACATAAAAAAGTAGGCTAAACCCACTGAGGACTACTCCCCCATAGATAAACTTATAAACTTGTAATCTATTGATAAACTTATAAACTTAATCTATTGATAAACTTGTAATCAAACTTGTAAATTCATGACCATTAAGCTATTGATAAATTTAACGTCAATAAAACCAGAGTCACCACCGCGCTTTTATTATTTCCAAAGGAAAAGGGAAAAGTACGAACAAAAACCAAAGATAATAAGTTTTCAAATCAAAACTAATAAAATGCCAAAGATTACAGGTAAGGGGGTTTGTTACACAGAGGGAAGGTGTTAGCACCCAAAGTGTCATAGGGAGCCCTTTTTTATGTGTGTATGTGTTTTGGCATAAAAGATGTTTGCAATAAATAGAGTGGGGAGATGAAAAGAGAATTTATTAATTATATTTTTGTGTTTGACAAGACCTTCGGACTTGTGCCTACGTACCAACATAAAAATGAGGGATCAAAACTTCGTAGTTCGTGGTATGAATTTTAAAGTGAGTTGATTGCTTTTAACAAAAGTTTAAGTTTGAAAGAGGCACAAAAGGCCTAAAAGAGTTTGAATGAGTGTTAGTTCTTTTTGTCTTTTGAAATTTTAAGTCAACTATGGTTAAGTTCATTTACAAGTTTCATTAAGAAAGACAAGTTAAAAATGCAATGGCATAAGACCAAAGTTTCTAATTTAAAATAAAGAGTCTAAGTTTAAAAATCACAAGCAAAGAAGATTTTGAAAGGGGGGAGAGATTTGAAATTTAAGAAATGGGAGAAGATGAAGAGACTAATCCTAAGAAAGAATTTAAAAGTTAATAGTTGAAAAGATCTAACCGGTGGGATGCAACCCAATAGACAAGAATGTCATATAGAAACCCATTTTTCCTTTGGACTTTAAAATCAAGGAATATTAATTAGCAAGTAAGATGAAGAGCAAGGCATCAAATAAAGATAGTCACATCCAAACTAGCAACTCCATAGTCTTCTTCATAATCTTTCCCATGTATCAGATGACATACTCCTTGAATGTCTCAGAATAAGGCATTAGACACAGGTTCAAAATAATATTTGCATCAAGACCATGTAGCGGATGAACTCAAAAGGGATCTCAATACTTGCATTAGATGAAAGTTCAATTCACTATGGCTTGACTTCAGAAAAGTTGTCATTGGCCAAGTCCTTTTGCATAGGGAGTGTTTCCTAATTCTAAGTCCAAGTCTCGGATCAAATCCAACAGTCCACACAAATATATTTTTAAGGGTTTTTGTTGTTATTATGTACATTAAGATCCTAAGACCACAACCACAAACAAGGTACAAAACAAGTGTATACAATCATAATATATTAACAACATATGGCTCAAGTGAGCAAAGTAAAAATGGCATTAAAATAAACAAGTTAAATGATATGTATAATGACAAATGATAAATGGCACGAATTTAAAGTTAATAAGGTAAATGACTTGAAATTAAAAGTTAGTCAAATGTTAGTTGATTAGGTGTTAGTATTGTTTTTGCTTTTCAATTGTTTAAGTCATTCTTTGGAGAGCACTCAACCCTCTATTCATAAGCATGGATTCTTGAACCAAGACATCTTCCAAAGGAAGGAAAAAAGGCCAAGTTTCCATACAATACCATGAAAGGGGGGAGACTTACAATCTCACTTACTAGAATGTTATGCTTTTGGGTCAAAACTTAGCGCTATGTTAAGCAATCGTAACTGAACTTATGTAGAAGTCACAACTATCTGAGGTCGGGCAATAAATTTTTTAGTGTTAATGCATGTTAAAGATATGGTATAATGAACCATACTCCTAAAACATACCACACTTAAAAGAAAATGGCAAAAGGGTGGACCTAATCTCATCCATACTTGTATTGGTTTATCAACCAATTAGCCTTAGGATATAGATGTATAATATGTCAATGGGATGAATGGAATATAAGAGGATTGAAGATGAAAAGGGAGAGGAAGTGAGACAAACACAAATTGGACAAGGGAAGGATTTTATCAAATTAAAATTATTCATTCATTTTGGGAGATGGAATGTACATTCCATCAATCCCCTAAATCCAATGATTTTAATCCAACAAAGTCAAATCAACCTTGACCAAGGCCCAAACACATTAGTCAAACTTCACAAGTCAATAAAAATAGCTCAACACAATTTATTCTTTATTAAACAATTAAAACTAAATTAAAAAATGTATTAATTAAATTATGTTTGATCAAAAACCTAAAACCTCTTCAAAACACCAAATAAATGGCCAAGAGATTTATCATAGGTCAAACAAGGTCAAGGACCTTGGAGAAAAAATTTCATTATTTTTCGAAATACAAAAGTATTTTTAAACAATTAAAAATATGCACAAAAACAATTAAATAATGAAAAATATTAATATTGATCCAAAAAATAATTTTAATTCAGAAAATGAAAGAGAAAGATATTTGAAATTTTTTGGTGAAATTCCCATATTTTTTGGATCAATATTAAAATTAATAGAATTAATAAAACTAAAGCAATTAAAATGAAAATAATAAATTACAAAAATATGTGGACCATCTGATCTCCCTTATTAATTTAGGTGGTAGATCAGATGGTCTATAGCGCGCGTTCCATGTGGTCTTGAGTCAACAGCGCTGCACATGTGGTAATCAAAATCAACGCCTAAGATTAAAAGAAAATGAATGGATCATGTGGTTCAGAGACACGCCAACACATCGCCGGAGCCAGAGCTCTGATGGACCTCACCGGACTGGTCCACCTTCAACCATCACCAAAATGAAAAAGGAGGACATGAATTTAAAGAAAAAATGCTCAGGAGCTCGAATCTGGCCTTAATTTTGTCTAACTCCAAGTATATAGAAAGATACATGGAGTTGAATTTTGAGGATCATGATCTGAGTTGCTTCGATTTGACCTCAAAGCAACTCAATATTCTCGCCTACATTGGTAGGACTCCAGACAACCAAAAATCAACAAGAATAGTGGTGAATTGAGTGAGAATCGAAGAGATGAAAAATTCTGAAAATCACTTTCGCTGCAACTTCAGATTGGCACGATCTTGCTCTCAATTATGCTTGGCCTTGCTTCAGATGCTTGATGGAATGGAAATGGATCAAGGAAAGGGATGGACTCTTGGAGTTTCAATCTCAAAAACAGTAGGAGATTCAAAATCGATTTTCAAAGAAAATCATCAAGCTTATCCTTTAATGGTGAGGGTTTAGCGTTGCTGATTCAAAGCTTGCGCGCCAGGGTCCTCAATTATGAGCAAGAGAACTTCTATTTATAGCCAAGGAGATAGATAATTTCACACTTCCATTTTTGGCCAAAGTTGAAAATATCACTTGTATGCTTGCATGGGCGTGTGATAGGCCTATCAAATGATGCACTCGTGTATGAAAAATGGAACTTCAAATTATCCAAATGGTCCTTCAACTTTAAGCCATGTGCAAGTCATTTATACTTTGTCCGAATGAGATGGTTTTGGACTTTTTAGAAATGTTAGATCAAGAGGAACAACTTTCATGTTGAACACTTTTTCATTTGAAGCTTGTATCATGATGAATTTTGAGGTGGAAGTTTGGAAAAGCAAATATATCAAAAGAAAATTCTAAGTACCAAGCCATATGTTCACTTGTTCCACCTTAAATAACTTTTTCTATGGGCTTCAAATGAGAAAAGTTCCTTCATAAAAGTTGTATCTCTTTCAAATACCTTCATTTTGGTCACAAATTTGACCTCATGTGGATTTGGCATGAAGGAGTTATGCATTTTAGAAGTTTAGGAAAATCACTTGTTCAATGGTATTGGCCCAAAATGACCTATAATGTTTCCTCTTGGCACATGCATTTGCAAGTTGAAATTTGCACTTCCTCAAAACATAAAATTTGAAGTAGACATATTGAACTTGATCATGGAATTTGAATGGATTTTATCTCATACAAAATGAACAAGTTATGATCTTGGGAAGTTGACCTCCAAATTAGGGTTTAGACAATGACCTATAATCTTTCACCATAAAATTGACTTTCCAAGCAAAACTAGATCTTTACCTTAACATGAAAGTTGTTTGGAATGTCATTTAGAATAAATTTTATCTTGGAATCATTTTCATATGTGTAGGTGTTTAATTGGCTGCATTGTATGGTAAAACACTAGCTGGATTCTAATGTCTTGACTGATGTCATGACATGCTGTGGAGGTGTTTGTGTGACTGCATTGTAGGTTAGAATATCTAGTTGTACTCTGATGTCTTGACTGATGTCATGACATACTTGAGTAGTTTACTGCAGGATTAGCTAATACAGGATGTATTGAATGTCAAATTGGATGTTGTGACATTCATCCCTATCAGCAGATACTGAGGAATAGAACAGTTGGTGTTCTGTTAGAACTCAGTATTTATTTTCAGTCTGGTTATCAAGGAAATACCAGACCTGGCATAAGGCCTACTGTCTGAATGTCAAACTGGATGTTATGACATTCATCATTGACAGCATATACTGAACAATAGACAGAGTGGTGTTCTGCTACACTTCAGTATGTTTCTCAGTCTGCTTTTCAAGAGGATAACAGAACTGACTTAAGGCTAAATGTGTAAATGTCAAATTGGATGCTTTGACATTTATTAATGTAAGCTGTTACTGTAGAATGGAGAGATTGGTCCTGTACAGTTCAGCAAATTTTGTACCGTCTGTTTTCAGGAAAAACAGACTTAGCATATGGTCCTTGATGTCAAGCTGAATGTTGTGACATTCATTCCTGACAGCATATGCTAAATTGTAGGTTGTTTAGTTTTTCTATTTCAGCATTTTTCTCAGGCTATTCTTCAGGGATTCAACAGCTGAGAGAAAATCCAGGAAACCAACAACCAAGCTACATTTAATGAACCTAACAAATAGCCTATTTGTTAGTAACCTAGATGTGGAATTTAGGGGAACTCGCGTGACCTTAAATTCAGGAGAATACAAGTACAAGGCCCAAGTGCTGCAATATAAAAGGAAGTCATTCCTTCATGCAGAATTGGGGATTTTGAGGCGTGAAGATTTAGTGTGTCCATCATACTTCACTGCTGTATTTTTGTGAGTCTTGTATTAGACATATCTTGTAAGCCAAGCTATTATCACGTAGATGATTGCATTGGTATAGGGTGTTCATTGAGTTGTAAGTGTTGTGTCACTCTAAGCTTTTAAGCGTGAGTGCTGTGTATCTTGATTAAAGCCGTTAAGCACAATCAAGAGTTGTTTGAAGTGTGACTTCAAAATTGTCTTTAATATTGATTAAAGGTAGTAATCACTGAGGTGATTGAGGGGGAGTGAGTAGGAACTCTGATCTTCGTGTAAGATTGAAATTGCATTGGGTAGGTATTAAGTGATAGGGTTAAACAGTTGGTTTAAGGTCTGAATTAATACTACTAATAGTGGATTTCCTCCCTGGCTTGGTAGCCCCCAGACGTAGGTCATGTTGGACCGAACTGGGTAAACAATTACTCGTGTTATTTACTGCACTTACATTTTTCTGCATAATCCTTGTCTGCGCAGAATTGGATGTCATAACAACCCGTGTGACATCGAAAGTCTGTTAACTAGAATTACAATTGGCATCAGAGCAGGCACCCTGCCTGTTAAGTTTTGGGTGAGATCTAGGGAAGTTACTTTCTAGTACCATGGACAAGGATGTAGGACACTCAAATAGACCACCCATGCTGGATGGTTCTAACTATGATGACTGGAAGCCTCGTATGATAGCCTTCTTAAGGTCTCTAGATAGCAAAGTCTGGAGAGCTGTCAACAAAGGATGGGAACATCCAACGAAGACAGGTGAGGATGGAGTCAGTGTGCAGATCCCTGAAGAAGAATGGGACAAGGAGCAAGAGGCATTAGCCCTTGGAAATTCTAAGGCCTTGAATGCATTGTTCAATGGAATAAGTAAGAACATCTTCAGACTAGTGCACCACTGTGAGCTGGCCAAGGATGTGTGGGATACCCTCAAGGTAACTCATGAAGGCACCTCCAAAGTGAAGATGTCCAAACTTCAGATGCTGACCACCAAGTTTGAAAATCTGAGGATGAAAGAGGATGAGACTATTCATGACTTTCACATGAATATTCTTGAGATTGCAAACACCTCTGGTGGCTTAGGGGAGAAAATGGCTGAAGAGAAACTTGTAAGAAAGATTCTCAGGTCATTACCTAAGAGATTTTCCATGAAGGTCACTGCAATAGAAGAGGCTCAAGATATCTGCAACATGAAGGTGGATGAGCTCATTGGTTCTCTCCAAACCTTTGAAATAGGGATGTGCGAGAATGTTGAAAAGAAGAGCAAAAGCGTAGCTTTTGTATCAAATTCTGAAGAGGAGTCAGAAGCAGGATATACTGGAGGTGATGAAAGCATATCAGAAGCCATAGCCATGCTTGGGAGACAATTCAACAAGTTCGTGAAGAAGATTGATCAAAGAGGTAGACCAAATGTCAAGAACATCCCGTCCGACATAAGGAAAAAATCAACTTCTGAAGAAAAGTTCAACCAAGGCAAGGGAATCCAGTGTCATGGATGTGAGGGTTATGGACACATTCGAGCTGAATTCCCTACCTACCTCAAGATGCAAAAGAAGGGGATAGCTGTCACATGGTCTGAGGGAGATTCTGAGAGTGAATCTGAAGGAGAATCTGCTAAACATGTCACTGCACTAACTAGTGTTTGTGTCACTGATGATGATTCAAGTGCAGATGATCTGACCCTTGATGAACTTGCTACATCATATAAGGAGCTATGTGTCACCAGTGCAGAAGTTCGTGTACAAGGTGAAAAGCAGAAGAAGCGCATCAAGGAGTTGGAAGCTGATAATAAAAAGCAGCTGAAAGTCATAGATGGTCTGAATGGTGAGATATCTGTGCTGACATCTAAGCTAGAGCAGATGATTAATCCATCAGAATGTTGAATAAAGGAACTGACACCTTGGAAGAGATCCTAAAGGTGGGACATAAGTCTGGAACCATGACTGGTTTAGGCTTTGTGAAAAAATCCTCAGCTTAACTCAAACGCTCAAAGGCTAAAGTTCAGAAATTCAAGCGAAGGTCACACCCAATGTCTCAACATCAGGGAACCAGGATGAGTAATCATCAGAAGAGGAAATTCCAGCAATGGAGATGTCACCACTATGGTAGGCTTGGCCACATAAAAGCCTTCTTCTACATGCTTCATGGTTACCCTAACCAAGCCCCTCATGACAGACCTAAGCATAAGACTTATAGGCACAATGTCCCCATCAAGAAGCGACAATGGTATGCTAGGTTAGCTCACACAGCTCTAAGGGCTTCTACCAGAGAAGACTGGTACTTTGACAGTGGCTGCTCAAGACATATGACTGGCATGGAGAATCTATTGGTGGATATACAACCTCACACTACCAGCTATGTGACCTTTGGTGATGGTGCTAAAGGAAAAATAAAAGGTGTGGGTAAGTTGGACTGCCCTGGAGTTCCAGAACTGAATAATGTGCTGTTAGTAAGAGGACTAACTGCAAACCTCATCAGCATAAGCCAGCTGTGTGATCAAGGGTTCTATGTTCAGTTTACTAAGGAGCTATGTATTATGACAAATGGAGACAATCAGGAAGTTATGAGAGGATCCAGATCCAAAGATAACTGTTATCTGTGGGAACCTAAAGTCTCAAACTTCTCCACAATCTGCTCCTCAGCCAAGGAAGAACAGGAGGTGAAGCTGTGGCATAGACGCCTTGGACATCTCCACTTACGGGGAATGAAGAAGATCATATCCAAGGAAGCAGTCAGAGGAATTCCAAAGCTGCTTATTGATGAAGGGAGAGTCTGTGGAGAATGCCAGGTGGGCAAGCAAACCAAGATGTCACATCCGAAGCTGGGATATCCTACAACTTCTAGAGTTCTGGAACTGTTGCACATGGACTTAATGGGGCCTATGCAGGTTGAAAGTCTGGGTGGAAAGAGATATGCATACGTGGTGGTTGATGACCATTCCAGATACACGTGGATAAGCTTCATCAGAGAGAAGTCAGATACATTTGATGTATTCAAAGGCCTGTGCATCAGACTTCAACGGGAAAAGGACAGTTGTGTTGTCCGAATTAGGAGTGATCATGGTACGGAGTTCAAAAATTCCAAGTTTGATGAGTTCTGCTCGTCTGAAGGAATAAGTCATAAGTTCTCCTCTCCTATAACTCCTCAGCAGAATGGGATAGTTGAAAGGAAAAATAGAACTATTCAAGAATCTGCCAGAGCTATGATCCATGCAAAGAAGCTCCCTGTGCACTTTTGGGCTGAAGCTATGAATACCGCTTGCTACGTTCACAATAGAGTCACCTTGAGAAAAGGAACCTCCTCCACTCTGTATGAAATATGGAAAGGTAGAAAACCCACTGTGAAGTACTTTCATATCTTTAGAAATAAATGCTACATTCTCACAGATCGTGAACAGAGAAGGAAAATGGACCCCAAAAGTGAGGAGGGTATATTTCTGGGATACTCAACTAACAACAGAGCGTACAGAGTGTTCAACCACAAGACCAATGTCCTGATGGAATCCATAAATGTTATTGTGGATGATAAAGAGGAAGGAACCGATGTAATAGAGGATGTTGGAACATTCCTTGATACTTCAACAGACACTCCAGTCAAGTCTGAAGAAGTACAAGAATCTCCTCCTGAATGTGAGGTAGATGCACCCACCAAAATGCCATCTATCCGAATTCAGAAAGACCACCCTAAGGATCTTATCATAGGGGATCCCAATAGTGGTGTGACTACCAGGTCAAGGGGAATTAGCTCAAATTCCTGTTTTGTATCCAAGGTTGAACCAAAGAATGTGAAAAGTGCCCTGACTGACGAATATTGGATCAATGCCATGCAAGATGAACTTGAGCAGTTTAAAAGGAATGAAGTATGGGAGCTAGTTCCACGACCTGAAGGGACCAACGTCATTGGTACCAAGTGGATCTACAAAAACAAGTCTGATGAGAAAGGAGTAATTACTAGGAATAAAGCAAGACTAGTAGCTCAAGGATATACTCAAGTTGAAGGGGTTGATTTTGATGAGACGTTTGCACCCGTTGCTAGGCTTGAGTCAATCAGATTGCTGTTAGGTGTAGCATGCATTCTGAAGTTTAAACTGTTCCAAATGGATGTGAAGAGTGCATTCTTGAACGGCTACTTAAATGAAGAAGTCTATGTGGAACAACCTAAAGGGTTCTGTGATCCTAACCAACCTAAGCATGTGTACAAGTTGAGGAAAGCCTTGTATGGGTTGAAGCAAGCACCTAGAGCGTGGTATGAAAGGTTGACTGAATTTCTGACCTCAAATGGATACAGAAAAGGTGGGATAGATAAGACCTTGTTTGTGAAGGATGAAGACGGCAAAATCATGATTGCTCAAATCTATGTGGATAATATAGTTTTTGGTGGAATGTCAGAGCAAATGGTACAACAGTTTGTTCACCAAATGCAATCTGAGTTTGAAATGAGTCTGGTTGGGGAACTGACTTATTTTCTTGGAATGTAAGTCAACCAAATGGAGGATTCTATGTTTCTCTCCCAAAGAAAGTATGCCAAAAACATAGTTAAGAATTTTGGTATGGATAATGCTAGGCACAAGAGAACTCCTGCACCTACTCATCTAAAGTTAACCAAAGATGATGGAGGGCCAAGTGTTGATCAATGTTTGTATAGAAGCATGATAGGTAGTCTTCTATACCTAACTGCAAGTAGACCTGACATTTCCTATGCAGTTGGAGTGTGTGCTAGATACCAAGCAGAGCCCAAAGTGAGCCACTTGAATCAAGTCAAGAGGATTCTCAAGTACATCAATGGGACTTGTGATTATGGGATGTTGTACTCACATGGTTCTGAGCCTGTCCTATCTGGGTACTGTGATGCTGACTGGGCTGGGAGTGCTGATGACAGAAAAAGCACATCAGGAGGATGTTTCTTCTTGGGAAAAAATCTCATATCATGGTTCAGCAAGAAGCAGAATTGTGTATCCCTGTCCACTGCAGAGGCTGAATACATAGCTGCTGGAAGTAGTTGTTCCCAACTGGTTTGGATGAAACAGATGCTCACTGAGTACAATGTCTCTCAAAATGTCATGACATTTTCTGTGATAATCTCAGTGCCATCAATATTTCCAAGAATCCCATCCAACACAGCAGGACCAAACATATTGACATTAGACATCACTTCATCAGAGATTTGGTGGAAGACAAAGTGATTACCTTGGAACATGTAGCCACTGAACTCCAACTGGCTGACATATTTACAAAGGCTCTGGATGCTACTCAGTTTGAAAACTTAAGGGGAAAACTGGGAATATGTCTCTCTGAGAACTTATAGCAACCAGTGAGGTTTGGGATGTATTGTTTAATATCTCTGCCTATTAAACAATTGGAAGTGTGCTCTGATTGGTCAACAGATCATAGCTTTGTCACTTGCAACAAGTGTGGCAACAAGAGGTTAAGGAGATTTCCTAACTTGAGGCAGCCTATGCACCTGCAGGAGTTCAAGGACAATGCTCATGCAGGAGTGGTTCTGGATGTCAGACACAAAGTCATGGCATCTGATATGGTGGTACCTACTGTAAAGCAAGAATGTGTGACTACTTGATCAAAGTTGTGAAGCAAGATCAAGTGGGTGTTGACTTGGTTAAAACTGTGAAGTAAAACCAAGTCTGTAATTCTGTTTATGTTATGTGGATCTGTATTTTAAAGTGTTGCTTTGGCAACATTTTTGACAAAAAGGGGGAGTAACAGGTGATACCCCAGGACAACAGATTGTTTTGCTGATTGCTAAACAGATATTCAGGACAGATATTCAGTATGTGTGTGCTGCAATTAGAAGTTTTTATTTAACTTCTGTATGTGTGCTGATATGTGAAGTTTTTATTTAACTTCCATGTGTGTGAGTGTGTTGCCACTCTGAGTGTATTAGCTAGGTCAATTTCCTGCTAGATGTGTGATTTCCGCTGCTATGGACTCTGTTGTGAGATCAAAGTGTTTTAGCCAAAAATTTGCCAAAGGGGGAGTTTGTAGGTGTTTAATTGGTTGCATTGTATGGTAAAACACTAGCTGGATTCTAATGTCTTGACTGATGTCATGACATGTTGTGGAGGTGTTTGTGTGACTGCATTGTAGGTTAGAATATCTAGTTGTACTCTGATGTCTTGACTGATGTCATGACATACTTGAGTAGTTTACTGCAGGATTAGCTAATACAGGATGTATTGAATGTCAAATTGGATGTTGTGACATTCATCCCTGTCAGCAGATACTGAGGAATAGAACAGTTGGTGTTCTGTTAGAACTCAGTATTTATTTTTAGTCTGGTTATCAAGGAAATACCAGACCTGGCATAAGGCCTACTGTCTGAATGTCAAACTGGATGTTATGACATTCATCATTGACAGCATATACTGAACAATAGACAGAGTGGTGTTCTGCTACACTTCAGTATGTTTCTCAGTCTGCTCTTCAAGAGGATAACAGAACTGACTTAAGGCTAAATGTGTAAATGTCAAATTGGATGCTTTGACATTTATTAATGTAAGCTGTTACTGTAGAATGGAGAGATTGGTCCTGTACAGTTCAGCAAATTTTGTACAGTCTGTTTTCAGGAAAAACAGACTTAGCATATGGTCCTTGATGTCAAGCTGAATGTTGTGACATTCATTCCTGACAGCATATGCTAAATTGTAGGTTGTTTAGTTTTTCTATTTCAGCATTTTTCTCAGGCTATTCTTCAGGGATTCAACAGCTGAGAGAAAATCCAGGAAACCAACAACCAAGCTACATTTAATGAACCTAACAAATAGCCTATTTGTTAGTAACCTAGATGTGGAATTTAGGGGAACTCGCGTGACCTTAAATTCAGGAGAATACAAGTACAAGGCCCAAGTCCTGCAATATAAAAGGAAGTCATTCCTTCATTCAGAATTGGGGATTTTGAGGCGTGAAGATTTAGTGTGTCCATCATACTTCACTGCTGTATTTTTATGAGTCTTGTATTAGACATATCTTGTAAGCCAAGCTATTATCACGTAGATGATTGCATTGGTATAGGGTGTTCATTGAGTTGTAAGTGTTGTGTCACTCTAAGCTTTTAAGCGTGAGTGCTGTGTATCTTGATTAAAGCTGTTAAGCACAATCAAGAGTTGTTTGAAGTGTGACTTCAAAATTGTCTTTAATATTGATTAAAGGTAGTAATCACTGAGGTGATTGAGGGGGAGTGAGTAGGAACTCTGATCTTCGTGTAAGATTGAAATTGCATTGGGTAGGTATTAAGTGATAGGGTTAAACAGTTGGTTTAAGGTCTGAATTAATACTACTAATAGTGGATTTCCTCCATGGCTTAGTAGCCCCCAGACGTAGGTCATGTTGGACCGAACTGGGTAAACAATTACTCGTGTTATTTACTGCACTTACATTTTTCTGCATAATCCTTGTCTGCGCAGAATTGGATGTCATAACAACCCGTGTGACATCGAAAGTCTGTTAACTAGAATTACAATATGATTAAAATTGTAGGAGATAGGGTCTAAGGAACCCCAGTTTTGACTAGTTGAAATCCTCTGGTCAACCACCTTGAACCAACTTGCTAGCTTGATATTCTCTTGACTTTTGGGACTCATGGAGGATCATATATGCATAACATGATGTAATGTGAAGTATCCCTTGAAATATTTGATCAATTGTTGAAGAAACTTGTTGAAGAAGTCACATAAGATACCCAGATGAATTAGGGTTTCCAAGGCAAACTAACTCCAAACTCTTGATGATTTCTTGATCAAAATAACATGTGAAGATTATGGGGATTCATATACGACACTTAGAGCCAAAGTAAACCAATTCTTGATTGAGATCCTTGTAATGAGGGTCTCAAACTCTAGATATGAGCCTGATAGAGCATAGGTGAGCATGTACACTACCTACAAAAACAATAAACTATGAATTGACATATTTTTGGTATTTTGGTTAGTAAATAATGAAAAACAAAGTATGATACAAAAAGTGCTTGGTGATCTCTCCCAATGCAAACCCAATGAATGAGGGGTAAAGAGAATGCCAAGGTGTGATCCCAATGCCAATGTATATCATGAGATAGCATGAGGGATCTTAGGGTCAAAATTGGGGTCTTACAGTAAAACCGCATCATGACCAAGGGTCAATTGAAATGGGGTCGAATTATTGACTTCCTTGGGGGAGGTTTGACATGCCCACAAAGCCTGATCTAAAGTCTTGTGCCAATTTTTAGGGCTCTTCGCCACATGTTTCTTAATCAAACTAATTACCACCTTATTCGTTGCTTCAACCTGACTATTAGCCTGAGCATAATATGGCGTAGAAGTTAATAATTTGAAACCCATTTACTTAGAAAATTCTTGAATTTTTGGACCAGTAAACACTGATCATTGATCTGCTGTAATGGTCTCTGGGATTCCAAATCTATAAATGATGTGTTTCTAGATAAATTCAATCACATCATCTTGGTATAATTTGGTAAAGGTATAACTTCGATCCATTTTGTAAAGTAATCAATATCAACCAAAATATACCTCTGACTTTTACATGAAAATGGTTGAATTTCCCCAACCAAATCTAAAGCCCAACCTCTAAAAGGCCACGGTTTGACTATAGAATGCAATTCGCTTGCAGAGACATGTTGTATGCCTGCATGTACCTGATACTCTTGGCATCCTTTGGAGAATTCGATGCAGTCTTTTTACATGGTAGGCCAGTACATCCCTTGGCGAAATAATAACCATTTCATCTTATGGCCAACCTGGTATGCCTCACATGCTCCACCATGGACAGTCGAAAGGGCTAGATATGCCTCTGATTCACTAACACATTTGAGTAAAACTCCCTCAGGAGTCTTTTTGAATAATTCATTGCCCAAAAGAACATAACTTAAAGCTCAATACCTGGTTTTCCGTTTGGTAGATGCTATCGGATTCTGTAAATAATCCACTATTGGTTTTCTCCAATCCTCGTCTGTCAGGCCATCTACTGCCAATATTTCGAAGCTCTCTTTGTCGGTGTATCCCAGCTTTATCGTTTCCAAATCTGATGGGGCTAATATGGTCGACACAACTCTTCCTCTAACTTCGATTACTGTCGCATCTCGAAAAATACGATTCCTCGCTATGGTCGCGGAAAAAATTTATGTTCGAATAGAGTTGCCACCGAACTTTATATATCCCAATGAAGGAATAGGGAAATATCAAAAAACCTTTTGGAAATGGAATAATGGTCGTCGCAACCATATTCGGGTTCGGGAGTGGGTTACGTAAGGGGAAGGTATTAGCACCCCTTACGTCCGTTGTACTCAACGGGAAACTTTTAGTTCTAATGTGCGTTTTGAGTGTTGATTTATGTTTGTTTGTTATCTTTGGGTTATAAATATATTGAAAATAGAAATGGATGATAACCTTAGAAAGGGAAAGGGGAGAGTTTTTATTAGTGTGCTCGCGAAGATACAACAATCTCCTGCCTACGTATCCTTATGGTATAATAAGGAAATCAGAGCATTCGTAGTTCGGGGAACTAGGTTGGTTGGTGTTTTTTATGAACAACTGTTTAGATCGCATCCTAAAGGCTAAACATTGGCTTGTCTACTCTCGGCGGAGGCTTAAGCATTGGCTTGTTATGCGCATTAGAAAGGATTAAATGGTGTTCTTTTGAAAAGAATTTTGGTCACACGGGGATGACAAGTTGGATTAATATGTTGGATGTTTCGATTGGTTGAGATGTTTTTGGTTGGATGACGATCACTCGGATAGTTGAGTAAGACAACTCGTATCCCAACAGTCGGGAAAGGGAATAGAAGACTTTATACCACTTTCTTTTTCATCCGTAATTATAGGAAGGATTTGGTAATAATTAAGGTGTTTTGAATGGATGGCGAATACTCGGATAATCGAGTAAGACAACTCGTACCCTAATAATCGGGAAAGGGAATAGAAGACTCTAGACCACTTTCTGTTTCATTTGAGTATTTATGAAAATAAGGTTTTATATGGTTGATGTATCTTAGAATGAACAAAAGTGCTCGAATGGCTAAGTAAGACAACTTATATCCAAGCATTTGAAGAGAGGAATCGAAGGCTCAAGACCATCTCCTTTTTCGTATAGTTTGTTATGAAAATGATTTGATTAAGTTGTATGTTTGTGGAAAAATGACAATTGTTCGACTGACCGAGTAAGAAAACTCGTATTCAACCATTGAGGAGAGAAGTTGAAGACTCAGAGTCAACTCCCTTTTCATTTAGCTTAATATGAAAATATTTGGATTTAATCGAGGTTTGGAGATTTGTAAAGGAACGACAACTTTTTGACTAACCAAGTAAGAGAACTTGTATTCAAATAGTCGAGGAGAAAACTTGAAGACTCAAAGTCCTCTCCCTTTTTATTTCTTATTGTAGAAGAATTTGATTTATCTGTGCTTAGGTGGATTAGGAATAACGATTGTTCGATTAATCAAGTACAAGAGTTAGTGTTTAAATAATCAAAGAGAGGAGTTGAAAACTCAAAACCATTTCCTTTTTTATTCCCAAGTGAAATAACATTTAATTGTGATCAGGTATTTTAATTCTTAATAAAGAATACTCGATGTTGGATCGAGATTTTAAATTTGTATTTTGTGAATGAATTGAATTTATTTAGTGAATAGTTCATCTAATCGATTAATAAAAACCGAATAGGTCTCATTGTAAGAAGGCCCAAGAGTAAGCCATGTGAGGTTGATGGCGATGCTTTTACAAGCCATCGACTTACAAAGGTGTTTTGAAAATGGGCTCGACTTTGAATCGAGAAATATGTGATTTATTTTTGAAATTGGTTTGAATGATTTTAAACTGGTGAAATCGACATAATCTTCTCACAATTATAACATGTCATCCATATGCACTCAAGACTCGGTATAAATAAATAAATACAAAATAATCATGCACATACACTCCACAAAAATAAACAATTATCTAAATTATAAGTGATATTAATAATATAATTAATTAATTAAATATTTAATAGATTATTTGATTAAATAATAAGTAATTAAATAATAATAATATAAACAAATGATTAAATAACTATCATTAGGTGTTAATAATAATAATAACAATATATATAATTTTGAAAGAATAGAAAATAAATAGAAATAAATGAAATGAAAGTAAATAAAATACTTAAATATTGTAAAATAATTAAACAACTATCATTAGGAATTAAACTATTTAATATATATATATATATATATATATATATATATATATATATATATATATATATATATATATATATATATATATATATATATATATATATATATATGTAAAAATATAAATAAGAAAAGAAAGAATAAGTCAAAAAAAATAAACAAAATGGGTTGGTAGTGGGGAAGGCTCAACTTTGGGCGCTGCTGAAGAAAAAATAGAGGGGTTTTAAATAGAAAAAAAATCTTTGGGCCCAATCTGAGTTGGCCCAAAATGGAACCATCCAGGCCTTAAAGGCTTGGTCAAACGTTGACCTCCTATGGAGGTGTCTAGGCCACTGGATCAGGAGACTTTGACCCGGTTAACAAATCATAGGGGAAAGCCTGAGCGGGTGCACCAGTATATGGTGGGGGGATCCACACAGGATCCCCTGGTTGACTCAGAAGTCAACCAATATGTGGCGCCTCTTGGAGAGGCCACTTGGCGCTCATGCAACAGCCTCCTCCACCACATAAAAACAAACATTTGAGAGAGAGAGAGCCATTTGCTCACTCTCGTTCTCTCTCTTCAAAAGCAAATCCAGAGTTGCTCTGCAACTCTTCCTTCTTTCTCTACCACACGCCATGGCCACCACTTGCCGGAGAAGACGGTGGCAGCCGGCCGACCGCGGCGGCGCTGCCTTCTTCTCCGGCGACCTCCAACCCTAACCCTAAACATCCAAACACATACCCCACCTTATTTTCGCTTCTGAGTCCAAATCCAACCTTGTTTCTCCCAAAATCTGCATCAAATGGCCGAATCGACACCAAACGAAAAAATAAAAACCTAAATCATAACTCAAACTCTCTCTCTCTCTCTCTCTCTCTCTCTCTCTCTCTCTCTCTCTCTCTCCTCTCTCTCTCTCTCGCGGCCAAACGAATCCCTAGTTCGTTCCAAACCCAAATAAATCTAAACACGATCCTACCAATAATTGAAAACCCTAAACCTAAACCTGAAATCAAACCTTCTATAGTCAGGCTTGGAAGAAATTAATATGGGGGTTTCAATCAGCATGGGAGACAAAGACGATAGTGCAAAGATTTGAACGAGAATGGAAAAAATTACTTGGTTGAGGTTGATCGCCGGCGACGCTTCCCTGCTGTATTCGAGATAAGTCGTTTCGTCCTCTTCTTCGTCTTCCTCTTTCTTTGGTCTGGATGTTGTTGTTCTGTTTTCGTTCTTTTGATTCCCAAAAAATGTTTGTTTTGTTGTTTAGGGTTTGATGTTAGAAAAATATTTTTGATAACTTCTCTTTGGATTCTCCCAAAACGTCCATGTTACTGTTAATTTGTTGTTGTTATATATATGATGAATGCTTAGGTTCTTGAGATAACTTGTTAAGTTATCTTTTTTCCAGATTTTATGGGATGGTTGTTTTGTGGATTTAGAGTTGTCTGGATTGGATAATGGAACGTGTTCTTGGGCGTTTACTTTGGTTCACTGTACAAAATATCAATCTGTTCATTTTATCAATTGTTTTTCAGTTTTTCATAAGTGCTTATTTGATAAGCCCTTTTAATCCTTGAGTTGGTTTTGCAGGTTTGTAAAAGGTGAATAGATGTTGATTGAAAGGGGGCCTGCGTCTGTTTTGGGAAAATGGATTTGGGGCGCTGCAATTTCAACAGAAGTTCTGGAAAAGCCTTTGCAAGCTTGCTACTTCAAACTACTATATTTACAACTTATTCTACTTTTTTTAAAATTTCTTTTAAAAGTTATTTCTGATGTAACAGAACTTTTGGATAAAGTGTTGTGTAACTTTTGGACTATGTAAAATCGTGTAAGCCTTTGGATTATTTGTAACATCTTTAGACTTTTTAAAATTTAATTGATCAATTAATCTCTTTTTTTAAAACACTTAAACTTTGTCTTAATTATTTTACTTGTATTAAACCAAAATGCTTAAACTTTAACTCAAACTAAAAAATGGATTGGACCATACTAATCAAATTGGACTTTTAACTTGGTCAACTTTAGCACATTAATATTAACCAAAATAAAATGTGACAAAAGGTCTAAAATAAAACATGCCACAAAAAATATTGCAATTTCAAACTTTGATCATAAAAACCAACAAATACACATACATGTGGTAACTTGATCTAAACCAACATACGCATACTTAAAAAAATGCAATTTTAGTTTGAGGATTTATGAATGGTTTAGAAACTTGGCACATATATTTGGGATATGAAAATGAGCTTAATATAATCATGTCTCTGAATACTTACTGATAATCAAATGGACTTTGGATCAATGATGTAAAAAGATTTGAACCACACTTTGAAATATTAATCATGGACATATTTATGTGAATGGACCTTTTTAAAAACCAAGAGTTCTCATGGATAAACCAAAATGGGCCTTGTTAACCAAAAATGCACATACCATCCCATGCTTCAGTAATAGCAGTAAGAGACAAATGTGGCAGATGTCTTCTTAAGGATCTCAACAGATGAAAATGTCATTGAAGACTTGATGTCACCAAGGGCTGAGAAACCCTAAAATAGAACCTATGTCTTAAGATAAAATTCAAGTCTTATAACATTGGGTAGTGAATGCTGGTTGAAGATTTTTCCTTACCTGGATAAAATTGGGGTATGACAGTTGCCCCTATTTAATTACCTCGAACCAGAAAGTAAGAATGACAGCAATCTTCGTGCATTCACGGTGGGAGATAATTAAATACAAAAGGACCCAAATTTTGTCCTAGGAAATGCAAGGAAGAAAATACAGGAAGAAAAAACAGTGAGAAATGGTAAAAGACATTATCCTACAGTAAAATGGAACAATCAAGACTTTCTGGGAGTCGTCAGAACAGTATCTTGGACATCATAGTCGAGATATATTAGTAATGGAATGACATCCCTAGCTAAATCTCAAGACTTTTTCTAGGATGCTAGAATAGTATAAAGAAAATCTGGCATGAGACTCTTTATTTTGATGAAGCGGCATCTCAAACAGTAAAAGTGAGATTCTCTGTATCGAGTCGAAACAGCATCTTATACGATAGAATTAAGATATTTCAGCAAAGGAAAAATACATTAATTGAATCTAAGACTTTCCGAGGATATTAGAGCAGTATCTCTAAAAAATCTGAAATGAGACTCTTCATATTGATGAAGCAGTATCTCAAACAGTAAAAATGAGATTCTCTGTATCGGGTCGAAACAACATCTTATATGATAGAATTAAGATATTACAACAAGGGAAAAATACCTTAATTGAATCTAAGACTCTCTGAGGATATTAGAGCAGTATCTCTAAAAAGAATATGAAATGAGACTCTTCATATTGATGAAGCAGCATCTCAAACAATAAAAATGAGATTCTCTGTATCAGGTCGAAACAACATCTTATATGATAGAATTAGAATATTCCAGCAAAGGGAAAAAAATACCTTAATTGAATCTAAGACTCTCTGAGGATATTAGAGCAGTATCTCTAAAAAATCTGAAATGAGACTCTTCCTATCGGTGAAGCAGCATCTCAAACAGTAAAAATGAGATTCTCTGTATCGGGTCGAAACAGCATCTTATATGATAGAATTAAGATATTACAGCAAGGGAAAAATACCTTAATTGAATCTAAGACTCTCCGAGGATATTAGAGCAGTATCTCTAAAAAAATTCTGAAATGAGACTCTTCATATTGATGAAGCAGCATCTCAAACAGTAAAAATGAGATTCTCTATATCGGGTTGAAACCGCATCTTATATGATAGAATTAAGATATTCCAGCAAGGAAAAAATACCTCAATTGAATCTAAGACTCTCCGAGGGTATTAGAGCAGTATCTCTAAAAAAAATATGAAATGAGACTCTTCATATTGATGAAGCAGCATCTCACACAGTAAAAATGAGATTCTCTGTATCGGGTCGAAACAGCATCTTATATGATAGAATTAAGATATTCCAGCAAAGGGAAAAAATACCTTAATTGAATCTAAGACTCTCCGAGGATATCAGAGCAGTATCTCAAGCAAATAAATGAGATTCTTCAGATAGATGAAGCAGTATCTCAAACAAATAAATGAGATTCTTCGGATAAATGAAGCAGTATATCAAATGTTCGTCTGTTGGGGGAAATTTTTAAGAAAGGACCCCTTTTGAGGGAGATTTACTAGAAATGCTCTGCAAGGGGAAAAGCTCATAAGAGACCTTTTAGGGTAACCTCTGCTTGGGGAGCAATGATTGTAAAGAAAAATGCTGGGAATATCATTATTAATCATAAAGTTGAAAAATGATTTGCTGAGAAATAATTCCACGAGCATATGCAGGGTAATAACTTGATAACATGAAATAATATCACATTTTTGGACTCGATTTAATTAAATTTTATTATTATTTGTTTCGATTTATTTCATTTTATTCGATATTACTTGGTATTTTTCCTTCTATTTGTCTCAGGTAACTTATTTGAAGCATAAGTGAAAAAGGAAGAAAAGGGGGTGCAAAAAGATGATGAGAAGCAAATTCCACTAAAGCCCAGCCCACAATTACAAGCCAGGAGCGCTGAACCTGTGACGACCGCCACACAAGGTGTGACGAGCGTCACGCCCTGCTACCTTGTGTTACGAGCGTAACACATGGTGTGACGAACGTCACACCCCTCTCCTATATTTTTGGCTTTTAACGCGCAACAGAGGCACGTTGAAGCCTATTCTTCCGCTTGACTCTTGGAACGTGAAGACTACTTACGGAAGGCATTTTTGGAAACCGTTACAAAAGTGGATTAATATAAATAGTTGCTTTTATCCAACCCTGAAGGCCCGTCGCTTTCCGCCGTGCAAGCATATTTTACAGCATTACTTTTCTACAGCTTTCTATTTCATT
This sequence comes from Lathyrus oleraceus, assembly GCF_024323335.1. Taxonomy (NCBI): domain Eukaryota; kingdom Viridiplantae; phylum Streptophyta; class Magnoliopsida; order Fabales; family Fabaceae; genus Lathyrus; species Lathyrus oleraceus. Next base: position 361,339,257 of record NC_066585.1, on the reverse strand, counting down.
AGCAATTTTTATTTCTTTCTTTTCCAGTAAATCTTTCAAGCACTTAATTAATTTTTCACACAATAGTTTCTACACCGGAAACTATTGTGTATCTTTTACTGGATCTAACCTTACGTTAGATCATAGTATTTTATTCTTTCGCTTTTATTTTCCTGTCCGATTGAAGAGTTCAAGAACAAATCCAACCGGTCTGTGGTGGAGTGTTCAAGATTGCTATTAATTATTCAGGTTCTTTAATTTATTGTTTTAATTTATATATGCCCTGCATTACTGTTTATTTATATTGTTTGCCTGATATGGTTTTATTTAAGCATGATGATTGTTTAGACCCGTTTAGCATGTCCAGCTAAGTATTTTAGATATCGGTATGTAAAGTAAGCGGAATGAAGGAATCAAAACTAAGTTGGTTTAATTTTATTTAAAAATAAAGTCACTCTTTTTATGGTCTCAATTTACAGGGTTAATCCCAAAGTTTTTGTATGAGAGTAAAAGACATAAAGAAGTTAAAATCAATAGAACGAAAGTTTGAGTTTTTAACTGGACAGTGTAAATTGGACATTAATTCTAAATCAGGGCGAAAGCAATTTTTAGAGTTAATTAAATTCTAATCTTTTTCAAAAAATATTTTTAAAGGTTAAATTTGAGGAGGAGAGTTAAGCATTTAAGTTTAATTATATAATCTAAGTCAATAGAGCGAGAGTTTGAAACGAGGGTGTTTAAACGGTTAGTGTTTTCTTAAAAAAGGTTTCTATAGATTCTGTTGTTTTCAAAAAGTAATTTTGGACTTAACTAATAAGTGACAGCTACGTTAATATAAAGTCATGGTCTATTCAACAGAATGAGAGTTTGAGAAAAGGCTTTTAATCAATAGTGTCTACTGAAAAGATTTATTTTAAAACCAAGAAACCAACGAAGATTTGATTCCCTAATTACGACGAACTACATACCGATATCCGCTTAACTGATATTTAATTTAGATCTAATTTTAGTTTTACTTTTCCCCCAAACAATCAAAGTATCATCCACCTTAGCTTTACGAAGTAACCTTAGAAAACGGTATATCGATTCATAAGTCCCTGTGGGATCGATATCTTTTAAAACTACGCGATAGAACTGTGCACTTGCAGTTAGTACCCCAAATCGACTCATAAAGTCGCGATCATAACTTCATTTAGAATGAGGAATGTCCAAGATATACATGAATGACCTTGGATCCTGATATTTTATATTTGATTTTTGTGTGATGTCCCACTTTAGGTGGGAATTCCATGCATGGGATAATGCATGGGATGTATGCAGATATGCAATTTGTTGGGGATATTTGGTTGTGCATGTAGGAATGCTAATGATTTTCATCTTATTGAAATTTTCATTTTGTGGGAGTATTATGCATGAGTATGTTGATGACTGGTACGACTGTGTGTTTTTTAATTTTCTATTTGGTAGGAAAACCATTTATGAATGATTTATATGATGCATGTTAGAATGCAAATGGGTAATTGGATATGCCCTGGTTAAGACGTTTTTGCTTTGGGGTATGATGCCAATAGTGTGGATTTTTGTTATTGGGGTGATCAATGAAGATCAAGTTTTGATGCCCCTACTAGGTGGTTTTGGGAATATATTTGGGTTGCTCCAAGTTACTGAAAGGTTCAGACTTCTCAACACGCGATACTCCATCCATGATTTATCAATGTTTCTGTTGGAAATGTAATGGAGCCTTGCCCCGGTTTGGCTATACCATGAGTATATTTATGAGAGGTATGAATTAGTAGTTGAAAGGAACATAACCATCTGCAAGCAGTCCTACACCTTTATGAAAAACGAGAATGAATCTTGGAGACTAAAGGATTCGTCCGCTTACTGTTTCAAAAGCAATTTTACTACTTTATTCAAACATGTGTTTTATTTTCTCCAATAATTTTAAAAGTGATGTTTATCAAAAATAAAAGGTGCTTTGCAAACAAACAGATAAAATACAAAAATGATTCGGGCACATTTTTGTTGAGAAAATATCTCTTTTATTGACTTGACCCTTAAATGGGCGATTGTACATAAAGATGCAATTCCTTAATGAGGTAATTGTTGTGCATAGAAACAAAATGGAAATGGAAATTGAGTTCTTATTGAGTTTCCACACTGTTATGATCTTTATGTTTTTGATAGTCCGAGCCCTTTGCTTTTGAAAAGTAAGGTAGATTGATTCTTTATCTTCGAGGGATATGTTAGACATCTGAAAGTACGACTCTTTGCCTTGGAATTAATGCCTAACTTTTGCCTAGACCGCCCTTTCGGGTTTTCGATCCACCGGGATACCCATTTTTGCCTGAGTCGCCCTTTCGGGTTTTCAACTCAACGGGTCAAATTCTTTTATTTTCATCCCTAATTTTTGTCTGGATCGCCCTTCTGGGTTTTCGATCCACCGGGATAGCCATTTTTGCCTAAATCTCCCTTTCAGGTTTTCGACTTAGCGGCTTTTATTATTCCATTTTTTTAGGCGAAGTACTTTTTAAGAGCATCAGTGTTGGTGGGAAGCGGAAACTCATCACCATCCATAGTAGCTAGAATCAGAGCGCCTCCGGAAAAGGCTCTAACCACCACAAATGGACCTTCATAATTTGGTGTCCATTTCCCTCTGGAGTCTTTGTGAATAAGCAAGATTTTCTTCAACACTAAATCTCCCTCTTGAAACACCCTAGGACGAACTTTCTTGTCGAATGCCTTTTTAAGACGCCTCTGATAGAGTTGACCGTGACCTAACGCTTTCAAGCGTTTCTCCTCAATAAGATTGAGCTCGTCGTACCTTGATTGAACTCATTCTTCCTCGTCTAGCTTAGCCTCCATCAAGACTCTCATCGAGGGGATATCTACTTCTATAGGGAGAACTGCTTCCATACCGTATACCAAGGAATAAGGGGTTGCCCCTGTTGAAGTTCGTACCGACGTGCGATAACCATGTAACGCAAAAGGTAACATCTCTTGCCAATCCTTGTATGTGACAACCATTTTTTGGATGATTTTCTTGATATTTTTATTCGCAGCCTCAACAACCCCATTCATCTTAGGTCGATAGGGTGACGAGTTGTGATGCTCGATCTTGAACGTTACGCATAACTCATCCATGGTCTTGTTGTTGAGATTGGACCCATTATCAGTGATGATTTTGTTGGGAATCCCATATCGACATATGATGTTATTTTTTAAGAAACGGGCGACTACGTGCTTTGTGACATTCGCAGAAGACGCGACTTCCACCCATTTGGTAAAGTAATCTATGGCCACCAAGATAAATATGTGTCCATTTGATGCTTTGGGTTCTATCATTCCAATCATGTTGATGCCCCACATAGAGAAAGACCATGGTGATGTTATGACATTCAACGGGGTAGGTGGTACATGTATTTTGTCAGCATAGATTTGGCTTTTGTAGCATGTTCTGGTGTAATGGTAACAGTCGGCCTCCATCGTCAACCAGTAGTAACCTGCCCTTAGGATTTTCTTTGCCATGGCATGCCCATTGGCGTGCGTACCGAAAGACCCTTCGTGTATGTCCCTCATAAGCTGATCAACTTCATGTTTGTCCACACACCTCAACAAAACCATGTCGTAGTTCTGCTTGTACAATACCTCTCCATTCAAGAGGAACTTTGATGCCAACCTCTGGAGGGTCCTTTTGTTAAGGCTGGAAGCCTCTGCCGGATATTCCCGCTTCTCCAAATACTGTTTGATATCAAAGAACCAGGGTTTACCATCTGGCTTTTCTGCTGTTGTCAGGCAATGAGTAGGTTCGTCAAAACGCCTAATTTCAATGTGAGGCTGATGGTTGGGCCATATTAATTTGTACATGGAAGCCAGAGTTGCTAAGGCATCTGCCATCTGATTCTCTTCTCGAGGAATATGAGAGAAAGTGATTTCGTCGAACTTTGGGAGTAGCTTCAGCATGTAATCTCGGTATGGAATTAGGTTAGCATGTCTTGTTTCCCAATCGCCTCTGATTTGATGTATGACTAGAGCGGAGTCCCCGAATACTTCTAGTATCTTGATATTCAACTCAATAGCTTCTCCCAACCCTAGTATGCAAGCTTCATACTCGACCATGTTATTTGTGCAGTTAAAACAGAGCTTTGCGGTGAACGGTAGATGGAAATTCTTGGGAGACATCAGTACTGCCCCAATTCCATGGCCTATTGCATTTGAGGCGCCATCAAACATGAGCGTCCAGCCTGGTTTTGGCTCAAGACTTTCCTCTAGTTCGGAGTCTTCAACATCCTTAACAGCCATGATGTTCTCATCTGGGAAGTCGAACTTCAAAGATTGGTAATCCTCCAGTGGTTGGTGAGCAAGATGATCTGCTAATATGCTTCCTTTGATCGCCTTTTATGCAACATATTGGATATCGTATTCTGACAACAACATCTGCCATCGGGCAATTCTACCAGTGAGAGATGGTTTCTCGAATATGTACTTGATGGGATCCATTTTAGATACCAACCAAGTCGTGTGAGTTAGCATGTACTGCCTGAGACGCTTAGCGGCCCATGCGAGTGCACAACAAGTCTTCTCGAGTAATGACTATCTGGTCTCATAATCATCAAATTTCTTGCTCAGATAATAGATGACATACTCTTTTCTACTAGTCTCATCTTGTTGTCCCAATACATAACCCATGGACTCTTCGAGCACGGTTAGATACATGATGAGAGGTCTCTCTTCTGTAGGGGGCATCAGAATCGGTGGCTCTTGCAAGTATTCTTTAATTTTATTGAAGGCTATTTGACAGTCATCGTTCCACTCTACGCCTTGATTCTTCCTCAGAAGCTTGAATATTGGTTTACATGTTGCAGTAAGGTGAGAGATAAATCTGGTGATGTAATTTAGCCTTCCCAAGAAACCACAAACCTCATCCTCAGTCCTTGGTGCAGGCATGTTCTGAATGGCTCGAACCTTGTCAAGATCTACTTCAATTCCCTTTTGGATTACAATGAAGCCTAAAAGCTTCCCAGATCGAACCCCAAATGTGCATTTGTTAGGATTAAGTCTCAACCTAAACTTCCTCAAACGAGCAAATAGTTTCCCCAGGTTAGTGATATGTTCTTCTTCTGTCTGGGATTTGGCAATCATGTCGTCAACATACACCTCAATCTCCTCATGAATCATGTCGTGAAAGAGAGTCACCATGGCGCGTTGATATGTTGCCCCATCGTTCTTTAATCCAAACGGCATTACTTTGTAACAAAAGGTGCCCCAAGGGGTAATGAATGTGGTCTTCTCCATGTCTTCGGGATTCATTTTAATTTGGTTGTATCCAGAGAAACCATCCATAAAGGAAAACACGGAGAACTGAGTTGTGTTATCCACCAATACATCAATGTGAGGTAATGGGAAATCGTCTTTGGGACTGGCTCTGTTCAAGTCTCGGTAGTCTACGCACATGCGTACTTTTCCATCTTTCTTTGGTACCGATACGATGTTGGCAACCCATTGTGGGTACTTAGCAACTTCCAGGAAACCAGCGTCGAACTGCTTTCTCACCTCTTCTCTGATCTTGAGAGCCATATCTGGTCGAGTTCTTCTTAGCTTTTATTTGACTGCAGAGCATTCTTCTTTGAGGGGAAGCTTGTGGGTCATGATATCAGTGTCTAATCCGGGCATGTCCTGGTATGACCAAGCAAACACGTCGTTATATTCGTGGAGGAGCTCTATTAGTCTTGTCTTCACTGCATCTTGAAGTGCGGCGCCTACCCTTACTTCTCTCTTGTCCTCTTCTGTTCCCAGATTGATAACTTCAACGTCCTCCTGGTGTGGTTGAATGACCTTCTCTTCTTGTCTGAGTAATCTGGCCAACTCTTCAGAGAGTTCGCAGTCTTCCCCCACTTCGTTTTCAGCTTGGTAGATTGGACAATCAAAATCATATTGGACCTTAGCAGTATCTACCAATGGTCTCGGTGGTGTTTCTGCATGTTATGATTTATGCAATTTATTTAGAAAGTGTGTGCATAAAAATTGATTCCATTTTTGTAAATAAGTAAAAACGAAAGGAAAGGAACAAAAATTTGGATGCAAATCGTCATTTCATTAATGATAAAAAAACTCTTGAAAAAGATAAAGGAGGCTCTACAACACGCCACTGTGCCTCGGGCAGAGCACAGGGTTTTGCCTAAAATAATAAAATTACTTTTGAAATATTTGGGGAACTTCCACAGCCTTCCAGTTTGTCAGCTCTTCATTAGGTGCGGCTTGTCGCATCCAGCTAGACACCCCCTCTTCGCGATCTCCATCACTGATCATCGCCACCTGCTTGCCAAAGATGTGGCTAGCGCTGGTGAATGTTTTCTCTACAGAAGGAATTTGTTCTTTGTCATGTTGGTTACCAGATTTATTTGATGACGGGTCGTATCCCAGGCCAAACTTGTCTCGTTTCTCTTTCACTTCCACCACTTTTCCCTAGTCTTGAGCATTTTCACTTTCCATAACAACCTTAGCTCCTTGCCACGAGGCCATGGATGGTCCTGATTTCGGGGTCTCCAATGTCTGTTGGATGGCCATCATATTTACCACTTCCAAGGATTGGAGTGGTGTTTCAGTTATCTCGCCATCCACCTCGATATATCGGAAAGATGTCAAGTGGCTAACCAAGATATCTTCCTCTCCCCCAATCACAATCATCTTGTCATTTATAATGAATTTCAGCTTTTGATGCAGAGTGGAGGTGACAGTGCCTGCAGAATGAATCCAGGGTCTCCCAAGTAGGAAACTATAACTGGGATGTATATCCATGACCTGGAACGTGATATTAAAAATAGTTGGACCTATCTTGGTTGGTAAGTCAACTTCTCCTATCACTTCTCGCATTGAGCCATCAAATGCATTTACGATTAGGGTGTTGGGCTTCATACTTATCCCTTCCATTGGCAGCTTTATCAAAGTTGTCTTCGGCATGACATTTAGTGAGGAACCTGTGTCTACTAACACCCTTGATAGTATAGTGTCTATGCATTTCATGGAGATATGCAAGGCCTTGTTATGGTTCTTTCCCTCGATCAACAATTCATCATCATTAAAACCCAAGAAATTCCCAGTGGTCACACAGGCTATCACATCGTCAAACTGTTCTATTGTTATGTCTTTCGTGATATGAGCGGCGCTCAATACCTTCAACAACGAATTTATGTGTGCTTCTGAGTTGAGTAGTAGAGATAACATGGAAAATTTTGAAGGTGTTTGATTTAGCTGGTCCACCACCTTATAATCGCTCTTCTTGATTATCCTCAGAAATTCCTCAGCCTCTTCACGAGTGACCGCAACTTTAGGAGACAGGTGCATGTCTTGCATTTCTTGATTAGGGACGGGGATCTGGACAACAGCTTCCTTCCCTTTAGTCTTTGGAGAAGTATCAACAGTTCTTGGCGTGAACACTCGGCCACTACGTGTTATTCCTGCTGGCCCCACAATTGAAGTGACATTTGGTTCGTTAATCATCAAAGGTAGGTCTTCCTGCCCCTGCTTAAAAGCTCTAGGTTGATATATCCACGGGACTGGCTTCTCATCTTTATATGTGAACGGTGTTGGAAACTCTATCACCAATGGGCTTATAGGTATTTCCACTTTAACCTCATCATAAGGGATGTCCACCACGGCTATCTCTTCCTGGTGCTTGCTCTTAACACGGCAATTTATCTGTAACTCGCCTCGATCCAACATTTGTTGTATAAAATTCCTCAACTCTTTATTACTCTCTTCAGCAACTAGCTCCTCCGGGATTAGAACACTCTTCAGCAACTGTGCTCCTATCCTGGTGATAGGGGTTTGAATCTCTTCAACCTTACAGATCAATTTGCCTTGATCACTCTCCTCAATGGCACTGACGGAAGCATCCTTATGCGTTGGCATAGGATTGGTGTTCACGTTCGGGCGTCTTAGAGTGAATGAGACGGCTTTCGCTTCGATCAAGTCTTCTCCAAGGTATGACCAGGTGCTCCCATGTGAAACTCACAATGGGCGTTAGCATCGTATCTGGGTGGATATGGAAAAATAGTCGGTTTTAACTCCCTTAATTTCAGAAGTCCCTCCTTTTGCAGATATGGGAATAGCTAGCTATAAGGTACTGGTAGAGGATCAAGTTGCCTTCTTGGAGGTCTTGGCTTGAATTGTCTTGGTGGTGCAGTGTTTTGTTGTTGATGATGTTGTTGATGATATGGTTGATACATTTGTTGTTACTGCATTGGCTGTTGATAAGGTATGGGTACCACAGCGGCGACTTGACCATATGAAGCTTGTTGCTTCCCTTTATAGTTTTTGGATATGGTGTTTGTTTCACCTTCTCTTTTCTTCGGGAAGCCTCCAGAATACTTTTTCGGTGCGCTAGGGACTGCCGCAGATCCTGGAATCTTTCCATCCCTCAACCCTTTCTCTATGCGATCTCCAATTGTGACAAGATGTGCGAAGTCGGACGCTGCACTACTCACCAATCTATCAAAGAATGGGTCCTTCAAGGTGTCTACAAATATTCCGGTCATTTCCTTTTCAGACAATGGTGGCTGTACCTGAGCAGCCAACTCTCTCCACCACTGGGCGTATTCTTTAAATGACTCACTTTCTTTCATAGCCATCCCTTGCAACTGCATTCGGTCGGGTGCCATATCCAAGTTATATTTGTACTGACGGAGAAATGCGTCAGCCAAATCCTCCCAGCTTTGAATTCGCCCTTGTTCTAAGCTCATGTACCATCTCAGAGATGCTCCACTTAGACTGTCTTGGAAACAGTGTACGAGTAGTTTGTCGTTTTCGGTATGAGCAACCATCTTCCTGAAGTACATTACCAGGTGACTTCTTGGACAAGTTTGTCCTTTGTATTTCTCGAAATCAAGAGTTTTAAATTTAGCCGGGATGGCTAAATTTGATACCAAGCGCATGTTCATGGCAGAGGTACCGAAGATATTGTTTCCTTCTATGGCTTTGATCTTCTTTTCTAGGGCACGAAGCCTATCTACAGCAGGATCTGGAAGTATCTTAGGCTTCGGTTGATCAGGCATATAGAAAGCATCGTACTGGTCGTCTCCAATTTCGGATCCATGATGAGTAGATGTATCAGAAGGTTCTGCATGATCCCCATCTCCTTTGCCTCCTATCGGTATCTGAACCAATCTCTTCTTGGTAGGGAAGTAACCCTCATCTTGGGGGTTCAGACCTGGCGTGCCATCATTCCTTTTTGCCCTAGCTTCTTCCTCCTCAATCCTCTCTCTTTGAGCAATTGCGAGCATTGTCTCAAACAGTTGATCCATTTTCTCTTGGATCATGTTGATGTCTGTCCTCATGGTAATTTGGTTAGCCTCAACTTGCTCTAACATCATCCTGTAGTTGCTTCGCGTCTCGTACCGGTGTTGATTAGTCAGTGTGGCTAGATAAAGGGTAAAAAGGTTGGGTAAGTTTTTTTGAATTTTTATGAAGCGTGATGCATAATGAAGATGCGAATGTCATGCGTATTTTATTTTTAGGGAATCATTCGAGTTTCATTAGCTGTTAGTAATTCGAAGAAACAAGAAATACTTAGAATAGCAATGATGGAGTAATTTTTAAACGTCATTCATTCAAGTACATAACATAGGAGTCCAAAAAGGTCATAGTTTAAAAATACATTTGTTGAAGGAAAAATATAAGATATAAGAAAATTAAACTGTTGGCTTTCTGGCTTGAAGCTCCTTTAGTTCCTCCTTGAATCTCTTCAGCAACCCTCTACAGAGTAGAATGAAACTGATTATGGCTGGAGGAGTGCTATCTTCCTTCAATTCTTCGATTGTGTCTCTTAACTTCCATGGTAATTCTTTAGCCGCCCAATTACAAAACCCCACTAGCCCATTGAGCTTTGCACGAAACTTATCCCTATCTCCTTGCAAGAAGTCTATGGTCTTCTTAAAGGATTCATAATCTTCAATCACATAGTCTCGCTCCTTCAACCATATGGAGCTGTCTTGGCGTAATGACTCTAGTTGGTTCTTCCAATAGTTGGCAGACTCTTTTGCGTCCCTTACTTCTCGACACTTCTCCTCCCATATCATGGGTGAAACTCTAGAAGCTTCAGTGGCTATATTCTTGAGTCGGCGCTCCTGCTCTACTTCATCCTTTGCATGACGAACAGAATTGGTGAGTTCTTTTATTTGAGCCCCAAGTGTATCCCTTATTGTCTTGTTTTCCTTCGTGGCTAGATTCCACCAACGCTCATTGTCTTGACATTCTTTCTGAGTTCGTCGTAGTTGACCCTTAAGAGTATCTAAACAATGGTCAGCTTGTTCTAACCCCACCTTGATCTTTTTCCTCTTATGCTCTTCCTTGTTGAACTTTTCCACATGTGCTTGAAGTTGTGCCTCTTTTCTCTCAAGCTCCCACTTCATGGTGTTTTTCTCATTGATGGTTTGTTGGATTTTTATCTGCAACTCTTCATTCTCTTTTTCTAACTTTGCCATGGTGGTCTTGAGTTCCTCCACTTCTTCAATAGGGACATGGGTGAGCTTAGGTTCAGGAAGAGGTACAGGTGTCCGAATGACAAATGGCATTTTGATCATCTCCATCCTTTCCTTTACCCACTGAAAATATGGTTCTTTTGTAATCCCATTTGCTCTCCCTAAATCAGCTTTCCCTTTTCGATTGACATTCTTCCAAGCCTTCTTGATTCATTGGAACAAGCTAGGATTCTCAACCCCAGAGTCAAGTAACAAGAAAGCTTACAAAGATTTCGCCTCTGGAGGACCTTCCATTGGGTAGCCAAGTTGTCTGAGTGATAGAACCGAGTTAGCATTCACACATCCGTGAGTTCAAATAAGTGGTAGATTAGGGAAATCCCCACAGCTAAATATGATGTCCATGTTGATGTATTCTTTGGAATACCAAGAGAGATCTTCTGATCGGAGTGATCCCAATCTCTGAGGCCAACTAACATCTGTCTTTTCAACCCAAGCACCTGTCTTCGGAAGATGTTCTAGAAACCACTGATATAATAAAGGAGCACAACAAGCAATCAATCCCTTCTTCTTAGTGTGCCTATGGCTTATGTAATAGTAAACATCAGCTAACAAGGTAGGTACTGGGTTTCCAGTAAGGAAAACACAAATGACAGCCATGTCTACGAAACCATCCATATTTGGGAACAGGACGACGCCATAGATGGGCAATGCAATAGCAGAGTAACAAGCATCCCAACTTTCTGCTTTCAATAGGGTATGAGCTCTTTCCAAGAGAAAATTTAGCGAAAATCATTTGGTATTCCCTTTGGTCTCTAGGTTAGCCTCTGCTTCCTTTTCCTCCATGTGAAGCATGCTAGCAATGATCTCAAGGGGCAAAAATTCATCTATCCCTTCAAATAGTGGCTTGTTCTTCATAGGAATCCTAACAAGACGCTCGAACTCCTCTAATGTTGGTGCTAGCTGGAAGTCTTGGAATGTGAAGCATCTTAAAGGTAGATCGTAGAATTGGGCCAAAGTGACTAAAGTTGTATGGTCCACTTGTTGATTAAGGATGCTGAGCAGATTGCCATAATTCTTCCCAAAGTTGATTCTGTATACCGGGTGCATATGAGAGACCAAGTCACGTAAGCTCCTTAGATCGGGATCTTTGAACTTGAAAGAGTAAATGTTTATTTTGCTTGATTCCATGTTTCTTGAATTCCTGCAACTCATGACACTCAGATTCCTTGGAAACAAAATAATATGAATGTTATGTTATGAATGATGTTATGCATGCCACAGGTAGGTCAATATACAGGTCGTGAGAGAAGATATCCTTGGTTACTAAACAAAACCCTTTTGGGAGGATGCTAAAGTTAAGAGGTTCCCAAAGTCATTAATCAATATTTAGGAAAGTTATTGTCATGACGAAAACTCATCTACAAATAACATCCTCAAACAGAGTCTCGTTTGGGTGAGGCCTTCGTATGGTCCCAAAGAGGAAGACTCCTAGTGGGTACATACTACACAACTCTCGAGTCCAAGGTTCTAATAAGGTGCTCAGAGTCATAGGTCGAGGTTAGGAATACTACTGTAAGGTAGTAATACGCCTAAGGGATCTCATCTAATTGGGGCTTTCGTATTAACCCAATAAGTCTGGGACTTTTCAGGTAGATACTACATAACCACCGGATATAATGGGTTAAAAGGTCCCTAGAGTCATTGATCCAACTTGAGAATACCATCGTCATGACGAAAACTCGTCGGGCAACAATATCTCAAGAGAATATCCTCTAGGAGGGGTCTCTGTATCTTCCTAACAAGGAAAACTCCTTGTGGGCTCCCACTACGCAACCACCAACTTAATCTTATGGTTTTTCTCAGGCTCGGGTAGAGAGCCTATCTCACAGAGCACCACTAACAGAGAGCCCCAAATAAGACATATTCAATAAATCACAATACAATAATCATGACAACATAATAATAACAGAATAAATAACAAACAGATAAAATTAACATACAATACATCAACTGAACTAAGTTAGGCTTCACTCTCTTTTGCTTGGAGCTAGTCCCCAGCAGAGTCGCCATCTGTCGCATCTCGAAAAATACGATTCCACGCGATGGTCGCGGAAAAAATTTATGTTCGAACAGAGTCGCCACCGAACTTTATTTATCCCAATGAAGGAATAGGAAAATATCGATAAAAACTTTAGGAAATGGAATAGTGGTCGTCGCAACCATATTCAGGTTCGGGAGTGGATTACGTAAGGGGAAGGTATTAGCACCCCTTACGTCCGTTGTACTCAACGGGAACCTTTTAGTTCTAATGTGCGTTTCGAGTATTAATTTATGTTTGTTTGTTATCTTTGGGTTATAAATATATTGAAAATAGAAATGGATGAGAACCTCAGAAAGGGAAAGGGGAGATTTTTTATTAGTGTGCTCGCGAAGATACAACAATCTCCTGCCTACGTATCCTTATGGTATAATAAGGAAATCAGAGCATTCGTAGTTCGGGGAACTACGGCTGGTTGGTGTTTTTTATGAACAATTGTTTAGGTCGCATCCTAAAGGCTAAAAATTGCCTTTTCTACTCTCGGCGGAGGCTTAAGCATTGGTTTGTTATGCGCATTAGAAAGGATTAAATGGTGTTCTTTTGAAAAGAGTTTTGGTCACACGGGGGTGATAAGTTGGATTAATATGTTGGATGTTTCGATTGGTTGAGATGTTTTTGGTTGGATGACAATCACTCGGATAGTTGAGTAAGACAACTCGTATCCTAACAGTCGGGAAAGGGAATAGAAGACTCTAGACCACTTTCTTTTTCATCCTTAATTATAGGAAGGATTTGGTAATAATTAAGGTGTTTTGAATGGATGACGAATACTCGGATAATCGAGTAAGATAACTCGTACCCTAATAATCGGGAAAGGGAATAGAAGACTCTATACCACTTTCTGTTTCATCTGAGTATTTATGAAAATAAGGTTGTATATGGTTGATGTATCTTAGAATGAACTAAAAGTGCTCGAATGGCTAAGTAAGACAACTTATATCCAAGCATTTGAAGAGAGGAATCGAAGGCTCAAGACCATCTCCTTTTTCGTACAGTTTGTTATGAAAATGATTTGATTAAGTTGTATGTTTGTGGAAAAATGACAATTGTTCGACTGACCGAGTAAGAGAACTCGTATTCAACCAATTGAGGAGAGAAGTTGAAGACTCAAAGTCAACTCCCTTTTCATTTAGCTTGATATGAAAATATTTGGATTTAATCGGGGTTTGGATATTTGTAAAGGAACGACAACTTTTTGACTAATCAAGTAAGAGAACTTGTATTCAAATAGTCGAGGAGAACACTTAAAGACTCAAAGTCATCTCCCTTTTTATTTCTTATTGTAGAAGAATTTGATTTATCTGTGCTTAGGTGGATTAGAAACGAAGATTGTTTGATTAATCGAGTACAAGAGTTAGTGTTTAAATAATCAAGGAGAGGAGTTGAAAACTCAAAACCATTTCCTTTTTTATTCCCAAGTGAAATAACATTTAATTGTGATCAGGTATTTTAATTCTTAATAAAGAATACTCGATGTTGGAACGAGATTTTAAATTTGTATTTTGTGAATGAATTGAATTTATTTAGTGAATAGTTCATCTAATCGATTAATAAAAACTGAATATGTCTCATTGTAAGAAGGCCCAAGAGTAAGCCATGTGAGGTTGATGGCGATGCTTTTACAAGCGATCGACTTACAACGGTGTTTTGAAAATGGGCTCGACTTTGAATCGAGAAACACGTGATTTATTTTTGAAATTGGTTTGAATGATTTTAAATCGGTGAAATCGACATAATCTTCTCACAATTATAACATGTTATCCATATGCACTCAAGACTCGGTATAAATAAATAAATACAAAATAATCATGCACATACACTCCACAAAAATAAACAATTATCTAAATTATAAGTGATATTAATAATATAATTAATTAATTAAATATTTAATAGATTATTTGATTAAATAATAAGTAATTAAATAATAATAATAATAATAATATAAACAAATAATTAAATAACTATTATTAGGTGTTAATAATAATAATAACAATATATATAATTTTGAAAGAATAGAAAATAAATAGAAATAAATAAAATGAAAGTAAATAAAATACTTAAATATTGTAAAATAATTAAACAACTATCATTAGGAATTAAACTATTTAATATATATATATATATATATATATATATATATATATATATATATATATATATATATATATATATATATATATATATGTAAAATATATATATATAAAAAAATAACAACTAAAAAAAATAAAGAAAATGGGTTGGTAGTGGGGAAGGCCCAACTCTGGGCGCTGCTAAACAAAAAGAAGGGGGGTTTTAAATAGAAAAAAGTCTTTGGGCCCAACCTGAGTTGACCCAAAACGGAACCATCCAGGCCTTAAAGGATTGGTCAAACGTTGACCTCCTATGGAGATGTCTGGACCACTGGATCAGGAGACTTTGACCCGGTCAACAAATCATAGGGGAAAGCCTGAGCAGGTGCATCAGCATATGGTGGGGGATCCACACAGGATCCCCTGGTTGACTCAGAAGTCAACAAATATGTGGCGCCTCTTGGAGATGCTACTTGGCGCTCATGCAGCAGCCTTCTCCACCACATAAAAACAAACATTTGAGTGAGAGAGAGAGCCATTTGCTCACTCTCGTTCTCTCTCTTCAAAAGCAAAGCCAAATTTGCTCTGTAACTCTTCCTTCTTGCTCCGCCACACGCCATGGCCACCACTTGCCGGAGAAGACGGTGGAGATCGACCGACCGCGGCGACGCCGCCTTCTTCTCCGGCGACCTCCAACCCTAACCCTAAACATCCAAACACATACCCCACCTCATTTTTGCTTCTAAATCCAAATCCAACCTTGTTTCTCCCAAAATCTTCATCAAATGGCCGGATCGGCACCAAAAGAAAAAATAAAAACCTAAACCCTAACTCAAACTCTCTCTCTCTCTCTCTCTCTCTCTCTCTCTCTCTCTCTCTCTCGCGCGCGCGCGCGCGCGGCCAAACGAATCCCTAGTTCGTTCCAAACCCAAATAAATCTAAACACGATCCTACCAACAGTTGAAAACCCTAAACCTAAACCTGAAATCAAACCTTTTATAGTCATGCTTGGAAGAAATTAATATGGGGGTTTCAATCAGCATGGAGAGACGACGACGATAGTCCAAAGATTTGAACGAGAATGGAAAAAATTATTTGGTTGAGGTTGATCGCAGGCGACGCTTCCCTGTTGTATTCGAGATAAGTCATTTCGTCCTCTTCTTCGTCTTCCTCTTTCTTTGGTCTGGATGCTATTGTTCTGTTTTCGTTCTTTTGATTTCCAAAAAAATGTTTGTTTTCTTGTTTAGGTTTTGATGTTAGAAAAATATTTTTGATAACTTCTCTTTGGATTCTCCCAAAACGTTTGTGTTACTGTTAATTTGTTGTTGTTATATATATGATGAATGCTTAGGTTCTTGAGATAACTTGTTAAGTTATCTTTTTTCCAGATTTTATGGGATGATTGTTTTGTGGATTTAGAGTTGTCTGGATTGGATAATGGAATGTGTTCTTGGGCGTTTACTTTGGTTCACTATGCAAAATATCAATATGTTCATTTTATCAATTGTTTTTCAGTTTTTCATGAGTGCTTATTTGATAAGCCCTTTTAATCCTTGAGTTGGTTTTGCAGGTTTGTAAAAGGTGAATAGATGTTGATTGAAAGGGGGCATGCGCCTGTTTTGGGAAAATGGATTTGGGGCGCTGCAATTTCAACAAAAGTTCTGGAAAAGCCTTTGCAAGTTTGCTGCTTCAAACTGCTGTATTTACAGCTTATTCTACTTTTTTTCAAATTTCTTTTAAAAGTTATTTCTGATGTAACAGAACTTTTGGATAAAGTGTTGTGTAACTTTTGGACTATGTAAAATCTTGTAAGCCTTTGAATTATTTGTAACATCTTTAGACTTTTTAAAATTTAATTGATCAATTAATCTCTTTTTTTTAAAACACTTAAACTTTGTCTTAATTATTTTACTTGTATTAAACCAAAATGCTTAAACTTTAACTCAAACTAAAAAATGGATTGGACCATACTAATCAAATTGGACTTTTAACTTGGTCAACTTTAGCACATTAATATTAACCAAAATAAAATGTGACAAAAGATCTAAAATAAAACATGCCACAAAAAATATTGCAATTTCAAACTTTGATCATAAAAACCAACAAATACACATACATGTGGTAACTTGATCTAAACCAACATACGCATACTTAAAAAAATGCAATTTTAGTTTAAGGATTTATGAATTGTTTAGAAACTTGGCACATATATTTGGGATATGAAAATGAGCTTAATATAATCATGTCTCTTAATACTTACTGATAATCAAATGGACTTTGGATCAGTGATGTAAAAAGATTTGAACCACACTTTGCAATATTAATCATGGACATATTTATGTGAATGGACCTTTTTAAAAACCAAGAGTTCTCATGGATAAACCAAAATGGACCTTGTTAACCAAAAATGCACATACCATCCCATGCTTCAGTAATAGCAGTAAGAGACAAATGCAGCAGATGTCTTCTTAAGGATCTCAGCAGATGAAAATGTCATTGAAGACTTGATGTCTCCAAGGGCTGAGAAACCCTAAAATAGAACCTATGTCTTAATAAAATTCATGTCTTATAACATTGGGTAGTGAGTGCTGGTTGAAGATTTTTCCTTACCCGGACAAAATTGGGGTATGACAATTACTTTTTGCAATTTCTCTTTTGAAATTTTATACCCGGGTGCAATTTGAGCCAAGTCGTTAGCCACTTGATTTTCCAATCGAGGTATGTGTCGAATACTAGCCATCTCAAATCTTCTCAACAATCGACTGGCTATTACGAAGTACATGATGAGATTCTCTTTAACACATTTGTACTCTTTTGTGATCTGTTTTATAACTTACTCCGAGTTACCCATCATCTCGACTCGAGTTTCCCCCAATTCCAACAATATCTCAAGTCTGGCTATCAAAGCTTCATATTCAACCTCATTGTTTGAGCAAAGGCTTTCCATTTTATACTTGAATTTTGTTGGAATTTTATTAGGAGAAATAATTAGAACTCCTATGAATGTCTCGTCTTTGTGACTAGACCCATCGAAGTATAACTTCCAGAGCTCTAATTCGAGATAAGCCACTGCGTTGTCAGTTATAGAGTGGTCGACTATAAAGTCTGCTACCACTTGTCCCTTAACAGCTTTTAAGGGCATGTTGTAACACCTCAAAATTTGCCCTCCTCTCTTGGGACTAGCTTAGCATATTGCATTTCATTTTATAGGACATTAGTCATTTCATATTGCATATCATGTGAAAATAAACAAGTCATCCTCCTAAGTCTTTCTCAGAGGATAGAGAGGTTGAGAGATTCATGCCTGAGGATCTCATGGATTGATCACTAGCCATCTGTGGGTTTGTGCTTCAATTAGGGTTTCTTGGTCCCTCAAGGAGTTTGAGCATTATCTTATTGGCAATGGTACATCATCATCATCATGGTTATGTCATCCTCAAAGGCTCATTGTTTATGCTCAGATTCTTTGGGATTAGGGTTTTGACCTCTGGTCAACCCTAATCAGTTGCATTCTACGAGTCAGGGATTTTCAAGGAGATGAGGTCTTTCTTGAGAAGGAGATCATCATATTGATTTTATTGAGCTTGTACAAGCTAGGGTTCATTTTGGTGCCATTTCATCAAGTGGTTGAAGCTCAAAGTCATCTGAGCATGTTCAAGTCATCTGTCAATCAGAAAGTCAACAGAAAGTCAACTGAGGGCTAGGAGGTGGAGAAATGAGTTTCAACATCTCATTCATGTTCAAAAGAGGCTTATTAATCATGTCAAATGCATATCTTGAAGAATTTGAGGTCAGATCAAAACTTTCCAAAAATGGAAAGTGACCTATAATTGAAAGTTTCCAAAAATGGAAAGTTTTTGGTTCAAATTCACCTTGAACTTGCATCATCAAAGAAGCTTCAAATGAATTTTTTCCCAACATGAAAGTTGAAGATCTCTCTCTCCCATTTCCAAAAAGTCCAAGATCATGAGCATCTGATGAAGGGTTGAAGAGATATGGTCAAATCATTGCCAAGTGTACATGGAACTTCAAATGGCCATAACTTTTGATTCACAACTCCAATTTGAGTGGCTCTTCTTGCATTTTTTTTCTCATGGCATGCAGTTTCCAAAACATTCATCACATTGCATGAATTTCCATCATATGATAATTTGCTATTTCAAGTCAATTTTGGAGGGAAAATGGCCAATTTGAAATTGGTGCATTGTATGGACCAAATGTCATTGCTAACATGTGCATGGGAAGATTTTGAGTGAAAATGAGCTCCCATATGGCACTGTTCATGCATGCATTAGCCATGCACCACCAATTTTCAAGTTTTGGTCATAACACCTTATCTTGATTAAATTTAACTAAACTTTGCTTAATTTTGATTAAGAGTGGATTAAGACTTCATATATATTCATAATCATAACAGAATTTGTGAGAATTCTAGATCTAGATCTCAAAATTTTCTCTCCCTCCAAAATTTTCTCCTAATCATAATTCAAATTTTCATCACATAACATACCAATTTTCTTCCATATTCTTGTTCCTTGGTGTGGATTTAGCATAGATCAAGCATTGGATCTTCAAGATTGGACCAGAATTGTGCATGTGGAGCTCAAGAACATAACCGTGGCATTTGAGATTTTAGCAATATCTACACGTTTCCAAGCCTCAAATTCTTCATAAAGCTTCATCACAAGTGGTTAGGAGTGGATTTGCATGCTTGCTTGGCCTTGGATCTGCAGAATTCAGAAACTGTTCTTCAAGAGTTCAAATTTTCGCATCTTTTAATTCTTGTTTTTATGTGCCTAGTGTTGTAGATCTTTACTCCCTGATCATTCTGATATAAAGAACATAAAAAATGATGCATTATTCATGAAGTTGTGGTTGATTAAAGTTTGATACATCAAAATGTTTTTGCTCGATTTGATTTATACATAAGGAATTGGCATGAATTAATGGTGGATTTGAGTTCCTTAGGTCAAGACGAATCCAATGATGTAAAAAAATTTGAAATCTGGAAAATTCTGGGAAAATCTGGAAAAATGTTTGAACATTCATGTACTGTTCATCTTCATCTTCGTGAGGAAGATGAAGATCTTCATGCTAGCGTCCGTTTTTCCGTCGCTAAGTGATGCGCTAGGGTTTTACTTTGAACGACGTCGTTTTGTGTTGTGGCGTGCTCATTCAAATCTGGACCGGCTTCGATTCTGGCCGAGAGCACTTTTTTCAAATTGCTTCATCAATTATGCTTTTCCCTCCAAATTACATGCTATGTGCTTCCTTTGATTTTTATTTCTTCTTCCAACTTCAAAAATTCACAATAAATTGAAAAATGATCCAAAAAATGCCTGGTTTTTTGCTACTTGTTCCTTAGAATGTCTAGAATTTTAT
Organism: Lathyrus oleraceus; assembly: GCF_024323335.1. Classification (NCBI taxonomy): domain Eukaryota; kingdom Viridiplantae; phylum Streptophyta; class Magnoliopsida; order Fabales; family Fabaceae; genus Lathyrus; species Lathyrus oleraceus. The sequence continues at coordinate 361,319,251 of NC_066585.1, read as the reverse complement.
GGTATAAAATTCTGAAGTTGTGCATGGCTGGATTTTGGATTGTGCTAGAATATGTGATCATATGTGCATTTGTGACCTTGCTCCATTCATCTTATTGTGAAATGCTTGATTTTAATCCAATGGACATGAAATTTTGTATGATGGTTCTTAACATGTTGATGGATGTTTTGGTTTTGGTTTGACATTTTTTCCATGTGTCGTTTATGTTTTATGTACATGTTAACATGGTGTGACAATTTGTGTCACACATTTGGTTGATCAACTTATGAAATTTAATTTCCATATCAAATGATCTTTGTTGGTTCTGATTTTTTGTATGATGATCATGTTGGACGTGTTGAGTGCTCATGAATTTTTCCAGAATTATTTGAATCATTTCTGTTTTGATTTGGAATTTTCATTCTCAATGTCCAAATGTATGCTTTGAAATTGTCTTTGACTTCCCTTGCTTATTACATGGACTTGCTAGATGATTTTGTTTTGGTCCTTTTTAGGACATGTTAATATGTGTTTGAAGTTGCATTGTGTTGAATTTTAGCTCCTGTTTTGAATTTTTCTTCACCTTTGACCCTAGGCTTTGACCTAGTGGTTTGGACTTACATTTGAGTTGTGAATTTCAGGATCAAGTATGCATCTCCATGGTTGATGTTGCTTCATCATTTGAATGTTGATGTTTGCTATTGATTGCTAACATTTGTTTGTTTTGTAGGCTTTGATGATAATTCACTTGAGTTTGCCTTATGGTTTACTCATAGTGCATGTTGGATTGTCTGTGTGTTGATGACTGTTGTCTGTTTGTCTGAACACTGTACTGATTTGTTTAGTTGTTTACACAGGTACCTAAGTTGCTTTAAGTTCATTTGAACTTTGCTTTGCTTTGCTTATGGTTGGCATACCACTTAGGTATAATCCCTATTCTTCATGTAGTTTGGAAGACCTGTCATGTTACTTTGGCAGGCACCTGTCTGAAGCCCTCCTTAAGAGGCAATGTTTGTGGTTGTTTATCTTTGTGCCTTGTACATATAAAGACCTCCTAAGTGAAGAGGCATCGGCAGATAAAAGGGATGTGCAATCCATCCCCTGCTATTCAGTTGTGTCATTCATCCTGCTCACACCATGTGTTGATGCACTTTGAATAAGAACCCACGATCTTGTTGTGTCAGTCATGTGGAGTAGAGCCCCACATTCTGGACTCCCACACTTTCATTGTCTGAAGCTCTCCCAGGCCAGGGATAAGAGCTGTGAGGTCTTACCCTCACTTCCCATTTCATCTACTTCACCCTAACTCTCAATGTTAGGGTTAAGAGCAAATAACACCCTTTTCCAGTTGGCTTGTTTGTCGAGGTTGACATGACCCCTTGACTAAAGCCCAACCTTGTGTGAGCCAATTGTTTGCATATAGTGTGTGATACTTGTGCTTGTAATTACTCATGTGCTGTTTAGGCTAGCTTGCTTCCTGTGCAAGTTAGGATTAGAGACCTCAACATAGGGATCGTATGCATCACAACTTCTAGGCTCGAGTCGTAGTCTCCCTAGTAGTCTGTTATCTCCCTAGTCTCTGGTTTAGGAGAGAGTTTCTCCCCTGTTAAGGGGAACTACATTGCCCTGATCCTCATACCAGATGAGGTACGTAGGCAGGAGATCGTGCGAGATCTCTCCGGGCACCCCTTTTCTTTTTTGCGTGTGTTTTGCTTGACAGCTATCAGGCTCGAGTTCCCTACTCCCTGTTAGTCTGTGTGTTTACCATTCTTCTTTTTCAACCCTTCTGCTTTGTTGTGTGTGTGGAGTCTGACGTAAGTCCAGCGATTGGCAGTCGGTTTCCTGTGTTTGTTTGCTTGGAGTCTGACGTAAGTCCAGCGATTGGCAGTCGGTTTCCTGGTTGTGTTTATTTGCTTGGAGTCTGACGTAAGTCCAGCGATTGGCAGTCGGTTTCCTGTGTGTGTTTGCTTGGAGTCTGATGTAAGTCCAGCGATTGGCATTCGGTTTCCCGTTTGTTTGTTGTGTGCTTGGAGTCTAATGTAAGTCCAGCGATTGGCATTCGGTTTCCTTGTTTGGGTTTGTTGCTTGGAGTCGGACGTAAGACCAGCCATTGGCAGTCTGTTTCCATTTGTGTGTTTGTTTTGACGTCTCAGCGTCTGTGCGTGTGTTTTGTTTCGGCGTGCGTTAGTCGAACTACGGTAGCTCTGATTCTCATTCCAGATGAGATACGTAGGCATAGGATGCGATATCCTAGCGAGCCCGTTTCCCGTTTTCCCTGAACTACGTTGATTCTGATGTTTGTTTCTAACAAACTACGTAGGCCCAGGATGCGATATCCTGCCGAGTCCTCTTCCTCCATCCTCCTCCGCCTGTTTATTCCAGTGTGTGTGCATTCTTTGAGCAGTTTCCTTCAGCAACCTTAATCTTTCCTTCTGAGCATGGATCCCGTCGAGTACGACGGACGTGAGGGGTGCTAATACCTTCCCCTTGCGTAACCGACTCCCGATCCTTGCAATCTCCGGTCGTAAGACCATTTCCTTTCCAGGTTTACTTCGAGCGTTTCCTTTCCCTCTTTTCGGATAAATAACTCATGGTGGCGGCTCTGTTTGTTTGCTTTTGCCCGCCGGTTGTTTTTCGCGGATGCGACACATGTAAGTTAGGGCATATTCAGTTAAAGCTAGTGCCCATTTTCCAATTCGATTGTGCAAAATTGGCTTAGACAACATATGTTTAATAACATTGAAATGAGATGAAACATAAACGTCAACAAGTTTTATATAATGCTTCAACTTCGTCCAAGAAAAATACAAACATAAACACAATTTTTCGACTAGGCTATACCTAGTTTCTGCATCATTTTAAAACCCTACTGAGGTAGTAAATGGCTCTTTCGACACCATTATCACCCTCCTTAGCCAACATGCTCCCTAAAGTTTTGTCAGATGCAGATATGTACAACCTCATACTCCTATTCATGCAAGGCGGTGTCAGAATCGGTGGATGACTCAGATATTCTTTGATCCTATCGAAAGATTCTTTCTGAGCTTGTACCCATTCAAAGCCTTCCTTGTTGAGTAGAAGCAGAGGTGAGAAGGTTTGCGTTTTTCCGCTGAGGTTCGAGATGAACCTCCTCAAGAAATTGATCTTGCCTAGCAATGACTGCAATTCCTTCTTAGTTGGTGGCGTTTTCGCCTCCATTATGGCCTTGGTCTTGTTCTGGTTTATTTTGATTACTTTTTTGTGGACCATAAAGCCTAAGAAATCTCCCTCCTGCACACAAAACGCACATTTGAGAGGGTTCATTCTCTCACCATGTCTTCTCATCCTTTCAAAAGATAGTCGAAGATGGTCCAAATGGTGCTTCCCTAAAACAGACTTAACAACAATATCATCAATGTAGATTTGCATAAAAGTCTCTATGATATCACGGAAGATAGAATTCATTGCTCTTTGGTATGTTGCCCTAGCATTTTTTAGACCAAAAGGCACGACTACCCATTCATAGGTGCCTAAGGCTCCAGGGAATTGAAACGTTGTTTGGGGGACATCTTCTTCAGCAATGAATATCTGATTATATCCAAAATAGCCATCACGCATGCTAAGATACTCATGGCCCGCAGAAGAATCGACTAACATCTCCGCAACAGGCATTGAATATTCATCCTTCGGGGTTGCAGTATTTAGGTCCCTAAAATCTGTACAAACCCTCAAAGGACCATTTTTCTTAGTGACAGGTACAATATTCGCCAACCATTCGGCGTACCTGGTCGTACGGATGAATTTACAACGAAGAAGCCTTTTGACCTCCTCTTTGATTTTTGAGAGAACTTCAGGTGCAAATCGCCTTAGATTTTGCTTGATGGGCTTCCTCCCAGGCTTGATTGAAAACCTCATTTCGACCAGATCTCTGCTCAAACCAGGCATCTCATTGTAATCTCATGCAAAACAGTCCTTAAACTCCTTCAGTAGTTGGATTACTTCGACTTTGAGTTGAGGGCTAATATTGGCACTGATGTAAGTTGGCCTTTTGCTAACCCCTCTCCTAAGTCGATTTCTTCAAGTGGATCTTGAGCTAGCATCCTGATGTTTGTTTCCAGTGGATCCTTCTCGAATCCCAAAGGCTCGTCATCGTAGATGGTGTCGAGCCTCTGGCCTTCAGCTTCCCTCTGAACTTTATCAGGTGGTTCTGGATCAAAGTCCTTACCAGGACCTTTTTGGTGAAGTTCCTTGTTGGCTTCGACAACCAAATGTTTGTCTTCAGCCTCCAAGGCCGCTTGCTGTTTGTTTTCGGCTATGTAAGTCGAAATTCTTTTTAGTTCTTCGAACTCAATCATCATCACATAATTCGCTCCCCCAACCTGTTGGGTTGACTCATGACGTTCCTATGTACCCAAAATCATCTTCGCCCACCACTTCACCATCCCATTGAAAACCATTGGTGGGGTGTAGATATAAAGAGCAGTATGCATTATCGTCAGGAATGAATGCAAAGCTAGCCATATCACATGGAGCAATATTTGCCAAATGTTTGTCAAACTGGCGTTTGTCGACATGATTGATTGGAGTCTTGAAGTAGCCCTGGTCTGCTTCTACATTCTTCACAATACCGTCCGGTCTCCAGATGGTGATTCTCTGGTGCATGGAGGATGGTACATCTCAAACTCCATGTATCCATTCACGTCCAAGTAGCAAGTTATAGTTGGCATTTATCTCCACAATCATGAACATCGTTGATCTGGTGACAGTTCCCACTGTTAGCTCGACCTGGATTACCCCGAGGGTGGTACCCATCTTTCCTTCATAGTTGGAAAGTACCATATTATGGGGCTTGACATCCGTGTCATATTTACCTATTTTCCTCAAAATGTGATACGACATCAGGTTCACCGTTGCGCCGCAATCTACCAAAATCTTATTAATTGGGATATCTTCGACCTTCCCAGTAATAAAGAGAGGCTTGAGATGGATCTTCATAGCCTCATCCGGTCACTCGAAGAAATCATTTTGTTCCTCCACGCAACCATTGTTCATTACGTAATAGCACACTAGTTTTTGAGCGGCCATTTCCATTTCTATGATATTGTCAGTATCCTCGACCTCAGTTATCTGGTCAAATTCTCTAGGGAGCACTGATACCATATTAACTCTAATATTCATTAAAGGCTCCGACCTAGAGTCGAAATCATCTTGAGAATTTCGTCTTCTGCTACCGCTCGATCATATTTTTCTTTGTCCGCCTCTTCTTGAGCGGTAAGCTTACTCTCGACAAATCTTAAATCCTATTTCTCCTTCTTTCTGGAAGGCACGTTAGTGCTGAATTCAGCGTTTTCTTTTTCTCCAATCTCCCTTTGCACCTTTATCCTTCTCCGTTCCCTCATCCATGGGGACCTTGTCATGGGGTTCTTCCCCTTGTAGTTCTCAGAGATGTGGGTTGGTTTCCTGGAAGCCTGGAACTCTTTATGGTAGGACAATGACGAACCTCTGTCTACTTCGAAGTTCTTCCATTTTCCTTGGCCACGCTTTCTACCATCGACTAGCTTCACCCATTTTTCGTCAGAAGCCTCTGCAGTGGGTTTGAAGGAGGTAGGTTTGGCAACAGGACCCCTTTGTCTTGTCCCATCAAGCTTCACCAGAGTTCTGCTTGGGTCAAGATACCTCATAGGATTGAAAGCTCTTCTAGGCCCACAAACCCATTGGTCTTGAGGGGCTCCCTAATCTCATCTGTCTTTTGCCTTCCTGATTCCCTCAAGATTGTGCGCCACTTTTTTGTCGAACACGACACTGCATCGAGGGAATAACACGACTTCTGATTTCTTCCCTTGGCACCTATGGAGGAAAACCATAAGAGTTTCCTCTTTATTTGGGAAGGAAAATTTGTTATATTCTTCTTGTCGATGCTCGTCGTCGACTTCCATGGAAGTTTCCTGTGAGACTTCGATCATGTTGACCTCCATGTTGACATCTTCAGTGATGGCCAGATTATGGAATTTTGTCTGAAGGCTCTCAGCCGCCTTATCTATTTGTGTGAAACTATCAGCAGTCTCTTTGGTCACCATCATCAAATTGGAAACTTCAGTGACTCCAGGGTCAAAACCGTCAGTGGTTCCGTTTGCGAAGCTTTCAGTAGCCTCTTGGACAAAATGCTTGAGGAACTCCTGGGCAATGTACTCAGAGACCCTGGCCATGATAACCTTGTTAACAAAATCCTCAGTAACTTCGGCCATGTTTATGGTGTTGTTGAAGTCATCAGTAACTTCGACCATATTTACATCATTTGGCTCTGTGTAGTGAGCGTCAGCTACTTGCAAAGGGTCAGAGTCAATCTTTATCTAGCTTCTGGGTTTCTCTCCGAATTTGAGTCTTCCCTCCTGAATAGCATTATGGACAAGATCCTTGGAAAGAAAACATTGAGACGTTTTATGACCCAGGAAATTATGGTACTTACAAAAACCTTTTTTCTTTCTTTGTTCTAAAGGAGGCATTTTAGCACCAGGAGGCACTATCATTTAGCCATCCTTAACTAACAAGTCGAAAACTTTGTCACATTTTGTAATGTCGAACGTGTAAGTTTTCTTAGGAAATTTATCATTCTTTTCTGGTTCGATAGGGTTTTTTCCATTCTAAGGAGCTAAGACCTTACAGGAATAGGGAGGGCCTTGTTTTAGTTCAGCAAGGTCGATCTCGCTTTTGTCGAAGCTCGAAGGCTCATCATATGGTCCTTCGTTATCTTCATTAAAATAGACGTAGGCTACTCTCTTATTCCTATTTGCTCTAGCTTTTTCTTCCTTCAAACACTCTAGTTGTCGAACCTTATCAACCAGTTGGGTTATATCCCTCAAGTATTGGGTGTCAAACTCCTTCCTAATGGAATAATCCAGGCCTCCATCAGCCATTTTGACCAACTCGTGTTTTGGAACTTGCGTAAAACATCTAGCTTTTAATAAGAGGAATATATTCAAACAGTCATCAATTGGCTCAGTAAACTTTCGCTTGATACTAGCCAACTCTTTTAAACTAATTTTCGTATGTCCCATGTAAAACTGCTCATGGAACATTCTTTCCAACTGACTCCAAGTGTGAATCGAACTTTGTGGCAAGGTTGTAAACCACGTGAAGGCATTATTTGTGAGAGAACTTGGAAAGTACTTTATCCTAAGGTTTTCGTTGTTTGAAATTTCTCATACCTCTATTAAATACCTAGCCACATGTTCGACAATGGATTCAATAGTATCCCTAGAAAACTTAGTGAATTTTGGGACCTTCCATCTAGGGGGTAAGTTTTACTGGAGGATATACTCTGAGAGTGGTGACGTATAGTTTGGCCTTCGAAGGCCAAAGTTTGCTCTGTTTCGAGCCATGATTTTTCCGACCATGGCTGCCAGATTATTATCTGCTGCCATATCATCGTGTCGCATTTGTTGTATGAGGTTATCAGCATTTTGATTCCTATTTACCAATTCTATCCTTGGTTCTTCCTCTATTCGACCTTGTGGTTGGTTTCTAGGGGTTTCGACCCTATGTTGTTTGACCGCTCCTCCCAGGTTTGCCACGTTCGCCTCGGTGTGTCTCTTTAGTTCTGTTGAACTTGGTTAATGGTAGGATCCTCCTCGAAGGCTACCCCCTGGTTTTTTACCATGTAATCTCTTTGTGGATGTCAGTGAGGCTTAGGCACACCAAAGAAGTTAGCCAAGCGCGTCATCTGCGCTGCCATTTGTCGGTTGTACTGGGTAGTATCCTGGATTAGAGGATTAAGGATTGTCCCCATAGTTTGGCCCAACATCTGGACCATGTCATGGTTACTCTCATCCATTTACTGTCTAATGAATGTAGTAGAGTTATTCGTCAAATTTGGCATACGGGTAGAATATCCCATTCCTAAAGACTGACTATTTCGAGCCATGTTCACCCCAGAACTTGCTTCCTGTAACGGCGAAGTCATCACAAGTTCTAAAATATTGGAGGGGAGCTTTGTAAGTTTGCCACCGTCAAAGTTGGCATTCAATAGGGTTGATCTCGACCACTTAATGGAATCGAAAACCCTGGAGGCATAAAAGGTCTAAACACAGAAGTCCCTATAGGTGGGGGAGTTTGTGAAGGGCCCATTGACCCAGTAAAATTCAGGATACACCCTGTGTGGGAAATCGAATGTGTAGGCATCAAACTTGCCATTGACGATATAGGTTCAAAAATGGTTGCTTGAACAGTTGGTCCCCCCGTCGAAGAAACTGGGGGTGGTTCTCCATTATTAGTTGAAATATTTTGAGGGTTCGCACTATCTGGCTGGTTTGAATTTGTCATTCCCCTTGTGTATCTTCCTTGTTGTCTATCTTCGTTTGTGGGGGTTACTTTACCACTTCTTAATAACATACAACGAACTTTTCAAAAGGAGAAAGATAATTGAACAACCAGAACTAATAAAATGAAGAAAATTTACTACTTCTTTTCGAAATAGTTAGCACCATGTCCCACTAGGCGTGCCAATTTGTTTACCGCGAAAATTGGTAAACAACGACTGATCTTCCAAAGTGAAATATTTTGGTAACTTACAGGATCGATTAGATTGATCCTAGGACATGTGCTAATTGTTTTTAGGGTAAAATCTGATGAATAATGAACACCTCGACAACGTTCATACCTAAAATAATTCGTTAAATAATATGAAGGAAAAATAGCGCAAAGAATGTGATGGAAAGTAAATGGCACTGAAGATAAATTTCTGAAAAGAAAAGATTGATTAAAATTGTTTAAGTAAAAATATGATGCAACATCAAACGTACATTTTCTCTAGTTAAACTTTCTCTACACACGAATACTTTGGGTAAAATGATAAATTTGTACAAACTTGAACACCTTTGGTCTTAATACTAAGACCTCCTATTTATACCAATCGAAATAACCGCTTCCAACAGCCTATTCACCAGATTGAGACAAGTGGCATTCTGCATGTATGCAACTGCCCACCATGCCCCACGTATACCCAGCAGTTAGATAAGAACAAAGAATTCCCTCCCTTATTTGAATTCAAATCCTTTGTCGAACTGCCATTAGTGATGCTTTTGTTTCCCAATTGTTGGAAACATTTCTAAGTCCACACAATATCTTTACCCTTGCATCAAAGGTATCTTCGATTGGAATTTCAAACTGTATAATTTTTGTCGAAATATTCTATTTCTTCACAGAAAACTTTGTTTCCTTATTTAAGTCCCTTAATCTACATCATGCGTCGAAATTGGAGCTAACAATACCAAGCAAATAATCGCAAAAACATTTTTTTAGAAAGAGTGTGACATGCTAGGAGGAAATAGGTTATATTTCCTACTTCTTTTGGGGCTAACTCTTGCCGTATACCCATCACAACCATATCTTTGTGGGATTTCTTAGAATTTTTTGTCTTGCCTTTAATGTTGAGAAGTGTTCCAATCAGATTATCACATACATTTTTCTCCACATGCATCACATCAAGATAATATCTTACATCAAGACTAGACCAATATGAAAGATCAAATAATACCAACCTCTTTTTCCAAATAATTGTCTTCATAAACTTTTTTTGTTTCTTTCCAAAGACAACCTTAACGTGTTGTTGTTTTCTGGAAACTTCCTTCCTATTTAAAGGCTTTTGAGAGATATCAAACTCATGCTCTCCATTAAAAGCCTTCTACAATCTACGATTAACATTCGTGACAAATATGTTGTTCAACTAGACTCTCTCAATCCTAAAGAGATTAAGATGAAGAAGGATCTCGACACTTTTTACAAGAATCTTGGTAACGAGGAGGGATTTAGTCTTATAGAGGCAAATTATTCTCTGTAGAGGAAATGGTCTATTGATACCCATGCTATTTGTGGGTGCATCCAATAATCTAGAAAGAAATGGACTTTTTGGTGAGGATGGATTCACCCCCCTTGTTTTTTTGACGTGGGTGTTTGATATTTGCAGATAAAATTAATTCTTTAAAGAAGGTCTACACCATGTATAAAGAGCGGGAGGCTCAAGGTGCCACTGTCATTCTTCGACTCGAGTTGTTAGTCCATCTCCTATTAGTCCTTACATTTCTGCTACTGCCGGAGTCTCCCCGATCTCCCCTGGTCTGGGCCAACCTTCTTCAGAGGTTTCTTCTACAATTGTTGAGGGTCGAAATAGGTTCCCTCCTAATAATAACAAAAGGGAACGAGAGGGGAATTTTGCTTAATAGACACGACTATCTGGGGGTGGTGCTTTTGGGACATCTGCTTATATCCTCAAGTTGCAGCCTATCTTGTCATCCTGGATTCTCCACACTTATTATGAGGCACTTGCTACGATATCTGAAGAGGATCTTGCTTATTTGTAGAACCTTTCTGAAGGGGAGAAGATGAAGCTCTTTCCAAATTCCACTCTCTATGTTTACTAGACTACTTTTGTATTCTCCCTGGTTGCTGCTGGTCGGGTGATGTTTTGGCTATGGCTAATCCTTCCAAGGAGAGGGACATTTGCAATATTACAAAATATACATTTCATAACATTTTATTACATCAACCATCTAATCAACCGAAATAATAACTCATATTTAGGCTCCTTCAATTTTTTAATAAAAAACTTTTAACCACGATCCAGACTAACAACCGTGGTGATAAGTTAAGGACTGACACACTTCAAATCTCAACACCAACATTTTTCTATTTTTCCGTTACAAAAAAGGGCGTGTTCCCTTAATTTTGTATATTTATATTAAAATTAAAATACTTTTCACCCGGGTCTTTTTTTCCAACTGTGGTGAAATGTGGCGTTCATTTTTACAATGTCATGGTCTTTTTTTTACAGTATCTCAAGGAGTTTAGTTTTCACAATCTCACAGAGATTATAGTTTTTACAAACAGTCACAGTTTTTATAATCTCATGAACGCTTTGTGTGCAATATCTTCATTCATTTTTACTACCTTGAAAATGTTGGCCTTAAAGATCAATGTTAAGGTTCAAGCATATTTTTTACTTGCTAAAGTGAAACTTAACATTAGTATTTAAACCAAATTTTTTAATATATTGTATTAACTTTTGAAGAATGAAATATAAAGTTTGAAGGCAGAATGAGTTAGGTTTAGTTAAAAGATGAATGATGCCTTTGTTGAGCTTTTATAGACAAATCTCTATATCATTTCACCACAGTTTGGAATAGAAATCATAGTAACATGTATAAGATATCACTGCGGTTGTTATTGTCAATAATAGTGAAAGGTTTTAGCTTATTTCCTTCATAACACATTTTAGTTTATTTCTTTCACAACACACTAATGCCCTAGCGAAAGCCCTTTAGAACAGAAGAAGACGATAACAAATACCAATCTACATTAAGATACCAAGCAAACTCCATCATTTCAAATGTCAATATAATAAATATTTCATCATTATTCATGTTAGAATGCGTATTGAGTTTTAATGTTTCTATTTGTTATTTTGATTGTGATTGAATGTTATATTTTGTTGAGATACTGGTAGGTTTTTGTTATTGCTTAATGTTATATGTTGTTGTGATTGAGTGAGATTGAGATTTTTTTGTGTTGTTGAGAATGTTATATATTATTGTTGTAGTTGTTTCATTATTATTGTGTTGCCAATCCTAAGTCTTTAATCGGGAATGAAGTTTATAAACGTCGAAAACACATTAGTGTTGTGTTTGGAAATAATCAAAAAGGGCCCGTTGAGACAAATATTTGGGAAAAATGGTTGGTGTTCTTTGATCTTCCATATTGATCTAGCCTCGATGTAAGACATTGTCTTGATGTGATGTATGTAGAGAAAAATATGCATGATATTTTGATTGGAACACTTTTAAATATTCATGACAACATTAAAGATGGTAAGAATTCCCGTCTAGATATGATGGCGATGAGTATACGACAATAGTTGGCTCTATAAGAATTAGGAAAAAGAACTTATTTTCCCCAACATGTCACACTTTATCTAAAAAGGAAAAAAAAACTTTTTCGGAGTGTTTGTATGGTATCAAAGTTTCCCTAGGGTACTCATAAAACATCAAGAAACTTATATCAATGAAATATCTCAAGTTAATTTACTTAAAATCTCATGATTGTCATGTCTTGATGCAACAACTTCTATCAATGGCTATCTGTGACACCTTACTAGATTGTGCATATTTTTTAATGATATATGTAATAAGTTTTTGATTTCAAAAAATTAGATGAGTTGGAATATGAGGTTGCAGTAATCTTGTGTCAATTAGAGATGTATTTCCCTCCATAATTTTTTGATATTATGGTTAACTTAATTATTCATCTAGTCGGAGAAATCAGATTTTATGGTCTATTTTATTTAAGGTGGATGTTTCCAATAGAGCAACACATTAAGATATTTAAAGGATATACGAAGAATCATCATCGTCCAGGAGCTTCGATCATTGAAAGGTACATCACAAAAAAGTTGTTGAGTTATTTGTGAGACAAGTACTATATATGAATTCCAAAGTCTCGTCATGATGGTAGATACGAAGGTAGGTACACAGGGTTTAAATGTTAAGTCAATGGCCTGGGATGTAATTCTTTAAGCACATTTGTATATATTGATTGAATCATATTTATGAAGCCCAAGCTTACATATTTGCTCAAAAAAGACTTACCAAGGAAAAATATCCCCGAAGAAGTAACAAGTGGCTGTTGAAAGAGCATAACAAAAATTTCATAAATTGGTTTAATGAAAAGATTTCTAATGATGGCAGTGCATCAAAAACAATTAAATGAATGACATACATGCCTAAATTTAATGTAGTAATTTGAAATGCATACGAAATTAGTAAATTTTTCTTTTATACAAAATCAAAAGATGATCGTAGTACAATGCAAAATAGTGGGTTATGATGGAGGCCGAATCCATGTACTTCTCTAGTTCCAAAGATAAGAATACTATAATGGCATATAGAGCATACTTTATGGTCATTAAGGAGATTTTAGATATTTATTAAGTTTTATTCAAAGTGCCTTTATTCAAATGCAAGTGGATTGGCAGTAACACTGGTGTATAGACTGATTTGTTAGGATTTACACAAGTTGACCTTGGCACGAGAACTTATATGACCCTTCTGACTAAAGATGGTCAATTATTTTACTAGGAACACACATGTCTATACTTCATATGAAGAAGTTCATATAGATAATATGCATGCTTTTTGTAGTGTTATATTTTTACTAGGTCCCAAGAGGGGACAACTTATGTAAAGGCGAGGCATTCCAACATATAGGTGAAGGGGGAGTCATTCGACGAAGCCCTCAGCCGCCCGAAGGCTAGGCACCATAACGAGGGGCGAGCTACCGTGCAAAGTTAGGGTCGCCCAAAGAAGCCATATGATTGCTCAAAAGGAGAGGCGAGGCCGCCGAGAGCGAGCTCCCACGTCAATTAAACATGGGTGATGATGTGGACCCGCAATGACTAACTGACAAAGGGTCATCCAAAGGGAGAAATCATTTTTTCCATAATCCAGGGATATCAAGTGATACCATGGCCATATTCCTTGGTCACGAAGCTAGGGTCAACCATTATTTGGATCTTTATCCCATGCCCAAAAGGCCTGTATACATAGTTCTCCTCTAACAAGAGAAAATGGGGAACAAACTCTAGGTCATACCCATCTTCTACTACCTAAAATAGCACCACTCTCATAATAACCACAACACACGACTATTCTAACTGTCCGCCTGCAATCCTTGTAGCACCGGCCACCGATAGGGCCTCTCACCTCACGTGAGATGGTCCATTCAATAGGCTTAAAAACCACCACATAGGGATTCTCTCCGCTCTGAGCAAGCCTTCACCTTCAAAACATGTTATACACATACTAAGGACTTTGAGTCTCCTTGCCCTTACAGGGGGAACACACACATCTGTACTTTTTAACTAATACAATAGCATCCTCTGCGGGACCCTGGTAAAACTAACTTGGGCCTCAAGTTTTGTTCAATTCTTTTGGATACTACATTTCCCATTTGGTAGAGAGATGATGATGGTTCAACCATCATAACAAGCTAAGAAGGTTTGGAGGAGCCTAACGTCTCAAACCTCATGATACAAGGGAATCACTTTTTGCATAACAATCAGGAGATATGAATCACATGCCAAAACTACCGAGATTCTATTATACCCTTCAAAGTTTCTTCTATTATAACCCTTTTGTATTTTTTATATCTAGGTTACTGTAAAAGACACGGGTGGAAACGACATCGATGATGTCTAGTTCCTGTAACTGATTTATTCGTCGCACACCCTTTATCAGATGTTGAAGTAGTCGTCGACATTATAATTCCAAAAAATAGAAAAACTCCAATGAACTAATTAGGGCTAGATCGAGACGCAAATTTGATGTCTTCATCTTAGTATTAAGGGACCATTGAAGCCTGTTTGTGGCACTTTGGTTATTCAAAGCTCTAGGTCATTGAATTAGGTTCAAATAGTGGAAGGAATATCTTATCTCCAGGAGAAGGTAACGTCAATATTTCAAAAATAAAAACTTGTAGCTTCACGGCTGTTACGTGATCCCTGGCGACATCAACACAACACTCTATTTGTCGACGAGGAGATTTGATCCTTTGGGTGAGCAACTGTTTCAATGACCTGGACGGATTCATTTCTGGAAAATCTGAGATAGGTGAACTCAAATTCGTTGGCGGCAAGTTCTTCATATCCCCTCCATGAGTCAATTCGTCAAACCATCTATTTGGATTTGAACATCAAGGTAGTCAATTTCTATTGGTTGTCAAATTTTCATGTTACCAATTATATTACTTCTTTCGTTTCGAAATGGTTGTCATTTAAAATTTTTATACACAGATTAAGAAATACAATAATATTGTCATAAGATATTATACTTTTACTAAATTAACCTTATTAAAATATTGGAAGTAGTGTACAGAGTAATAATTAAAGGATACACTTAAAATTTCTGTAATCATTACTATATTAAAAAGTGATAATGGCAGATATTTTAAAATAATTTTTATTTGTTAAACGACGGTAATTTTGAAACGGATGAAGTACTAAAACGTGAGATTTTTTTCCTTTTTCACATTTTTTTTGATAAAAAGGTCCATTAATCATTTGTACTGAGAATATCTTTATATCATATATATTGTCATAATTAAGAATATGGTAACCTGGACTTTGGTACATTCTATGCTCGAGACTAATATTTCACATGTTATGTTTTTTATTTAATTTTAGTAATAATCCATTTACAACTCATGCTGATGAGACAACTTGTATCATTTAGTGTTATGATCCTAGAATTTTTGAAAGATTTTCTCACTGTGAAATAATAAATAGAAGAGTTATGTGTTGAAATCATATGAGCTTATGTTGGTATTTGTCTATGTCATGTGTGAAGCTAGCGGAAATATACTCGAACGTATCGCACGCTCGAATATATAACAAAGTCGCCATCGAACTTTATTTACTCCCAAAGGAAAGGGAAAACATCAATAAAATCCGGGGGAAAGAGATATGCTAGGTAAGGATGTCGGTTATGCAAGGGGAATGTATTAGCACCCCAAACATCCATGGTACTCCATGGGAACCGTTTTGATTGTTCTCGCTTGAATAGGTACGATATCTAAAGATTACTCGTGAAAGGATGGGAAAAGGAAAAGAATAGATAAAGTGCTCGGTGAGGATTAGGGCCCTCATGACTACGTATCCTCACAATGCAATGAGGAATTCAGAGCTCCGTAGTTCAAAGAACTAATGGTGAAAGATGAAAAGAATTGTGATCAAGGGTATGGTCTAAACCAAAGGATAATATGATGTGAACTTCAAAAAGGGTGAAAACATGAACCCAAGAGTAAAACTGGTATGAACCAACAAGTTAGGGCCTACAACACAGTATCATTATATTGGAACAACCAAAAAAAGACTGGAATTAAGTGTTTGGTTTCATAGCACAAACAACTCTAGGTTCACAAATAGGCACAAGATGGAGCATAAAGAAATATTGTATTTAGCTCAAAGAATAGGTGTATCACGTGAAGTGAATGAAGGTAGAATAATGAATGTATCATGGAGATGAGTGGAGGAATGCCCTAAGGTTGGAATAATAATTAAGTATGCTCACAGAGGATTCGAACCCTCGTGCCTATGTATTTTCACCATGCAATGAAAAAATCAGAGCAATCGTAGTTCAGCCTACTACGGCTGAAGCAAAAGAGAACGAGATTGATTTGCCAGGGTACACTACCCTTCAAGGCTGAAAAAGGAGTGACAAGGTTCATGACCTTCTAGGAGAGGTATCTCTACCAGAGTTTATTACTGATGATGTCAAGGAATTGAATTTCCAAGGTTTATCACCTACAAGGCGAAGAGAATCAAGTGCCAAAGTCCATGACTCTCGGGGCGAAGAACTGCATTGAAAAACCAAGGTTTAACACCTCGCTGTAAGACCCCAATTTTGACCCTAAGATCCCTCATGGCATCATAACATTGCATTTGCATTGCCTCAAGGATCTTTAGCATTTTGGTTCGCTTTGCCTTTGGGTGGGACTCCTTGTGATTGGTTTGAGATCACCAAGCATGCTTGAATTATACATCATTGTTTCTCTTACTTTTGTTTACTAACCAAAAGCACAAAAATGTGTCACTAACTTCTTTTGTTTGAAGCTTGAGTATCATCCAAGACACTTTATGGGTTCTATTTAGATGATCAGTCAATACAAGGGAATGGCTTGAGATACTTCCAACAGGTTCAAATGGGGTCTATTCGTCAGACAAAATGTTAATCTTGAAGGAGCAAAAGTTTGTTCATGAGCTGTCATGCTCGCTAGGCGAGCAGAATGGGTCGCCTAGCGAGTCCCAAGAAAAGCAACCAGAATCACCTACGCTCAGAGGAATTTCTTGAACTGTCATACTCGCTAGGCGAAGCCCACGTGTTTAAAAAAACGAAAAAGAAAAAGAAAAAAAATAAAAATAAATAAATAAATAAATAAAATATAAAAAATTTGGACTTGGGCCTCTCTCATTTGAGCCCACAGGTCCACAAAAATCAGGTTATAAATTCAGAGTTTCAGTGAAACAAAATTAAAATTCTATTCCTATTACCCTGGCAAGGAAAAAGATAGTGAGAGAAGAGCTAACAGAGTTCAGAGCAACCTCTAGAGACTGAAGGGAACTCATCGGCAAATAACCAATTCCCTCTCATATAAACCCTCAGATTGCTTTGCAAACCCAACTGGGAAATTCAATTTCATTTGATCTCTCCAGTCAGGTTTGCCTTATTCCCATTACTTTATGCTTTTAATTTGAATGCTCTGAATGTATGAGGTATTATGGTTGAATTTGATACCCTTTTGATGCATGTGTTTGACAAGAGGTTTAGGCCTCCTACCCTTGGTTGCTTTTTCTGAGCTTTTTGTGAATTTTAATGGCATGATTCATGTGGTTACATTTTGATTTGGGGGCAACTCTTGATTACCCTATCTTGTTTCTCTAACCTGTTTGTTGAGTTTTGTTTTGTGAGGGCTCATATGACTCTTGCAGAGATGGCTTTCCTGGTGTTCCACTTTATTTGTGGGGTACCACCTGGAGGTCTATTCCGATTACCTGTACTGACTCGCTTTCTTTGATGGTGTTTAGCTTGGAAGAGTCTCTGGGTTTCTTATCTCTTTAATTGTTGTTACTTCAGATCTTTATCCGTACGGTAGATCTCTCGATCCCTTTACTTTTCCCGCATGTTACCGATTTCTTAGGTTTCGTATAGCCTCTCGTGGCATGTCATTTAAGGTAGCGCGGTTCCTTCATCTAGGACTGCCTTTTTGCATGAGCGTTCCTAAAACGCAAACAACTCATTGATTTTTCTTCTCCTAAGAACACGTTATCTCCTTCTACTACAGGCGAGTAAGTCTCCAAAGGTCGAGCATCCGGTAGATTGCGTAGTAACGTCGTTCACCCCAAAACACAACCCTTACCCCATAGGTGGTCGAACTACGTTTTGCTCTAATTTTCATCCCAGATGAGATACGTAGGCATAAGACGCGATGTCTTAGCGAGAACACTCCTCTTTAACCCATAGGTAGCCGAGCTACGAAGACTCTGATTCTCAGATTTAGATGAGATACGTATGCAGTGGATGCGACATCCGTGCGAGTCATCCTTTTTTGACCCTTCTTTTAGTAAGTGATACATTAGATAAACATACACGTTTTTCTCATCCCTTCAATCATGTTTGCACAAATAAATTTTCAAAAAAAAAAACAACAACCTTTGCAACAAGTATGAAAAGGGCTCCCTAGGAGTACCTAGGATGCTTTGGGTGCCTAACACCTTCCCATTGCATAACCAACCCCCTTACCCAGATCTCTGACATTTTTACTAGTTTTTGATTCGATAAAACTTTTAGGTTTTTGTTCGCTTTCTAACCATTCCTTTGGATAAATAGAAGTGCGGTGGCGACTCGACTTGTATGATTTACCTTGGATTTAGTCAATATCTCTAATGGTAACGAATACCCCGCTATGGAAAAGTGGCAACTCTGTTGGGGATGATTCGCCTAGTGGATTTTGCCTACTTTTCATATTTGTTGTGTTGTATTGTTATGCGACATATTTTTGTGCAATTTGGGATTACTGTATTGTATGTAATGATTGAATTGCTTGAATATTAATTCCTTGTATGCTTGGTGATCTTTGTGAGATGAG
This sequence comes from Lathyrus oleraceus, assembly GCF_024323335.1. NCBI lineage: Eukaryota > Viridiplantae > Streptophyta > Magnoliopsida > Fabales > Fabaceae > Lathyrus > Lathyrus oleraceus. The sequence continues at coordinate 361,300,606 of NC_066585.1, read as the reverse complement.
TTCTATACCCGAACTCGAGTGCACTTAGGATAGGAGAATGGCATAGTCTTGTCGACTTGTGTGGAGTTATTCCTTAGCAAGTTGACTTGCAAGCCCATTCACTTGGTGGAGGTCATGTTGGGATCAATAATGTCACACAAGTAAGTTGTGGTTAGACATTACTCTTTCTGATATAGACCTTAGAAGCCAAGGACCTTAGTTTACCAAACCCATCTTGGCCTATTCGTAGGATGTAGTGCGGAAGTCGTTCAAGTGTAAGATTTGATACGATTGTTACGCGATACTACACTCATAAGAGTCTCTCTTGAGAATATTTTTAGAATACGAGTAGTCGTTCCTCCGATAATATCCGAAGGATGGGATGATGACTATGAGAACCTTTTGTAGAACATGTTTGGCAGGTTTAAACCCTAGTACACTCCCTTTTGGGTGGTTCTTAACCTAACTCCATGCTCGTGACTTACAACAAACCCTTGATTCATGGTTGATCCATTCATGAATCCTTAATATCAATGGAACTTGGTGTCGTATTACGCGAAAAACCGGCGGGAAAACGAAAACAATAGAGCCGCCACCGTGCATTATTTATCCCAAAAGAGGGAAAGGAAACGCTCGAAGTAAACCTGGAAAAGACATGGTCTCGCGACCAGAGATTGATGGGATCGGGAGTCGGTTATGCGAAGGGAAGGTATTAGCACCCCTACGCATCCGTCGTACTCGACGGGATCCACGCACAATAGAAAGGATAAGGTTGCTAAAAACTGATCACAAACTGCACACACAAGGCTGGAAAGAGACACAGGAAAGACAAAAGAAACTAACTCGGCAGGATATCGCATCCTGGGCCTACGTAGTCTGTCAGGCACAGACATCAGAGTCGACGTAGTTCGGGACAGGGGGAAACATGCTCGCTAGGATGTCGCATCCTATGCATACGTATCTTCTCTAATCGGAGAAGAATCAGAGCACTCGTAGCTCGGCTAACGCACGCCAAACAAAACACAAACAGGAAACCGACTGCCAATCGCTGGACTTACGTCAGACTCCACACAAACGGGCAAACATGGAAACCGAATGCCAATCGATGGACTTACATCAGACTCCGAACCAACAAACACACACAGGAAACCAACTGCCAATCGCTGGACTTATGTCAGACTCCAGACAAAGACACACACAAACTGGAAACCGAATGCCAATCGCTGGACTTACATCATACTCCAACCAGAAAATGATAACAAACACACACAAAAAAGAAAAGAAAGTGCCCGGAGAGATCAGCTCATCTCCTGCCTACGTACCTCATCTGGTATGAGGATCAGGGCGACGTAGTTCCCCTACACAGGGAAAAAAGACTAGCCTAACCAAATACAAAGGGATACACGAACTACTAGGGAGACTACGACTCGAGCCTAGAAGTTGTCATGCATACGATCCCTAAGTTAAGGTTTCTATCTAACTTGCACAGGGAGCAAGCTATTCTAAACAACACAGGAAAAATCATACAAGCACAAAAGCAAGCACACACATTATATGCAAACAGATGGGCTCATACAAGGCTAGGCTTTAGTCAAGGGGTCATGTCAACCTCAACAAACAAGCCACTGGAATGGGGTATGATTAGCTCTTAACCCTAACATTGAGAGTTAGGGTGAAGCAGATGAAATGGGAAGTGAGGGTAAGACCACACAGCTCTTATCCCTAGCCTAGGAGAGCTTCAGACAAATGAAAGTGCGGGAGTTCAGAAAGTAGGAACTCTTCTCCACAAGACTGACACAACATGGATCTTGGGTTTTGATTCAAAGTGCATCAACACAGTGGTGTGAGCAAGACGAATGAATCGACTGAATAGCAGGAGATGGGTTGCACATCTCTTTTATCTTCCAATTGCCTCTTAAGAGGACTTAACCTGCTTGGTACAACATTAAACAAACAAAGACATGGCCTCTTAAGGAGGGCTTCAGACAGGTGCCTGCCCACATAACAGGACAGGTCTTCTAGACTACATGAATTCAGAGAGTTATACCTCAATGGTTAAGCAACCAGCAAAGCAAAAGCAAGTTCAAAAGAACTCAAAGCAACTTAGGTACCTGAAAAAAATCTAAACCAATCAGTTTACAAGTCAAACAAACAGACAGACAACAGTCAATCACACAATCAGACAGATAAGGCATTAAGCATCAATGTGAAAGGCACAAGCTATTTAGCCACTTGGTCTCAAAGCCTACAAAACAACTCAAGGTTAGCCAACATCAACCAATTAATCAACTCAAATGAGTGGACCAATCCAACCATGGCAATGTGCTTCTTAACCTGAAATCCATAATCCAAACAGTGAGTCCAAACCACTAGGTCAAAGCCTAGGGTCAAAAGTAGGTCAAACATTCAAAACAGAACATGAAATTTAACATGAATCCACTTCAATTAATCAAGAACACAATCCAAAAGGTCCCATATCAATATCATTAACCAAAAGCATTTCATGAACCAAACATGACAAGGTATGCAAATTGTGATCACATTGTGACATCAGAAGAAATAAATGCACATTAAATAAAAAATGATTCAAATAATCTTGGAAAAATTCATGAGTAAATAGGACATACAACATGATCATCACACAAAAACTTAGAGGCATTGGACATCAATAGGCATGGCAATCACATATCATAAGTCAAGATAATCACAACAAGCACATGTGTGACACAAATTGTCACACCAAGTTAGCATAGGCATAAAACAGGGATGGATCATGGTAAAAACCTCAAACCAAAGCCAAAACAACACTTAACATGTCTAGAAATAGTATGCAAAAATTCAGAAGCATTGGATAAGGAACAAGCATTTCATGATCAAATGAAGTTCAAGGAAATTTTAAAACTCAAATATGACCAACCAGAATGCAAAATCTGAATTAAATCAGGAATGAATCAAATAATTCCAACAAAATTCATGCTCATTCACAACATCCATAATATGCATCATACAAAAAATCAAGGCAATTGGAGATCATTTGGCATGGCTAACACATCATTCAAATTGAACATCACAAGGTATGACACAAATTGTCACACCAACTTAGCATGATCATAAAACAGAAATGGTAATTGATAAAAATACCAAATCAACACCAAAATGTCAAGCAAAGTGTCTAGTTATAGCATGCAAAATTTCATAAGCATTGGATCAAAGATGAGCATTTCACAAATGATATGGCAAGGCAAGGTCAAGCAAGCATACATGTTCAAACTCCTTAGACAAAATAATTTCCAGGCCAGGCACAATTTGCATTTTAATGATCATAAAAAACTAGACAAGATAAGGATCATGATGCAAAAAACCTCATGATTTTTGGATGAGTTTTCAATTTATTGTGAATTTATGAAGTTGAGAAAAATTGAGATGGAAATGTGAAGCCAAGACATGAAATGATGAAGAAATGATGAAGAAATGATGAAAAACACAACGCAATGTGGAAAATGCGCTCAGCAGGATTCGAGCCATGTACAATTTCAAACTACATGCGCGCCCGACAAAAACGACTGCGTTTCATCACCTAAACCCTAACGCGCGCCAGCATGCATTCGAAAAATCCGCAGGTAACAACATGAACTCGTGGCAAATTTCGCAGGTAATCTCATGCGTTCCGCAGGAAAATACGCAGGAAAACTGGACATGCATATGAACATGATGAAGATCATGAAGATCTTCATCCCAATTTTCCAGAAAAAATCAAATCGTCCAGAAATCAAAAATGATCATAGCATCATGTAGGTCTTGCTTCATACATCACAAATCTACAAACAAATCATCAAGAAACAAACAAACATGCGCAAATCGAAAGAAATAAAAATCATCACCAAAACTTTAAATGCATGGATCTAACTCAAATCAGCATGAAATCACTCCATTTTTGTTCCAGAATTACCACCAGTAAAAGATCTATACATTTAGCATAATGACTTACAAAATTGAAGAGGTCGAAAATGTAACCTCTCGATGAGCAGATTTGAAATCCCTTGCTTCCAAGCTTTGCCACGCCTCAAATCTCTTCCAATATGCTTCTTAAGGTGAATGATGATGAATGCAAGGTTCAAGGATACACCAAACCAGCTCAAGCTTCAACTTCCATGGATGCTTCACACCTTGAACATGAACAAGAATGCAACAATTTTCTCTGTTTCCACGTACAAATGTGCTCAATTATAGCTCAGGATGATGAATGAATCAAGGAAAAGTGCTAGTGTTTGAAGGATTTTGCAAAAAAAGTGAGAGAGAATTTTTGAGATTTTTGTGATTCTAGATCTAGAATTGGTAATTGTGATGCAATCAGTTATGATTAAGGCTATATAGTCCATGCTAATCATGTTTAGGCAATGGTTTAAGCAAATGCAAATGAGATTAGGGACTTTGTGGTGTGAATGCAAAAAATCAATTCCATGCTCCATGCACCCTCATGCACGTGAACAGTGCATGTGCAAGGCCAAAACCCACTTAAAATGTGTTCATGCAAGCTTTGGAAGTGATATTGTATGCATATATTCAACCAAAATGAGTTTATGAAATTTCTTCCCAAAATCTTCATGAATGAGCCAATGCCATGCAAATGAGATTTCATGCCAAATTATTGTATGCTTGGAAAATACATGTTACAAGGATCAATGTGCAAAAAGAACCACTCAAATTGGAGTTTTGGTTTGAAAGTTATGCTCATTTGAAGTCTAAACCACACTTTGCCATGTTTGAACCATATCTCATCAACCACACATGAGAAATTCATGATCTTAGACTTTTTGGAAATGGGAGAGAAATATATTCAACTTTCATGTTGGACAAAATTTCATTTGAAGCTTTCTTGATGATGTAATCTTGAGTTGAAGTTGGTCCAAAACCTTTCCATTTTTGGAAAATTCAAATTACAGGTCACCTGCTATTTTGGGAAAGTTTTGATCTGACTTCAAATCCTTCAATGTTGATGTTTGAAATGTCAAATGAGACTTGTTTGAACATGAATGAGGCATCTCTAACCATTTCCCCCCTCCAAATCCATAGTTGAATTGACAGTTGACTTCGGTTGACATTTTAGGGTTTCAGATGATTTGCACATGGACTGATGAGCTCTGAGCCTTCAATTCTTGGCCAAACCACTTCAAAATGACCCTTGAATCATGTGAACTCATGGGAATCACCCTAGGGCTTTGATCTCATGGAGAATGCTCCTGTTGCCTTGCACAGTTGAATCTCCTGACCAGTCTTGCCTGATGACTTGATGGACTATGCAATGAACAATGCAATGTTAATGACCTAAAATGAAAATGTATATACAAATGGGAGGTGCAAATTTGAGGTGCTACAGCTGCCCCTATTCAATCAGCTGGGAACCCGAACGGATGAGAGCAACGGCTGTCAGACCTTCAGGGTAAACAGGGATTGAATACCAAAGAACCGTAGAAATTTGCACTCTGCGGGATATGATACAAGATATTTGCGACAGCGGCAACCAGACAAGACGTTTACCGACGACTCCTGGGGATTTTGATTTTTATCAAAGGAAAGATACAGCCAGACGTCAACGGACGAATGGGAAAAACTCAACGTTTATCGACACCAATGGAGAGGTGACCATACATTAACGAATGACTGGGAAAGACTCGACCAGACGTCAACGGACGAACGGGAGAAGCTTGGCGTTTATCAACACCAACGGAGAGGTGACCAGACATCAACGAATGACTGGGAAGGACTCGACCAGACGTCAACGGACGAACGGGAGAAGCTCGGCATTTATCGACACCAACGGAGAGGTGACCAGACATCAACGAATGACTGGGAAGGACTCGACCAGACGTCAACGGACGAACGGGAGAAGCTCGACATTTATCGACACCAACGGAGAGGTGACCACTTCACTGGGGAAGGAACAAGGTATTTGCAACCGGAAACCAGACAGGACGTTTACCGACGACTCTACTGGGGATTTCTGGCTAGGGAACAACCAGACATTTACCGATGACTGGGATGAGACTCGATGTTTACCGACACCGGACAATGGTGTTTACCGACACCAACAAAGGACAACCAGACATTTACCGATGATTGGTGATCGGTCACCATTTTACTTGATTTTCATCATGTTCTCGGCCAAAATTCATCAATGTGGTAACCCTTTATTTTGAGTTTTAGTGTTTGAGTTTTAAGTATTTCATATTTGAGTCGTTTTATGCTTATTTTGCTTTTGGTGTTAATTTAAGTTTTTAGATGCGTTTGATATCGTTTCCATGGTATTATGCATGTTTCAGAATTAGTTGAAGAGTTGGAAGTGCCAAGGCAACAATGGAAGAATTAAAGAAAAAATAAAAAATAGAATAAAAAAATCCTGGAGCTAAACACGGCCCGTGTCTCCTGACACGGCCCGTGCTGCAAGCTCAGCTTCTTCCCATACAAAAACTAGAGAGCCAACACGGTCGGCCGTGTTGCTTGGCACGGCCCGTGTTGGTTAGCGCGCTAAATTTTTCCGATTTCCTATTTTCACTCATGAAGTGATCCCGAAGGGCAATTTTGACTTTTTGGCTTGGCTGTAATGTGTATTGTACTATTTAGACCTAAGAAGAGAAGAGAACCAAGAGACTACGAAGAAAAGGAGAGCAATCAAGGTTTTTGGAGAAGGGAGATCATCAAGCGCGGAAGCAATTGAAGATCGAAGCTATCCAATCTCTTGTAATGTTTAACCTTACATTTGTACTTTCTTTGAATATTATGATGAGCTAAACCCCCCGATGCTAGGGGGTGTCCCTGAATTGCTTTTGTAATGAACCATTTTCCTACTATTTTATGAATGTTTATGTTTTTATGAAATCAATTTATTATAACACGAGTGTAATGCTTGCCGTATTGGAAAATTAGGTATTGAATTGGAGGTAAAGGAGGTCTGACAAATCCCTTTATCACTATGTGTATAATAACATCGCTAATTTCTCTTAGGAATGAGGATCTAATAATGATGATGGGAAATTCTTGATATTCATACATGGGATTAATATTCTTTTGAATGGATAAGGAATTGGGATTTAAAATTGAATGTTAATGGTTTCTGGCTAAGGAATTAGGGGAAACTACTCTTGAGAATCATATTGAATCATTCTAACATAGATGTCATAAAATAAGGATTAAGTTTATTTCAGAGCAATTCATACACCCCGGACCTAGCATGCTTAACTTTTCTGCATTCAAAATTCTCTATTTTTCCTTTATATTTTACAGAGCAAATTCACTCTTCACTTACCAACCAAAGGTTCTTTTGTTCAATTGAATCATTACCAACACTGATAGTTCCTACGCAGTCCTCGAGATCGATACTCAGGATAATTCCTTTTCATTACTACATCGGTAAAAATAGTACACTTGCTATTTTCCCGATCAAGTTTTTGGCGCCGTTGCCGGGGACTGCCAAACTATCTGTTATTATTTATTCAATTGGAATTTTGTTGCTCTGCAACTAAAATTTTACTTTATTTTAATTGTTTATTTCACTTTGCCTATCCTAACAACTGTCTAATATTTTTATGCGAGGTAAGGCCTCAGCTGAATTTCTTTTTGACGCAAAACCAGAACGATCGTTGCGAGCACGAATCAGAAAAGCCAGACACGACAGACTGGAAGCGCCAGAAGAACCGCCGATAGTTTCTGATTCCGAGAAGGAGGGAACCGTTTCAATTCATTCGGAACACTCTGATTCTGGAAGTTCTGATACCGAGCCTGAAACTATGGCAGCTGACCCACCTCCTGTGGAGAGACTATTAGGTGATTACGGGGGAGCAAATGCCCCGCTTGGAAGGATGACAATCGTGAATCAACCAGTCAATGTTGCCCACTTTCAACTTCACCCCTCAACGATACGGCAACTAGAAAGGAGACCTTTCTCAGGAAAAATTAACGAAGATGCCAACAAGCATTTGCAAAGGTTTTTGACTATGACTACGTCGTTAAAGATTGAGGGGCATTCTGAGGAAGCTAAGAAGCTGGTCATGTTTCCGTTTACATTGTCAGAAGATGTTGAAGAGTGGTTCTACTCTTTACCTGCTGGAAGCATCACAACTTGGCAACAGATGGAGACAACTTTTCTCAACGAGTACTTTCCGGCCTCTGTGTACATCCGAAAGAGGTACGACATAGTGAATTTTAAACAGAAGGAAGGAGAGTCACTTGGAGATGCGTATAAAAGGTTTAAACGATTGTTGGTTGCATGTCCTACTCATAATATGGATGCAACGGAGCAAATGCAGAATTTTGTAAATGGTCTTCGGATGAAGACTAAGCAACTCATTGACACAGCAGCTGGTGGCTCAACCAACTTTACAACAGCCACTGGTATTAAAAAGATTATCGAAGCCATTGCAGCCAATGAGCACCTGGAGTTGTATGACCGCAGTGTTAGTCAACCCGAAGGGATAATTGACCTGAAATTGGCAAGTCAAGTGGTGAAGATGGAAGATCAAATAGCAGCTGAAGTAGAAAGAAGACTGAAGAAGATGGCTATCGATACTCAAACTGTGGCACAAGTTTAACCGGTTCAACCAACGCAAGCTAGTAATTGTGAAATTTGTGGAGGACCTCATCTTACTGCACATTGCGTTGCAACCGCACAACAAATTGAGGAGATCAAGTTTTTGAGGCAGAACAACCCTTATTCAAATACATACAATCCGGGTTGGAAAAACCATCCAAATTTCTCATGGAAGGATCAACAAGGACATGTGCAGAACCAACCACAGCAACAACAATTTCGACCTCAGCAACAACAACCATATCAACAACCTCAACAACAGTTTCAGCAACAGGTACCAAGAAAAGCTGATTGGGAGCTTGCCATTGAAAAGATGGTCGTTCAAAGCTCTCAATTTCAAGAAGAGACTCGAAGTAATTTAAAAAACACAGGTGCTTCAATTAAGAATCTTGAAATACAGATGAGTCAGATAGCCTAACAACTAGCGGGTTCTCAACAACAAGGCGTGTTACCAAGTTCTACGGTTACTAATCCAAGAGAAAATAATCATGTGAATGTAGTGACCACAAGGAATGGTAAGTCGAAAGAAGTACCTGAGAAGAGTTCTGAAGAAGAAGACTTATTGCTTGAAGTTGATCTAGAGATAAAAGAAAATGAGGTCGCTAATGAAGAGGTCACTAGTGATGAAAGAGTGGTCAAAGACAAAGTTATTGATCCAAAACCGGCCGTCAAACTGCCATACCCAACAAGAAATAAGAAGAAAGGGCAGCATGAGAAAAACTTTGAGAAGTTCTTGGAGATGTTTAAAAAGCTTGAGCTAAACATTCCGTTCTTGGAGGCGCTTGAGCAAATGCCTACCTACGCAAAGTTCATGAAAGACATCATCGCGAAGAAGCGGACCATAGAGACTAACCCGATCATTCTAACGGAAACTTGTAGTGCCATTTTGCAGGGTATGAAGGTTCCAGTGAAGAAGAAGGATCGAGGTTCTGTAACTATTCCTTGTACCATTGGAGATAGATCCTTCAAGAAAGCTCTAATTGATTTGGGAGCGAGTGTAAGTCTTATGCCGCTGTCCATCTATAAGAGGTTGGGGATAGGAAAAATTCAAGATACAAGAATGACACTCCAGTTTGCTGACCACTCTGTGAAGAGACCTTATGGGATAGTAGAAGATGTGCTTGTGAAGATCGACAAGTTTGTGTTTCCAGTGGATTTTGTCATTTTGGAAATGCCGGAAGATGAAGAGATACCAATCATTTTAGGGAGACCATTTTTAGAGACCGGGAGATGTTTGATCGACATAGAAGAAGGCACGATGACTCTGAAAGTGTATGATGAAGAGTTAAAAATTGATGTGCGAAACACCATGAAGTACAAGGATGAGGTTGCCACTAGTCAATATATTGAGACAATCGATCAAATATGTGAAAAGGAAAATAGCTTGACAACACAAAAATTACCCTTGGAAAGGGTGTTGAGCTTATCAATTTTTAATGAAAAGGAAGCAGTTGACGAGAAAGATATGGAAGTATTAGCCATGATGGAAGCATCACAACCTTTTAAAGGGTATCGACACAACCGGTGGGAAGATTTAAGGCAGACCTTAGTGGAAGAAAAGAAAGATGAACAAAAGAAGGGGACCGAATTGAAACAACTATCGGAAAACCTCAAATATGTCTTCCTAGACACAGAGAGTAAGTGCCCGGCCATCATAAGTTCACATCTAGAAGTTCTTCAGGAAAATAAGCTTGTCAAAGTTTTAAAAAAACATAAGAGTGTTATTGGTTGGTCTATTGAAGATTTGAAGGGAATAAACCCTACAATATGCACGCACAAAATTCTCATGGAAGATGATCACAAGCCGGTTGTCCAACCTCAACGACGACTTAACCCAGCAATGAAGGAAGTGGTCAGAAAAGAGGTGGTTAAACTGTTGGATGCAGGGATGATTTATCCCATATCTGATAGTTCGTGGGTAAGTCCAGTTCATGTGGTGCCAAAGAAAGGTGGAACTACTGTGATAAAAAATGAGAAGAACGAGTTGATACCAACAAGGACAGTCACTGGTTGGCGGGTATGCATCGACTATAGAAGACTGAATCTTGCCACTAGGAAGGACCATTTTCCCTTACCATTCATTGATCAGATGTTGGAAAGGTTAGCCGGTCATGACTATTATTGCTTCCTCGATGGCTACTCGGGATACAATCAGATAGCTGTTGCACCAGAGGATCAGGAGAAGACCGCATTTACATGCCCTTTTGTTATTTTTGCCTACAGAAGAATGCCATTCGGGTTATGTAATGCACCAGCAACTTTTCAGAGATGCATGCAATCAATCTTTGCAGATATGCTTGAGAAGCATATGGAAGTCTTCATGGATGATTTCTCAGTTTTTGGTAAGTCCTTCGATAATTGCTTGACTAACCTTACTCTGGTGTTAGAAAGGTGCCAACAAACTAATCTTATCCTGAACTGGGAGAAGTGTCACTTCATGGTACGTGAAGGGATAGTCTTGGGTCACAAAATTTCCTACAAAGGAATAGAAGTGGACAAAGCAAAGATTGAAGTCATCTCAAAGCTTCCCCCACCGATGAATGAAAAAGGTATTAGAAGTTTCTTACGGCATGCGGGTTTTTACCGTAGGTTCATAAGAGATTTCTCTAAAATAGCAAAACCCTTAACGACTCTTTTAGTTAAGGATAATACCTTTGTTTTTGATAAAGAGTGTGCTATGGCGTTTGAAACACTAAAGCAAAAATTAGTATCAGCACCTATTGTTGTAGCCCCGGACTGGTCTCTTCCTTTTGAGATAATGTGTGATGCAAGTGATATTGCAGTGGGGGCAGTTCTTGGGCAGCGTCGAGAAAAATTGTTACATGTCATTTATTATGCTAGTCATGTGTTGAACCCCGCACAGATGAATTATGCGACGACTGAAAAGGAGTTGTTAGCCGTAGTGTACGCCTTTGATAAATTCAGGCAATATCTGCTGGGTTCTAGAGTCATTGTGTATACTGACCATGCTGCTTTGAAGTATCTTTTTGCTAAACAGGACTCTAAGCCAAGACTTCTTAGGTGGATCTTACTCCTTCAAGAGTTTGATGTGGAGATTCGTGACAAGAAAGGATGTGAAAACACTGTTGCCGATCACCTCTCCCGAATATCACCTATCAAAGAGACAGAAGACAAGCATCCAATAAAGGACGAGTTCGTCGATAAACATATCCTCGCTATCAACGGAGTGCCTTGGTTTGCCGATTATGCAAACTATCTGGTCGGTGGGGTAACCCCCGATGATTTTGATGCTAACAAGAAGAAAAAGTTTGTGCATGATTGCAGGTTCTACTTGTGGGACGATCCTTTCTTGTATAAGAGAGGAGTGGATGGACTTATCAGGAGATGTGTTCCAGAGGAGGAACAAAGGGATGTGTTGAAAGCATGCCACGACTCCGACTATGGAGGACACTTTAGTGGTGACAGAACCGCCGCCAAAGTTCTCCAATCTGGGTTATACTGGCCAACTTTATTCAAAGATGCTCAACAAATAATTAAAGAGTGCGACAAATGCCAGAGAACGGGCAACATCTCAAAGAGAAATCAGATGCCCCACAATGCCATGTTAGAAGTTGAACTCTTTGATGTGTGGGGTATCGATTTCATGGGTCCCTTCCCACCATCTTTTGGGAAACAGTACATCTTAGTGGCGGTGGATTATGTCTCAAAGTGGGTGGAGGCCGTGGCCCTACCAACTAATGATGCTCGAGTGGTGATTAGGTTTCTAAAGGAGACTATCTTTGCTAGGTTCGGAGTACCAAGAGCTTTAATAAGTGATGAAGGAACACATTTTCTGAATCATCTAATGGAGAAGCTCCTCTTGAAATATAATGTGAATCATCGAATTGTGACTCCGTACCACCCTCAAACTAGTGGGCAGGTGGAAGTGTCAAACAGGCAACTCAAACAAATCCTTGAAAAGACTGTAAACTCATCCCGCAAGGATTGGGCAAGCAAGTTGGATGATGCACTTTGGGCTTACCGAACGGCTTTTAAAACGCCAATTGGTATGTCACCGTACCAGTTAGTTTACGGCAAGGCATGCCATCTACCGCTTGAATTAGAACACAAGGCATTTTGGGCTTCAAAATTTTTGAATATGGATTTATCCAAGGCAGGAAGTTCTCGGATCCTTCAGCTCCACGAATTAGAAGAATTTCGGAATCGTGCTTATGAGAACGCTAAGGTCTATCAAGACCAAACAAAGAAATGGCATGATAAAAGGATAGTGAAAAAAGAGTTTTATGAAGGACAACTGGTCCTTTTGTATAATTCTCGATTAAAGTTATTCCCTGGGAAGTTGAAATCCAAATGGTCAGGCCCGTTTGTTGTTCACAAAGTTTTCCCTCATGGAGCGATTGAATTAAAGAATCAAGCAAACGGGGATACATTCAAAGTCAACGGTCAGAGGTTAAAGCCGTATTACCAAGGACAAGAAATTGGTCAAATACATGTTGCTCGTCTCACAGGATGAGAGGAACAACCGTCGAGCCATGCGACGTTAAACGAAGCGCTTCGTGGGAGGCAACCCACGAGTTTTCAATTTTTCTCTCTAATGGTTTTTTTTTGTGTTTCTATTTTTTTGTTTGAGTTTGAATGTTTGTAGGTAAGAGCAGTGTGCTACTGGTGAAGGTGAAAAATTCGAATGGGGTAACAACTAAGGTGTTCAACTATGGACGTGTAAGGAGAAAATGCAAGACAAAACAAGGCAACACGGCCGGCCGTGTGGGCTAGCACGGGCCGTGTTGCATGCTTACCTTTTTCCCCACACATTTTCCAGAGGAGCAACACGGGCAGCCGTGTGTGCCAACACGGGCCGTGTTGCATGCTTACCTTTTTCCCCATACAATTTCTAGAGGAGCAACACGAGCAGCCGTGTGTTCCAACACGGGCCGTGTTGCAGTGCGTACTTTTTTCCATACATTTTCCAGGGGTGCAACACGGTCGGCCGTGTGGTCTAGCACGGGCCGTGTTGCAGTGCGTAACTCAGAAATTTTTTTAAAATTTAGAGACGTTGGAGTGGGGCCCACACGTCTTTAAATACCTTTTACCTCTCCCCCACTCACTTTTCAGCCACTTCATCTCCTCCAACCCTATTTTTCTCTCATATCTCTTAAACTCCATAACCACCTTCACCTTCAACCTCATATTTCATCATCATCCAACCATTGTTTCTCAAAGTTCCTTCACAAAAGTTGGGCCGTTTCTCGCACTCTACACCGTGACGGTATTATTTTTCTCTATCTCCACTATTTTTTCTGCTAACTTTTTCAGGTGACCATTATGCCCCCGAAAAGAGCCGAGCAAGGAAAGGCAGTCGTAGAGACCTCAAGACCGAGACAAAGGTCCCGGAGGATGCCAAATGCACACGGAATCATTTTTGAGGATGATGATCATGTTGAAAGGTACAAGACTCACCTTAAAAGGAAGCTTGTACCTACAAGGTATGTGTGTGATGATACTATGAGTGCTTTAGGAATTCTAGATGATGTATCTCAAATGTTCCACAATTTAGGTATTTTTGAATTTATGCATGCTGATGTGTCGTCCTATGAACGCATCACTCTAGAGTTCCTAAGCACTGTTAAATTTAAATTGGAAAAGAACTGGACTGGTCATGTTTATGAATATTTTTGTACTATGAGTTTCCGGCTTTATAACGAAGATTATTCGATGTCGGTTATTCAGCTTGGGCAATGCCTCCGGTTACCATTGGTAGGATCCGGGGCAGTGCCAAATGACTTTCCTGCAGGTTCCTTTTGGTCCTCTATTACAGGTTTACCGCAGTACGAACCCCGGAGTGCAAAGGCATCATGGATTCAAAACCCGTGCTTCCGATATGCTCAAAAAGGGTTAGCGTTCACCTTGTTCGGACGAGGAGATAGTACAGGTGTAGCAGCAAAGCGGGAATTATATTTGATGCATGCCATGGTTAATGAGGAACCAGTGAATGTGGCGGCATTCGCCGCCGACCATTTAGGTACCATGGGGCGTGCCAGCTCAGGAGCCATTTCTGTGGGTGGTATGATAACACAAATTGCTGACTGGTGTGGGTGTAGGCCGGTGTTGGACGGAGAGACCCCGATGCAGGCATTGGGTAAGCTTGACCTCAATGCCCTGTGCACGCAAGGAATGCTCGAACAAAGCCGTCATGGGTATGTGTTGGTAAGCCGGACACGCCGGCTGTTCCGCTTACCGAACACTGATAAAACTAATGTTGATAACAATGAGAATTGGTTGTACACTTCTGTTAACCCCGAAGAGGCGGGAGAAGATGATTTTCGTGCAGGTGAAACGATGGAGGAAGATGCACCGGCAAGGGAGAGGGGTGTTCCTCACCCTCATACCTCTCACCACCGAGGTATGGGAGCCTCCTCTGCTGGATGGACACCCATGGACATGGATCAGTTCCGTGTCGAGCAGGCTCGCCAGGGAGCGGAGATTGATCGGATCGTGATAGAGCAGCTCCGTCAAGGGGCTGCCATTGATGATATTCAAAGGATGATGCAACAGATGATGTTGCAATTTCCACAGCACCCTCCTCCGCAGTAGGCACTGTAAGTTCCTCTTGCATTTGGGTTTAAACATTGGGGTCAATGTTTAATTCAAGTGTGGCGGGGGGGGGGGGGGGGGGGGGGGTTCCTTTCATTGTTTTAATTTATTTTCCGTTTTGGTTTTTCATTTTTTTAAGTTAACTTTGATTTCTTTTATTTTCAACTGTTTGGATGTTGGGTTACAGATTGATGGATAAAAACCAGAGGCGTGATGGAAGGATGGTTAGTGGATGAAAGACACAACCCGAACTTATTCTCCCGAGGCACCCTGGAAATTTATGCAGCCGAAGAAAAACTATTGTTGGACATAGTGGGATGAAAGCTGGATTGAGATAGAAGTATGGTACACCTGAACCAAAAAGAAGCTACATTACACAGAGAGTGCTTTGGAACCAGCAAGTTTACCCCACATGGTGAGATTACAAAAAGCCAAATACTAAGAGATCATCATGAGAGTTAATCCAGGTATGACTCTATCGCTCTGGTTTTGCGTACGTTCTACTGACATAGCACTGCATTATGACACACACTGAGGCACATTTTTGTTGTTTAACCTTGAGCCTTTCCAGCCACCCTTGTACTTTTTATCCGTTGCGAACCCCTTTGAGCCTTTAACCATTTTGTTTGTTTATAAACCGCTTATGTTACCCTATGGCCAGAAAAAGAAAAAAAATATATAATAATCTCTTTTACCCTTGCTCGGCATAAATGTTGTGGATTTTGGAAACTGTGTTGAATTCTAAGTTTGGGGTGGTAAATCTAATACAAAAGGGACAAGTGTGCGAAAAGTTGTTACAAGAAAAAAGAAAAGAAAAAAAAATTGGAGGCTTTTTGAATGCTCCGAAAAAAAAAAGAAAAAAAAAAGAACTCATAAAAACGCACCTGTCCCAATTAAACGACTTGATTACATTTGAAATACTCAATCAGTTGAGTAAAGTTAAATAGTCAATGTCGAACCCCTTTATATCAAAATAAGCACAGGTACAAGCTAAATAACATGAGTGTCGAGCCCAAAAACCCCTTGTGTATCCGTTTGTTGTTTATCCCACCTGTCCTAAGCCCCGTTACAACCTTAAGTCCTCTTAAAGTGTGTGAATTATGTTTGTGCAATAGAAGTAGAATTTATTCAAAAACTAAGAGTCGATATTGCATATACTGAGTCTTTAGTGCTAACCCTGAGAGATTGTGTGAGATGTATAAAAAGCTTGCAGGTAAAGAGGTGTTGGACTGTGAGGTGTAGCGGATAGTTCGGATCGGGTGGCCAACGTCTTGACCATGAAGGTAGGAAACTCGGTGCGAATAACATCGGCTGTATAGTGGTGAAAAGGAATTCTGGGGTGACCTCTGTTTGTTGTCTCTTGCATCACTTGAGGACAAGCAATGAGATAAGTTTGGGGTTGTGATCGGTCACCATTTTACTTGATTTTCATCATGTTCTCGGCCAAAATTCATCAATGTGGTAACCCTTTATTTTGAGTTTTAGTGTTTGAGTTTTAAGTATTTCATATTTGAGTCGTTTTATGCTTATTTTGCTTTTGGTGTTAATTTAAGTTTTTAGATGCGTTTGATATCGTTTCCATGGTATTGTGCATGTTTCAGAAGTAGTTGAAGAGTTGGAAGTGCCAAGGCAACAATGGAAGAATTAAAGAAAAAATAAAAAATTGAATAAAAAAATCCTGGAGCTAAACACGGCCCGTGTCTCCTGACACGGCCCGTGCTGCAAGCTCAGCTTCTTCCCATACAAAAACCAGAGAGCCAACACGGCCGGCCGTGTTGCTTGGCACGGCCCGTGTTGGTTAGCGCGCTAAATTTTTCCGATTTCCTATTTTCACTCATGAAGTGATCCCGAAGGGCAATTTTGACTTTTTGGCTTGGCTGTAATGTGTACTATACTATTTAGACCTAAGAAGAGAAGAGAACCAGGAGACTACGAAGAAAAGGAGAGCAATCAAGGTTTTTGGAGAAGGGAGATCATCAAGCGCGGAAGCAATTGAAGATCGAAGCTATCCAATCTCTTGTAATGTTTAACCTTACATTTGTACTTTCTTTGAATATTATGATGAGCTAAACCCCCCGATGCTAGGGGGTGTCCCTGAATTGCTTTTGTAATGAACCATTTTCCTACTATTTTATGAATGTTTATGTTTTTATGAAATCAATTTATTATAACACGAGTGTAATGCTTGCCGTATTGGAAAATTAGGTATTGAATTGGAGGTAAAGGAGGTCTGACAAATCCCTTTATCACTATGTGTATAATAACATCGCTAATTTCTCTTAGGAATGAGGATCTAATAGTGATGATGGGAAATTCTTGATATTCATACATGGGATTAATATTCTTTTGAATGGCTAAGGAATTGGGATTTAAAATTGAATGTTAATGGTTTCTGGCTAAGGAATTAGGGGAAACTACTCTTGAGAATCATATTGAATCATTCTAACATAGATGTCATAAAATAAGGATTAAGTTTATTTCAGAGCAATTCATACACCCCGGACCTAGCATGCTTAACTTTTCTGCATTCAAAATTCTCTATTTTTCCTTTATATTTTACAGAGCAAATTCACTCTTCACTTACCAACCAAAGGTTCTTTTGTTCAATTGAATCATTACCAACACTGATAGTTCCTACGCAGTCCTCGAGATCGATACTCAGGATAATTCCTTTTCATTACTACATCGGTAAAAATAGTACACTTGCTATTTTCCCGATCAACTGGGAAACAAAGCATACAAACAGATGTCAACGGACAACTGGGAAAAACTCGACGTTTATCGACACCAACGGAGAGGTGAACACTGGTGAAAAATCTAATCACCAACAAACGTCAACGGACGATTGGGAAAAACTCATCGTTTATCGACACCAACGGAGAGGTGAACAGACATCAACAGATGACCTGTGGGGAAGATACAACTATACGTCAACGGACGAATAGGAAAAACTCAGCGTTTATCGACACCAACGGAGAGGTGACCAGACATCAATGGATGAACTGGGGAAAGGATAGATGTTACACACATCGAAAGATGATGTTTACCGACATCATTAAAGGGACGACCAGACATTTACCGATGACTGGAATGGGACTCGATGTTTACCGACACCGAACAATGGTGTTTACCGACACCAACAAAGGACACACACGGGTGCAAACATGACACTTACCGGTATCACAAGAACGACATCTTCGATATGTCAAGACAAGGCTAAACACTTGCTAGGGATCTCACTGGGGAGAATCAAGCTTTCCTTCCACGGACGGGTGAGGAAATAAACCTCTCTGGGAAATATCAATCCTGAATGCTGTCAGGAGCAACTGTAGCAAACATGTTGTACAGATGTTGAACAACTATTCGCTTCTGCCGGGGATATGGTCTGATTAGGTTTAACACATGAATGCATATGTTTGAATTTTCGATGGCGTAATGCTCCATATTGAATGGAAATGCTACGTGATTTGAGG
This sequence comes from Lathyrus oleraceus, assembly GCF_024323335.1. Classification (NCBI taxonomy): domain Eukaryota; kingdom Viridiplantae; phylum Streptophyta; class Magnoliopsida; order Fabales; family Fabaceae; genus Lathyrus; species Lathyrus oleraceus. Next base: position 361,282,018 of record NC_066585.1, on the reverse strand, counting down.
ATGCAATGATTACTACATGCAAGATGCAAATGATAAAAACTCCTGCTGGGGAGCAAGCTGATCAGATTCTCCAACTCTGTGGGGATACTCTGTCTGAGGAATGCTCTACGGGGAGTAGCACTGACTTCTCACTCATGCTGGAGAATAGCACTGTTGCTGGGGAAATAATAGATCCCACCGGGGACAAACTTCACCGGATCCAATCCACTCGGGGACTCTGCTAGGAACACAACCAATGCGACCTACTGGGGACGACCCATCCACAAATGGATAACCACTGCTGGAGATAATTTTCACTGAACTTGATCCGCTTGGGGACTTCTCTGGGGGAAAACCATCAACACAAACCTCCGCTGGGAAGACCTGCTAGGGGAACACCTTCCACACCTGATGGGGATAAGCATACACAAACCTGTTGGGGAAATAATATACCAGGCCACGCTGGGGATAGACATCCACAACCCTGCCGGGGAAAAGCGTTCACAACCACGCTGGCGATAGCAGTACTTCAAACCAGACTGCTGGGGAATAAAGTACTCCACTGACACCTCCGTTGGGAATACATCAACCTTCCAACTTGGTGGGGATTAACAATCTTCAGACTCGATGGGGAATTGCCATCTTTCAGACTAGTTGGGGATAAAAGTCTTTAGACCTGCTGTGGAAAGAAATTCCACAGACATCTCTGCGGGGGAAAACATAGTTCTGATAGCTTTCAGACTTGCCTGGGGAATCATCCTCAATCCGGCTGAGGAATTCCTGATCTTGACTACGCTGGGGAGACAAGTCTCGAACTTGCTTCAACTGCTGGGGAATATCCCCATCCTCTCACACTACTGGGCAGTGTTGACACATCCCTGAACAAACCGTGGCTTATCTGCTTCAGCCAGGAATCAAAAGGTAACCACCTGCAAAACAGCACGACAAACATGCCCCCAGGGGATTGCATGGACAAGATACGCTCAAGTGTCCTCAACATTCAAAATGATTTTCAAATGTTTTATCTTTCTGCACATTATTGCCTAGCCTTCACGTTTTTATATGCAATGTTTATCAAAAATTCGGACGTTTTTGCAAACAAAACAGTAAAATAAAAACAAGAGAGCAATTTATCTGAATAACGACTTTTATTGATTGAAAATGGGCCTGAAAAGGCGAATACATCGGGAAGCAATTCCTAGAAAGAGGTAATTGCGCACAAAAGGAAAAATCTATCCTAATGGCAATGTGAATACGGCATCCACTATTTTCCAATTCTGTTATGACTCACAGATCATCAGTTTTCCTCCCAAGTTCCTTGCTTTCTGAGAAGAATGACTGGACCGATCATACCCTTCGGGATGGTAGACAACGGAGCACGATGTAGTACAGATAGCTCAGACTGTAGTCTTCGCTTTAATCCCTCTTTTGCCTGGATCGCCCTTTCGGGTTTTCAATCCACCGGGATACCCATTTTTGCCTAAGCCGCCCTTGCGGGTTTTCGACTTACCGGGTGTACAAATTCTTTTCATTCTTTTCCCTAACTTTTGCCCGAACCTTTTCCTCTTTTTTTTGGTTCGCCGGGATGCCCTTTTTTTCCTGGACTCTTTTGTTCTTTTTTGTCCAGCGGGTCAATTTATGCGAAGTATTTTTTGACTACATCTGAGTTAACAGGGGACGGAAAATCTTCACCATCCATAGTTGTAAGCATCAAGGCTCCACCAGAGAAAACCTTCTTCACAACATATGGACCTTCGTAATTAGGAGTCCACTTGCCCCTGTTATCTGTACCGGGAGGAAGGATCCTCTTCAAAACTAGATCACCGGTTTGATAGCTTCGAGGACGCACTTTCTGATCAAAGGCTCTCTTCATCCTTCTCTGATACAACTGCCCATGGCAAACAGCTGCTAACCGTCTCTCTTCGATAAGGCTTAACTCGTTAAACCTTGTTCGAATCCACTCAGCTTCGTCAAGCTTGACATCCAACAAAACTCTCAGAGAAGGAATCTCCACTTCAACAGGTAGGACAGCTTCCATACCATACACAAGGGAGTAAGGGGTTGCCCCGGTCGACGTACGTACTGAAGTACGGTACCCATGCAAAGCGAAAGGCAGCATCTCATGCCAATCCTTGTACGTTACGACCATCTTCTGCACAATCTTCTTGATATTCTTGTTTGCCGCCTCTACAGCACCATTCATCTTCGGTCTGTAAGGAGAAGAATTGTGATGTTCAATCTTGAAATCTCTGCAAAGCTCTTTCATCATCTTGTTATTGAGATTTGAACCATTGTCAGTAATGATTCTCTCAGGGACCCCATAACGACAAATGATTTCCTTCTTAATGAACCGGAGAACCACTTGTTTGGTAATGTTAGCATAGGAAGCTGCTTCCACCCACTTGGTGAAGTAATCAATCGCAACCAGGATAAAGCGATGTCCATTAGAAGCAGTAGGCTTAATCTTCCCAATCATATCAATGCCCCACATCGCGACCGGCCAAGGCGAGTTCATGACATTCAGAGGGCTCGGTGGTACATGCACCTTATCAGCATAAATCTGACATTTATGGCATTTCCGAGCGTATTTGAAACAATCGGATTCCATATTCATCCAGTAATAACCGGCTCTCAACAATTTCTTGGACATTGCATGACCACCAGCATGGGTACCAAAAGATCCTTCATGCACTTCTTGCATCAACATGTCTGCTTCGTGTCTACCCACGCATCTGAGCAGAACCATGTCGAAGTTTCTCTTGTACAACACGTCATCCTGATTCAAATAAAAGCTTCCAGCTAGCCTTCTCAGGGTTTTCTTGTCATTCTTCGATGCTCCTTCAGGATACTCCTGACTCTTGAGGAAATTCTTGATATCAAAGTACCATGGCTTCTCATCAACAACAGACTCGGCTGCAAACACATACGCAGGCCTCTCGAGTCGACTCACCGCAACATGTGGCACGTGATTCCACCAATGAACTTTGATCATAGAGGACAAAGTAGCCAAGGCATCAGCCATTTGATTCTCATCCCGGGGGACATGATACAACTTCACCTTCTTGAAGAACGTCAGTATTCTTCTGGTGTAATCTCTGTAAGGAATCAAATGCGGCTGGTTGGTATTCCAATCTCCATTGACCTGATTGATCACTAGAGCGGAATCCCCATAAATGTCAAGTGTTTTGATCCTCAGATCGATGGCTTCTTCTATCCCCATTATGCAAGCTTCATACTCGGCCTCGTTGTTGGTGACATCAAAAGTCAGCCTGGCAGAAAAAGGTATATGAGCACCTTTAGGATTGATCAGCACTGCCCCAACACCGTTGCCGTTCACATTCACAGCCCCATCAAACATCAATGTCCACTTGTCATCAGGATCCGGTCCTTCCTCGACAAGAGGCTCTTCACAATCTTTCATCTTAAGATACATGATGTCTTCATCAGGGAATTCAAACATCATCTGCTGATAATCATCAATTGGTTGCTCGGCGAGGTAGTCTGACAGGATACTACCTTTGATGGCCTTTTGTGATGTGTACTGAATATCATATTCTGTTAAAATCATCTGCCAACGGGCAACACGTCCGGTGAGAGTCGGCTTCTCAAAGATGTACTTCACTGGTCCATCTTAGAAATCAACAAGGTAGTATGGTTCAACATATACTGTCTCAGTCGGCGAGCAGCCCAGGCCAAAGCACAGCAAGTTTTCTCAAGCTGTGAATATTTGATTTCACAGTCGGTAAACTTTTTGCTAAGGTAGTATATGGCATGCTCTTTTCGACCAGACTCGTCATCCTGTCCCAATACACACCCCATCGAGTTCTCAGTCACTGAGAGGTACATTATCAGAGGTCTCCCAGGAACGGGAGGTATAAGGATTGGAGGTTTCTGTAAATACTCTTTTATCTTGTCAAAAGCTTTTTGACAGTCATCATTCCACCTGATTGCTTGATTTTTTCTTAGCAATTTGAATATCGGTTCACACGTGGCAGTTAGGTGAGATACAAACCTCGCAATGTAATTCAATCTCCCTAAAAACCCACGAACCTGCTTTTCTGTTTTTGGTTCAGGCATCTCTTGTATAGCTTTGACTTTTGCTGGATCAACCTCAATCCCTTTCTCACTGACAATGAAACCCAACAGCTTCCCGGATCTCACACCAAACGTACACTTGTTCGGATTCAGCCTCAGTTTGAATTTTCTCAGCCGGTCAAACAACTTCTGCAAATTTACCAGGTGCTCCTCTTCTGTCTGCGACTTCGCAATCATATCATCCACGTACACTTCAATCTCTTTGTGCATCATGTCATGAAAGAGAGTCGTCATAGCCCTCTGATAGGTAGCACCGGCATTCTTCAGCCCAAATGGCATCACCTTATAGTAGAACGTTCCCCAAGGTGTAATGAATGTCGTCTTTTCCATGTCCTCTGGCGCCATCTTAATCTGATTATAACCAGAAAAACCGTCCATGAAAGAAAAAACCGAGGATTGAGCCGTATTATCAACCAATACATCAATGTCAGGTAATGGGAAATCATCTTTCAGACTCGCTCTATTCAAATCCCGGTAATCGACACACATTCTGACTTTACCATCCTTCTTCGGCACGGGAACGATGTTGGCCACCCACGGGGGATAAGTCGTCACTGACAAGAAACCCGCGTCCAACTGCTTCTGAACCTCTTCCTTGATCTTAACAGCCATATCAGGACTCGTTCTCCGAAGCTTCTGCTTGACTACAGGACAATCTTCCCTGAGAGGTAGCCTATGCACCACAATATCGGTATCCAACCCAGGCATATCTTGATACGACCAGGCGAATATCTCCACATATTCTCTCAGCATCTCAATCAACCTTCTCTTGACATCTTCCTTCAAAGCAGCCCCGATCTTGATATCTTTCCTGGCGTCCTCAGTACCAAGATTAACAATCTCCAACTCCTCCTGATGAGGTTGGATGACCCTTTCCTCTTGCTTCAACAATCTGACCAATTCTTTAGGGAGTTCACAGTCTTTCTCACTCTCCTCTTCAGCTTGGTAGATGGGATTATTGAAATCATACTGAGCCATAACAGAACCGTTCATAGTGGATTCCGTGAGATCACTTCTGCATGTTTAATGCTTTATTTTAGAAAAAGAATTCAAGAAAGTCACAAAAAACAAAAACATTGCCATTTTTATTTTCTTTTGAAAAATGAAAACAAAAATAGATAGACAGGGATCACAAAATTATTTGCAAAACGTCCTTTATTAATGATATCATTGAAAAACATGATGAGGCCCTACAATGAACCACTACGCCTTGGGCAGAACGTAGGGTTTTGTGCAAAATGAAAAACAAAAGAAAATTACTCTGTTTGAAGAGTAACTTGGACCACATCTTCTGTCGTCCAATTGTTGATCGACTCCCCTGGTGCACACGGGAGAACCCAGTTGTCTAGATCACAATCACTATCACCGTCTTCACTACTGGCTGCAAAGACATCACCGTGATTCATCAGCCCAGCGCTGGTAAAGGTACTCGGACCTGTTTGCACGCCCTGCTCCGCCTGCAGAGGTTGATAACCAATTCCGAATTTATCTTCTTTGACAGGAAAATCTACCATCTTACCCCAGCCTTCAGCTTTACCAGAGTTGACAACTTCCACTGCCTGCTTGTACGATGCAATTGAGGCACTTGGCTTCTTCTGCTCAGCAAAAGCCACCCTCTCAAGAGCAACAGTCTCGAATGCCTGGCATAAAGTTTCATGGATCTCGCCATCCACCTCTACATACTTGAAAGAGGATAGGTGACTCACCAGAATATCTTCTTCATCGCACACAGTCACAATCTGACCATTCCAGACATACTTCAGCTTCTGGTGGAGAGTCGACGAAACTTCCCCAGCTGCGTGAATCCAGGGACGCCCCAATAAGCAACTATATGCTGGCTGGATGTCCATCACATAGAAAACAATATTGAACACCTCAGGGCCAATCTTCACTGGCAATGTGACTTCACCAAAAACGGACCGTTTGGATCCATCAAATGCACGAACAATCAGATCGCTCGGAGTAAGGACAACCCCTTCAACATCAATCTTACCCAGAATCTTCTTAGGCAGCACATTCAAAGATGAGTCAGTGTCTACCAACACATGAGATAACATTGCACCCTTGCACTCCATGGTGATATGCAGGGCCTTGTTATGATTACGACCTTCAGGCGTCAAGTCTAAATCTGTGAACCCCACACCATGCCTGGTACTCACATTAGCAATCACACCCTCCAACTGGTTGACAGAGATCTCTTGAGGCACGTAAGCCAGATTCAGCATCTTTAACAAGGCATTACGGTGTGCCTCAGAGCACAGGAGCAACGAGAGGATAGAAATTTTGGACGGAGTCTGATTCAGCTGATCTACAATCTTGTAGTCACTCTTCTTTATAATCTTCATGAACTCCTCCACGTCCTTCTCAAACGAACCCTCAGGCGCCTCCTTCTGAGCAGGTTCTTCATCAACCACGGCCTGTTTACCTTTAGCCTTGGCGAGAGCCTCAGCATTGTTATCCCTCAAAGGTTGTGGAGCAAACAAACGACCGCTTCTGGTGAAACCTCCAGGTCCCCCAACGTTATCCACAACTGGACTTGCAACCACAGAAGTTCTACTTGGCAACCCAATCGTCACTGGAGCTTGATTCACCGGCCTGACCTGACTTTCAGCCCTTCGGTTACTGCGATAAGCGTTGTCATATTTCCATGGCACAACCCTACTATTTTCAACAGCCCTTCTGCTCAAAGCAACGATTGTAGCTGGAGCACTGACGGTTATAGGAGCGGAAATGGTAACAGGAGTACCAACAGTTGTAGGCGCACTAACAACCCTCTGGCCACGTCCCTCGGACGGTTTGAAGTAAATGGTGACAGTTGACACCACCCCACGTTCTTGCACGGCCCGACTGAACTGCAGACAGCCCTCATCTATCAGATTCTGAATACCAGCCCTCAACTGATCACACCCATTGTCTGACCCGGCACAATCTGAACAGTCTTGATCACAACCCGGGTGTACTCCCCCTTTCAACAAACGATCTTTCACAACACCCAACGGAGTCTGAATCTCCTCAACACTGACCACCGAGTCTTCAGCTTCACCGTCTTCCAAATTGTTCACTCTATGTGCACCGTGTTGAGGCATAGGATTGTTTACAACATTCGGCACAGGAGAAAAATTGATAGTTTTGGCGTCAATTAAGTCTTGGACCTTATGATGAAAAGCCCTACAGTTCTCAATGTGGTGCCCCGGAGCACCAGAATGGAAATCACAACGCACGTTGGCATCATACCCAGGTGGTATTTTTGTCAACGGAGCCATGGTACGCAACTCCACGAATCCCAATCTGAGCAACTCAGGTAGCAACTCAGCATAGGTCATCGGCAGAGGGTCAAAACGTCGATCAGGCATCCTCTGTCTAGGCTGATAAGGACGTTGTTGTTGTTGTTGTTGTTGTTGTGGCGGTTGTTGAACCCTCTGTTGTTGTTGTTGACGAGGTTGAGGTGCTGGAATAGTTATAGCAGTAACCTGGCGATATTGCCCTCTGTTTGTACTTCTTCTGTGTTGCACAGCATTGGTTTCACCCTCTCTCCTGCGAGGTGCCCCAGCAAATGGTTTCTTGGAAGATGAGGAACCAGCATCCTGAATCTTCCCCGCTTTAATCAAACTTTATGTCCTTTCCCCATAGATCACAACATCAGAGAAGCTACCGAATGGGCAACTCCCCATCCGGTCCATGAACACGCCTTGTAAAGTACCAATAAACATATCAGTCAACTCCCTCTCCAGCATAGGGGGTTGTACTCTTGCAGCCAACTCACGCCACCTCTGGGCATACTCCTTGAAGCTTTCTCCAGATTTCTGACATAGACTCTGCAACTGAGTCCGGCTCGGCGCCATGTCCATATTATGTTTGTATTGCCTCAAGAAGGCCTCACCCAAATCTCTCCAATTTCGGATAGAATCCCTCTTCAGTTCCATGTACCAATCTAAGGAAGCCCCAGACAAGCTATCCTGGAAGAAGTACATCCATATCTTTTCGTCATCTGTATAAGCAGAGATTTTTCTGTAATACGCCTGCACATGGGTGCGAGGGCAAGAAGTACCATTATATTTGTCAAATGAGGGTGCTTTGAATTTGTAAGGGATCCTCAAACCTTCCACCAACCCCATATTTGTAACATCAAACCCTAGAGAGTTCTGACATTCCATAGCTCTGATTTTTTCAGCAAGGGCATCAACTTTCCTATCTCTTTCCTCAACTCTTACACCCTCATCATCCTCACTGAGCAGTGTGAACATGTCCTCCTGTCTGTCTACCAACGGAGCAGGATGACGAATCGGAGTCCGGGTAGCTCTGGCATTAACAGTCTCTACAGCAAGAGGTTGTCCGTTGATTCTAATACCCCTCAATTCATCCCCTACAGCGTAATCATTGACGGGAGCAGCAGCAACATTATGATCATTAACCGGGACACCCACTGGTGAAGCGCGGTTGGACGGCGGAATCACGGCTTCCTGTCTCTGGGCTAAGGCACGCAACTCCTCTTTCCCTTGAACGACCCCTTGCATCATTGTCATAAATTGGGCCATGTTAGCCCTCATCTCAGCCAATTTTGCTTGAACCTGGTCCATGTTCCTCTGATGATTTAGTCTGGTTGCGTAGCGGTGCGGACGTTAATCAGCTATCCTGCCTGACACAGGAACCAGAGTGAGAAGTCACGAGCAAGAACACCTGTTATGCAAAATGATATGTGTATGATGCGTATGATGCACATGATATGTTCATTTCTTAGGCATTCAAAGAGCCTAATTCATCTTTCGAGAAATGGCAACCTGCAGCACAAACAAAGAAGCAACACACACAAGATAGTGAGCACCAGGTGAAACATCAACAATCTCATCTATAGATATGAGCAACAAGGATCATACAACAATGTCAACAAAGATCCAAATAATCGGAGTACAACTATGAATCCCATCCAACAAGCCTGGAGGTGATTCTCAACATACACGACAGAGATACAAGCTAAGACAAATGGCTTCCAGGAATGAGAGTCTTCAGGTACTGACACTGGTCTATCAACAGGTCACACTCTGAACATTCTGGAAAAGGAGTGAGCTTCTCCTTCAGTTGTCTTCTGAGCTCCACAACTTCTCCTCCAAGTTGGCTCTCTGATGCATGTCTCAAGTTAACTTCCTTCTTCAGCTGGATGTCTTTGTCTCTGAGTTGCTTCTCCAAGTCTCTTATCTTCTTCTGATAACTGGCCTCAGCTCTCTGCAACCTCAAGCATTCCCGGTGTTCTGCATTCAACAAGGCCTCCATCTCCTCGTAAGATCTCTTCTTGCTTTTCAGTCTAGCAACACCTTCACCCTGCATGTCTCTGAGTTGATGAGCCAAGTTCAACTTATCAGCTTTGGCTTTGTAAAGCTCCATCTGGGTATCTTGCTCCTTTTCCTTCAACCGGCGATTCTCCATCAGGGCTTGCTTGTACTGCTCAGCAGGTACACTCTCAGCAAGGATCAAAGGTGGTTGCGCTTGCAATGGCTTCATCCTGTCATAGGGCAACAACAAAGTCTCCACTCTCTTCTTGACCCATTCAGTGTAATCAGGCATAGCAATGGCAAACTTCTTCCCTAGGACAGCTCCATCCTTAACACCAATGGTCTTCCAAGCTCTTCCTACTTGTTCCAACCTATCAGGGTCACTCCGCTTCTCAAAATACACACTTTCAGCTATCTCAGCATCAAGTGGTCTTCCATTCATCACGAACCCCAACTAGCGAAGAGAAAGAACCGGATTGTAATTGATGCCACCCTTAGTCCCTACAAGTGGCACATTATGAAACTCTCCACAGCTTATAATGACATTACGCACATCCATCCGGTAAGATTGCCATCTGATATCATAAGAGGTAAGAGACATAACCCTCTGAGTCCACTTATGAGTGCTCTGGGCATCCACAAAAGGTCCACTGACTGGCAGAAGAGACAAGAACCATCTGAGTAGTAGAGGGAGACAGCATCTGATAGCTCCACCCTTACCATGCCTACTATGAATAGCATAGTAAGTGTCAGCTAACAGAGTAGGAACCAGGTTTCCTCCAATGAAGATAGTGACTGCAGCATAGTCCACAAAGTTGGCCATACTCGGGAACAAGACAATCCCATAAATCATGATAGCCAACTGAGCATGAAAAGTTTCCCAATTTCCCTTCTTTGCTTCCTCTCTAGCAATCCTCAACAGGAACTTCAAAGGCAACCCTACCACATCACCGCTCGACTTCCAAATGTCACTGACTTCCTTGATACCCAAATGGAGAGCTCTGGCAACAACCCTGAAATCAACCTCCTTAGGCACATCCAAGAAAGGAACCTGATATCGGATCGGGACATTTAACAGAATGGAGTACTCTTCAAGGGTAGGCGCCAACTGATAGTCCTGGAAAGTGAAGCAACGGAACTCTGGGTCGTAGAACTGTAGAAGAGTCTGCAACGACACTGGATCTACCACCGTCTTCAACAGTGTCAACAAATCCCCATACTGATCAGCAAACACTTTCTGATTACCGCCGGTCACAAGGTTGCTCAACTCTATCAAAGAAGTCACTGGCTCACGGTGAAAACTGTAGGAACAAGTCTTCCGCTTCAACTCTGGACCAGTTACCATCTCTCGCAGTGAATAGACCCCTGAATGAACCTGAGAAATGATATGCATGAAGAGATTAGCTTTTTTCTTCTCTTTTTTCTTTTTTTTCATTTCTTTTTTTTTTGCATTATTTTTTTTTTGAAAATAAACATGCTATGATGCAAATGATGCAGACAAGACTGGCTGGCTATGTATCTCGGAGCACAGGATCAAAGCTTCGGCTTGAACTCGGAACCACAAATCATCTGAGACCCAAAATCATCTGAGACCCATATCTGAAGAACCAAGTCACCAACAGGACCACAAGTCACCAACTCTACCTGTAATAATGATCATTCCCTCCCCACTCACGGGTGTCATCTAGGCCAGGGTAAGGTCAAGAGAAACGCAGCATAAATAACCCTTTCATAGAATATCATCATATACACACCCGAAGTATGTAACGATAATACCCCATCAGAGTCTGAACTGCTCGTGATATCAAGTTCCGCTAAGTGGCGCAATACCACCCGCTTCCCATGAATCACTCTATTCCTAGGTGTCCTAGATTTCACTCATAGCCTGGGTATTGGGCCTTTTACCTCATGTAACTCCCACCCCAACAGAGAGACAACACAGCCAGCACATATGAATAAATGATGAATGCAAACATAAATGCAAACAATAAATGCAAATATAAACAAATAAATGCAATAAATGAAATAGAAAAAGCAACCAAACCTTATCCTAGAGAGCGCTAGGAGAGACTCGCTTAGGGAAGATGGACCAGCAAGAGGTCAACTTCTCTAGTCCCTAGCAGAGTCGCCAGCTGTCGCATTACGCGAAAAACCGGCGGGAAAACGAAAACAACAGAGCCGCCACCGTGCGTTATTTATCCCAAAAGAGGGAAAGGAAACGCTCGAAGTAAACCTGGAAAAGACATGGTCTCGCGACCAGAGATTGATGGGATCGGGAGTCGGTTATGCAAAGGGAAGGTATTAGCACCCCTACGCATCCGTCATACTCGACGGGATCCACGCACAAAAGAAAGGATAAGGTTGCTAAAAACTGATCACAAACTGCACACACAAGGCTGGAAAGAGACACAGGAAAGACAAAAGAAACTAACTCGGCAGGATATCGCATCCTGGGCATACGTAGTCTGTCAGGCACAGACATCAGAGTCGACGTAGTTCGGGACAAGGGGAAACGTGCTCGCTAGGATGTCGCATCCTATGCATACGTATCTTCTCTAACCGGAGAAGAATCAGAGCACTCGTAGCTCGGCTAACGCACGCCAAACAAAACACAAACAGGAAACCGACTGCCAATCGCTGGACTTACGTCAGACTCCACACAAACGGGCAAACATGGAAACCGAATGCCAATCGCTGGACTTACATCAGACTCCGAACCAACAAACACACACAGGAAACCAACTGCCAATCGCTGGACTTATGTCAGACTCCAGACAAAGACACACACAAACTGGAAACCGAATGCCAATCGCTGGACTTACATCAGACTCCAACCAGAAAATGATAACAAACACACACAAAAAAGAAAAGAAAGTGCCCGGAGAGATCAACTCATCTCCTGCCTACGTACCTCATCTGGTATGAGGATCAGGGCGACGTAGTTCCCCTACACAGGGAAAAAAGACTAGCCTAACCAAATACAAAGGGATACACGAACTACTAGGGAGACTACGACTCGAGCCTAGAATTTGTCATGCATACGATCCCTAAGTTAAGGTTTCTATCTAACTTGCACAGGGAGCAAGCTATTCTAAACAGCACAGGCAAAATCATACAAGCACAAAAGCAAGCACACACACTATATGCAAACAGATGGGCTCATACAAGGCTAGGCTTTAGTCAAGGGGTCATGTCAACCTCAACAAACAAGCCACTGGAATGGGGTATGATTAGCTCTTAACCCTAACATTGAGAGTTAGGGTGAAGCAGATGAAATGGGAAGTGAGGGTAAGACCTCACAGCTCTTATCCCTGGCCTCGGAGAGCTTCAGACAAATGAAAGTGCGGGGGTTCAGAAAGTAGGAACTCTTCTCCACAAGACTGACACAACATGGATCTTGGGTTTTGATTCAAAGTGCATCAACACAGTGGTGTGAGCAAGATGAATGACTCGACTGAATAGCAGGAGATGGGTTACACATCTCTTTTATCTGCCAATTGCCTCTTAAGAGGACTTAACCTGCTTGGTACAACATTAAACAAACAAAGACATGGCCTCTTAAGGAGGGCTTCAGACAGGTGCCTGCCCACATAACAGGACAGGTCTTCTAGACTACATGAAGTCAGAGAGTTATACCTCAATGGTTAAGCAACCAAGCAAATCAAAAGCAAGTTCAAAAGAACTCAAAGCAACTTAGGTACCTGAAAAAAATCTAAACCAATCAGTTTACAAGTCAAACAAACAGACAGACAACAGTCAATCACACAATCAGACAGATAAGGCATTAAGCATCAATGTGAAAGGCACAAGCTATTAAGCCACTTGGTCTCAAAGCCTACAAAACAACTCAAGGTTAGCCAACATCAACCAATTAATCAACTCAAATGAGTGGACCAATCCAACCATGGCAATGTGCTTCTTAACCTGAAATCCATAATCCAAACAGTGAGTCCAAACCACTAGGTCAAAGCCTAGGGTCAAAAGTAGGTCAAACATTCAAAACAGAACATGAAATTTAACATGAATCCACTTCAATCAATCAAGAACACAATCCAAAAGTTCCCATATCAATATCATTAACCAAAAGCATTTCATGAACCAAACATGACAAGGTATGCAAATTGTGATCACATTGTGACATCAGAAGAAATAAATGCACATTAAATTAAAAATGATTCAACTAATCTTGGCAAAATTCATGAGTAAACAGGACATACAACATGATCATCACACAAAAACTTAGAGGCATTGGACATCAATAGGCATGGCAATCACATATCATAAGTCAAGATAATCACAACAAGCACATGTGTGACACAAATTGTCACACCAAGTTAGCATAGGCATAAAACAGGGATGGATCATGGTAAAAACCTCAAACCAAAGCCAAAACAACACTCAACATGTCTAGAAATAGTATGCAAAAATTCAGAAGCATTGGATAAGGAACAAGCATTTCATGATCAAATGAAGTTCAAGGCAATTTTAAAACTCAAATATGACCAACCAGAATGAAAAATCTCAATTAAATCAGGAATGAATCAAATAATTCCAAAAAAATTCATGCTCATTCACAACATCCATAATATGCATCATACAAAAAATCAAGGCAATTAGAGATCATTTGGCATGGCTAACACATCATTCAAATTGAACATCACAAGGTATGACACAAATTGTCACACCAACTTAGCATGATCATAAAACAGAAATGGTAATTGATAAAAATACCAAATCAACACCAAAATGTCAAGTAAAGTGTCTAGTTATAGCATGCAAAATTTCATAAGCATTGGATCAAAGATGAGCATTTCACAAATGATATGGCAAGGCAAGGTCAAGCAAGCATACATGTTTAAAATCCTTAGACAAAATAATTTCCAGGCTAGGCACAATTTGCATTTTAATGATCATAAAAAACTAGACAAGATAAGGATCATGATGCAAAAAACCTCATAATTTTTGGATGAGTTTTCAATTTATTGTGAATTTATGAAGTTGAGAAAAATTGAAATGGAAATGTGAAGCCAAGACATGAAATGATGAAGAAATGATGAAAAACACAAGGCAATGTGGAAAATGCGCTCACCAGGATTCGAGCCATGTACAATTTCAAACTACATGCGCACCCGACAAAAACGACTGCGTTTCATCACCTAAACCCTAACGCGCGCCAGCATGCATTCAAAAAATCTGCAGGTAACAACATGAACTCGTGGCAAATTTCGCAGGTAATCTCATGCGTTCCGCAGGAAAATACGCAGGAAAACTGGACATGCATATGAACATGATGAAGATCATGAAGATCTTCATCCCAATTTTCCAAAAAAAATCAAATCGTCCAGAAATCAAAAATGATCATAGCATCATGTAGGTCTTGCTTCATACATCACAAATCTGCAAACAAATCATCAAGAAACAAACAAACATGCGCAAATCGAAAGAAATAAAAATCATCACCAAAACTTTAAATGCATGGATCTAACTCAAATCAGCATGAAATCACTCCATTTTTGTTCTAGAATTACCACCAATAAAAGATCTATACATTTAGCATAATGATTTTCAAAATTGAAGAGGTCGAAAATGTAACCTCTCGATGAGCAGATTTGGAATCCCTTGCTTCCAAGCTTTGCCACGCCTCAAATCTCTTCCAATATGCTTCTTAAGGTGAATGATGATGAATGCAAGGTTCAAGGATACACCAAACCAGCTCAAGCTTCAACTTCCATGGATGCTTCACACCTTGAACATGAACAAGAATGCAACAATTTCCTCTGTTTCCACGTACAAATGTGCTCAATTATAGCTCAGGATGATGAATGAATCAAGGAAAAGTGCTAGTGTTTGAAGGATTTTGCAAAAAAAGTAAGAGAGAATTTTTGAGATTTTTGTGATTCTAGATCTAGAATTGGTAATTGTGATGCAATCAGTTATGATTAAGGCTATATAGTCCATGCTAATCATGTTTAGGCAATGGTTTAAGCAAATGCAAATGAGATTAGGGACTTTGTGGTGTGAATGCAAAAAATAAATTTCATGCTCCATGCACCCTCATGCACGTGAACAGTGCATGTGCAAGGCCAAAATCCACTTAAAATGTGTTCATGCAAGCTTTGGAAGTGATATTGTATGCATATATTCAACCAAAATGAGTTTATGAAATTTCTTCCCAAAATCTTCATGAATGAGCCAATGCCATGCAAATGAGATTTCATGCCAAATGATTTTATGCTTGGAAAATACATGTTACAAGGATCAATGTGCAAAAAGAACCACTCAAATTGGAGTTTTGGTTTGAAAGTTATGCTCATTTGAAGTCTAAACCACACTTTGCCATGTTTGAACCATATCTCATCAACCACACATGAGAAATTCATGATCTTGGACTTTTTGGAAATGGGAGAGAAAGATCTTCAACTTTCATGTTGGACAAAATTTCATTTGAAGCTTTCTTGATGATTTAATCTTGAGTTGAAGTTGGTCCAAAACCTTTCCATTTTTGGAAAATTCAAATTACAGGTCACCTGCTATTTTGGGAAAGTTTTGATCTGACTTCAAATCCTTCAATGTTGATGTTTGAAATGTCAAATGAGACTTGTTTGAACATGAATGAGGCATCTCTAACCATTTCCCACCTCCAAATCCATAGTTGAATTGACAGTTGACTTCGGTTGACTTTTTAGGGTTTTAGATGATTTGCACATGGACTGATGAGCTCTGAGCCTTCAATTCTTGGCCAAACCACTTCAAAATGACCCTTGAATCATGTGAACTCTTGGGAATCACCCTAGGGATTTGATCTCATGGAGAATGCTCCTGTTGCCTTGCACAGTTGAATCTCCTAACCAGTCTTGCTTGATGACTTGATGGACTATGCAATGAACAATGCAATGTTAATGACCTAAAATGAAAATGTATATACAAATGGGAGGTGAAAATTTGAGGTGCTACACTTGGGTGTTGATAAGGTGTAAACCATAATCCACCAAAATGGATGGTTGATATTAAGGATAACATGATCCATCCCATGACCTTTGTTTGGTGTGCTTTGCTTGATCCTTGAGTGTGATTGTTGCATTCATGCATTCATGCACCCATTTGCATTCATATCATCAAAATAATAAGAAAATTTTCAAGGAACTTAAGAGGTCTATTTGCAAAATTTTCAGACATGGAAAGACAAAGAAGGAATACAAAGAAGTACAGTTTCAGACAACCAGACTTGAAAGAGTTAAGGAATTTGACATCTTATGTATTAGATCCCTTGGGTTTCAAGGCTCGTTTTGGGAACCTTCTTCCTCTTCTGACTACTCAGGTGGATGAAGGATTGGTGAGTGTATTGGTGCAGTTTTACGATCCTTTGTACCGTTGCTTCACATTTCCGGATTTTCAGCTTTTGCCTACACTTGAGGAGTATGCTTATCTTGTGGGTATACCTGTTCTGGATCAGTTGTCGTTCAGTGGCTTGGAAAGGGTTCCCACTTCTCAAGAGATAGCAGACATGTTACACACAGATGAATCTCTGGTTGATGCTCATATGACTACCAAAGGGGGAATTCAAGGTCTCCCTTCTATGTTCCTCATTGCTCAAGCTACTATGTATGGGAAGGCCATGAGTGAGGACGCCTTTGAGGCCATATTTGTACTTCTCATCTATGGGTTAGTGTTATTCCCCAACATCGACAAGTTTATGGATGTGAACGCTATTAGGGTTTTCTCTACTCTTAATGTCGTTCCGACTCTGTTGGGCGATACCTACTTCTCTTTGCATATGAGGAACGCAAAGGGTGGTGGCGCCATTGTGTGTTGTTTGCCTCTGTTGTATAAGTGGTTTATTTCTCACTTACCTCAGACAGACGCTTTCAAGGAGAACAAGGAATGTCTAAGGTGGTCCACGAGACTTATGTCTCTCACTAATGATGATATCTCTTGGTATAACCATGTGTATGATGGTGTGCAGATTATTGACTCTTGTGGCGAATTCTCCAATGTACCTCTTCTTGGTACATGTGGTGGGATTAACTACAATCCTGTTTTGGCACGTCGGCAGCTTGGGTTCCCCTTGAAGGATAAACCCAATAACATTCTGTTAGAGGGTGTATTCTTTCAGGATGGTAAAGATCCCCAAGGCTTGAAAGCTAGGATGGTCCGCGCTTGGCGCAAGATTCATAGGAAAGGAAGGAAAGAGTTGGGTCCTAAGAATTGCATCGCTTTGGACCCTTACACTGTTTGGGTTAGGAAGAGGGCGTCTGAGTATCTCATGCCTTATGAGTATCCAAGACCTACACCAATGATTATGGTTGGGCCTTCGACCCTCCCTAATCGAGGAGTAGAGGAGATGAGAGACGAAGACCGTTCACGTGCCTGGATCCGTGAACGTGAAGAGTTGCTTCAGCAGATTAAGGAGAAGGATGCGTTGATTGAGTTTCTTGAGCATCAGGTTATTGATGACCCTGATGATGTATGGACTTCTCTACTTCCTCAGTCTTCTAAGTTCTGGAAGAGGAGGTATGATCGACTCGCCAAAGAGAAGGCCGATATGGAGGCAGCCTACGAGAGGGAGGTGAAGAGGCTTCACGCATCTTATCTTCTTGTGTCCCGAGCTTTAGATGATTGTTTCTAAGGATCCATAAGACGATTATTTTCCTTTTCTCTTGTATATGATTGACGATGTTGCACTTCTTTTCCCTGATATTATTTGATGAGATATTTCCATATGTGATAAAATGCTTAATATTTCCAGAATTTGCAAATAAAACTCTAAAGTTTCTTTGAAATAAAAAACAAATCATATGCACAAGCATTGCATGCATCATATGCATAAACAGGTTTTGTTTCCGGTCCCTCGCCCTGTGGTCTAACTCTGTGTCCTTCATTTATTTTGAAGACAAGCTGACTCACCGGTACTACACTAGAGCCAACATTTCAAGACTGATGGATCACTTAGAGCAAGAGAACCGCGAGCTGAAAGAGGAAGTGGCCAGATTGACTGCCCTAATGGAGTCATTCATGGCTGCCCAGAGCCAGTCCTCTCTGACACCTTCAACTCCTCCCCAGAAGATAGCTATCTCTGAGATTGTCTCCTCTATTGTGCCCGCTGCCAGTGCACACTTTGTTCCAACAGCCATGCCAACCGGGTTCCCGTGGGGCATGCCTCCCAATTTCATGCCTGAGGGTCCTGTCCCCGCCTTTGCTTCTCTGCCAGCATCTAGCCCGGTCCTTGCCGTTCCTCCTCCTGTCGTGCATACTTTGCCCAGGGTAGACGACACCATCTATCATTCTGAGCCGTCTGAGGGTCCAGATGTTTATGAGAAGATGGATGCTATGAACGATCAATTTCTTGAGCTTCGCAAGGAATTGAAAACCCTCAGAGGGAAGGATCTTTTCGGCAAGTCTGCTGCCGAACTCTGCTTGGTTCCAAATGTGAAGATCCCTGTGAAATTCAAAGTCCCCGACTTTGAAAAGTACAAAGGAAATACTTGTCCTCTCAACCACCTGGTCATGTATGCCAGGAAGATGTCAACTCAAATCGATAATGACCAACTACTCATCCACTACTTTCAGGACAGTCTGTCCGGTGCCGCTTTGCGTTGGTACATGGGTTTAGACAGCGCGAACATCCAATCCTTCAATGATCTCGGCGAAGCCTTCGTCAAGCAGTACAAGTACAACGTGGATATGGCTCCCGATAGGGATCAATTGAGAGCCATGTCCCATAAGGATAAAGAAACATTTAAGGAGTACGCCCAGAGGTGGCGAGAGGTGGCAGCACAGATCGTGCCTCCGCTGGAAGAGAAAGAGATGACTAAGATCTTTTTGAAGACTTTAAGTTCCTTTTATTATGAGCGGATGATTGCTAGCGCTCCTTCTGATTTCACCGAGATGGTGAATATGGGGATGCGTCTAGAAGAAGGGGTCCGTGAAGGACGGTTAACCAGAGAAGAAGGCTCTTCTGTCAAACGTTATGGGGAGTTTGCAAAGAAGAAAGATGGAGAGGCACATGTTGTGATCTCCCATGAGAAACCAAGAAGACCCACTGTGAGGAGGAAGACTGTGCGTCCCGCCAGTAACCAGCACCAGGTGGCTCATATAGCACCTGTTTTCAGAGACAATCAACAGTATCAACAACATAGTAACACTCAGCAACCACATCCGCAATATCAGCAACAACAGCACCGACCGCAGCAGCAGGCCTACCAGCCTCGAAACAGTAATCAAACCAGCACGAGTTACGAGAGGAAAAGGGTCACCTTCGATCCTATTCCTATGATGTACGCGGAGTTATATCCCTCTTTGATAGAAAGGAAGCTGATTACTCCGAGAGACCCACCGGCTATACCTACTAACCCCCAGTGGTGGTATAAGCCTGAGTTACATTGTGTTTACCATTCTGGTGCTCCCGGCCACGACGTGGAGAATTGTTACCCTTTGAAGACCAAGGTTCAAGACCTTGTGAGGTGTGGTATTCTATGTTTTAAGGACGTAGGCCCTAATGTGAAGAAGAACCCATTGCCCGAACATGGGAAATCTGTCAACATGGTCCAGGGTTGCCCTGGAAAATACAAGGTCAAATATGTCAGTCATATTCAACAATCGCTGGTTGAGACACACCGTTTGTTATGTAACTACAGTCATTATGAGCATGACCATGATAGATGCCGAGTTTGCTCTGTTAACCGATTGGGTTGTTGCCAGGTGCGCATGGATGTTCAGGAAATGCTAGACGAAGGAGTCATTGAGATCCTTCAAAACAGGAATGTTGATGAAAATGAGCCTGAGGTCAATGTGATCTCCCCAGTGTTCCGGATACCCGAGCCTGTTATCATCAAGTACAATGGTAGCAAGCAGAAGGCTTCTCCCGCTCTGATCATTAAGCCTGCTGGTCCTGTGCCTTACTCCTCTGAAAAGGCAGTTCCCTATCGCTACAACACCGTAGTAGTAGAGAATGGGAAAGAGGTGTCCTTGCCCTCTTCTTCTGTTGTGAATATTGCCGATGTTAGCGGTTTGACCCGTAGTGGCCGTGTATTTTCAGCACCGCCGAAGCCTCAAATTAATGCTGATTTTGTTGAACGCCCGATCGGGAACGCTGTGAATTCTCCGAATCCAGCACTTGCTGTTAAGCCCTCCTCCGTACTGAAAACTCCTACTTCTGTTGGCCCGAGTGGCAATGTGAAAGAAGACTGTGATGAGATGCTGAGACTCATCAAAAGGAGCGAGTACAATGTTATAGACCAACTTCTACAAACGCCATCCAAAATATCTGTGTTATCCTTACTCTTAAATTCAGAACCACACCGAGAGGCTCTGCAGAAGGTGTTGGATGTGGCATATGTGGATCACGATGTCACTTTGGAGCAATTCGATAGCATTATTGCAAACATTACTGCTTGTAACAACCTGAGCTTTTGTGACTCTGATCTCCCTGAGGAGGGAAGAGACCACAACTTGGCATTACATATATCTATGGGTTGTAGAGAGGACGCCATGTCCAATATACTGGTGGACATCGGGTCATCATTGAACGTATTGCCAAAGTCCACTCTCTGAAAGCTATCATATCAAGGGCCTCCCATGAGGCAGAGTGGGGTAGTTGTGAAGGCTTTCGATGGGTCTCGTAAGACCGTGATTGGGGAAGTTGATCTCCCAGTCAAGATCGGACCAAGTGATTCCCAAATTACCTTCCAGGTTATGGACATTCACCCATTGTACAGTTGTCTCTTAGGTAGACCATGGATTCACGAGGCAGGCGCCGTGACGTCCACCCTACACCAGAATTTGAAATTCGTGAAAAACAAGAAGCTGGTGGTGGTAGGGGGAGAAAGGGCTCTCTTGGTTAGCCATTTGTCTTCCTTCTCTTATATAGATGCTGAGGTTGAAATTGGAACTCCTTTCCAAGCTTTATCTATATCTGAGCCTATTAAGAAGAGAACTCCGTCATTTGCTTCCTACAAAGATGCAAAGTTGGCCATTGAGCGTGGTGCAACCACTGGTTTAAGAAAAATGATTGAGTTAGAAGGCAACGAGTCCCGGGCTGGCATAGGTTTTTCTTTTGGTACTTTCAACAAGCAAGGGTTATTCAAGAGTGGAGGTTTCATCCACACTGGTCTAGATGAGGAGGCTGCTGCCGTTTTAGAAGAAGATACAAAGGATTCTGGCAATTTCATCATCCCTGGAGGGGTCTGCAACAATTGGGTCACTGTGGATATTCCAACAGTTGTCCATAAGTCAACGTAATAATCACTTTGTTTGAAAACCCTTCTCCCATGCCAAAAGGAGGAGTAATGACATTGTTGGCGCATAAATACAATGATATTTTCATTCAATAAATTCATGTTAAATGTTTGTTTTTCCCATTTATTTTCCCTTTTTGTTTTTGCATGAAATTGGTGATCACATAAAACCCTAAAAAATAAAATAAAATCAACCTTCTCATCTGCATAATGATTTGCCTTGTTTGAATTCTAAATCTTTTCATATCCAAAATCATTATGCAGGTTAATTTCTAAACCCATTGAACATAATGACCCAACACCATCTCCCAATTTTGAATTCCCTGTATTTGAGGCAGAGGAAGATGATGTTGAAGAGATTCCTGATGAGATCACCCGGCTACTTGAGCATGAAGAGAAGATCATTCAGCCGCATCTTGAGAATCTGGAAACAGTCAACTTGGGGTCTGAAGATTATGTGCGAGAGGTAAAGATTGGGGCACTTCTGGAAGAATCTGTTAAGAAGGGGTTGATTAAGTTGCTACGAGAATATGTTGACGTCTTTGCCTGGTCATATGAAGACATGCCTGGTCTAGATACTGATATTGTGCAACATTTCCTACCTTTAAAGCCTGAGTGCGTGCCTGTGAAGCAGAAGCTCAGAAGAACTCATCCTGATATGGCAGGGAAGATAAAAGAGGAAGTTCAGAAGCAAATTGATGCGGGGTTCCTGGTGACTTCTATATATCCTCAATGGGTGGCCAATATTGTGCCCGTGCCTAAGAAAGATGGAAAAGTCCGGATGTGTGTGGACTATAGAGACTTGAATAAAGCTAGTCCGAAAGATGATTTCCCTCTACCACATATTGATATGTTGGTAGACAATACAACTAAATTCAAGGTCTTCTCGTTTATGGATGGATTTTCCGGATATAATCAGATTAAAATGGCACCCGAGGATATGGAGAAGACAACATTCATCACACCTTGGGGAACATTCTGTTATCGAGTGATGCCCTTCGGTTTGAAGAACGCCGGAGCCACGTATCAACAAGCTATGACTACCTTGTTCCATGACATGATGCATAAGGAGATTGAGGTATATGTTGATTATATGATCGCTAAGTCAAGATCGGAGGCTGTATTCCCTGTAGAGGTGGAGATCCCATCAATGAGAGTCTTGATGGAGCCCAAGTTGACTGATGCTGAATGGGTTCAGAGTCGTTATGACCAGCTGAATTTGATTGAAGAGAAGAGATTGACCGCCATGTGCCACAGTCAGTTATATCAGCAGAGAATGAAGAAAGCTTTTGATAAGAAGGTCAAGCCTCGTGTGTTCCGAGAAGGTGACCTTGTGCTCAAGAAAGTCTTGTCTTTCGCGCCCGATTCCAGGGGCAAGTGGACTCCAAACTATGAGGGTCTATATGTTGTTAAGAGAGCCTTTTCAGGCGGTGCTTTGATATTTACAACTATGGATGGGGAGGATTTCACTCGTCCTGTGAATTCAGATGCAGTCAAGAAATACTTCGCCTAAAAAAATAAAAACTGAATAGCTCGCTAAGTTGAAAACCCGAAAGGGCGGCTTAGGCAAAAATGAGCGTCTCGGTGGATTGAAAACCCGAAAGGGCGGTCCAGGCAAAAGTTAGAGACATGAAAAATGAATATAGGTATCCCGCTAGATTGAGTACCTCATCCTGGGGCAATCTAGGCAAAAATTAGGGATTTGGCAAGTAACTACATCCTGACAAGACTTTGTTCCACAACTGTCATCCGTCAGAGATTCTTGCTCATTATCAACCAAAGCTTCAAATACGTCGGATTCAGAATTGGTGGAGAAATCGTCATTATGTTCAATGTAACCCTTTTCCAATATATATCACCAATTTCAAATTTGTAAAGATCTATGGAGTCTTGCCATTCGCAGACTACCATTCTATCAAATAAATTTGAGCATTTTATCCAATTATTGGCACTCTTATCTGTTTGTATTCAACAAATGTTTTGCATGTTTTGATTAAGAAAATATCATTGTTTTAAACGATCAAATTTTTTAATTTGTTTTTAAACAAAGTGAACATTCACAATGACGAAAGGATACTTAGGAGATCCTCAGTGCTCTCCCAAGGGTGGTACGATCCCCAACAGGGTAAGATTTTTGTCCATATTCCTGGCATGACTGTATCTCCTCCCTCTGGAACCCCTTGTGGTTTATCCTACCAAGTGGATTGCTTGTTGAGAGTCACCTTTCTTCCCTTCAGCAGAGTAGCAATCTTTCTTCCTCAGCAGCTTGGATCTCTTTGGGCAAGAGCGGTATTTGGTGGTTGATCCCGATAAATCCTTTATCTCCTCGGATAGATTCCCCAGTAGAGTTGTTGGTGTGGTGGACCTTGTCTGTGATAACTCTCGTCCCTAGTTGGAATGATTGATGATTCATCCCTTGCAGAGTTCTTTGCTTCCTGGTATCTCTGATCCCCAGCAGATTGGATACTCTCCGGTGAACTTGGCTTTCTCTCTTGAGATGTAGTACTGGGTGGTTGATTCCTGGACCTGGTTGTGTTAGATATGTCTGTCTGTCAACATACATCAAACATAAACCACGCATATTCATGCATAATTATAACATTCAGATATTCATGGTGCATTCTTTGCCATATATCGTTGTTTGTTGTCTCCTGCTATTTGGTGATATACTTCCCCAAGCAGACGTGTGTGTCTGATCTCTCCATATAGAGTCAGCTCCATAGGCAGAAAGTGTCTATCCTTTCCTCCATATTCCCCACCGGGTTATATCCTCGTGGATGTCGATTGTTTTTGTTCCTTCCCGACACATATATTGGGATGGTTTTCCCCATTGAGTTATATCCTCACCGGGACAAGTCTTGATTTGGTGTGCCTATCTAGTTTGATCCTAGATCGGTCTCTTGAGACTCTTTTCCTGTTTCCCCGTGGTAAATGAATAATTGCTCAATAATTAGTAATTATTATCCCCGGCGGAGTCTGTGTTTCTCTACCCTCATACCGGTAGTTGTAAACCCTATTTCTTCCCTTTTTGCAGAGTAACTATTTTTGCTCATCTTTAATTGGTGACAGTTCTCTTGATCCAGTATTCGGTGATGATATCCCCTCATCTGCTTGGATAATTGCCCTGATTATGCAATTTATCCCCAGCGGGTCATCTCTCGTCTACCTTGTTGTTGTTGGTAACGATTGTTCCTCCCCTGAATTGGTCATCATTATATACCTAGTTTCGGTATCCCGATGCCTTTTCTTTTTGGTCGATTTATCCTTTATTAACCCAGTAACCGGTTATGGATAATCGTCCATGCGAGTATATTATCTACGTTCTGACGGTAATAGATAGTATATCTCATGCACTCTCGGGTCTGAAGCCTTTTGTTCTTCCCCAGTTGAGTAAGATTTGTATCCCCTTTGTGGAGTCGAATATCCATCCTGTAATCGAGTTTGCTTTTAGCCCTCTTTTGGATGATGAGTGTTTTAGGAATATTCCCTAATTCACGCCTTGGTTGGTCACCTATTATATGCCCAGTAACCGGTATCCCTGGTGTTCCTTCCTCTCTGCTCCCTATTATGACTTTTTGTCCCCTGTGGAGTCAGAATCCCTGAGTTGAAGTATACCTTTTAGGTTTTCCTCAGACGTTTTGAAGTTTTGATATCTCTAACCCTTATGCCGGTCTTGGATATTCATCTCTTCCTGAGCATGTTGTATCTCTCTCCCTCATATCTAGCGTTCAGATCACATGTCTCTTTGAGCTTATTACCCAGTAACCGGTAATACCTCGTCCCGCTGCTTCCCCAGGAGTGTCCTTGTGGACATCCCCAGCGAAGTCCCTTAGTGGATTATTTTAATCCGGATTTTATCCGAAGTATCCGTTGTGGATAGTTTTGCTGTATTGGCATATTCCCCAATACATGCATCTTCGAGTCAGCTCGAGTCTTTCATTGGATCTTTTCCCTTTGGAATTATGTTCCCCACGCTTTGAGTCGTGACCTGCTCGCGCATTTTTATCCCTTTTCTATCCCCAGGAGAGTCCCCAGGGTCTTGGTCCCATGGAGTGAATTGCTCATATGGATTATCAGTGGCTTCTGATTTCTTTGCTTTTGTGGACACATATCTCCACAGAGTGCTACCATTTTTCATACCTACATTGGCATCATGAGGTCTCTTAGGGACCAAAATTCGTCTCTTTGTTATTATTTAAGCCCATTCTACCCCGTCGAGACGAAGATTTTAACCTTCACTTCTCCGGCTAGAATGACCTTAAATATGGGGCATCTGTAAGACCCCAATTTTGACCCTAAGATCCCTCATGGCATCATAACATTGCATTTGCATTGCCTCAAGGATCTTTAGCATTTTGGTTCCCTTTGCCTTTGGGTGGGACTCCTTGTGATTGGTTTGAGATCACCAAGCATGCTTGAATTATACATCATTGTTTCTCTTACTTTTGTTTACTAACCAAAAGCACAAAAGTGTGTAATTAACATCTTTTGTTTGAAGCTTGAGTATCATCCAAGACACTTTGTGGGTTCTATTTAGATGATCAGTCAACACAAGGGAATGACTTGAGATACTTCCAACAGGTTCAAATGGGGTCTATTCGTCAGTCAAAACGTTAATCTTGAAGGAGCAAAAGTTTGTTCATGAGCTGTCATGCTCGCTAGGCGAGCAAAACGGGTCGCCTAGCGAGTCCCAAGAAAAGCCACCAGAATCACCTACACTCAGAGGAATTTCTTGAACTGTCATGCTCGCTAGGCGAAGCCCACGTGTTTAAAAAAAAACGAAAAACGAATAAATAAATAAATAAATAAATAAAATATAATTTTTTTGGACTTGGGCCTCTCTCATTTGAGCCCACAGGTCCACAAAAATCAGGTTATAAATTCAGAGTTTCAGTGAAACAAAATTCAAATTCTATTCCTATTACCCTGGCAAGGAAAAAGATAGTGAGAGAAGAGCTAACAGAGTTCAGAGCAACCTCTAGAGACTGAAGGGAACTCATCGGCAAAGAACCAATTCCCTCTCATATAAACCCTCAGATTGCTTTGCAAACCCAACTGGGCAATTCAATTTCATTCGATCTCTCCAGTCAGGTTTGCCTTATTTCCATTACTTTATGCTTTTAATTTGAATGCTCTGAATGTATGAGGTATTATGGGTGAATTTGATACCCTTTTGATGCATGTGTTTGACAAGAGGTTTAGGCCTCCTACCCTTGGTTGCTTTTTGTGAATTTTAATGGCATGATTCATGTGGTTACATTTTGATTTGGGGGCAACTCTTGATTACCCTATCTTGTTTCTCTAACCTGTTTGTTGAGTTTTGTTTTGTGAGGGCTCATATGACTCTTGCAGAGATGGCTTTCCTGGTGTTCCACTTTATTTGTGGGGTACCACCTGGAGGTCTATTACGATTACCTATACTGACTCGCTTTCTTTGATGGTGTTTAGCTTGGAAGAGTCTCTGGGTTTCTTATCTCTTTAATTGCTGTTACTTCGGATCTTTATCCGTACGGTAGATCTCTCGATCCCTTTACTTTTCCCGCATGTTATCGATTTCTTAGGTTTCGTATAGCCTCTCGTGGCATGTCATTTAAGGTAGCGCGGTTCCTTCATCTAGGACTGCCTTTTTGCATGAGCGTTCCTAAAACGCAAACAACTCATTGATTTTTCTTCTCCTAAGAACATGTTATCTCCTTCTACTACAGGCGAGTAAGTCTCCAAAGGTCGAGCATCCGGTAGATTGCGTAGCAACGTCGTTCACCCCAAAACACAACCCTTACCCCATAGGTGGTCGAACTACGTTTTGCTCTGATTTTCATCCCAGATGAGATACGTAGGCATAAGACGCGATGTCTTAGCGAGCACACTCCTCTTTAACCCATAGGTAGCCGAGCTACGAAGACTCTGATTCTCAGATTTAGATGAGATACGTATGCAGTGGATGCGACATCCGTGCGAGTCATCCTTTTTTGACCCTTCTTTTAGTAAGTGATACATTAGATAAACATACACGCTTTTCTCATCCCTTCAATCATGTTTGCACAAATAAATTTTCAAAAAAAAAAAAAAAACCTTTGGAACAAGTATGAAAAGGGCTCCCTAGGAGTACCTAGGATGCTTTGGGTGCCTAACACCTTCCCATTGCATAACCAACCCCCTTACCCAGATCTCTCGATAAAACTTTTAGGTTTTTGTTCACTTTCAAACCATTCCTTTGGATAAATAGAAGTGCGGTGGCGACTCGACTTGTATGATTTACCTTGGATTTAGTCAATATCTCTAATGGTAACGAATACCCCGCTACACTCGCAAGGTAAATAGCAACATAAGCCAGAGTCTATGACTCTCAAGGCAAAGATCTGAATCGGATATCCAAGGTTTAACACCTCACAAGGCAAAGAGAGATAGATGCCAGAGTCTATGACTCTCAAGGCGAAGATCAAAATCGAAGAGCCAAGGTTTAACACCCCACAAGGCAAAGAATTGTGCCAAGGTTTAACACCTCACAAGGCAAAGAATGTGCCAAGGTTTAACACCTCACAAGGCAAAGAGAAAGTTAGATGCCAAATTTTATGACTCTCAAGGCGAAGATAAAAATCAAAGACCCAAGGTTTAACACCTCACAAGGCAAAGAATGGTGCCAAGGTTTAACACTTTACAAGGCAAAGAATTGATTAGAAGAGGGTGTACAAACACAAGTTGTTGATAGCCAAAGATGTTCCATTATTAGGGTGTTGGAAGATTGATGCTTGCTTGAAGAAGATTTATTAATTGTATGATTCAAATTGCACTAGAGTTTAGGAACAAGGGCGAGTGCTTTGAATAGCTAGGGCCTACGCCCCGTACGCAAAGTCACTCTAGATAAATATAGGAGAAACTCTGTCTCATCATTCCATATTACTTAAGGCTCGTAATTTGCAACTCAAATCAAAATTAACAAGTTGCTGACAAGAGATCCTGCGTTGATCCTATTGATATTGTAGAAGGAGACTTGAAAATCATGTAATTCAAATTGTGCTAAAGTCTATGAATAGAGGTGAATACGATGAGCCACGGGCCAAACGTCCCGCACCCAAAGATATCCAGAATGAGTGTAGGAAAACGCAAGTCTCATTCCTTCTCTATTGCTTAAGGCTTGTGCCACACACTTTGAATTATGATCGACAAATGTTGATTATTGATCTTGGTGATGCCATGTTGTTTGTTGTATTGAAAAGGCTTGACAATTGTTTGATACGAATTGTGCTAAAGCCTATGAATAAGGGTGAATGCTTTGCATAGGTGGGGCCTATGCCCCGTATGCAAAGTCATTCTAAACAAGGATGGGAGAAACTCTGTCTCATCATTCATCATTACTTAAGGCCTAAAGCTTACAATTTGAATCGCACTTGTCAAGTGTTGATACCTTTGTTGTGTTTGAGAATGTAGTCCACTTTGCTAGCTATGCTTGATTGATGTTGACTTGAAGTCTTGATCTTGCACTTGAACCTTGAGGTATTGAGCTTCAGAGATTCAGCATATCCATAATAGCTTAAGCGTAATGAACTTGTCATATCAAGTGATCAAGGGTCTTTTGATCACTTGAATGGGCTTGAGGCTTACAACACGATTACAAATGATTTGGTTGACCAAAGTGACCTTTGGGTCAACACTAATCGGTGGGATTAAAATAATTGTTGAATTATATACAATAATAAATAATATTAAATTAATCAACTAAATGATATCAGACAATTCTAATTAAATCCATAAACTAGGGAGCATGTATTGAAAATCAAGATTTTTCTGCCTAGGAGAAAAATAGTCATTATGTTAAAAATGATTAATATTGAATTAACATTCTAATCATGGAAATTCTAATTAAACTCCAATTCTAAAAATCAAATATTCTAGCAATTCTAATTATCCAAAGATTTCTAATAATCCTAATTGATTTCTAATATTTCTAAAATTTAATTAAAATTCTAAAAAAAGGATTCTAAAAATTCTAATTAATTCGTACTTTGATCTAAAAACTATTTAACCTAATTAAAATAAAATCAATTATTTCTAAGATTTAATCAAGATTATCATGAATTAAAATCTAATCCAAAATTTCTTAATCAACCTAATTATTCTAATATGGCCTAATCAAACAAATTAAACTAAACGAATTCTAATAAATTACTTAGAATTCCAATTAATATTTATTCTATATTAAAATTCCTAAAATCTAAATTAATCAAATTAAATTAATCCATTGAAATTAACTTAATAAAAATTAATCACATAAATTAATGGTAATTAAAGTCCTAACTAAAACTAAACATATCAATTAATTAGATTTATCACAGGTCCAAAATTCAGAACCTGGAATAGTGGCTTGAAAGGTTGGGCCTTAGGGAGTAATGGAGCGAAATGAAGAGGTGTGTCGGTCCAGAAATAGGGTGAGAATAGAAGGCATGTCCAGGTGAGAGTAACTCGTTTGGGCCCTGGGCCCAAACAACCTTCCAAACCCGGACTCAGGTAGGTCCAGACCTAAGGATAAAATGGAAGGAGAAACGACGCTCCTGAAGGAACGTTGCAGCCCCAATAGCCAACACGCTCACGCAAAGAAGAAGAACATGCTTCTGAGTAGGCTCGTATGACGGTATGATTCGCCGGCGTCTCCTCCTCCTCATAAACGGTGTCGCCGCTGCAATCCATCGAATATAACCACAGTCCCCACGCTAATCCTCAATTTGGCTCACATCCATCAAAGTCTTCGTCGCTATCATCCGCCGTCAACTGGACTTTGTATCGCTAATAGAGAAAAAACGCGGAAGCACGGGTGAATCGGGGGATTTTAACGTGGCCTGGACGACTCAGATTAGTCCATTGAGACATGGAAACACAGAGCCAATATTCAAAATGATAAACTCACCAGATTGAACAGGTATTAGACGCTTGATTTCCAATTACTCCCTCTCCCTCTGTTTGATTTGTTGTGAACCTGCGTGCGTGTGTCTTCTTCTTCTGTTACGAACTTACTGCGGTTGATGCGTTGCAGAGAGCAGATTGCGGATTGGTGAATTTATGTTGCAAAAAGTGAATGAACCGATGCAGAATGATGAAGAATTGATGCAGAGGATGGTGCAGAAGTGATGATGACGTGAGCTTGAAGGATGATGACTCAGTCGCGAGAAGGTGGAGGATTCTTGATGCAGAAAGTGGAGAAAGTGGTTGCAGAATAATGGAGAAAGTTGACGGAACTGCAGAATGAAGTTGCAAAAATGGAGAACCAAGTTGCATAAAATTTTTCCTGCAGAATGGTAGTACAGGTGCGTTTTTATAGCCCCAAAATCTGTTAGAAATTAATCTTAAATGCATCTCAAATTGCTCTGAAATGAAAAAACATTTAGAGGTTAGTTATAGGTTGAATCAATTAGTTGTTAGGGTTATTTTTGTTAGTTGGACTTGGAGCTCTGTCTTGAAAATTCCAATGTAAATTCAGGTTAAATTGTGTTGAAATATCAATTTCTGTTATTTTTGGTTTGAGTTAATTGGATGGTTAGTTGTAAGATCTTTTCAATTAGCTTGAATTTAGTTTTAATTTCATTTGCGTTTATGATGGGTTTGTACACCCACAGGGTGGATGCTTTGTATTGTTAATATGAAAACGGTTAGAATGTTGGAATGAATGCTATGGTGACCGAAATCCTTGGAAGAAGATGGAATTGGTTTTGTTATAGGTGTAAATCCCCATTGAAACAAAATGTTAGTTACAAATGGTGAATTTTGTTAGAGCTATCCTTTCAACCGAAACTTATAGTCAGATTTTTAAATGTAATTAAAGTGAAACTGGAATTAAAACGCAATGCCTGTGATACTTTTGTGCGGTTGGTTAGTAACTAAATTATTATTTGTTAATTAGAGTTGCGGGAAAATGCTATGCAGAAAATGCAGGATGTGATTTTCGAATGTTTATCTATTCTAGCCAAGGTGAAGTTATGTTAATTGAGTGGTGTTAGTTATGTGTGTACAAACTTGGTTCGGTAATTAGTAAAACCTGCATGTTAGGAATTCAGTTGGCAAGAAAAATGTAGTTTCTACTTTGTTAGGTGAATTGGTTTGTTTGAATCACAAACTGCTTAATTAATTAGATGAGTCCTTGTTAGTGATGCCTATATATAAATCCTGTTAGCTAACAAGATCAGTTAGAAAATTCACCAATTGTTAATGTTACAAGGCATAAATAAAAGTTAAATAAAAGTTAATATTATGTTGATTGAATGGTTTAGTTTTCAATGATTTTGCAGGTTAATGGCTTCTTTTGGTGCAGCTGTTGGTGAGCCTTATGTGCATGGCGTGTTCTTCATAGGCAACCTTCCGGATCGTTTCGAATTCACATTATTCTATCACTTTCAACACAAATAATGTGAACCTATTATCGTCCATCTAAACTTTATGTTGATTATGAAATGATATGATTACTATATTTTATAAGACTAAATCAACCAGCATGGGAATTATGTACGATTAAAAATGTAAATGTTGGTTGGCCTATGAGGGACTAAATATCAGTATACTGTTACTATCAAGTAATCATAGCATAACAACTTCATTATCTTTATATTTTTACTTGAGTAATAAGTAATGAAAACATATCATATTTATCTTAGTAACAACTATTATAAACATTTCTAATTCATATCTACTATGTCAAATACTTGACCAAGTCCTCTATCAGCATACTATCCTAAAATTTTCAACTGATAGTTTAACTATTTGAAGCCTATTTGGATGTAAAATTAGGATTTAGGATTTTGGAAATTAAATTGTCAGTTATGATCGTGATTATAGAAAAAAATGGGATATGCATTGATTGAGATTTATTCAATGTGTGAAAATTATTAATTGAAAATTAATTAATTAATTGCTTGAAAATTGTTATTTGACATTAGCAAGGGTTTGAAGTGGAAGGATCTAATTATTAATAATTGAAATGGATTTAAGATGCCAATGAAAATGGTTTTGAAAAGTAACGTTGAAATTGGGTTCGAAAGTCATTTTAAATGGATTTAAGGGTCTGTTTGTTTTGTCTTTTTTTAAAAATGATTTTTATAGTGTTATATATTTTAGTGTAAAAAAATTTACAAAGAAACTTTTCATAAAAGCTTCAAATAAAAATTTTGTTTGAATAGTTATTCTTAAAATGTTATTTTAGGTATTTTATCATTTTATCGAAACTTTTTTTGGATATTAAAATTTTAAAAAATCACTTAATTTTGAAGCTATTTCAAATAGCTTTTTCTAAAAATCATTTTTGAGATACATTTTTTTTTTAAATTGTGATTTTGACTATGTTTTGATCTTCAATAATGTATATTTATGTTATACAATTAACAATTCAATCTTTTAATTTATAAAAAATAAATTTAGAAAAACTTGTAATATCTTGAAAAACATTTTTGTAAAATCCATTTTCAAAAATACAAAGAAAAAATCCATTTTTTTTAAAGCTAAAACAAACTGGCCCTAAATGTCTTGCTTGAATAGCTTTGAAATGTTAATGTCAAATGGTTTTGAGAAGTTAATGAGAAGATTTATAAAGAGAAGGTTGAGATGGATTAAAGGTCATGTTGAAAGTCGTTTTCTCATATTAACTTGGAATACTTTTGGAAGACAATTAAGACGAGTTAGAAAGTTAATCTGAAAAAAGCATTTAAAAAGCATAGTTCGTAATTGAATGGTTTACTGAAAAATAAGGTTAAAAGAGTGAACACAAGTTTAGGTCCAAAGGTTAGTAACAAGATGGAATGATTTGGCTTGTTAAACCATGAAATAACTTGGACAAAATCAGATGAGCATGGTTGACTTTGGTCAGCTTGTTGACCAAAAAGTCACAGCTGACCAAAGTCAGTTTTAGATTGAGAATTGGGGTCTTCCCATGATTTTCAAGCGAAACATGATTGACATGAAACAAAGACTAGTGTTTAATCCCCAATGGATCAAAACATATGGACCAATGCTTCTGCCAATACCAAGAGACCTAGACAATGTTTGACTCATATGACATATCCACCACGTACACATGTAGATGGTGTATGATGCTTGATACGATAGCCAACCATATTTCCACAATGAATTAGGGTTTTTATCAAGCACAAGGTGATAAATCGAGCCATAAGGCACATTAAGATTGCACCCTCCCTGATTAGGCTTTTGAGCCCATAGCAAGGTCAACAACTGATTCTCCCATCATGAGCATCCATAATTAGGGTTTAGGCACGAAAGATCAAGATGTAATCCCCTATGATGTTGTGAGAATGAATGCATGATGCACATGAATGCAGATGAATCTCAAGTCATATGTTGGACAAAATACAAAAAGGGGAGGACAAATTTTAGGGTACGACAATGTGATGATTTTTCCACCTCAATTTATCTTGATAAAGTGATAAGAGTGGTCTTGATTTGGGCATTATTTTGGTGCTAGTCTCATATTAAGTAACCATTTGCTTCTAATCTTTCTGCATTTTTAATCATCATTATTAATTATTGTTTGAAAGGGGAAAAAGAATAATATTTTGATAAGACTTTTTAAAGCAAACTCATATTAACAAACAAGTGAATTATCTCAAGCTTTTCGACTTCTGCTGATAACCAGGGGATTTCTTATTCATTCACTTTATGGTTTAATAAGAAAAAACTACTTCCTAAATATGCTTCTATATTAAACGACTAGATCAAATTCTGAGTATGCTATAGATTGTCAAATCCTTAAAAACATTGGTAAGGTCTGACATGCATTTATGGAGGATATTATTAGATCCCCTTCATGAATTATTTGAACTTTAAGCTACATTTTTAACCTTTCATTGACGGGCTATTGTTTGAAAACTATAATCGTGCTTTTATCATTATAGAGACATGGTGCATATCGCATATATCTTGTTGAAGTCAACTAAAGGCTATGTAACTCATTTTATATCTTAATCCTTTTATTATGACTCAGCTCTCTAACCAACAAGCGTACTAGGAGATTTATTCTAATGAATAAGTTTGACCACATGGCAAGTCTATAAAGCTGGTGTAATAATCCTGATGATAGGAAAGAATTGAGCTATCGTTGCTAAGTTAAAAGGTAACAAGTCGCCCACATGTGTCAAACGGTATTACGAGTCGATAAAGTTAACTTTGAAAAAGGAGATTTATCAAGCGAGACTGTCTGCAAGATCAAAAAGCATATGAAAGGCGCACATCTATGCTTTAATTGGTTATTTTCTTGTATAAGGTGAGTTGGGGTCTCTATCGTTTATAATTTTTTTAAGAATTATTCTAGCCTGCTATGAATAAGGGATGCCACTTTTTTTTCCCTATGTGGGTAGGGTTTTTGATGAGGCGCCCCTTGTTGTCCCACTTTGGTTTTTGCAGGGCCACATAGAACTGGTGAAACCTTGAAAAAATCATACTGCTAGAATTCCACAGGAAGATCTTTGCTGCCTATCAAGGCAATACACGAATATATTAGACTTCCATAGGAAGATCCTTACCGCCTCTCAAGACAATACATGAATATGTTGGACTTCAACAGAAAGATCTCTTCTGCCCCTCAAGGCGATACCTTATGCTGGACTTCTCAATGAAGGTCTTTACCGCCCCTCGAGGCAATACCTTATGCTGGACTTCTCAACGAAGGTTTTTGCCTCCCCTCGAGGTGATACCTTATGTTGAACTTCTCGACGAAGGTCCTTATCGTTCCTCGAGGTGATACCTTATGCTGTACTTCTCAACGAATGTTCTTCTCGCCCCTCGAGGCTATACCTTATGTTGGACTTCTCAATGAAGGTCCTTTTTAGCCCCTCAAGGCGATACCTTATGTTGTAATTCTCAACTAAGGTCCTTGTCGTGCTCTGAGGCGATATCTTACGCTAGACTTCTCGACGAAGGTCCTTTCCGCCCCTTAAGCTGACACATTATGCTGGAATTCTAAACGAAGTTTATTTCTCCCACGAAGCAAATACAAACGATAGACTTCCACCGGAAGATCCTTGCCACCCACTAGGCAAATACAAATGTTGAATTTCCTCCGGAACATCCTTGCCGCCTATGAGGAAAATAAAAATGTTGGACTTCCTCCAAAAGATAGTGGGCACCAAGACAATTGTGGAGGCCACTTCTTGAACCTCCTTGTGAACTTCTTTCTGATGTACAACCTTCCCCTTAGGTGGCTTCTGAACCACATTTTCAGACTCAGAAGCAACTTGCTTCCTTTTTCTTGAAGGCATGTACACACAACCTTTAGGAGCTTCAGAAAAGTCCTTTATGGCCAGAGTGACTCCAGTCTCTTTCCTAACCATCTTGACGTATTCCTGAATAAATTTAGGATTGTCCAACTCGGAGATAGATGGAAATTCATAAATATATGCAATCATATCATTTTTGATCCCGAAGCTTGTAGGAGGTTGAATCACATCTTTCTTTTTGATAATGTTCATATTCCCTAACATAGTAACTGAGAGAATATTCCCATATATAATCTCCATATCTTCATTAGCACTAAAACTCATCAGAGTCTCAATCAACCTACTCTGATGAAATAGTTCAGAAAGAAGCCTTGCATAATGGACATGTTTCTTATTATGTTTTGTGCTTTCTTTGATAGCCTCACACATGTGATGGAATATGTATGCAGGAAGATTGATCATCTCTTAGTTACCAGAAACTAGATGAAGTTCTTGTAATCCCAAGATATTTTATTAGTGCTCCCTTATCTTGGAATCAAGCAGCTAATCAAGATTTTAAATAGAAGTTTGTACTCAATTTCCATGTTTTTCACTTTTTCGAAGTCTTCAGATTTAAGAAACAGACGTTGCTTGATCACACTAGATTCATGACTGCTGTCTTTAGAGTTTAAAGCACATATACCAATGTTGTCCATTTTCAGAAGCTTGACAATATGACTTTGAGTGATAGTCACATCTATCCTCATAACAACATATATCATCTCCACCTTCTTGAATTCCTCCAGATCCATCTCAACCCTTGACTTCCCCTTGAGATTTTTATTCTCGACAATATTCAGATTCTCTTCAAAAGCAGCTGAACTTTCATAAAAAACTTTAGCACTAGCCCATAAATCCTTAACCAAGTAGGGAAAGGTAGGACCATTCAGGATTTCAAAATAGTTCATCCATCCTTGATCTTCAAAATAAGATTTTAACGGAAACCCACTAACTCTAAAAGACTCAAAGTCTACAATCTTCTCAATAATCAACTTTAGATCCTCTTCTCTAAGCATCAAAGTTTTGGGTTTGATTTGGAGAGCTTTTCCATAGTCTATAACCATTGGAATTGGATTTGATGAAGATGCCATTGGAATGGAGTTTAGGGTTTTAAAAGGTTTGTAAAAAATGGTTATCTTTTTGAGGAGGCTTGAGTATGAAAAGTGTTGGTAGTGAAGATATATATATATATATATATATATATATATATATATATATATATATATATATATATATATATATATATATATATATAGAGAGAGAGAGAGAGAGAGAGAGAGAGAGAGAGAGAGAGAGAGAGAGAGAGAGAGAGAGATAGAGAGAGAGAGAGAGAGATTGTGCAATAATGAAAAGTTTAAGTGACTCGAAGTGTAAAAAGGTTTTTTTTAAGAAACACAAGTTAATGACAAATGGGCGTTATGCACAACATTCAAAACGTTTTCATCATTAATCACTAGTTATTACCTAACAGCTCAGAAACCAAGTGTCATAAAACCTTTCAGATTCATGATACGTAAGTGGACAGGTGTTAAAAAATATATTTTTCCACTAATATGCTATTAGAGGAAACTAATCAAATTCTGAGCATCAGAGGCTGAGGTGCATCAGATGGTACTATTCATCAGAAGCTAGTTCAGAGCTTTTGGCCACAGTAGCTTATGATCATCATCAGAATCTAATCCTCCATTCAGAAGCAAGCAATAATCTTTAACGAAATGCATGTTCATATTCCTTTTGATAAAATCAAATCTTTCAATAGTAAAGGGTCTGGTAAATATATCAGCCCATTGATGATCAATACCAATGAACTGTATATTTATCACACCCTTCTGAACATAGTCTTTAATAAAATGATGTTTTATTTCTATGTGCTTGATTCTATAATGTTAAATAGGATTCTTTGTCAAAATATTGGAATACTACTTCCACTTATCTGATAGTCTTCCAACTGATATTTCATCCAGAGTAGTTGTGTGCAATAACTTGCAGCTGAGATGTATTATGCTTCTGATGTAGACAAAGAAATATTTTTTTGTCTTTTACTAGCCAAGTATATTAGGTTTTCACCTATGAATTGAAAAATTCCACTAGTGGATTTTCTCTCAATTGTATCCCCAACATAGTCAGTATCATAGAATCCAACTAGCTTATAATCTAGATTTTTTTATAAAGCAGCCTAGATTGGTTGTTCCCTTCAGATACCTAAAGATCCTCTTAACATCTATTATGTGTATCTATCTAGGATCTAACTGAAATCTTGCAAAGTAACAGATACTGAATAAGGTATCTGGTTTAGAAGTTTTTAAATAAAGTAAAGAACCAATCATACCTCTATACAACTTCTGACAGACCTTGGTGCTACTTTCCTCTTTGCTCAGATTGCAGGTTGGATGCATATGAGTGCTTGTGATCTTGCAATTATCTAGCTTGAACTTCTTCATAAGCTCCCTTTTGTATTTAGTATGATGAACACATACTCTCTCTCTTGCATTGATATTTGAATCCGAGGATCCATCTTGAAGCTGAAGGTCTTCTTGGATTGTGATGAATATGAGGATCCATCTTGAGCTTCTTCAGAATCTTCAACATATGGATGAGCTTCTAAGGTTGGATCAACTTCTGAATTACTAGCTTCTGAAGTTATGATAGCTTATGAGTTACCGACTTCTGATGGATTGCTAGCTTCTGGACCTCTAGCTCCTGATGCATCTTCACATACACATATTTCTGAAAAGTTTTGAACTAGCTCTGACATTTTACTATCACGCTTTTTGTCATCAAATTTTATGTCTATTGACTCTTTAACCATATTGGTTTCATAGTTATACGCCCTGTATGCCTTTGGGCATTTAGAGTATCCTAAAAAGATACCCTTTTGAGCTTTGGCATCAAGTTTATTACGATAGACTTTATTGTTCAGGATGTAACATGTACATCCAAACTGATGAAAATATAAATGCTTGGATTTCTTCCTTTGAACAACTCATATGAAGTCTTGTTCAAAATAAGTCTAATATAGATTCTATTATGTACATAACATGATGTGTTTACAGCTTCTACCCATAAGTACCTAGATAAGTTGTCTTCATAGATAATGTTTATGACTATTTCTTGTAAAGATATATTCTTTATCTCTACAACTCCATATTTATTGGAGTTCTAGGAGAAGAGAACTCATGGAGAATTCCATGTTTTTCACAAAAAAATTAAAATGGCTCATTTTCAAATTTACTACCATGATCACTTCTTACCTTTTAATTTTTTGATTTCCTTTTCAGTTTGTACTTGTATGCAAAGGATGTTGAACACATCATATGATTCATCCTTGGTTCTAAGGAATTAAACCCAAACCCATATGTTATATTCATCAATAGTGACTAGTCCAAATTTCTTCACATTGATTGATGGAGTACTAATAGGACCAAACAAATCAATGTGAAGCAGTTTTAAGGGTCTGGAGGTAGAGACAATGTTTTTAGTTTTGAAAGAATTTTTACTAATTTTCCATACTTGGCATGCTCCACAAAGAGCATCTCAGTGATAATTGAATTCTGGAAATCCTTTAACAAGTTTCAACTTACTAAGTTTAGAGATTAATCTCCAGTTAGCATGACATAACCTTCTATGCCAGATCCTTTCTCATCACTAAATGATAGAAGGAAAAGTACCTTATGAAACCAATTTAGAAAATTTAATTTTATAAACACTGCCTTTCCTCCTACCTTTAAACATTACAGACTTGTCAGATTCATTCATCATTATACAGTTGTTCTTATTAAACATGACTTTATAACCACTGTCACAAAATTGACTAATGCTCAGTAGGTTATGTTTAAGTCCATCCTCAAGTCAAACATTATTAATTGAGATATAAGAGTTACCAATAGTACCCATACCAATGATATTTCCTATATGATTTCCTCCAAATCTCACAGTTCCTCCCTCTTTCAGAGTTAGGGTTTGGAACATAAGCTTTCTCTTATCATGTGTCGTGAGAAACCACTGTCCAGGTACCATGACCACTACCTTACTTCTCTCTTGAATCATATCTGTAGCAAAAACAATTTGAGATTTAGGTACCCATAGTCTTATGGGTCCTTAAGGATTAGTTCTGATAGGGTTCTTCTTGTTTTGTACCTTTTCTCTCA
Organism: Lathyrus oleraceus; assembly: GCF_024323335.1. Taxonomy (NCBI): domain Eukaryota; kingdom Viridiplantae; phylum Streptophyta; class Magnoliopsida; order Fabales; family Fabaceae; genus Lathyrus; species Lathyrus oleraceus. The sequence continues at coordinate 361,242,050 of NC_066585.1, read as the reverse complement.
TATGATAATGCTTGGGATCATTCAACACTTTTGATTTAAAAGTTTGTTGTATTGAATGGATCTTGGCCTTAGGTTCTGAACCTTTCATAATGTTAGCTCCTAATATCTTAGGTTCTGGCTTCTTCATAACCTTTGACTCTAGAGTCTCAGGTTCGTACTTTTTTAGAACCTTTGACTCAACAACTTTAGGTCCTGGATGGTTTAGAACCTTTGCATTTTCAACAGCAAGTACAAAATAAGATTCAAGCCCTTTTTAAGCAGAGCTTGAAGAACAAGGATTTGTTGGTTTACTCAAGGTTTCAAACCTTGAATTAAAATATTTTTGGGAGTAACCAAGAAATTCCCATTTTCTCATGCTTACTACATAAATCATGGAAGAAAGTTTAGTTCTATTAAAACCATTTATGATAAACTCTTGAAGAGCCATTTCATTCTTATTTACTAGATCAAAATGATCCTTCTCCGGGGCTTCATTTTTGCTTTGAACCGAATTTAATTCTTCCTTCAAAATATCATCTTTCTTTTTCAATATTTTCATGTCTCTAGCTTTATCTTGACATCTTCCCATGAGATCTTGAAATAAAGTAATTAAATCAGAACGAGATAGTTTAGAAAATGCCTCATCCTCTTCCTCAGACTATGAAATATAATTTGAGTCAGATTCTACTTCAGAAGATGTAAGAGCCATCAAAGAAAGGTCAGCTTGCTCTTCATCCTTTTCAGAGTCTTCTTCATTGTCAAGTTTATACCATGTTGCCATGAGACTCTTCTTGAATTTGTTTTTGAAGTTGTCTTTATGAAATCTTCCCTTATTTGACTTATCCTTTTATAGTTCAGGATATTGAGCAATGAAGTGACCAAGCTTCTTGTAGTTGAAGCATCTCTTCTGATCATCCTTCTTATCTCTAAAGCTAAATCCTATGAAGCCACTGCTTCTACCAGATAATATCTTGTTATTTTTGTCCATATACTGAAACTTTTTAATGATAAAGGTCATCTCGTCATTATCTGAATCTTCTTCAGAACCTTCTACATGAGAAGCTTCTTCAGAGTCCCAAACTTAAGGAGCCTTTGTAGGTTTATCAACAGATTTCAAAGCAAGAGGACTTAAATTTCTGACATGTTCGTCTCCATTGAGCTCTATCTCATGGCTCTGAAGATTGTTGATAATATTTTCAAAACTTAATGTGTTTAAGTATTTAGCCTCCTAAATAGCTGTCACTTTAGGTCTCTATCTGACAGGAAGAATCCTAAGAATCTTCTTGACATGATCAAATGTAGTGTAGCTCTTATTCAAAACCTGATCCATCAGATTCTGGCTTTTAAGCTTCTTTTAAGATGTTCGTAGTTAGAACCAATACTTGGATTGTTCATGAAATTTTAGTTTATGATCCTGCACACTTCAACAAATATTAATATACCAAATTATTCTTTAAATACTTTGTTATCAACAAAACTTAAAGGATATGGCATAAACCAATTTTGTTCCAACAAATATTATTACGTGTATTTGGTTAACTAAAAAGTGTAGGGTTTAGGGTGTTACATTGATCAGCTAGGTTATGGTACTTCAAATTCAAATGTATCAAAGATTCTACAATATTGAAAGAATCTAGGAATGACCGCGTAACGACTCAATTGTAGATACTAAGGCAAAGGACCACAAAGATATGGATTTATACCATCTTAGCATTTTTTTCTCTCTCCCAGCATTACTGGTAGGACAATTTTTCTGGAAGGATGGGTAGATGAGTCATTGAATGCTAGGAAGTCCCCCCTCAGGTAAGGTTTGATATCTTTATCCTTTAAATAAAGTCTAACAAGATTTGTGGAGTATATCAGATTGCAAGAACTTCCATCATTTACGTGGATCCTAGGAATCACACGACCCATAATGATAGTGTAAGAACCAAATTTGGTTATGCATTCAGAGGTTTTGATGATAACAATGCATTGTTTCTTAGAGAACAATTTTGCACACTAATAGTTTTTATCTAGTGTGTAGCTTTTGCTAATAGGTTCTGACTCTGAAGCATTGACGTCTGATGTCATCTGATTCTGGAATCAACACACTCAGGCTCTTAAGAGATACAAGTGCTTTACAAGATGCTGCCAAGTTCTAGAAAGCTCTCAGAAAACGATTCTAATGAATGTTTGTGCTAAAGATTCTGATTGTGACTCTAATTGAAGAGACTCTGAAGGATTTTCAGCCTTCAAGATTCTGCGCTCAAGTTCTGAAGATTCTGAAGAACAAGATCTGAAGACTCTAAAGACCAAGTTCTGAGGAACTGTGTCAAGACTCTGAAGACCGAGGTTCTGAAGATTTTTTCAACAAGTCTCTTGATCCTTCTAAGCATGCTTCAACATCATTTCATCGGAAGCCTCTGAAGATTAGAAGATAAGATCAAAAGGTTTTCCATCAGAAAAATAGTACACAATACAAGATCACCTTTCCCTCAACTACGCTAATTTTATGGGCTAAGGACAATATTATTGTACCATTTTGTCTCCTATATGCAAACCGTTACGCAAAGATACAACTGCAATTTGCTATTCCAATTCTACCCTCCAACATATCTTTTAACTTCCTATATAAAGGACACTTGGAAGATTGGAAGAAGTCGTCAGCGCTTACACTATTGAACATACACACACACACACACACTCTCTGCTATAGTAAATATTTTCTATGTATAGTCTTTGTAAACACACAAGAGTTGTTGCTCGTTATTGTGTGAGATATTATTTGTATTAAAATTTTCTTAATCTAGTTTCTTAGAAGCATTCTTTGTAAACATAAACTTGTAAATCTCAAATTTGTTTGAGTGGTTTCCTTGAGTGACTAGGTTTTAGTAAGATAGACTCAAGAAGACAAAGACGGTTTGTCTTTGTGGTGTCTGTAATCAGGTTTTGATTATAATGGATTAAGTCCTTATTGAGAAGGAGAAATCACCTTGGTAGGATGGACATGAGGTAGCTTTGTTAATAGGGAACCAATATAAAAATAACTTTGTTATTTTTTTTGTTCGTGTTATTGCTTTATTGAGTTGGTTTTGAAAAAGCTTTTGTTTTTAGAAACTCAATTCAAACCCATCTTTCTTGTGTTTCTTGCCACATTCAATTGGTATTAGAGCTCTGGTTCCGGTCTTGATAAGATATCAAATACTTAACAATGTCAGATAAAGATCCAGTGTGAAACACAACGGCTGCACTTCCACCACTAGTTACTCAAAAAAATAATAAATATAATTACAATGCTAAACCTCCAGTTTTTGATGGAGATAGATTTGGCTATTGTAAGGATAGATTAGAGAGCTTCTATCTAGGTCACGATGTTGATCTATGATATATGGTAGTTGATAGCTACGAACACCCAGTAGATGCAAGTTGCAATAAAGTTGAAAGAAGAGTGATGACAGATCAACAGAAGAAAGACTATAAGAATAATCACAAAGCAAAAACCATCTTGCTAAATGTTATTTCATACACTGAGTATGAGAAAATCACCAACATAGATACTGCTAAATCTATATTTAATTCTCTGAGAATGAAGCATGAAGGGAATGCACAAGTCAATGAAACCAAGGCTCTTGCCTTGATTCAAAAATATGAAGCATATAAGATGGAGGATGAAGAAACTATTGAGAACACGTTCTCAAGATTTCAGACTCTTGTTGCAGGACTTAAGGCTCTGGACAAAGGGTATTCTATTGTTTATCATGTTAAAAAGACCACCATCAGTCTAACTAAGCGCTAGAGACCTATGGTACCATATCTGGAGTTATCAAAGGGTCTTAACAACTATTCTCTTGAAGAACCGGTTAGTTCTTTAAGAAGTCATGAGATTGAGCTCGAGGAAGATGAGGCCAAGAGAAATATCAATTATGTTGCTCTGAGGTCTTCAGATAGATCTGAGAAGACAAAAGCTCTTCAAGCAGAAAGTGATGAAGATACTGAAGAGGAATCAGAAGAAAAAGATGAAATGTCTCTTCTCTCCAGACGCGTTAATTAACTTCGGAAGAAAAGGCAAGGAAAATTCAGAGGACAGAGAAAGACATGTTCTCCATCAGAAATAGCATGATGCCTCATGGATCTGCCAAATCCACCAATTCGGAGTCCACTTATGGATACAAGAAGGCTGGAGCTGAAAAAGAATTCACGTTCTTTGAGTGCAAGGAGCCTGGCCACTTCAAGAATGAATGTCCTAAGTTAAAGAAAGAAAGGCCTATGAAGAACTTCAGTGGAAAGAAGAAGTGTCTCATGGCTACATGGGACAATTCATAGTCTTCAGAAGATGATTCTAAAGAAGAGAAGGCTAACGTGATGCTGATGGCTTGCACATGAGCTCCAACTGTAACACCCTTCTAAAATACCCCAAATATTTAATAACAACAACAAGTATATATCAGAGTAAATACACAAAACAAGGGTGTCACATCTTCTAAAATAACATCTGTCATGCTCTTTTATTATATCAACCATAAAACATTTCAAAAATACGCAGCGGATAGAAATTATGTCAACCAATTAAAACGTATAACATATTACATGAAAAATAGTTCAACAACCGACAATAAACAATTAAAACATCCCGTCCCGATGTTACATCTATCAGAGCATGACCCATAACGGAGACTACACTAGACTCCAAGCACTAGCTTCTACTCACTCACTGCTCGTTACCTGAAAAATAGTTGTAAGGGTGAGTTCCTCAATCGATATAACAAACATTATAATTTATCATGTTATGTTAAGTAATCTAACTCATTAATCACCCAATATCAACACAACTCATATACATACTCAAGATCAATACCACTGATACACATACAACAAACCAACATAATGCAACTCTACTGAGACTCGACTCGTCATGCATGTGGTACCATTCGGAGTAAAACTCCCAACTTAAAATCATTGCCATTTTAGTGGGCATCAAGGCATAAGCCTTCAACTTTCAACTTAAAATTTGCCAATCCAGGCCAACGTGGTGTGAGCAACGCTCCGACTTAATGCATATGAATGTACATGGCATACACGACTCTAAACTGTCGACAACATAATAATAATATCAACACAACAACGTTTCCAACAAAAATCAACTTAAAATCAACTTTGGCTCACCAAGCCTACAACTCAGTATTTTCAACAACTTTCCGTAAACGGGACAACTCAGCAACATACTTGTATCAACATTTCATAACATCAGTTCAACAAAATTACTCATCACAATTAATTATAATAGGCCAATCACCAATTAGGTTCACAACATTAAAATATCAATTTTTTCTAATTTCCAACAGTGTTAACCGGTTAACGCACTAATGTAACACCCTTCTAAAATACCCCAAATATTTAATAACAACAACAAGTATATATCAGAGTAAATACACAAAACAAGGGTGTCACATCTTCTAAAATAACATCTGTCATGCTCTTTTATTATATCAACCATAAAACATTTCAAAAATACGCAGCGGATAGAAATTATGTCAACCAATTAAAACGTATAACATATTACATGAAAAATAGTTCAACAACCGACAATAAACAATTAAAACATCCCGTCCCGATGTTACATCTATCAGAGCATGACCCATAACGGAGACTACACTAGACTCCAAGCACTAGCTTCTACTCACTCACTGCTCGTTACCTGAAAAATAGTTGTAAGGGTGAGTTCCTCAATCGATATAACAAACATTATAATTTATCATGTTATGTTAAGTAATCTAACTCATTAATCACCCAATATCAACACAACTCATATACATACTCAAGATCAATACCACTGATACACATACAACAAACCAACATAATGCAACTCTACTGAGACTCGACTCGTCATGCATGTGGTACCATTCGGAGTAAAACTCCCAACTTAAAATCATTGCCATTTTAGTGGGCATCAAGGCATAAGCCTTCAACTTTCAACTTAAAATTTGCCAATCCAGGCCAACGTGGTGTGAGCAACGCTCCGACTTAATGCATATGAATGTACATGGCATACACGACTCTAAACTGTCGACAACATAATAATAATATCAACACAACAACGTTTCCAACAAAAATCAACTTAAAATCAACTTTGGCTCACCAAGCCTACAACTCAGTATTTTCAACAACTTTCCGTAAACGGGACAACTCAGCAACATACTTGTATCAACATTTCATAACATCAGTTCAACAAAATTACTCATCACAATTAATTATAATAGGCCAATCACCAATTAGGTTCACAACATTAAAATATCAATTTTTTCTAATTTCCAACAGTGTTAACCGGTTAACGCCCTGGGTTAACCGGTTAACGCAGGACAAAACACATTTTCTGGCAAAACGCAACAGTGTTAACCGCTTAACGCCCTGGGTTAACCGGTTAACGCAGGCAAAACAGCACATTTTCACAAAATATAACAGTGTTAACCGGTTAACGCCCTGGGTTAACCGGTTAACGCAGACAAAACAACAGTTCCTGCGCTAACACAAGGCAGAATGCAGAGTTTCCGCATTTTCCGCCGTTGGAGGACTTCCGGACCTCCGATTCAATTTCCGTAAAAAGCTACACTATCGGGAAATCACGACTCACACAATTACTGATTCAATTATAGTATTAACACAACTCATCCAACACAATTTCTCAGCATGCAACATCCCAATTAGGGCCAATTCAACGGTTTCTCACTACCCATGACATGTTAATCTATAATACCCATTAAACGACGATAAAACCCCCCTTACCTGAGATAATCCAGCAATCTCTAAGCTTCAAGCTTTTCCGTTCTTCAACCTTTGCTCTTTCTCCACTTTTCACCTTTCAGCCGCTTCTCTGCTTCACGTGAAAATTCTTTACCAACCAAAAAAACCCTTTTCCTCTTATTCCAACTTATATATTTTCCACTAATTATTATTCCAATTAATAAAATAATAATAATCCAATAATTCAATTTATTTTAATTAAATTAATAAATATATTATTAACTTAATTTAAATAATTCTCTTATTTTATTCGGGGTGTTACACCGACAAAAACGATTTAATCAGAATTATAATCTTAGTCGGATTTTGAAGAGGTATTTTTTGAAATTTCTCGTTCTGAGCTTGAATATAGTTTATCAGAAGTTCTGGAAAAACATCAGAATCTTCTGGACAAATACAAGATTTGAAGAAGACTCATGTATCTGAATCAGAAGCTTACTGTAAGCTTCAAAAATATTTTTCACGTTTGAGTTAAGAAAATCTCATTTTGAAAAACAATAACTTTGTGCCTCAAAGCAAGAGTCTCAAACCTAGAAAAAAAATTCTTTCTAAAGCCTCTAAAGGTTATGGTGATATCATAAATAAATATGAGAAATGCTTCCAGAAATTTCTTGCTAGAATCCTAAATAGAAGCTTGATGGCTTCCATGCTTTATGGCGTTAGCAGAAACGGGACAAGGGATATTGGCTATGATTATGATGACGAATCTGATTCTGAAAAAGATGATAAGCCAAATACTCTCCAGTCACATTTTGTTCCTTCTGGGAAAAAAATTATTTTAGGCCTAAAGGTACAACCATTTCTAAACCTAAGACTAAAGAAAAACCTCATGCTTATTCTAATCATGCATTCATGTAGATATCATGCACAAAAACCCAAGTTCGTTAAGAACTCTGGGAAGACTACCCTAAAAGGACCCAAAAAGATATAGGTACCTAAGGATAAGATAGTATATATTGCAAATATCCATAGTGACAGAGTTACGACACCAGTCATGGTACCTGGACTCCGGATGCTCGCGACACATGTGAAGCTAGCAAAAATATACCTGAACGTATCGCACGCTCGAACATACAACAAAGTCTCCATCGAACTTTGTTTATCCCCAAAGGAAATGGGAAACATCGATAAATCCCAGGGGAAAGAGATATGTTGGGTAGGGAAGTCAGTTATGCAAGGGGAAGGTAATAATACCCCAAACATCCATGGTACTCCATGGGAACCGTTTTGATTGTTCTCGCTCGAATAGGTGTTAGATCTAAAGATTACTCGAAAAAGAATGGGGGGAAAATAAGAAAAATAGATAGAACGATCGGTGAAGATTAGGACCCTCATGACTACGTATCCTCATAGTGCAATGAGGAATTCAGAGCTTTGTAGTTCAAAGAACTAGAAGTGGGAGATGAAAAGAATTACGATCAAGGTATGGTCTGAACCAAAGGATAGTGTTTTGAACTCCAACAAGGGTGAAAACATGAATCCAAGAGTAAAGTGGCTATTACCAGTACGAGGACTAGCAGGACTACCGTTATAGGGTAACACCGAAAAAGACGAGGAAATAAGTGTTTGGGCACAGTCCCAAACATCTCTTGGTTCACAAGGTGACGTAAGAAGGAGCACAAAGAGGTAGCGTATTTGGCTCAAAGGTAACTGGTATATCACATGAAGTGAATGAAGGTAGAATATGAATGCGTCGTGGCGATGAACGGAGTGAAGTGACGGAAGTCACAAAATTGAATGTTTGGTGACAAGTGACTGAGGAAGTATTGTTTGAAATCGAAAGGTGAAAGTGTATTGGAATCCATAGGAGAAATGGGATTTATACCATAGAGGGAAACAAGTTTAACCGATACGTGGACTAGCAGGACTGCCACTATAGGGTGATTAGCCAAAAAAGAAGGAATTAAGTGTTTGGGCATAGTCCCAAACAACTCTAGGTAGAAATGCACACTTCACGTTAGGCGTCCCAAAAGGGTGTGCATGGAATTCCAAAGAAAATTGGATTTCTGATCTCAAAGGAATAGTATGTCACTGGGTGAACGATTTATGATCGAATGTAGATAATGGATTGTGAAAGATATGAATGATTCCCTAAGGCGGAAGAAAGAATAATTAGAAGTATGCTCTCCAAGGATTCGAGTCCTCGTGCCTACGTATTCTCATTGTGCAATAAGAAAATTAGAGCAATCGTAGTTCACGGAACCACGAGAATATATATAGAGAGACATACAGTGATGAAAAGTATCACATGTACCAACAGAATGGTATCAAAGGGTATTTGTCCAAGCAGTGGGGACTCACAAGACAAACCTAATTTCAGAGGTTAACTACCACGAAACAAGGAGAGAGAGATATTTGTCTAAGCAACAGGGACTCACAAGACAAACACCACATCAAGGGGTGATTGTGGTACTGTATAGTACAAGGAATAGTGTACCACTGGATGGGGAACAAACAGTTCGAGATCAAAGAAGGATCGGTATCTTGGATCTAAGAAGGAGATATACTCTTAATCAAAGATCAAGGTAGGAATTTACTAGTACGTGGGCTAGTAAGACCGCCCCTATAGGGTAAAGCCAAAAAGAAAGACTGAATTAAGTGTTTGGGCGTAGTCCCAAACAACTCTCGATTGATGAGGTGGACTATCGCTAGATCATCCTAAAAGGATAGACAAGGAGTCCAAGGAGAAGTATAGTTGATCTCAAAAAGATGGTATTGATAGAATAAATGGAGAATGATTGATTGATAAATAGGGTAGCTCGTGAAGAAACTGGGTTCTCCTGCCTACGTATCCTTATAGTGCAATAAAGAAATCAGAGCTATCGTAGTTCAACCCACTGGTGCTGAAAACAAGATGATTGATGAGGCAAAAGAAGTATAGTTGATTGAAATGAAGGAGGGATTATAAATAAGGTAGCTCACGAAGAAACTGGGTTCTCCTACCTACGTATCCTTATAGTGCAATAAGGAAATCAGAGCTTTCGTAGCTCAGCCCACTAGGGATGAAAACAAGGATGATTGGAGGCAAAATAATGTGATTGAATGATTGAATTGAAATGAATAGAAATGGAGAATAAGTAAATGAGAGACTTGACAGTCGATTGATAAGAATCACACTAAAGTCTATGAATAAGGGAAAACGCTTTGAATATTTGAGGCCTACGCCCCATATGCAAAGTCGCTCTAGACAAGGATAGGAGAAACTCCGTCTCATCATTCCATATTACTTAAGGCTCGTAGCGCATGATACTTCTCTTAACTGACAAGTTGCTGGTGAAGAATCTTCATCATTGATCCTTATGTTGATGTTTTCTTGTATGAAAAAGACTTGGTAGTTTAATCGATTCGAATTGCACTAAAGTCTGTGAATAGGGGCGAATATTTTGAATATTTAGGGCCTACGTCCCATACGCAAAGTCGCTCTAGACAAGGATAGGAGAGAATCCGTCTCATCATTCCCTATTACTTAAGGATCATTTCGTACAATTCGAATCATATTTACCAGGTGTTGACCTTTGATTTATCTTGTATAATCTTCTGCTTGGTGTGACTGAGGATGCCTTGATTGAAGATCTTGACTTAAGGCTTCGAGCTCCACAACTTAGAAAAAAGTCTTATTAAGTGACCAAGGGTCTTTTGATCACTCAAATTAGACTGTGGGATTATACAAGTTCAAAGGATTTAATTGATCAAAAATGCTTTTGATCAATTTAAATAGGAGGGCTTGAAATAATTTGGAAACTAGGTTAGGACCTAATCTAAAGGTTAGAAATGAACAAACTATTCTAAGGGATCATGTTATGATTGATTAAAAATTCTATGTTAAAATCCTAGGGGAGCGAGCATGTTATAGTTAGTCAAACTTTTGGATTAAAATTCTATGTTAAATTCTATTCCTAAAGGAGTGTGTATTCATGGTCAAAAACCAAAATAAACCCTAAAAGGGTAAAATGGTCAATTTGCAAAGATATTCCATTCTTAGCACAAACTATATTCTAATTAAAATCTAATAATAGCCTAAAATTGATTAAGTCCTAAAGCTTGATTTAACCTAATTGTTTGAGAATTAACTAAGTTCTAAAGAACAACTAAAATCTAATTAATCCTAATTTATTCTAATTTCTTTTTAATCAAACCAAAACTATATTATAGCCAATTAAAAACTATATAAGAATCCAATTAATCTCTAAATCATGCTTAAGTCTAATTACCTAATTAAAATACAATTAAAAGGCAAAACAAGAATATTGAAAAAATGTAAATAAAAAAAAAAGAAGAAAAAAGAGAACATTGGGCCAATGTGTATTAACCTCAAACTGGAGGTGTGATCAGGAACCAGGCGAATGGGCCTGGTTCTAAAAGCCCAATGGAAACTGCCTTGGCCAAGGGGGTGCAATCAAGGAAAAGCAGGATGTATTAGAAACTCACATGTGGGCCTAGTCACAAAGCCCACACGGACTGTAACCTTTCCAGGGAGGTGTCAACATGAATTTGAGGGGTTTACTGGACTTGGCCAATTTAGGCCCAACAAGCATAAGTCCAAAATGTTTGAAACTGAGTTACACATCCATTCCCTCTAAAATGTTCTCCGGATACACCAAGAGCCACCGCGCCGGACGTCGCTCCCGGCGGCTTTGGCCACCAAAACAACATATGGAGCTACCACTATGATCAGCTCCTCATTCTCTATTCAGCTCTCCATTCAATTTCCAAAAATTGGAATCCTAAAGACCTAACTGAGACTGTTTGTTCCAAGAACTTTAATGTGAAGGTTTGAAATTAAACTTTAATCTAAATGATTCAAAGCCCAGGGATGAGGGCTTTAAACCCTTTCTTCATTCTCTACATACTGGTAAGCACGATTTAAAGAAGAGCCAAAGTTTTACGAATTACCTTGCCGGAGTTGATGACGGAGACGACGAGCTTCCAGGTACATGATTCTGAATCTTCCTCTTTCGCCTTGGCTTCTAGATTCTCTTCTTTCTTCTTCTTCTTCTTCTTCTTCTTCTTCTTCTTCTTCTGGATTTTGGAGTAACAGATTGAGAGAGCTAGTGAAGGGGATAAGGACAAGCGAGATTGAAGCTCTAATGATGAGCTTTAATGGATTCTGAGCAGTGCATACGGTGAGGGTGAGAGAGAGAGAGAGAGCTCGAAAATGATTGCAAAGGATTGAGTGTAATGATTGCCAAGGCCTCTAAAATGATGATGGAGATGTGGATTTATAGTAGTTAGGTTTGGGAATAATGTGGATTGGAGTTAGTTATTATCAGGTTAGGAGTTACTTAGGAGTTAGTTAGAGTGAACTCAGTGGGTTCAATTGGTTAACTCACTGAGTTAGAAGTTAGTTGGTTGTTCTAGTTAGTTAATTGGTTAAGGTGAGAGAAAGACCAAGTTTTGAGCTTATTCTGACTGGCTAATGCAAGTTACAGTTTTAAGTGGAATTGGCTTAATAGCTTGAGTGATGACCTGTTGAACATGTTCCCTTTTAAAAGGCATATGTTAGTGACCTGACTTAGGCAATGTTATGTTATGTTATGTTCACATCAACTATGCTGGTTAGATAATGAACGGTTTGCTTCTTTGGCCAATTCATGATACAATGTTGTTCTTTGATGTAGTGTCAGGTTGTGACCCATGTGCACTGTTGCATTACATGTGAATTCATGTATGTTACAAGCATTGTAAGTCCACTGTGCTGGTTTGTAAAATCTGGTGTTGGCATGGCTTGATGACATGATTCACATTGTTGCAGGGTGGTTCTACGTTGATATGATGTAGGATGTTTGTAGGTGCGCAGGTTCTAAAGGTTTATGATCATGGCCTTGCTTATGCAGGTTTTATGTTGCAAGATTGTGCCTTGGTAAGGTTTGGTGCAAGGTTTTGCACTTGGTTCTGCTGGGACCTATTTTAATTATGGTCTTGCTATTTGAATTGCAGGTTTATGGACATGGAGTTATTGGTGATTCTACCAGGTATGGCTTTTGCATTGCAGGATGTTGGTAGAATTCACATGGATTGCACTAATCTGGCTTGACCTATGTCTTGGTTCATGTGACAACTCATGGCCTTGTATGTTGATGGTAATACTTGCACTTGTTATTTGGTGAATCTTTGACCTTTTGTATTGCAGCCAATTTGAGTCATGATGGTATTAGTCATGTTGTTGTGCAACTTGTGCATTAGAAATGGATTGTTGAATTATTGAGTGCAGATGCTGTTTGTAAGACCCCAATTTTGACCCTAAGATCCCTCATGCAATTCCATCATATGCATTAGCATTGGCATCATACCTTGGCATCCTCCTTACCCCTTTTTCATTGGGTTTGTTTTGGGTGAGATCACCAAGCACTTTGTGATTGTATCATACTTGTATATTATCATTTTACTAACCAAAATACCAAAAATATGTCTTTGCATTTGCTTAACTCTTTTGTAAGTAGGGCATGATCTCCATTGATCTATCAAGTTCATATCTAGGGTTTGAGACCCTCATGACAAAGAGCACAACCATGGATTGATACAAGAATGATTATGAGCATCATATATGAGTCCCAATCATTTCTACATGTTATATTGATCAAGTTTTTTTCAAGAGTTTGATGGTGATTTGCCATGGAAACCCTAGTTTGACTAGGTATCTTGAGTAACTTCTCCAACAAGCTACCTCACCAATTGATCAAATTTCTCAAGGGGCACTTCAAAATTCATCATATTATGCATATATGATCTACCATGATCCTAGAAAGTCAAGAGAATTGAAGATTAACAAGTTGGTTGATGGTGGTTGGCCAGATGAATTCATCTGATCAAAACTAGGTATCCCTAGACCCTATCTCCTACAATTTTCACCATATGAAAATGATTCCAAGAGCAAACTTACTCTAAATGACATTACAAACAACTTTCAGGTTTAGGCCTAGAGCTGGTTTTTCTTGGAAAATCATTTTCTATGTTGAAACATTATAGGTCATTTTGTCTAAACCCTAATTTGAAAGTCAACTTCCCAAGGCCATAACTTGCTCAATTTTCATGAGATGAAATATTTCTAAGTTTCATAATCGAATTCGAGAGGTCTACTTCAACTTTGATGTTTGGAGTGAGAGAAAATTCAACTTTTATGAGCATGGGATATGAGGTTACATTATAGGTCACTTTTGACCTATACCATTGATCAAGTGATTTTTCCAAACTTCAAAAATTAATAACTCTATCATTTAAAATCCAAATGACATAAAATTTGTGACCATTTTGAAGGTCTTTGAAAGAGATACAACTTTGATGAAGACACTTTTCTCATTTGAAGCTCACATAAAAAGTTAAGCAAGGGGGAATATTGAGACCTATGGCTTGACACTTAGAAAATTTTTCAATATGTTAAAATTTCCAAACTTCCACCTCAAAATTCTTCAAGTTCCAAGCTCCAAATGGAAAAGTGTTGAACATGGAAGTTGTTCCTCTTTATCTAACCTTTCCAAAAAAGATCAAATTCATACATTTTGGACAAGAAATGGATAGGCTGCACATAGCTTGAACATGGTATCATCATTTGACAAGATTGAACTTCAAACATCCATGCACAATTGCCTAGCATTCCAACATGACTTCAGCCTTGCTTACACTCAATTATGGATTTGATGGAGTGATTTTATAGGCCTGCACGCGCCCATGCACTCATGCATCACACATTGCTAATTTTGGAAGTTCGTTTCAAGTGTGCAAATATCAATTGATTTGGCTATAAATAGAGCTCCATATGCTCCGAATTTCATACACATTCGCGCCATCTTTGATCCCAAACCTCTAACCCTCTCATTCCAAAGGATAATCCTGAGAATTTCACTTGAAATTGAGTTTGAATTCTTCTTGAAATTTCACACACATTCACTTGAAATTCTAGGGATCCAAGACCGTTTGAGCATTCAATTCTTCTTCTGCAAGCATTTGGAGTGAGATCAAGCATGATCCAAGGCAAAAACAGCTGAATCCATACCTACATTGAAGGTATTTTCCAGAAATTTTAATCTCTTCGATTCTCTCTAAATCTTGCTCAATTCTCTTGATTCCTTGGTTGTCTGAAGTCCTACCAATGTAGGCAAGAAGATTGAGTTCCTTTGAGGCCAAATCGAAGCAACTCAGTTCATGTACCTCAAATTTCAACTCCATGTATCTCTCAATATACTTGGAGTTAGGATAAATTGAGGTCAGATTCGTGCTCAGTGCCATTTTTACTTTGAAATCATGTCCTTCTTTTTAATTTTGGTGATGGTTATGACTGAACCAGTCCAGCGAGGCTCGCCTGAGAAGGAGACCGGAGCTGTAGCTCCGGTGGTGAGTTGGCGTGTTCAGAGCCACATGATCCATTTGAAATTAAATAATCTCGTGCGTTGGTTTGAATTACCTTTTCTGTGGCGCGCTGACTCAAGCGTATCGTGGATTGCGCGATTGTGATCACTTGATATGCCACCTCAATCAATGAGGGAGATCAAGTGGTCCACGTTTTTTCTGATCATTTAATTTTCAATTTAATCGTTTTATTTTCATTAATTCATATTAATTTTAATATTGAACCAAAAAATATGGGAGTTTCACCAAAATTTTTCAAATAATTTCCTCTTTCATATTCTGAATTAAAATTATTTTTTGGATCATTATTAATATTTTTCATGATTTAATTTATTTTGCATTTGTTTTTAATTGTTTAAAAATACTTTTAAATGTCCAAAAATTATGAATTTTTTCTCCAAGGTCCTTTGACCTTGTTTGACCTATGATAAATCTCATGGCTATTCCTTTGGTGTTTTTATGAGGTTTTAGGAATTGGACAAACCATGTTAAATTTAAATGCCTTATTTTAGTATTTTGAATTTGATTAAATGCCAAATAATTTTGTTGACCAATTGTTGTAAGACCCCAATTTTGTCCCTAAGATCCCTCATGGCATCATATCATATCATTGCATTGCCTCAAGGATCATTGTGCACCTTGCTTCCTTCCCTGTGGGTGGTTCATCTTTTTGAGAGTGATTCTTGATCACCAAGCATTCCTTGCATTTATACATCATTGCTTTTCTTTTCACTAACCAAAAGTACAAAAATATGTCATCTAACCTTTGTCTTGCAGATGAAGCAGTCAACAGGTCAAGGCAATCCAAAGGCAGTCATTGAGCAATAGATGGTGGTCATTCTTGAGATTTGGACCCCACAATCATTTAAAAGAGTTCATATGAGCTATGATGTCATTTTGAAGCAAAATCCCAAGTGGTAGAGGCTTGAATCTCATCAGAACATTCCCAAGTCATCTGAAGGCCTAGAAAGTCAACTGCAAAGTCAACTGTGGATTTGGAGGTGGGAAGTGATTAGAAATACTTCATTCATGTTCAAACAAGTCTCATTTGACATTTCAAACACTCACATTGAAGAATTTGAGGTCCAGTCAAAACTTTCCAAAAATAGAAAGTGACCTATAATTTGAACTTTCCAAAAATGGAAAGGTTTTAGACCAACTTCAACTCAATATTACATCATCAAAAAAGCTTCAAATGAAATTGTGTTGAACATCAAAGTTGTAGATCTTTCTCTCCCATTTCCAAAAAGTCCAAGATCATCAATTTCTCATGTGTGGTTAAGGAGATATGATCAAATCATGGCAAAGAGTGCATGGAACTTCAAATGGCCATAACTTTTCAACCAAAGCTCCAAAATGAGTGGTTCTTTTTGCAATTTTCTCTTCTTGACCTATAATTTCCAAATCATGCATCACATTACATGAATTGTCTTCATATGAGCACTTGTTAATCCATTGGCTTTTTGGAGGGAAATCTTAAAAATTCAAATTTGGTGTATTGTTTGAACATTTTGCCATCACCATTGGTTTTAAAATTGGATTTTAAGTGAAAATGAACCAAATTCGTGCACTGTTCACACATGCATTCCATGCATAAGGTGAAAAACCATTTTTGCACATACACCTCATTTTGGTTAATCTCACTTAGCATTTGGTTTAAACATGATTAGAGAATAATTAGCATGGCATATATAAAGAAAAACCTAACTGTTTTCAGGGGGAGAATTCATTTTTCAGATCTAGATCCAAATTCTTGAAACTTTTCTCTCAAACTTTTTTTGCAATTTCTTCAAACAAGAGCACATTCTATTGGTTGATTCTTGATCCTGAGGCATTTTGGAGTAGAATTGCACGTGAAATCGAAGCAATTGGAGCCGCATTGAAGCATGCTCGAAGCTTAGAACATCCATGGTGATTTCAGATTCTGTTGAATGCAAGTGCAATTGAGCTTCAATCTTTCCTCCAATCATCTATACAAGCATCATAGAGAAGCTTTTGATCATTTCAAGCCTTGAACCAAGCCAATTCCAGCTTCTGCTCTTCAAGAGGTTACAAATCGACTCTCTTATTTTTGAATTTCCTTGCCATGATGTTGTAGATCTAAGTGTGCTGGTTATGCTGAACTTTGAATCACGAATTTTGGTGCAAAATTGACTGAGTTAGGTTGAATTAAAGTTTCATGTATGAATGTTGTTTGCTTTGATTTGATCTGGATACTTGAATTTAAGCTTAGCTATGCATGGATTTGTAATCTATGATGAAAATGCTGCAAGATGATGTGCTCAATTGTGATTTCTGGAACATTTTTTCTGGAAATGGTATGAACATGCTACTGTTCATCATCTTCGCGATGAAGAAGATGAAGTTTCACGCATAGGCCACGCTTTTCTGGCTTTCTGCAACGCTTTGCCTGCATTTGCATGTTTAGTTTAGGGTTGGACATGTATTGGTCCACGTTTTGCACGCTTGGCACTTTGGTTCGCTCACATTGGTTTGACTTGCACACTCAACGTTTGACCAAGCCACGTCAATAAATGAAACGCCGCGTTTCATTGCTTGGCGCGTTTCACATTTAAATGTTAACCGGATTCGATTCCCCGCTGCAGCAATAATTCAAATGCCTTCATTTTTTTCTCACTTTCCCTCCATATATTCTATGCTATGCTTATCATGTTTTTTTAAATTTTTCTCCTCTTTAAAAAATCATATCAATTTGAATATTGATCCAAAAATTACCAGGTTTTTTGCATTGTGATCCTTATTCTCTCTAGTTTTTTATCATCATGATTTTACAAGTTGTGCTTGGCTGGATAATTTTTTGTGTTAGAATGTTTGAACATGTATGCTTATTTGACCTTGCCATGCTTATACCTTTGTGAAATGCTGGTCTTTGATCCAATGATTCTGAAATTTTGCATGATGAAACTAGACACATTGCTTGACATTTTGGTGTTGATTTGGTATTTTTATCAATTACCAATTCTGTTTTATGATTGCTCTAAGTTGGTGTGACAATTTGTGTCACACCTTTTGATGTTCAACTTGTATGATGTGTTTGCCATGCCAAATGATCTCCAATTGTCCTGATTTTTTGTATGATGATCTTGTTATATGTCTTGAACATGCTTGATTTTTGTTGGAATTATTTGAATCATTTCTGATTTAATTGAGATTTTTCATTCTGGTTGGTCACATATGAGCTTTAAAATTGCCTTGAACTTCATTTGATCATGAAATGCTTTTGGTTAATGATATTGATGTGAGACCTTTTGGAATGTTTCAAGATGTGTTTGAAGTTGATTCATGTTAAATTTCAGCTTCTGTTTTGAATTTTTTCTTCACCTTTGACCCTAGGCTTTGACCTAGTGGTTTGTTGCTTATCTTTGAGCTTTGATTTCAGGTTGAGCATTCAAGTTCCATAGTGGTTGATGCTTCATCACTTGAGCATTGATGTTTGCTTTTGATTACTAATCTTTGTATGTTTTGTAGGTTGATGTTAACTCATTCGAGTTTGACTTTTGGCTTATACCTTTTGTACATTGGGATTGTTTGTTGCTTATTGACTGTTGTTTGATTGTCTGAGTATTGTACTGATTTGTTTAGTGTTTCCATAGGTACTTAAGTTGCTTTAAGTTCATTGTGAACTTTGCTTTGCTTGGTTGCTTAACCACTTAGGTATAATCTCTAATCTTCATGTAGTCTGGAAGACCTACTGTTATTGGTAGGCACCTGTCTGAAGTCCTCCTTAAGAGGCAATGCTTGTGATTGTTTAATTTTGTGCCAAGCAGGAAAAGTCCTCTTATGAGGCAATTGGCAGATAAAAGAGATGTGTAGTCCATCTCCTGCTATTCAGTGTGTCATTCACCTTGCTCACACAATGTGTTGATGCATTGTGAATAGTAACCCAAGATCTTATAGAGTCAATCACTTGTGGAGAAGAGTTCCTACTTTCTGAACTCCCACACCTTCTATTGTTTAAAGCTCTCCCAGGCCAGGGATAAGAGCTATGAGGCACACCCCTCATCTCCATTTCATCTGCTTCACCCTAACTCTCAATGTTAGGGTTAAGAGCTCAAATTACCCCATTCCAGTTGGCTATAAAGCCTAACCTTGATTGAGCCTAATTGATTGTGTATAGTGGGTGCTAATTGACTTCTTTGATTGCTTACTTGATTCATCTGTACATAATTGTTTGTGTGTGCCTTTGTGCATTTATCATCATTAATTGTACATCATTTCATCATCATTGTTTATATCTTTGTGACACTTTGTTTGTCCATTGAGGAGTCAATTGTAAGTCCATTTATTGGCAGTTGTTTCCTATGATCTGGTAGGATTTGGAACTAAGACCATTCATTGGCATTCCTTTCCTTGGAGTCGAGTGTAAGACCATTTATTGGCAACTTGTTTCCTCTTGCTTATTGCATTTGTTATTTGCTTCTTGTGAGGAGTCAATTGTAAGTCCATTTATTGGCAGTTGTTTCCTATGATCATTCCTGTGAGACTAGTATAAGTCCATAGATTGGCATCTGGTATCCATGTTTCATTTTGTTTTAGGAGACTGGTATAAGTCCATTGATTGGCATCCGGTATCCATGTTTGTTTTGTTTCGGGAGATTGGTATAAGTCCATTGATTGACATCTGGTATCCATGCTTCCTTTTGTTTTAGGAGATTGGTGTAAGTCCATTGATTGGCATCTGGTATCCTTGTTTCTTTGTTTTGTGAGATTGGTGTAAGTCCATTGATTGGCATCTGGTATCCATGCTTCCTTTTGTTTTAGGAGATTGGTGTAAGTCCATTGATTGGCATCTGGTATCCTTGTTTCTTTGTTTTGTGAGATTGGTGTAAGTCCATTGATTGGCATCTGGTATCCATGCTGTATTTTGTTTCGGGAGATTGGTATAAGTCCATTGATTGGCATCTGATATCCATGTTTTGTTTTAGGAGATTGGTATAAGTCCATTGATTGGCATCCAGTATCCATTTACTTTGTTCATCTGCTATTTGTATTGCTGCCTATTCCAAAGGAATCACTTGAATCATCTACATATGATCTCAAGAGGTGAACATCTAAGAAGTTTTGCATTCCTCACCCTCCCACCTTTTGTTTCTTTAAACCTCCATTTGCATATTAACTCAAACTTGAAAACTATTGTGCAAACATTTTCACTTCTTTTCAAATTAGAAACCTAGGCCTTAAGCCTTTGATTTTCAAACTTCATTTTCATAATACTTCTTCTGAATTGAATTCTAATCACACTTTGACCATCTTTTGTGAATAAATTCTAATTGGTTAATTTCACTCATTCAATTGTTTTGTGGCTTTGTCCATTCTTGATAAGTTTTCATACATTAGCCATAGATCTCAATTATCTTAGTGGTTGATGTTAATCTCACCTTTTGTCCTTAGTGATTGAATTGTAAGACTTCCTTGCTTATTATAGGGTTAACCCCTCACTAGCAAGTTGAAGCTTTTCTCACGTGGTGGACTTGTTGTTTGTATAAGGTTGAGTTTTCTCCCGTGGATAACGAAAGACCTTAGGGCTTTTGTTTTAAAATGAATTCACTCATATTTTGGAAATCTTTTAGCCGAACTACGAGGTTTTGATCCTGCAAAGGTACGTAGGCAATGGTTATCCATCCAAACACAAAAATAATAACTTGTACATTCTTTTCTCATCCCTTCATTCATGTTTGCACAATAAATATTTCATAAACAAATAACATTTCGTACAACAAGTGTGAAAAGGGCTCCCTAGGAGTACCTAGGACGTTTTGGGTGCCTAACACCTTCCCATTGCGTAATTAACCCCTTACCCAGATCTCTGATCTTTTCATTAGTTTTCTATGTGTAAAACTTCTTAGGCTTTTGTTCGCTTTTTAGCCATTCTTTTGGATAAATAAAAGTGCGGTAGCGACTCGATTCTTTGTATGCTTTGCTTTTGATTTAATCAATAAATCATAAAGTGACGAATACACCGCTACAATTGTGATGACTTGTTGGTGTTTAACTATTGTTGTTAGGCCTTGGTCAAGGTTGATTTGACTTTGTTGGGTTAATATCATTGGATTTAGGGGATTGATGGAATGTACATTCCATCTCCAAAAATGAATGGATGATATTAATTTGGTAAAAGTCCTCCTTTGACCAATTTGTGTTTTGATCCATTCCCCTCCCACTTCATCTTATTCCCCTTCTTCATTCATTCATTCCATTTGGCATATGATATCCCAAAATCCTAAGGCTAGTTGATTAAAAAATACTAACTTCTAACCTATTAACTACTAACTTTTAATTTCAAGCCCTTTACTTTAATGCCATTTAATTCTAGCTTTTATATATTTGACATTGTTCATATCATTCTAATTGTTTATGTTAATGCAATTTTCACTTTGTCCACTTGGACCATATTGTGTGATATATTTTGTTTGTGTATACTTTGTTTGTTTGTGTGGTCTTTGGCTATTAATGTACATAATAACAATAAAAACCCTAAAAAACTTTTGTGTGGACTGTTGGCTTGATCTTGGACAAATGGACTTAGAATCTAGGCAACCTTCCTATGCTAAAGGACTTGGCCAATGCCAACTTATTGAGAAACCAAGTGGTTGCAATTTTAAACTTCATCTGATACATCATTCAAGATCTCTATAAGTTCATCTACAACATGATCATTGTGAAGCTGTTATTTTGAACCTGTGACTTGTGAAATTCATCTGTTACATGGGCTACTTTGAGGAAGATCATGGAATGGATAAGCTTGGATGTGGCCATATTTATTTAATGTCTTGCTCTTCAAGATAATATAATTGTGCATTTGTGTGTTGCTTGATTCTAAAAGTCCAAGGGAATTCTGGGTTTCTATTGACATTTTTGTCTATTGGATTGCTACCCATTTGGTCAGATCTTTTTAACTTTAAACTTTTAATTTTGTACATAGGATAGTCTCTTCATCTTCTCCCCACTTCTTTAATTTAAAAATCTCTCTCTCCTTTTTTAAAACCTTCTTTGATTGAACTTATTTTGTTTTAAACTTTGACCACTTTTGCAAAAAGATAGAAACTTTGGCTTTATGCCATTGCATTTTCAAACTTCTTTTCTTAAATCAAACTTGTAAATAAACTTAACTATACTTGACTTAAACTTTCAAAAAGCCAAAAAGAACTAACTCACTCAAACCAATTTAGGCCTTTGTGCCTTTCAAATTTAATTTTTGTTAAAAGCAATGCGTCCACTTTGAAATTTGTATCACGAACTACGAGGTTTTGATCCCTCATTTTTATGTTGGTACGTAGGCATAATACTGAAGGTCTTGTCAAACACAAAAATATAATTAAATAATTCTTTTCTCATCCCCCCCATTCTATTTTTTTTGTAAACATCACTTTATACCAAATACATATGCACACAAAAAGAGCTCCCTAGGAGTACCTAGGACACTTTGGGTGCTAACACCTTCCCTCTGTGTAACCAACCCCCTTACCTGTGATCTCTGACTTTTTATTAGTTTTGATTTGAAAACTTCTTATTTTTTTTGGGTTTTTGTTCGTACTTTTTCCCTTTTCCCCTGGAAACAATAAAAGCGCGGCGACGACTCTTGTTATTTGATCTCTAGCTTATCCGTAGCTTGAGGATCATGAATTTACTGCTACATAAATTAAATGGAGACTCTGCTGGGGAGTAGTCTCTAGTGGGTTTAGCCTACTTTTTGTGTATATATTTATATATATATATATATATATATGCGATGTTTGTATATATGTATGTGTGATATAATCTGCTTGTTGTGCTTGGTGATCTCTGAGTGGTGAGATAAGTTCTAACCCGAACTTGAGTGAAATTAAGATAGGAGGATGGTATAGTCATGTTCGACTTCTGTGGAGTAGTCCTTAAAAAGTTGGCTTGAGACCCATCTGCTCAGTGGAAACTCTTTTGGATTTGGAAATGTCACACAAGTATTTATGGTTAGGCACTACTATCTCTAATTTGGGTCTGAGAAGCTGAGGACCATAAAACATTTACCCCCTCTTGGCCTATTTAGGACGTAGTGCAAAAACTGTTCAAGTGTAGACTTGATAACAGTTGTTACGCGGTACTACACTCAAACGAGTTTCTCTTGAGAATATAATGGGTCGATGAGTCAGTCATGTTAACCTGTAATATCCGATAGATGGAATTAAGACTCAGGGAACTTTTTAGAACATGATCTATAGGTTTTATCCTTAGTTCACTCCTTTGGGATGGTTCTTACCCAGACTCCATGCTCGTGACTTGCAACAAACCCTTGATTCTTGGTTGATCCAATCAGGTCTTGTCAATATCAATGGAACTTGGGTGTTGATAAGGTGTAAATCATAATCCACCAAAATGGATGATTGATCTTGACAATGACTTGATTCATCCCTTGACCTTTGTTTTCCTTGTGTGTGATCCCTTATTTGTGATTGTTGCATTCATGCACATCATAACATTCATCACACGAAAATTTCAAGGAACTGAGGTATCATTTGCAAATATTTTCAGACCATGGATTGTAGACGAACAAACACTAAGAAGTACAGTTTCAGATGTCCAGATTTGAAAGAGTTAAGGAAGCTAGCATCGTTTGTATTAGATCCCTTGGACTTCAAACAACGTCATGGGAAGCTTCTGTCTATCTTGTCTGCTGATGTGGTTGAAGGATTTTTAAGTGTGCTAGTGCAGTTCTATGATCCTCTCTACCGTTGTTTCACTTTCCCAGATTTTCAGCTTGTGCCTACCTTGGAGGAGTATTCTCATCTTCTGGGGATACCTGTTTCTAGTAGAGTTCCTTTTAGTGGATTGGAGGAGATTCCCCGATCTAATCTTATTGCTGAAGCTGTTCACTTGAAGAAGTCTGAGATAGAGGCTCATTGGGTGAAGAAAGGAGGGTTATTTGGGTTGCCATCTGATTTCCTCATCAACGAAGATACTGCTTTTGCTCAAGCTGGTAGTGTGGATGCTTTTGAAGCTATCTTAATGTTGCTCATCTATGGATTAGCTTTGTTCCCTAACATTGACGGTTTTGTTGATGTTAACGCCATTAGACTTTTCTTGATTGGGAATCCTATGCCTACTTTGTTGGGTGATGTGTATTTCTCTTTGCTTCTAAGGAATTCTAAAGGTGGTGGAACGATTGTCTGTTGCATTCCTCTTCTGTACAAGTGGTTTATTTCGCACTTGTCTCAGATACCTACTTTTCTGGAGAACAAACAATGTCTAAGATGGTCTCAAAGACTTATGTCTCTCACTAATGATGATATAGTTTGGTATGATCCGTCTTTAAGTAGTTTGGAGATTATTGATAGTTGTGGTGAATTCTCTAATGTGCCTCTCATTGGTACACAAGGAGGAATTAACTACAATCCTGCTTTGGCTCGTCGTCAACTTGGGTTCCCCTTGAGAGACAAACCTAATAACACTTTGTTAGAAGGTCTTTTCTATCAAGAGGGTAAAGATCCCCAACATTTGAAGCATAAGATTGTGCATGCTTGGCATAATGTGCATAGGAAAGGAAGATCCGAGCTTGGTTCACGCAATTGTGTAGCTTTGGAATTGAAGACGCTGAGAGGTAAAGACCTGTTTGGAAAAAGTGCTGCTGAGTTGTGCTTAGTGCCCAACGTCAAGATCTAGGTGAAGTTCAAAGTGTCTTACTTTGAAAAGTATAAGGGGAACTCTTGTCCACTCAGTCATCTTGTGATGTATGCTCGCAAGATGTCTACTCATTCTGACAATGATCAATTGCTTATTCACTACTTCCAAGATAGTCTGACTGGCGTTGCGCTTCGTTGGTACATGAGGTTGGATAGTGCAAGCATTCACACTTTCAACGACTTGGGGAGACTTTCGTCAAGCAATATAAATATAATATGGACATGGCGCCTGATAGAGACCAGCTGAGGTCTATGTCTCAGAAGGACAAAGAGACATTCAAAGAGTATACGCAATGATGGACGAAGTTGGCTGCCCAGATTACTCCTCCTTTGGAGGAAAAAGAGATGACAAAGATCTTCTTGAAAACTATGAGTTCATTTTACTATGAACGAATGATTGCTAGTGCCCTTAGTGACTTTACCGAAATGGTAAAGATGGGGATGAGGCTTGAGGAAGGAGTCCGCGAGGGACATTTCTCGAGAGATGAAGCATCAACAAGCAAGAGGCATGGTAGTAATTTTGGTAAGAAGAAGGACAGTGACACGAATGCAATAAGCAGTGGGAGGCAGAGGAGGCCTCAGATCAGAAGAAATCCAACATCCCGTCAACATCATCATCATTAAGTATTTTCCGTTATTTCGGTATTTTCTAATCAACAAGCAACACCAGTTCAACAACACCAACGTCAACAACAACAACCGCAACAACAAACAAACACCTACAACAACAACAATACGAACAACAATCATCATCAACAGAACTTTGAGAGGAAGAAGGTCTCTTTCAAACCGATTCCTATGTCATATGCAGAGTTGTATCCCTCGTTAGTTCTCAAGAACCTGATTCAACCGAGGAACCCACCGCAGATACCAGAACCACTTCCTTGGTGGTATAAACCTGAGCTCCGTCGTGATTTTCACCAAGGAGCACCCAGACATGACATTGAAAATTGTTATCCATTGAAGTATGAGGTTCAAAAATTAATGAAGAGTGGTATGGTGTCCTTCGAGGACCGCGCGCCAAATGTGAAAGCAAACCCTTTGCCCGCTCATGGGAACTCTTCTGTGAATATGGTGGACGGTTGTCCTAGAGAATTCAAAGTTTTTGATGTGCGTTTTATCCGAAGGTCCTTAGTGCAGATGCATAAGGATGTTTGTTTGGTAAGTGAATGTGAGCACGACCATGATGGTTGTGTTGTTTGTAGTGTTAACCCGAGGGGTTGTAAAGTTGTGAAAAGGGACATCCAACGCCTGATGGATGAAGGCATGATCCAAATTGTTCAATCCCGTCATGTAGATGACGACGTAAATGTCATAGTGCCCATTTTCAAGCAACCTGAGAAGTTGGTGATCCAATATGACTCCAGTAACAGCAACAGTCAAAGATCAGTATCATCGTTGGTAATACGGTTAACAGGCCCAGTCCCGTATTCATCTGATAAAGCTGTGTCGTATCAGTATAATGCTACAATGATGAAGGATGGTCAATAGGCCCCGTTACCTACGACTAGTTCGGTAGTGAGAATTACTGATGTTACAAAGGTGACCCGCAATGGTCGAGTGTTTGAGCTGGTGTTCCCAAAGGATAAAGAGGAAACAATTGTTGGTAAGAAAGTGGAAGTGCCTAGTGTAGATCCAGTTGGCTGTTTAAAAGACAAGTCTAGTGAATCCAGCAATTTGAAACCCAATGATGATGATGAGCTACTTCGTTTGATTAAAAGAAGCGAGTTTAATGTGGTAGAGCAGCTGCTCCAGACCCCCTCAAAAATTTTAGTGTTGTCTTTGTTGATGAATTCCTAAGCGCACAGAGAAGCACTACAGAGAGTTCTAGAGCAAGAGTTCGTATAGCACGATGTTACGGTGGATCAGTTCGATCACATTGTGGCTAACATCACTTCTTGCAACAATCTCAGCTTTTGCAATGAAGAACTCCCTAAGGAGGGCAGAAACCATAATCTGGCTTTGCACATTTCCATGAACAACAAAGAAGATGCTTTGTTAAACGTGCTTGTTGACACCAGGTCGTCACTGAATGTGCTGCCAAAGTCAACTTTGTCAAAGCTATCTTACCAAGGAGCACCCATGAGGTATAGCGGTGTAATCGTCAAAGCTTTTGATGGTTCACGCAAAACGGTAATTGGTGAAGTGGACCTTCCAGTCAAGATAGGTCCGAGTGATTTTCAGATTACTTTTCAAGTAATGGATATCCACCCGGCCTACAGTTGCTTATTGGGAAGGCCATGGATTCATGAGGCGGGAGCTGTTACTTCCACTTTACACCAGAAGCTCAAAAATGTCAAGAATGGCAAGCTTATGATTGTTGGCGGGGAGAAAGCGCTGTTGGTTAGCCACCTGTCAGCTTTCTCTTATGTTGAAGCTGAGGATGAGGTTGAAACTCCATTCCAAGCCTTATCTATTGCTGCTAAGAAGAGAGTTAGGGCACCTATGTCCTCATTGAAAGATGCTCAGAAGATTGTTGAAGAAGGTACTGTTGATCAGTGGGGGCGAATGGTAGAGGTCTCCGACAACAAGGGAAGAACCGGTTTGGGGTTCCAGAAAGGCTCATGAATCACAAGATCTGAAGATAAGCAACTCAGCTTCCATAGCGGAGGGTTCATTCATTGCAATGAACAACACTTAGCTGCTGTGCTAGAGGATGACGAAGAGGAAGACTGCACCAATTTTGTGACGCATGGAGAGGCTTGCAACAATTGGATTGCTGTTGATATTCTTGTTATTTTGCATCAATCTAAGTAATTGCTTTTATATGTTTTAAATCTTTCTCCTATGCCTAAGGGAGAAGTGAACATTGTTTGGGCATTTTCAAAATTGAAACATCAATAAAATTAATTCTATTCATCCACATTTATGATGTTTGTTTTTACTTTTTGCCTTATTTTGAAAATGGTAATCACAAAAAACATAAATAAACAATATAATTGTCCATCTGCATAATATTTGGTCACAAATTCACTTCTCTAAAATCAAAATATCAAATCATTATGCAGGTTGGTTCCTAACCCCATTCAATACAATGATCCTTCTCCTTCTCCAAAATTTGAATTTCCTATGTTTGAGGTCGAGGAGGAAAGTGATGTAGAAGTGAGTGATGAATTATCTCGTCTTATTGAGCAAGATGAAAAGACCATTCAGCCGTTCGAAGAGCAGATTAAGCTAGTCAACTTGGGTTCCGAGGATGATGTGAAGGAAGTCAAGATTGGGTCTCGACTGTGTCCAGATGTTAAGAAGGGGTTGATTGATCTTCTTCGAGAGTATTCAGATGTGTTTGCTTGGTCCTATCAAGACATGACTGGGTTGGATTCTGAGATTGTGGAGCAATAGGTGGCCAATATTGTGCCAGTACCAAAGAAAGATGGAAAAGTCCGCATGTGTGTTGATTATAGAGATTTGAATAAAGCCAGTCCAAAAGATGATTTCCCTCTGCCACACATTGATACGTTGGTAGACAATACTGCTAAATTCAAAGTCTTCTTATTTATGGATGGATTTTCCGGATATAATCAAATCAAGATGGCACCCGAAGATATGGAGAAAACCACATTCATTACACCTTGGGGAACATTCTGTTATAGAGTGATGCCTTTCGGTTTGAAGAATGCTGGTGCGACTTACGAGAGAGCAATGACTACTCTTTTTCATGATATGATGCATAAAGAGATTGAAGTTTATGTAGATAACATGATTGCTAAATCAATTGATGAAGAGGAACATGTTGAACATTTGTTGAAGCTATTCCAGCGTTTGAGGAAATATAAACTCCGCTTGAATCCCAATAAGTGTACTTTTGGTGTTCGTTCTGGTATGTTGTTGTGCTTTATTGTCAGTGAGAAGGGTATTGAAGTTGATCCTGCCAAGGTCAAAGCAATACAAGAGATGCCTGCACCCAAAATTGAGAAGCAAGTCAGAGGTTTTCTCGGCCACTTGAATTATATTTCCAGATTTATTTCTCACATAACTGCCACGTGTGCGCCTATATTCAAGCTTCTTCCGAAAGATCAGTCTTGTGATTAGACCGAAGACTGCTAGAAAGCTTTTAACAGTATCAAGGAATATTTGCTTGAGCCTCTGATTTTGTCTCCACCTGTTGAAGAAAGACCATTGATCATGTATTTGACTGTGCTCGAAGATAGTATGGGTTGTGTTCTTGGTCAGCAAGATGAGACTGGAAAGAAAGAATTTTCAATTTACTACCTCAGTAAGAAATTCACCGACTGTGAGATTCGGTATTCTATGCTTGAGAAGACTTGTTGCGCATTGGCTTGGGCTGCTAAGCGTCTGCACCAGTATATGTTGAATCATACCACTTGGTTGATATCCAAAATGGATCCAATCAAGTATATATTTGAGAAGCCTGCTTTAATTGGGAGAATTTCTCGTTGGCAGATGTTGTTATCTGAGTATGATATCGAATACTGATCTCAGAAAGAAATCAAAGGTAGTATCTTGGATGACCATTTGGCTCACCAACCAATTGAAGATTATCAGTTAGTACAATATGATTTTCCTTATGAAGAGATTTTGTACTTAAAAATGAAAGATTGTGATGAACCATTGCTTGAAGAAGGGCCAGAACCTGGTTCCCGTTGGGGCATGGTATTTGATGGAGCTGTTAATCAATATGAAAATGGCATTGGGATAGTGATTATTACTCCTCAAGGCACGCATCTACCATATACAACTAGATTGACTTTCAAGTGTACAAACAATATGGCAGAATATGAAGCTTGCATTATGGGGCTTGAAGAGGCCATGAATCTCAGAATCAAGTATTTGGATGTCTTTGGAGATTCTGCTTTGGTTGTGAATCAAATCAAAGGAGAATAGGAGACAAATCAACCCGGTTTAATACCATATAGAGATTATGCGAGGAGGATTTCAACTTTCTTCATAAAGGTTGAGTTTCATCATATTCCTCGAGATGGAAACCGGATGGTAGATGCTCTTGCAACATTGACATCAATGATTGTAGCGAAGTATTGGAATGAAGTTCCCAATTTGTCTGTAATGCGTCTTGATAGGCCAACTCATGTGTTTGCTGTTGAAGAGATCAAAGACGAGAAGCCGTGGTATTATGACATCAAATATTTCCTCCAAAGTCAGGTTTACCCGCCTGGGGCATCTTTGAAAGATAAGAAGACTTTGAGAAGATTAGCCGGTAATTTCTATGTGAATGGTGATGTACTGTACAAGAGAAACTTCGACATGGTTTTGCTCAGATGCGTGGATAGACACGAAGCAGACTTGTTGATGACTGAATTGCATGCAGATTCCTTTGGTACTCATTCCAATGGGCATGCAATGGCGAAGAAGATGTTGCGAGCAGGTTACTATTGGATGACAATGGAATCTGACTGTTGCAAATTTGTGAAGAAGTGCCACAAGTTTCAAATTTATGCTGATAAGATTCATGTTCCTCCGACACCATTGAATGTTATCTCTTCCCCATGGCCCTTATCCATGTCTGGAATTGATATGATTGGGATGATTGAGCCCAAAGCTTCGAATGGACTTCGTTTCATTTTGGTGGCAATTGACTACTTCACAAAATGGGTTGAAGCGGCATCGTATGCAAATATAACCAAGCAAGTTGTTGTGAGGTTTATCAAGAATCAGATTATATGCCATTATGGTATGCCAAGCAAGATCATTACTGATAATGGATCAAACTTGAATAATAGTATGGTGGAAGCTCTTTGTAAAGACTTCAAGATTTCATATCATAATTCTTCTCCCTACAGACCTAAGATTAATGGGGATGTTGAAGCTGCGAACAAGGACATCAAGAAGATCATTCAGAAGATGGTTGTCATGTATAAGGATTGGCATGAGATGCTCCCATTTTCTTTTCACGGGTATCATACATCCATCCGCACTTCAACATGGGCATCCCCTTTCTCTCTTGTTTATGGTATGGAAGCAGTGCTCCCCTTAGAGGTTGAGATTCCTTCATTGCGTGTGCTTATGGAAGCCAAGTTGACTGAGGCTTAATGGTGTCAGACCAGGTTTGATCAGCTGAATTTGATTGAAGAGAAGAGATTAACTGTCATGTGTCATAGTCAGTTATATCAGCAAAGGATGAAGAAAGCTTTTGATAAGAAGGTCAGACCTTATGTGTTTAGAGATGGTGACCTTGTGCTCAAGACGATTTTATCGTTTAAGCCAGATTCTAGAGGAAAATGGTATCCTAATTATGAAGGCCCATATGTTGTTAAGAGAGCCTTTTCAGGAGGTGCTTTGATACTAACAACTATGGATGGTGAAGAGTTCACTCGTCCTATGAGCGCATATGCAGTTAAGAAATACTTCGCCTAAAAAAAATAAAAGAACAGCTCGCTAAGTTGAAAACCCGAAAGGGCGACTTAAGCAAAAATGAGCGTCTCGGTGGATTGAAACCCCGAAAGGGAGGTCCAGGCAAAAATTAGAGACATAAAAACAGAAAAATTTCCCGATAAGTTGAGTACCCCACCCTGGGGAATCTTATGCAAAAATTAGGGATTATGGAAAGTAACTGCATTCTGCTGATCTTCAAGGTTTTGAAATTTTGATTGAGCACAAGGGTTGACATCGATTCATCACCCCAGTAGCGGTCAAGAGCATAATGGATATCAAGAGTTGGTAGAAGGATTAAGGATCATTTGTATTCAATGTAACCCTTTTCCATTGTAAATTACCATTTTCAACTTTGTAAAATCTATGGGGTCTTGTCATTTATAGACTACCATTCTATTAAATAAAGTTGAGCTTTTACCCAATTGTTTCTACTCTTATTTACTTCAGCCAATAGTTTTAAATTTTATTATGATCATTTTGAAAATTAATTTTTTAATCAAAATCAGTTTTTCGTAAATATGTAAAAGCAAGAATTTTTCAAAGAAATTAAAAGGAATATCTATATCATTTTAATGGATAGAAAGTCCTTAAGTGCAAAATATTAGAGGTTCCCCAAGTAGTTAACCTTTTGGGTATCCCTGGATGTTTGTGTTGATTCAGTTCCTCGGCGGAGTATTTGTTCTCCCCAGCAGAGCCTCGTTCCTTTTCCCTAGCTGAGTTGGTTGATTCAGGTACCCTGCGACTTGTTTCCCTCGACAGAGTTTATGCCTTCCCCAGCGGTTTTTATGAATATTCCCTAGTGGAGTTTGTATATTCCCCATCGGAGTTTGTGTATTCCCCAACATGGTCGATGTTTGTTTTAATCTTCAGCAGAAGTGGTTGATCTCTACAGTAGGCCGCATTGGTTTCCCCGCCAATCGCCAGTCGACTTGCTCCCCAGTCGGAGTTTCCTCCTGGTTCCTGAGCAGTTTATTTTCCCTGTAGCGTTGTCTCCCATTTTTATGGTGTTGACCTAAAATTCCCCATAGGTTCGGTGATGTGTCTCTTTCCTCAGCATATCTCCTCCTTCCCCGGTTAGGGTTGAGCCTTTTGGGATTGTTGATCTCTCTGTTCTCCAGCAGTTGTCTGCATATTTTGTGGATTGGCCGAGGATTGTACCGATGATTCAATTTCTTTGCAACACTTTCGTATCCTTTATGATCATCCCTGTCAGCATAATCATCATATATATATATATATATATATATATATATATATATATATATATATATATATATATATATATATAGACGTTCATATAATTTCATAATTTCATATTTACATACTCGCATATCTGATTAAATTGTTGGTTTTAGATTCTCATTCCCTGTATGGCGGTACTTGATCCCCATACAAATTTCGGTGTCTGTCCTCCCTCAATTGTAGAGCGTCATCCCCTTAGGCAGAAAGACTTTAACCTTTCTCCTCTTCCCCACTGAGTTGTTTCCTCGTGGATGATTATCATTTCAGTTTCCTTTCTAGTTGCTTATCTGGATGGAACCTCTCCCCTTGAGTTATGTCCTCATTGGGTTAAGTCTTGGTTGATTGTTTCTTTCTAGCTCCTACCTAGATAGATACTTTGAGTCCCCTAAGAGTCTATTGCCCAGTAACTGGTAATATTCTTCTTAGTTTGCAATTTGTTACTTCTTGCCCAATACCCGGAAAAAATACCCTTGTTTTTCCCAACAGTAGAGTCCCTAGTGGATCTATTTCCCTAGGAAGTACATCCATGATATGTTCACCCTAACCGGTGACGGATATCTTTCTCTCCTCTGCTTGAGTCTATCCTTGATATGTTCATCCTAAACCGATGACGGATATTCTCTTTTTGGTATTCTACCCAGTAAAAATGTAGTTGTAATCCCTATTCTTTTTTCCCAAAGAGTTAATCCTTGATGTATTCATCCTAACCGATGACGGGTTTCCTTCTCTTTGCGGTATTCTACCCAGTAACCAGTAGTTGTAAATCCTACTTTTTATTCCCTCCACAGAGTTGATCCTTGATATGTTCACTTTAACAAGTGACGAATTCTCTCTCTTGGTATTCTATCTAGTAACTGATAGATGTAATTCCTATTTCTCTCTCCTCGCAGAGTCTATGCTTGATATGTTCATCTTAACCGGTGACGAATTTTCTCTTTGATGGTATTCTATCTAGCATTCGATAGATGTAATTCCTCCTTTTTGTTCGGTTGGTTTATCCTTGATATGCTCATCTTAACCGATGACGGGTATCCTCCTTGACAATCCCATACAAGTCTATCCTTGATATGTTCATCTTAACCGATGATAGATTTTCTTCCCTGTTGAGTTTATCCTTGATATGTTCATCTTAACCGATGACAGATACTCTCACCCTTCGTCTTCTGCCCAATAACGGGTAGTTGTAAATCCTAATTTCTGCAGTTTCCCCAGCAAGGCTATTCTTACCTAGTAACCGATAATGAATATTCCCTTCTGTTGTTTCTCAGCGAGTCATCCTTGATATGTTCATCCTAACCGATGACAGATGTCCTCTCTGTCAGATCTTTATTATCTCCTTACTCAGTAACTAGTAAAGGATAATAGATTTATGCTCCTCTTGCGTTGAAGTTTATCTTCCCTAGTTGAGTTGAGTGTGCATTTCCTTAGTGAAACCGCTTTTCCCCTGCATGATTCAAGTACTTCAGTTTTATCCTGACTTACTCATATCCCCTGCAGATGTTGTTGTTCCCCGACTGAGTCTTTCCATTTTATATGGATGTCCTCGAGTCCTCCCGAAGTTTTAAGTCGTAGCCTGGCCTATGCGTAACCTCTTTTATCCCCCCAGAGTCTCGGTCTCCCCAGTGAGTTTTCCTTATGGAATGCATTATACTCCTGTAGATTTTCAGTCCCTTTGATTTCTTTTCCTTTGTGGCCGTATTTCCCCACAAAGAATTCCAAACTTCCACCTCAAAATTCTTCAAGTTCCAAGCTCCAAATGGAAAAGTGTTGAACATGGAATTTGTTCCTGTTGATTCCTTAGGATTGGCAGTAATTTTAGAAAACAAATAATGTAATCATCTCTGTTGTTTTAATATGTTGGGTTGAAGAAATTCAACATCTGGACCAACATGTCATGTACGATGTCACGACATCAGGTCTGTGACATCGCACATGTGTAGGAAACTGAATTAATTAATTCAGTATATGTCATGGGATCAGCAAGGATATCTGGTGAATATCCTAACTCCCTTGTGGAGGTCTTGAAGACTAAATCAGAATATATATAGGCTCTAAATATGGAGATATATATGGAGAGAGTTTAGGAACTTGAAGACCTTGTTTGTAGCAGAATTTTTCTGCTGAAGTTGCAACAGCAAAGAACAAGTCTGCTGCAATTTTCTGAAGGCCCAAATCCAGTTGGGTGATTAGGTTATAAATAGCTGATTGTAATCTAGTTTTTGGAAGCCTCTTAGAATGAAAATTTAGGGGTGTGTGTAAGGTAAACCTCCCAATCTGTGGGAAGGTTACCATGTGTTTCTCAGTGGTAAAACCTGAGAGTGTTTGTAACTCGAAGCCTGTAGGCAAGAGTGATTTTGTTCTTGAATGAAGCTGTGAAGCAAGTTCAAGGTGTGGTAACATTACATTGTATTTGTAGTGATAGGAATGGAAACTGGAGGTTTCTATCTAGGAGTTCCTAGGTATAGATTGCATTGGGTAGGGATTAAGTGATGAGTTGTAAACGGGGGAGTTTAACTCTGAATTGATACTACTAATAGTGGATCTTCTTCCTGGCTTGGTAGCCCCCAGATGTAGGTCATGTTGGACTGAACTGAGTTAACAATTTCCTATGTTTGTTTTCCTTCTGTATGATATAATCATGTCTGCCACAACTGAGCATGTATTTCAGTCTGTTCAGCAAGATAATAGCAGACCTGATACATAGCCTTCTGTTGGAATGTCAAGCAGAATGTTTTGACATTCATCAACAACAGCACATACTGTATAATAAGCTGATGATTTCAGTTCAGTATGTAGTGAAGTCTGGATTTCAAAAGCATAACAGACCTGGCCAAAAGATCATTGTGAAACTGTCAAACTGGGTGTCTTGACAGTTCTTCCAGTAAGCTGATACTGAAGTAGAGACTGGTTGGTCTTTTACAGTACAACAAATTTAGCACAGTCTGTTTTCAGGAACCAAACAGACTTAGCATATGGTTCTGGACTTGGATGTCAAACGGAATGTTGTGACATTCACTCCTGACTGCATATGCTAAATTGTTGGATGGTTAGTTTTTCTGCTTCAGGATTTTTCTCAGGCTATTCTTCAGGAATCCACCAGCTGATCTAAAATCTAGGAAACTAACAACTCAGCTACAATTAATGAACCTGGCAAATAATCTATTTGTTAGCTCCTTAATAAGTGGAGATTAGTTTAACTTGTTACAACCTTTAATTTAGGAAATACAAGTATATGACCAACAAACTGGAACAATGTAACAGATAATGTCCAAAACAGGATTGAGACATCTTGCTGATATCTGTGTAGGAAAACAACAGAAGTGAATGATAAGGTGCACATAACTAGGTGTCCCTCCATTCTAGGATGACATAGAAAGAGAGGTCGTGACACTGTGAAAAGGTGCACATTAGTACAGAGTGTAATAACTGTCTTGCTGTAATAGGTACAATGTTAGATCAGATGTCATGACTTGATGTAGAACATCTGAATACTGACTACGCCAGAATTTCAATTGGTATCAGAGCAGGCATCCTGTTCTGTCTCTGGATGAGATCCATGGGTGATACTTTCTGGTAGCTGGCAAGGAGTTATGTTAGTACTGATGCTGGAACCTGTGTAAGGTCCTGTAATTCCTTGAATGGTCCCTTGAAGTAGGTGGATGGACTGTTCATGACAGGAATGGTGTGTACCTGTCTCTGGAGGTTGGCAATTGGCCTGTGTGTGGGACAGCTGTGCCAGTACTAAATCACATTCAAACCCGGTATGGTCTTGAAGGCAAATCTGGTGAAGTGTGTGTTCATAAGTTGAGTTGTATTATGATTTCCGCTGCATAATACCTGGCAAAACTCAACCTCTGATGTAGTTTCCCCTCATGTGGATGAAAGGCTGCTGTGTTCAAGATCTCATCATAATCTACTGAAGATGTCAAAGATACTTGAGTCTCCTCAAGTCCACTCATCATGACGTTCTCACTTCAGGATGGTAAGAATCACTTAATCACTGATTCTTTTACTCTCTTGAGTAGTGTATATGAAGACCTTGAAGACCTTCAAGGAAGGTTTGTTCCAAGGAGGTGGAACCAATGTTCTATGTGATGTTAGAACATGTTGTTCAACAAGTATGCAACTACTGGTTGAAGAGCAGATGTTTTTAGGGTCCAAACAATGGGATAATTCTGTTTGGAACCTACTCCTGACCTGGAAGAGGAGACATCTGCGTGTGCTAAGTTGACAAGAGCAGGGTCAACTGGGTGTGTGCTCAAGAAGGTCATCCCTAGAAGTTGAGCTGGTTGAGATGTGACATTGTGCCATCTCCTGCTGTTAGGCATCTCCCTGCAGTTTGATCAGGGTTGGATAGTTGTTCCCTGAAGTACTATGGTGTGTTGGAAGACAAGTCTCCTGGATGTTAGCAGTCAATAATGGGGTAACCTGACTGTGATATCATTTAAGGGGGTTGGAACCATGAATCTTGTTATTCAAACACCACGTTCAGAAGTGGCAATTCTTACTAGGAGTGAGAATATGAAGATTCAGAGGTTGGTTGAGGTAATATGCTCTGGCAATGCATATCTACTATTGACTGGTGTTGTTTGTCTCACTAGTACTTATGGTCAGCTGAAGTCTGATTGGTGTGATTGAAGGAGTTAGTTGCCACTGGTAAGGGATGGTGGATGTCATGTTGAGACATTTGTGTACAATGCATGGATATTGGTGTGGAGTTTCCATGATTGTCAATTTGAGGGGGAGTTTTGGTTAACCTCCTCACGTTTGGTCAGCCTAGGGTCGGGTTGGCTGTTGACCTGTGTCACATGGGTTCTGGGTGTTGTGTGACACACTTGCAAGGAAGGATTCATATCTCTCATTCCTAAGGGTGAATCTAATCTGGAAAGAGTCTCAAGACTATTGAGGTGCTTGCAAGAAGAAGATGTTGACACTAGAAGAGTATTTTCAAAGTATTCTTATGGTGAAAGTATCTGAAAGGATAATTGGGAAAGGATTTAAGATCAATGTCTACTTGTGTCAAGTCCAAGTATTAAATTGATTATCCTTGGAGCTCAAGATTACTGATGTTCTTAAAGATGTTGGAACATCTCTTCTTCAAGACCCTGTGCAGAATCACAGGAAGGATAGTACATTGTGTATGATCTATCTCTTTGGTGGCAGCAAAATCATATGATCTCTGAAAAGGTTTCCAGGCAAGAAACATGTTCAGCCTTGGTGTGTACAAGAAGAAGAAGGCATCATAGTCTTGATGGTGGTTACTTGGATCAGTTTATTTCTGATCTAGGTGAGGAAGTGCATTGGCTAATGCACACTGTGGAGTTAAGAACAAGTGGCAGCATTCTTAACCTCATGGAAACAGCTTTACTTTAGGAAGTGGAATCCTTGGTATAGCTTAAGGGTCAGTCTCTAACTGGTCCTTCTAAAGACTCATACATCAGAGTGTCTGATGTCTTTGGAGAAGAAGCAGGGATTCATCAAGGTGTGAGCTTGGATGACTTAACTGCAAACCTGCAGGATGGAGGTTGTTTACTCAAACTTGGTTCACAATCAAGTCTATGAGAACATTGAACTCTGGTTCTGTGAAGGGAGGAAGTTCTTTCAAGTGGCAGAAGAAGGAGCTGAATTCAACAGCTGGATGTCAAGCACAATGCTGTGACATTCGGTTCAGCATCAGATTCTTAGTTGGTGAAGTGGCACATCAACTTGAGATAGAAGGATCTACAGGGGTGGAGACTGGACAGTTCAAAAATTGAAGTTCAAATCTCACTTGGAAGGTCAGAATATCTTTGGGAGAAGTCCGATAAACGTGGGGAGGTCAAAAGGCAGCACTTGACCTTGTCATATGAGAATTCATGAAGGAGGTAATCAACCAGTGACATTTGGTCTATCTCAGAAGTGAGTTCGAAGAATCAAGATAATCGATATGGCAGCTGATTAGTCTTGAGGAAAGTCTGAGACTATTTACTTTTGAGAAGAAAAGTAGTTAGTTGAAGACAAAAGGAGGGGTCTTCTCTTCATCCCTTGGAGCTTGTGGTAGGAGTTCTGAGCTATCCATGGAAGACTGTCTCTGGTAATGGGATGAGAGTGTATATATCCCAATGTATGTCTGGGTTCCTCTGGCCCAAGCTTGTGACTCAGCAATATCTGAAGTCTATCAGATAGTGCTCCTTGTGATGCTGTGAAGGATGTCCCAGCTGAGGTTAAAACATCTTGTGAAGTGATCTTCTGTTCTGGTTAGAAGAGAGATGGACACAGAGTGTGGATGTGTTCAGCCAAGAGGGTTGGACAGAGGGTTCGCTCTTGAAGACATGAAGATGCGTCTTATGTTTTCCTTTCATCAAGTGGTCTGGAATCTCTTTGAATCAGGAAGTATGTGAAGGTCCAACCTTGGGGTGTTGGATATGATCATGTGTGACCTCCAAGAGAGTAGGTTGTCCATGACAGGGGGAGTGTGTCCGTGTGCTGCAAGTAATCACCAAGCTTGTGGTCTATGTGCTCTCAGATAACGGGGTATGGCAACCTGTTAGTTTTCAGGATGCTGTGATGTGTGGCAAGGCTGAGTGAGCAGAAGAATATCTGACCGGATGTCATGACATTTCCCTGGACAATGCTGTTAATTCCTTCTGAATCTTAAAGTCATTAGGAATTATGAGGATGATGTGGCTAAGTCTGATAAACCAGAGTAAGCCTGATGGCTACAGCTGTGTGGTACAGGGGGAGTAACCATCAACTGAAGTGTGAAAAGTTGGCTGTAGCAGTGCTAGGTGTCAAGTCTCTACTGGAGGTATGACAGAGGACTTGGGAAATGTTGAATACTGGCTGAATGCAGGAATGTTAAGACATCGCGTGCAACGTGTCTGACTGCATATATGGAATGGTCTCCATGCACTGGAACGGCTGTTTTGGAAAAGAAACAGTCAAGAGCTATAAAAGGTATTCAAAGATAGTCTGAGATTTTGTTGGTGATTCTCTGACTGTTTCTCAGCAAAAATAAATGCATCTTGACCAAGCATTTATTTCTACCGGAAATTCCTAGGCACATGCAGGGCTATTTAAAGGATGCAATAACCCTCTTCCTCTCACAAGAAAAACACTCCATTCTCAGAATCATGGGGTATGTTAAGGTTTGGGCAAGCTGCGCCTGGATCTGGTTTTGTGAAGGGTGCCTTTACAAATGTTTAGCTAAAAAGGGGGAGAGAAATATAGAAATATAGTCCTAGGGTTGAGAATGTACCAGAAGAAAGCCAACTGTGGATGTGGCAGCAAACAGAAGTTGGCATCAGGCACAAAATCCACCAACTGGGTTTACCACTTGTGTCTTGTGATCTGAGTTAAGAAGACAGTTGTGCCTTGTGATCTAAGTTACATTGTCTATGTACTCAGCATTACATATTCTTCAGGAAGCTCTCCGGTTGAGGGGAAGGGTTCTGGTACAACTAAGTCTTGTCCCTCTTCTTCCCCATGTACACCAACCTTGGTGTTTGTGGTGGTGGAGCCAATGACGGAGATGAAGAGCATTCCCAAATTGGGATGTTTTGTCCAGTGTATTGTTTATTTGTTTTAGCTAAAATTTGCCAAAGGGGGAGATTGTTGATTCCTTAGGATTGGCAGTAATTTTAGAAAACAAATAATGTAATCATCTCTGTTGTTTTAATATGTTGGGTTGAAGAAATTCAACATCTGGACCAACATGTCATGTACGATGTCACGACATCAGGTCTGTGACATCGCACATGTGTAGGAAACTGAATTAATTAATTCAGTATATGTCATGGGATCAGCAAGGATATCTGGTGAATATCCTAACTCCCTTGTGGAGGTCTTGAAGACTAAATCAGAATATATATAGGCTCTAAATATGGAGATATATATGGAGAGAGTTTAGGAACTTGAAGACCTTGTTTGTAGTAGAATTTTTCTGCTGAAGTTGCAACAGCAAAGAACAAGTCTGCTGCAATTTTCTGAAGGCCCAAATCCAGTTGGGTGATTAGGTTATAAATAGCTGATTGTAATCTAGTTTTTGGAAGCCTCTTAGAATGAAAATTTAGGGGTGTGTGTAAGGTAAACCTCCCAATCTGTGGGAAGGTTACCATGTGTTTCTCAGTGGTAAAACCTGAGAGTGTTTGTAACTCGAAGCCTGTAGGCAAGAGTGATTTTGTTCTTGAATGAAGCTGTGAAGCAAGTTCAAGGTGTGGTAACATTACATTGTATTTGTAGTGATAGGAATGGAAACTGGAGGTTTCTATCTAGGAGTTCCTAGGTATAGATTGCATTGGGTAGGGATTAAGTGATGAGTTGTAAACGGGGGAGTTTAACTCTGAATTGATACTACTAATAGTGGATCTTCTTCCTGGCTTGGTAGCCCCCAGATGTAGGTCATGTTGGACTGAACTGAGTTAACAATTTCTTGTGTTTGTTTTCCTTCTGTATGATATAATCATGTCTGCCACAACTGAGCATGTATTTCAGTCTGTTCAGCAAGATAATAGCAGACCTGATACATAGCCTTCTGTTGGAATGTCAAGCAGAATGTTTTGACATTCATCAACAACAGCACATACTGTATAATAAGCTGATGATTTCAAGTCAGTATGTAGTGAAGTCTGGATTTCAAAAGCATAACAGACCTGGCCAAAAGATCATTGTGAAACTGTCAAACTGGGTGTCTTGACAGTTCTTCCAGTAAGCTGATACTGAAGTAGAGACTGGTTGGTCTTTTACAGTACAGCAAATTTAGCACAGTCTGTTTTCAGGAACCAAACAGACTTAGCATATGGTTCTGGACTTGGATGTCAAACGGAATGTTGTGACATTCACTCCTGACTGCATATGCTAAATTGTTGGATGGTTAGTTTTTCTGCTTCAGGATTTTTCTCAGGCTATTCTTCAGGAATCCACCAGCTGATCTAAAATCTAGGAAACTAACAACTCAGCTACAATTAATGAACCTGGCAAATAATC
Organism: Lathyrus oleraceus; assembly: GCF_024323335.1. NCBI lineage: Eukaryota > Viridiplantae > Streptophyta > Magnoliopsida > Fabales > Fabaceae > Lathyrus > Lathyrus oleraceus. The sequence goes on along the minus strand of NC_066585.1, from coordinate 361,200,717 downwards.
TATTTGTTAGCTCCTTAATAAGTGGAGATTAGTTTAACTTGTTACAACCTTTAATTTAGGAAATACAAGTATATGACCAACAAACTGGAACAATGTAACAGATAATGTCCAAAACAGGATTGAGACATCTTGCTGATATCTGTGTAGGAAAACAACAGAAGTGAATGATAAGGTGCACATAACTAGGTGTCCCTCCATTCTAGGATGACATAGAAAGAGAGGTCGTGACACTGTGAAAAGGTGCACATTAGTACAGAGTGTAATAACTGTCTTGCTGTAATAGGTACAATGTTAGATCAGATGTCATGACTTGATGTAGAACATCTGAATACTGACTACGCCAGAATTTCAGTTCCTCTTGATCTAACCTTTCTAAAAAGCCCAAATTCATCCATTTTGGACAAGAAATGAATAGGATGCACATAGCTTGAACATGGTATCATCATTTGGCAAGATTGAACTTCAAACATCCATGCATAATTACCTAGCATTCCAAAATGACTTCAACCTTGCTTACACTCAATTATGGATCAAATGGAGTGATTTCATGGGCCTGCACACGCCCATGTACTCATACATCACATATTGCTAATTTTTGAAGTTCATTTCAAGTGTGCAAATATCAATTGATTTTACTATAAATAGAGCTCCATATGCTCAGAATTTCACACACATTCGCGCCAACTTTGACCCCAAACTCTAACCCTCTCATTCCAAAGGATAATCCTGAGAATTTCACTTGAAATTGAGTTTGAATTCTCACTGTTTTGAGATTCAAAACTCCAGGGATCCAAGACCTTTTGAGCATTCAATTCTTCTTCTGCAAGCATTTGGAGTGAGATCAAGCACGAGCCAAGGCAAGAACAGTTGAATCCAGACCTACATTGAAGGTATTTTCCAGAAATTTTAATCTCTTCGATTCTCTCTAAATATTGCTCAATTCTCTTGATTCCTTGGTTGTCTGAAGTCCTACCAATGTAGGCAAGAAGATTGAGTTTCTTTGAGTCCAAATCGAAGCAACTCAGTTTATGTACCTCAAATTTCAACTCCATGTATCTCTCAATATACTTGGAGTTAGGATAAATTGAGGTCAGATTCATGCTCAGTGCCATTTTTACTTTGAAATCATGTCCTTCTTTTTAATTTTGGTGATGGTTATGACTGAACCAGTCCGGCGAGGCTCGCTTGAGAAGGAGACCGAAGTTGTAGCTCCGGTGGTGAGTTGGCGTGTTCAGAGCCACATGATCCATTTTAAATGAAATAATCTCGTGCGTTGGTTTGAATTACCTTTCCTATTGCGCGCTGACTCAGGCGTATCGTGGATTGCGCGCTTGTGACCACTTGATTTACCACCTCAATTGATGAGGGAGATCAAGTGGTCCACGTTTTTTCTGATCATTTAATTTTTATTTTAATCCTTTTATCTTCATTAATTCATATTAATTTTAATATTGATCCAAAAAAATGGGAGTTTCACCAAAAAAATTCAAATAATTTCCTCATTCATATTCTGAATTAAAATTATTTTTTGGATCATTATTAATATTTTTAATGATTTAATTAATTTTGCATTTGTTTTTAATTGTTTAAAAATACTTTTAAATGTCCAAAAATTATGAAATTTTTTCTCCAAGGTCCTTTGACCTATGATAAATCTCATGGCCATTCCTTTGCTGTTTTGATGAGGTTTTAGGAATTGGACAAACCATATTAAATTTAAATGCCTTATTATAGTATTTTTAATTTGATTAAATACCAAATAATTTTACTGACTAAATGTGATGACTTATTGGTGTTTGACTATTGTTGTTGGGCCTTGGTCAAGGTTTATTTGACTTTGTTGAGTTAATATCATTGGATTTAGGGGATTGATGGAATGTACATTCCATCTCCCAAAATGAATGGATGATATTAATTTGGTAAAAGTCCTCATTTGACCAATTTGTGTTTTGATCCATTCCTCTCCAACTTCATCTTATTCCCCTTCTTCATTCATTCATTCCATTTGGCCTATGATATCCCAAAATACCAAGGCTAGTTGATTGAAAATTAACATGAGTATGGATGAGATTAGGCCACACCTTTTGCATATTCTTTTTGTGTGTGGTATGTTTCATGAACATAGTTCATAATACTATGTCTCTAACATGAATTAACACCAAAATTCTATTGCTCAACCTCAAATAGTTGTGACTTCTACATAAGTCCAATTACGATTGCTTAACATAACGCTAAATTTGTGACACAAAAAGCATAAGCATTCTAGTTAGTGAGATTGTAAGTCTCCCCTCTTTCATGGTATTGTGTGGAAACTTGGTCTTGTTTCCTTCCTTTGGAAGATGTCTTGGTTCAAGGATCCATGCTTGTGATAAGTGGGTTGAGTGTTCTCCAAAGAGTGTCTTAAAATGAAAAGAAAAAGCAAAATAATACTAACTTTTAATTTCAAGCCCTTTACTTTAATGCCATTTAATTTTAGCTTTTATATATTTGCCATTGTTCATATCATTCTAATTGTTTATGTTAATGCAATTTTCACTTTGTCCGCTTGGACCATATTGTGTGATATATTTTGTTTGTGTATACTTTGTTTGTTTGTGTGGCCTTTGGCCATTAATGTACATAATAACAACAAAAACCCTAAAAAACCTTTGTGTGGACTGTTGGCTTGATCTTGGACAAATGGACTTAGAATCTAGGCAACCTTCCTATGCTAAAGGACTTGGCCAATGCCAACTTATTGAGAAACCAAATGCTTGCAATCTGGAACTTCATCTAATACAACATGATCATTGTGAAGTTGTTATTTTGAACCTGTGACTTGTGAAATTCATCTGTTACATGGGCTACTTTGAGGAAGATCATGGAATGGATAAGCTTGGAGGTGGCCATCTTTATTTGATGCCTTGCTCTTCAAGATAATATAATTGTGCATTTGTGTGTTGCTTGATTCTAAACGTCCAAGGGAATTCTGGGTTTCTATTGACATTTTTGTCTATTGGATTGCTACCCATTTGGTCAGATCTTTTCAACTCTAAACTTTTAATTTTGTACATAGGATAATCTCTTCATCTTCTCCCCACTTCTTTAATTTCAAAATCTCTCCCTCCTTTTTCAAAACCTTATTTGATTGAACTTATTTTGTTCTAAACTTTGACCACTTTTGCAAAAAGATAGAAACTCTGGCTTTATGCCATTGCATTTTCAAACTTCTTTTCTTAAATCAAACTTGTAATTAAACTTAGCTATACTTGACTTAAACTTTCAAAAATCCAAAAAGAACTAACTCACTCAAACCATTTTAGGCCTTTGTGCCTTTCAAATTTAATTTTTGTTAAAAGCAATGCATCCATTTTGAAATTTTAATCACGAACTACGAGGTTTTGATCCCTCATTTTTATGTTGGTACGTAGGCATAAGACCGAAGGTCTTGTCAAACGCAAAAATATAATTAATGAATTCTTTTCTCATCCCCCATTCTATTTGTTTATAAATATCACTTTATACCAAGTACATATGCACACAAAAAGGGCTCCCTAGGAGTACTTAGGACACTTTGGGTGCTAACACCTTCCCTCTGTGTAACCAACCCCCTTACCTGTGATCTCTGACTTTTTATTAGTTTTGATTTGAAAACTTCTTATTTTTTTTGGGTTTTGTTCATACTTTTACCCTTTTCCCTTGGAAACAATAAAAGCATGGTGGCGACTCTTGTTATTTGATCTCTAGCTTATCCATAGCTTGGCGATCATGAATTTATCGCTACACTGTTGTTGCTATGCTGCCAGATTTGGTGCTATACCTAGTGGATATTTACCCTTAGACAATTGTTGCCATCCATGTTGATGACCATATTGCATGGCATTTCTTGAACAAGACTGGTGGTTTGTTGGCAAATTGACATTGATGCATGTGCTTGGAATGCTGCTGAGCTGATGATTTGCATTGCTTGAAATGCCATGATGACATAATGTTGCAGCCTCCATGTATGGACTATTGTTGTTTGTTATGTGATGTTCCAATATGCAATGCTTCAAATTTCCAATCCTGATTTGTTTCTGGCCTATGCAGGGATGTGGTATGATGATGATTACAGGAAGGAATCTTTGCAACATGTGGACTATTACTGTAACAGGATGTCATATCTGATGCAATGCTATTGTATATGCTTGCTACCAACCTAAAGGACATTGTCATGCTACACAGGTTTTAAGACTATTGTTGGCATGTACCATGCCCTGCAGGTTTGCTTTGCCATCCTCTTTGATAAATGATGCTTAATTTGCTGCTGCCTTGTGACGCATTGCAGATTTTGTTTTTGTTGGTTCATGACAGTGTGCTAATTGGTTTTGTAGAGTTGTTTTTTGGTTATGTTACACTTGCTAGTGGACAGGTATGCTTGAATACATGTTGACATACATCATGATAGGGTCATGGCTGCTACAGGATCATGATGGCAGGATGTTTGTCATGGTTAGCTCAAGGCTAAATCCAAGTGAATTGTCTTGTCCAATTAACCAATGTAAGTATAGTATATGATTATGTGATTATGGTACTGGTTTGTGGTGAATGTAGGACCATGTTTAGCAATGTGAAGATATGGATGGAAATGCAACAAAGTCCAAATGGCATGGTGCACAAGAAGTTGTAAAAGGAAGTGAATTACTTGGAAATGAAATTACAAAGCAAAACACCCTAAGCATGACTTTTGGATGATGGATCAATGAAGGAAGGCTGAATTAGGTCTTAGGTGGTCAAAAAAATGGGTTAGTTGACTTTGGTCAAAGTTGACAAAAAAGTCAACTGTTGACCAAAAACTCAACTGTTGACCAAAGTCAACCCCTGGTCAAAGTTGTAAAATTGTGTATTTTTTCATGTAATGACTAATGTAATGGCTTGTAGTGGATTTAAAATGGTTTGAAATGGATTAACAATGGATTGAAATTGGTTTTGTTTTTGTACATGTATGTTTGATTTTGAAATGAAATGAACATGACTTGACTAGTAAATGGAATGAATACATTAGCATGGTTTATGTTCAAAGGTATGACTTGATGGAATAATACTAAGGCTTGAATGAAACACCAAACATGAATCAATATGCATGACCTCCCACTAGATTGTAACATAATAGGTTTTGGTTGTTTGGATAAACAAGGCCATGAGTGCACCAACAATCAATGGACAAACCAACAAGACATTGGGACTAAGATGGATTGAATTTAAGACCAATGCCCAAATGAAAACACAACAAGATTAGACCATGTACATTGATGATAATGGGTGAAAAATGGATGACACTAGGGTTGTGGATGTCACTAGATGAAAAGTCAAGCCACCAAGTCCATCAGGTTCATCCCCTCCTTGATTAGGGTTTTGGTGAGGCTTACTTCCCTAATCAAACCACTTGAATCAAACCAGATGTTTCAAAAATAAGATTCCCAATGTATGAGCCCTTACTAGGATCCATCATCAGATCATCAGGAATTAGGGTTTTGAGGAACCCTAGAGATTTCTTAGATAGCCTCTTGTTAAATCCACATTTCCACCATCAAGTAATTAGGGTTATGACCTCTCCTATGCTTTGATGGATAGTCAGACCATGCTTTTGGAAGTTTGATCTTTACCCAAACTCTAGCTTCACAGGCCAAGATTCTTGAGTCCATGGTGATCCACTAATGTATGCATGATGCATGTGAATGAGATGTGAGTGTATGCAAATGATCCCCAAGTCAAGTGGTTGGATGGGAAGACGAAAAAAGTGGAGGACAAATTTTGGGGTACAACAGTTTCCCCTATTTAATCTTCTTGAACCTGAATACAAGAATTGCGAAAGCTTTTAAGGTATTCGAGGTAGAAGAGGATTAAATACCAACATATCCAAAATTTTGCCTGAGCAGGTGGTCACGCGGTTGATGTATGTTTTTGATATCAGGCGGGGAAATCATGGCGGAGAGAATGATATGCGTGTTGCATGATGTATGCTTTATTTTCATGATGCATGAATGTTAGATAGATTTTATTTGTGGGGTATGGTTCTTTGGTATGGGGAGATTCTGACTCGTCATCAATTATATCAAAGAGACTGCCATTATGAAATCCATGTGTTAACACTACTGCAAAGGATCCCTCTAACCCTGCTGAGGAAAACTGGGATGCATGATTCAACCGGGAAATCATCTAGATGTCACAGGTGTTCAAGCTAAACTTTCAACCTGCCGATCATCCTTTTAAGTTCACTGAGATTTTATAGTAATGCATAATATTTTCCTTTAGTGTAGCTTTTATTATTCTCCTAAATTTTAAAGCATTATGTGAATAAGATAAATTAGTTATTTTGCATACAAAATACAGAAGAAGAAAAATACTTGATGAAAGAAACTGAATTTTATTGATATAAAACTATACATATGGTGTGTACAAAGATGCAAACACTCTTGATGAGGGTGTTGCCAAAAATTAAAAAATAAATGAAATGGCAATGGGAGATATTTTTGTATTTTTCCATTGATTACAATATTGGTCGTCGTTGACTGTAGAATCTGAATTCCGAGACCTTGTTTTGGTTGACGATGATTGGATTGATCTTTGACCACCTGATATCCAGCTTGTAGCGTGATGGGCTCAAGGATCATAGTCAATGCCTTTATCCCTAACTTTTTCTTGGACATTTTTTATTCTTTTCGTCCACTGGGATGCTCCTTTTTTCCTAATTCTCCCTTTCGGGTTTTCGGCTTAGCGAGCTTTATTTCATTTAATCCCTAACTTTTGCATGGAAAAATCATTTTTTGGTCCATCAGGATAGCCATTATTTCCTAGATCACTTTTGTGAGGATTAATCTAGCGGGTTTTTGTCATTTCTTTTTAGGCATAATATTTTTTGACTATGTCTGCATTCACTAGCGATGGAAAATATTCCCCATGCATTATTGTGAGGATTAAAGCCCTACCTAAGAAGGCCTTCTTGATGACGAAAGGTCCTTCATAGTTGGTAGTCCATTTTCCATGAGGGTCGTAGTGAATAGCAAAATACCTTTTGAGCATGAGTTCTCCTACGCGGTAATCACGTGGAAGCACTTTCTTATCAAAAGCTCGTTTGAGACATCTTTGGTACAACTGACCATGGAAAACAACCGTCAAACACTTTTCTTCAATCAGATTCAGCCGGTCATACAGCGATTGAACCCATTCAGCTTCATTGAGGTCAGCCTCCATAATGACCCTGAGTGAAGGGATTTCGACTTCAATTGGTAGGACAGACTCCATCCCATACACCAACGAGTATGGAGTTGCCCCAGTGGATGTACGGACTGAGGTTCTGTAACCATATAGAGCAAAGGGTAACATCTCATGCCAGTCCTTGTACGTCTTGACCATTTTATGGACGATTCTCTTGATGTTCTTATTAGTTGCTTCTACGGCGCCGTTCATCTTGAGTTAGTATGGTGAAGAGTTGTGGTGCTCGATCTTAAATTCTTGGCATAACTCCTTCATCATGTTGTTGTTAAGATTATTGGAATTGTCAGTGATGATCTTGCTAGGAATCCCATAGCAGTAAATTATCTCTTTCTTGATAAACCGAGTAACCACTTGTCGAGTGACATTGGCTTATGAAGCAACTTCGATCTATTTCGTGAAGTAATCAATGGCAACCAAGATGAACTGATGACCGTTGAAAGCTTTAGGCTCTATCATCCCAATCATATCAATACCCCACATAGAAAAAGGCCATGGGGAAGTCAAAACATTCAACAGAGTCGGTGGCACAAAGATCTTGTCACCATATATCTGACATTTGTGACATCTTCTAACAAAGTTGTAACAATCAAATTCCATTGTCGTCTAATAATACCCAACCCGAAGAATCTTCTTGGCCATAGCAGGACCTTTTACACGTACACCCCCGCAGCCTTCATGTATGGATTTTATGATTGTACTAGCTTCGTGTATGTCCATGCATCTGAGCAGTACAGAATCATAATTTCTCTTGTATAACATGAAATTATAGTATCAGATATGAGATGTCGAAGGTAATTTCACGACACTGATATCTAAACAATACAAACAGGATAAACAATAAAGAACAATAATGCAAGAGACACAAGCAATTGTTAACCCAGTTCGGTGCAAACTCACCTATGTCTGGGGGCTACCAAGCCAGGAAGGAAATCCACTAAACAGAATCAGTTCAAAGACTCTCAGTACACAACTTCAAGTTACAGTCTTTTCACCTAATCTCTACCCGTGTGAATTCTACCTAAGAACTCTTAGATATGAGATCCTACTCACTCCCCCTCAATCACAACAGTGATATAAAACAAGAATTACAATGAAAAGTGTAGCACCTCAAATTTGCACCTACCATTGTACATACATTCTCATATTAGGTCATAGCATATCATGGTCCATTGCATAGCATTGCATTGTCCCCAGTTGCCTCAAGAGCAAGCAAATCAAAAATTAGGTCAAACTGATCAGGAGATCAGTCAACCAAGCAAGCAAGGGTGTTTCTCAAGGAGCTAAGGCCCTAGGGTTTGTCCAACATGTTCACATAACTTGGAGGTCCATTTGAAGTGTTTAGGCCAAAGGTTGAATGTTCAGAAGTCATCGGTTCAGGCACAGTCAGTCAGAAACCCTAGAAAGTCAAAGTTGGTCAACTGTGTTTGATTTTATGGTTTTGATGGATGGATTTGGTTTGAAAGAGTTTATTCATGTCCCAATAGGCCTCATATATCATGGCAATCAACATCATTGAAGAATTTGAAGCCAATCAGAAAATTTCCAAAAATAGAAACTGGACCTGTAATTTTTAACTGCCAAAAATGGAAACTTTTTGATCCTCAACTTGCATCATGATACAAGCTTCAAATGAATTTTTGCCCAACATGAAAGTTGAAGATCTTGTTCTCCCATTTTGAAAAAGTCCAAGAACACTCAAATCCCATGGATGGTTGTCAAGATATGATCAATTCAATTTCACAAATTTGTGAACTTCAAAAGGCCATATCTCATGAACCACAAGGCCAAATTTAGTGGGGTTTTTTCCTACAAACTCCATTTGTTCCCCTCTTTCCAAAAATGCATTCATCATGCACCAAAACCTTGCCAATCAAAATGGCATTTTTAAGCTTGACTTTATTCATTTCAAGTGTGAAAAAAAAGTTGACTTTGTGAATTAAAGGTTTCTACTCATTTTTGCCATTTGGGACTTGGTTGGTATGATATTTGAGACATGTTTTAAGGCCCAAATCGTGCAGACCACACCTCCATGTGCAACTTGTGTCAAACTTAGCAATTTTGGCATTTGGCTTCATTTGTGTTAATCAAGCTTAACACTTCCATTAACAAAGTAAAACAGCAAATATAAACGAATTTTTCTGTCATTTCTCAACCCTAATAGCAGCCTCCATCGTACAGAAATTCTGATTCTCTCTCAATTGCCATTTTCACATCCTTTGCATTTTCGGCCAAAATCTTCAAAAACCCTCGAGCACTCTTGGTTCCTTCATCATCTAACCAACCTTTGGAGGCATTTTGAACCATCAAATCCCACCTGTAGTAGCAGTTTGTGTTCTGTTTCTCCAAGACCCCTTCCATGGCAAATCAAGAGTTGGACATGTTTAAGCATCATTGAGCTAAAGGGCTTCAAGTATACACCAACATCAACCAAGATCTTCATCTGTTTCGAGCTGCATCACTCAAAACATCACTGATTCACCATTTGCTTCAAATTCAAGTAAGGTTTCGAGTTCCTCTTTTCTCAAAATAATGCTATGTCTCTTGTAGTTCTTACCATGCTGAATCCATTGCAACTTGTATCATTCAAAATGGTTGTGTCATTCATGAGAAATCTGGATTTCATTTTTTTATGCTCAAACATGTTTTCCATCGATTTGCTTTGATGTTGTTGATTCAATAAAATCTATGCTTGGAGCATGCATGCTTGATGTTTGCTGATGCCATTGATATGCTTAATTTTTATTTCTGGGCATTTTGGAATTTCGATTTGCATGAAGGTGATGAATGTTTGCTGTTGTGATAAACCCTAGCATTCCCAGAAATTTGCATGAACTGTGTTGGTTTGTTGTATGATGTTGCATGAAGGTCACTATATCAATGCCATGCTGTTTGTTTGATGCTGTTGAATTTTGTTTTTGATGATTACATGAAGATGAATATGAGTTGCTGTTAGAAACCCTAGCCTTTTTTTTCCAGAAAGCTTGTTTCATGTGTATCAGCTTGTTGTTACTGTTTCATTGAGAGTTGACCAATCAAAACATTTGGTTTCGTGGCCTGAAACGCAGCGTTTGGTTTAGTGACGCGCGTATTTACTGATTTGCCATCCGGTCAACTTAGTTGACTTGTTAAACCATGCTATGCATTCATGTTTGTTCCAAATGATCACTCCACTTCCAAAATTCATTTCTCATTCATTTTAACTCCAAAAATCACGAAATTTTTTCCATCATGTTCATGAGAATGTCTACTATTTTGTCATGATTTTTAACTATTTTTTGCGTGGCTGGATTTTTAATGGCTCTAGGTTTCTTGTCATGTATGCTTATTTGATACCTTTTGCCAATCCTTTTGTGAAATGATCATGATGCATCCAATGCCCCTGAAATTTTTTGTGGTTAATCTACACTCATTCATGTTTGTTTTAATGTAGAGTTCTTGAATTTATCATATGTGGATTGAGAGCTTTGAATTTTTGAAGTAGGGTGTGACAACTTGTGTCACACCATGAATGTGCCATTTGCTGATTTTTGTTTACATGCTCCATGACCTCCAAATGATCCAAATTTTTGCATGAGCCTTCTCTCATATATCTAGTTTATGTGTGAATTTTCTGGGATTTAATTGAGCTATTTTCCATTTGTTTGAGATTTTTCCTTCCTGCCTAGTCAATTGTTGACTTTGTGTGACACATCTGGCCATTTCATTTGGGAAATTCTCATGCCTTATTGTATGATCATGAAATTTTGCATGGGCATACTAGACATCTTGAGCTTTGCATTGGTGTTGACCCCATTCATTTCTCATCTGTTTTCATTTAGTTGTGATTTTTTGAAGTTGACCCATGTTTGTTTGACTTCTTTGTGCATGCTTGAATTTGCTTTGACTTTATGATTTTCATTGACTGCCTTCCACTTGTCCAAATGCAATGAAATTTGACATGCTTACCATGCTATATGTTAGGATTGAGTATGATTTATTTGATGATTTTTGAAATTGTTTGAGTTGACTTTTGATGCAAGTCATTCTGTTGACTTCTTTGAGCTTCTGTTTGCATTGTTTTGACTTCAACTGTTCATGAAATGATGATAGTGATTGATATGCATGTGAATCCAATTGTGTTTGCTTCCTAAATGTTTGAACTTGACTTTGGTTGACTATTGTTTGCTGTTTTGACTTTCCCTTTTGTTTTTGACCCTAGGCTTGTCCTAGTGGTCTTTTGGACTTATGATTGAGCTTTTGTTTCAGGTTAAGCATAGTGCTTCAAAGAAACCATGCCAATTTGATTGAGCCTGATTATATATCATGTGCTAACCTTTGTTTTGTAGGTGTGACTCATGTGACTTGAGTCTTGTGCTTTGCACAATGGTCCCTCTGATTTAACTGTTTGATTCATTTCCTTTTGATTTAAACTGTTGGACTGTTTACTGATTAGTTTGACTTTTTCAGGTACCCTTTAGTTGCTTTGTTTGCTTGCTTTGCTATTTAGCAATTTGCTTTTGAGGTATAATTACTCTCTCTTCATGTAGTCTGGAGACCCGGCCTGCTATTTGGCCGGGCAAACTGTCTGAAGTCCTCCTTAAGAGGCAATGCTTGTGTGTGTTTAAAATTGTCCCAAGCAGGAAAAGTCCTTCAAATAAGGCAATTGGTAGATCAAAGGGATAAGTAGCCTATCCCCTACTATTCAGTGTGTCTTCTGTTTTGCTCGCACCACTGTGTTGATGCATTACAGATAAAAACCCAAGATCTTGTGCAATTGCACAGTTGAGTCAGTATCAAATGTGTAGAAGGGTTCCCACTTTCTGAACCCACACATTCTTGTCAAAATGCTCTCCCAGGCCAGGGATAGAAGCAATGAGGCACACCCCTCATCTCCTTTCATCTGCTGCACCTTAGCCCCTCAATGGCAAGGTTAAGAGCACCATCACCCATTTCCAGAGGTTTGTTTGTTGAGGTTGATATGACCCCTCGACTAAAACCTAACCCTTGTGTGAGCCCCTTGTGTGTATATAGTGTGTGCTACCTGTGCTTGTATGTTTGTTTGACTTGCTTCCTGTGCAAGTTAGGTTTAGTTTAGACTAATCCTTGTTTGCTTTCGCCCTCGTTGCGATCTCTTCTCTCGCCCTCGTTGCGATTGAGACTTTTCCTTTCTCTCGCCCTTGTTGCGATCGAGACTTTCCCTTTCTCTTGCCCTAGTTGCAATCGAGATCCTTTGTCCCTCCGTAGCCGAACTACGGCAACTCTGATTCTCATGTCCAGATGAGATACGTAGGCACGAGATGCGATGTCTTGTCGAGTTTGACTAACAACTAACACTACTTCTCTTCTCTCGCCCTCGTTGCGATTGAGACCTCCCCTTTCTCTTGCCCTCGTTGCAATCGAGACCCTTGCTTCCTGTGCAAGCCGTGTCTAGGATAGGTTGGCCCTCGTGCCATTTAGCTAGAAACCTTAACTTAGGGTTGACTTTGCATGACAACATCTAGGCTCGAGTCGTAGTCTCCCTAGTGTTGTGTCTCCCTCTGTTATCTGGTTAGGCTAGATCCTTATCCCTGCGTAGGGGAACTACATCGCCCTGATCTTCACACCAGATGAAGTATGTAGGCAGGAGATTGAGCTGATCTCTCCGGGCGCCTTTTTTTCTTTTTGCGTGTGTTGTTCGACAGTTGCTAGGCTCGAGTGCCTGACTCCTTAGCAATTTTGTTGTCTGTTTGTTTGAGCGTGTTGTTTGGCAGTTATAGGCTCGAGTCCCCGACTCCCTATTAACTTGTTGTGTTGTTGTGTGCTTGGAAGCCGATGTAAGTCCATCGAGTGGCATTTGGGTTCCAGTGTGTGTGTTTAGGTTCGGATGCTGATGTAAGTCCAGTGATTGGCATTCGGGCTCCACGTTTGCCTTTGTCTTGTTTTGTTTGTGTGCGTGTCAGCCGAGCTACGAATGCTCTGATTCTTCTCTCGTCCGAGAAGATACGTATGCATAGGATGCGACATCCTAGCGAGCATGTGTCGTTTCCCCAGTCCGAACTACTTCGACTCTGATGTCTATGCCTGATAGACTAAGTAGGCCCAGGATGCGATATCCTGCCGAGTCGGTTTCAGTCAGTTTCTTTTGTCTCTTTTCAGCCAGTGTGTGTGAGTTTGAGCAGTGTTTAGCAACCAATATTCTTTCCTTTTGTGCGTGGATCCCGTAGGGTACTACGGATGCGTAGGGGTGCTAATACCTTCCCTTCGCATAACCGACTCCCGAACCCATTCTCTTTGGTCGCGAGACCATGTTCTTTCCTAGGTTTACTTCGAGCGTTTCCTTTCCCTCTTTTGGGATAAATAACGCACGGTGGCGGCTCTGTTGTTTCTTTCTTTTCCCGCCGGTTTTTCGCGTAATGCGACAGCTGGCGACTCTGCTGGGGATGTAGGGAAGTTGACCTGTGCTGGTCCATCTTCCCTGAGCGAGTCTCTCCTAGCGCTCTCTAGGATTAGGGTTTTGGTTGCTTTTTGCTGTGTGTATTATATTGCATTCATTAATCGTTCATTTCATTTATTGATTGCATTGATTGTGCGCATTGATGTTTGCATTCATATTCATCATTTGTTGCTGCCTGGCTGGTTGTCTGCTTTTCTGTATGGGGTGGGTGTCAGTTGAGGTAAAAGGTCCAATACCCAGACCATGAGTGAAAATCTAGGATGATTAGGAGTAGAGTGATTCATGGGAAGCGGGTGGTATTGCGCCACTTAGCGGAACATTGATATCACGAGCAGTTCAGACCCTGGTGGGGTACTGTCGTTACATACTTCGGGTGTGTATATGATAGTATTCTGCGAAAGGTTATTTATGCTGCGTTTCTCTCGACCTTACCCTGGCCTAGATGACACCCGTGAGTGGGGGGGATTGATCATTTTAACAGGTACAATTGGTGACTCCCAGTACTGATGGTGACTATGAATTCTGGACATTTATCTCTGGACGCCAGAGGTTTGACCCTGGTATTGATCAGAGGGTTCCGTTTATTTCGGATCCCTGGGCTGAATTTGAGGGTACTCGCTCAGATAGTGTTTTGGCTCCTCAGCATGGGTTCAGATGCCAGTTGATCAGTTTGACTTTGGGTTTCAGACGATTTTGGTCAGAGTTCAAGCCAGACCTTTGACCCTGTGTTCAGAAATGCACCGCCTGCCAGTTGTGGCTCCATCATTTGCATCATAGCATGTTTATTTTCCAAAAAATAGTAATGCATGAAAATGAAAAAAGTTAACTCGCATACGCATATCCTTTTCAGGATCATTCATGATAAAATAGCATTCGCATCATATGCATATCATACACATATCATCCTTGCATTACAGACATGCTTGGGAGTGACTTCTCACTTTGGGTTTTGACTGAGACAGGATTGTTGATCACCGTCCGCACCACTACCAGACTCAATCATCAGGAGGAGTATGGACCAGGTTCAAGCTGAACTAGCTGAGATGAGGGCGAACATGGCCCAGTTCATGAACATGATGCAAGGAGTCGTTCAGGGGCAAGAGGAGCTGCGTGCCTTAGCCCAGAGACAGGAAGTTGTGATTCCAACATCCAACCGTGCTTCGCCTGTTGCTGCACCCGCTCATGAGACTATCAATGTTGCTGCTCCCACTAACGACTACGCCGTCGGGGAAGAGTTGAGAGGAATAAGAATCAATGGACAGCCTCTTGCTGCAGAGGTCAATGTCAGAGCTACCCGGATTCCAGTTCATCGTCCTGCTTCACTTGTTGACAGACAAGAGGACACCTTTACCCTCCTCAGTGAGGACTATGATGTTGTGAAAACCGAAGAGAGGGACAGAAAAGTGGATGCTCTCGCTGAGAAAATCCGAGTCATGGAATGCCAGAACTCCCTTGGGTTTGATGTGACCGACATGGGTCTGGTGGAAGGGTTGAAGATCCCGTACAAGTTCAAAGCACCCTCTTTTGACAAGTACAATGGCACTTCCTGTCCTCGCACCCACGTGCAGGCTTACTTCAGGAAGATATCTGCTTACACTGATGATGAGAAAATGTGGATGTACTTTTTCCAAGATAGTCTATCTGGGGCATCTTTGGACTGGTACATGGATCTGAAGCGAGAATCAGTCAGAAGCTGGAAAGATTTGGGTGAGGCCTTTCTGAGGCAATACAAGCACAACATGGACATGGCGCCAAGCCGAACTCAGTTACAGAGCTTGTATCAGAAAGATAAGGAGAGTTTCAAAGAGTATGCCCAGAGGTGGCGTGAGCTAGCCGCCAGAGTGCAACCTCCTATGCTGGAGAGAGAGCTGACTGACATGTTCATTGGAACCCTGCAAGGTGTGTTCATGGACCGCTTGGGAAGTTGCCCATTCAGTAGCTTTTCAGATGTTGTTGCCTGTGGGGAAAGAACTGAAAGCCTTATCAAAGCAGGAAGGATACAAGATCCTGGCTCTTCAAACTCTTCCAATTCTAAGAAGCTATACTCTGGGGCACCCAAAAGGGGAGAGAATGAAACAAATGCTGTACACCATCGAAGGAGTGCAAATAGAGGACCATATCGGCAAGTTGCTGCTGTAACTATTCCAGCCACTCAAAATCAACAACAGCCGAGAAGACCAGCTCAGCAGCATCAGCGTCCACAACGTCATCCTCAGCAGCAGGCTTACCAGCCTCCCATTGACAATCAAGCTGGTACAAGTAATGAGAGGAAGAAGATCATTTTTGATCCAATCCCCATGTCCTACGCCGAACTGTATCCCACTCTGATAGAGCGGAACTTGATCACTCCCAGAGACCCGCCGCCCATACCCGTCAACCCTCGGTGGTGGTATAGGCCTGAACAGCACTGTGTGTATCACTCGGGTGCTCCTGGTCATGACGTGGATAGTTGTTTCCAGCTAAAAATGAAGGTTCAAGACCTTGTGAGGTCAGGTATTCTGATCTTGGAGGATATAGGTCCCAATGCTAATCAAGCTTGAAGATAACAAGTCCCGGGCTGGCGCCGACTTTTTTCTTCAGAAGAGTTGTTCAGAAAAGCAGAAGCTGCTGATGCAAGAAATACTAACAGTTGTCGTCCCCGATGGGATCTATCACAATTGGGTCACTGTGGGCTTTCCTACAGTTGTTCATAAGTCTTTGTAATAATCACTTTGTTTAAAAACCCTTCTCCCATGCCAAAAGGAGAAGTGATGGCATTGTTGGCAACATTTTGTGCAATGATATTTTCATTCAAATAAATTCATGTCAAACATTTGTTTTTCCATTTGTTTTCCCTTTTCGCTTTTTGCATGAAATTGGTGATCACAAAAAAAAACCTTTAAAAACAAGAATAAAAGCAATCTTTTCATCTGCATAACGATTGTCTTGTTTGATTTTCAAAGTGCTGTTCATATCAAAATCTTTATGCAGGTTGTTTCTCAAACCCATTGAACATGGGGATCGGATGTCATCTCCCAATTTTGAATTCCCTGTATTCGAAGCGGACGAAGATGATGTTGAAGGGATTCCTGACGGTATTTCCCGACTTCTTGAGCAAGAAGAGAAGATCACTCAGCTGCATCTCGAGAATCAGCAGAACAGCCAACTGGGGCATCAAAAAAAAAAATGAATGAAAAAAAGCACAAAAAAGAAGAGGGTGCAAAATAAAATAAAAAAAAAAAATCAAAATCAAAAGAAATCAAAAGCAAAATCAAAAGAAAACAAAAGAAGATAGCACCCTCAAAGTCCCAAGTTGGCTGATGCTGAATTCGATCGAAAAGAAGAGATCAACTGCCATGTGTCATGGTCAGTCATATCAGCAGAGAGTGAAGAAAGCATTCGACAAGAAGGTAAAGCCTCGTGTGTTTCGAGAAGGTGATCTTGTGCTCAAGAAGGTCTTGTCTTTCGTGCTCGATTCCAGGGGCAAGTGAACCCCCAAGTTATGAATGTCCATATATTGTCAAGAGAGCCTCTTCAGGCAATGTTCTGACACTTACTACAATGGATGAAGAAGTTCACTTGTCCTGTGAATCCCGATGCAGTCAAGAAATACTTCGCCTACAAACAAAAAAAAAAGAGAATAAAAGCTCGCTAAGTCGAACACCCCAAAGGGCGACTTAGGCAAAAAAGGAGGGTCTCGGTGGATTGAAAACCCGAAAGGGCGATCCAGGCAAAAGTTAGAGACATTGAAAAAAGAATTTGCATCCCGCTAGATTGATCACCTCACACTGGGGCAATCTAGGCAAAAATTAGGGATTTGGCAAGTAACTGCATCTTGACAAGACTGTGCTGTACATCTGTCATCCGTCAGGAATTCTCGATTCGTCATCGACTGAAGCTTTGAATACATCGAAAATTCAGAATGGTAGAGGAAAGGTCATTATGTTCAATGTAGCCCTCTCCAATATATATCACCGATTTCAAACTTGTACAGATCCATGGAGTCTTGCCCTTTGCAGACTACCATTCCATTACATCAATTTGAGCTTTTATCTCATTATTTGCACTCTTATTTGTTTCGACTCAACAAATGTTTTGCATGTTTTTAATTGATAAAGTATCGTTGTTTTCAAAATAAACAAATTTTTCAAAAACTGTTCTTAAACAAAGTGAACGTTCACGATGATGGAAGGATACTTAGGAGATCCGCAGTGCTCTCCCGAGGGTGGTATGATTACCAACAGGTAAGACATTTGTTCGTATCTCGAGCATGACTGTATCTTTGTCCTGCAGAACCTCGTATGGTCTCTCCTCAGTGAAGTTGCCCGATGCAGTGTTGTTTGAAGTTGTTCATCTTCATGTTCCCGGCAGTACAGATTCTTCCTCCAAATCCCTGTTAGCTCTATTATGGGGCATCCCCAGTAGAGTGCTGTTTGAGCCCTACCGTGGGGCATCCCCAGCAAGTTTGCTGTTTCGGACATTATTGTGGGGCAGTTCCCCAAGCAGAGCGTTTACTGAAGACTTCAACTTTCGCCTCTCCAACAGGCCAGTCTTCCTCTCCACCAGCATGGTTGCTTTTCTTGGAAGATTCAGTATTTGGAGGATCGACATCCCCGTAATCCGGCATTCCCTCAGATAGATCCCCCAGTGGAGTTGTTCGCGTAAGGAGCTTTATCATTGCTTTTGTATTTCTCGTCAGAGATCTGGTTGCTTCTTGGTATCCCTGATTTCCAGTACGAGTTGTTGTGGCGCATACGCCTGTATGTTGAATTCCGTTCTCCGGTTGTGACCGACGATTCCTCCGGAAGCCCCCGGTGGCCTTCCTCCCCTGCGGGATAAATGTTCCCTGATATTCCAGTCCCCAGTGGATTTTCTTGGCTCTCTGGTGACTTTGGTTTTGCTCTCCGGATGATCGATTCCCGGACCTGTGGTTTGAGCATGTCTGTTTGTCAACATTTATCATACATTTTAGATATAATGCATACATGCATAATCATAGCATTCAGATACTCATGTTACAGCTGTTGCCGGATATCTGTTGATTGTTACCTCCTGCTTTTTGTTGATACAAATCTCTCCAGTAGATCCTCCTAGCAGAGTTGGGTGTGTCTGATCTCTCCATGTAGAGCCAACCCCTTAAGCAGAAAATGTCTATCCTTTCCTGCCATTTCCCCACTGAGATATATCCTCGTGGATGACGGTTGCTTCCGTTCCCTCCCTACACGGGATGGGTTTTCCCTATTGAGTTCTTTCCTCATTAGGGTGAGTCTTGTTCAGTCTGCCTTTTTGGATCAATCCTAAATTGGCTTCCTGTTGGCTGTCTCCTGTACTTCCCTGGGGCATAAATGAATAGTTGCTCACTAACCGGCACTCATTCATCTTATCGTCAGCGGAATTTGTTGGCTTCTACCTACTAACCGGTAGCTGTAAGTCCTTTCTTTACGGTCTTCTACCCACTAGCTGGTAGTTGTAAATCCTTTTTTCTCACTCTGTCTCTCAGCAGACCATTTGTTGGCCTCTACCTACAAACCGGTAGTTGTAAGTCCTATCTTTGTGGTTTTCTACCCACGAGCTGGTAGTTGTAAAATCCCACTTTCATCCCATGGCGGAGTTTGTTTGTTGGCTTCTACCTACAAACCGGTAGTTGTAAGTCCTATCTTTGTGGTTTTCTACCCACTAGCTGGTAGTTGTAAAATCCCACATTCCTCCCCTTGGTGGAGTTAACCCTTTGTGCTCATCCCGATGATGACTGGTTACTTTTCCATGGCTTCTACCTACGAACCGGTAGCTGTAAGTCCTATCTTTGTGGTTTTCTACCCACTAGCTGGTAGTTGTAAAATCCCACTTTCTCCCCTTGTTGGAGTTAACCCTGTATGCTCATCCTATCGATGACAGGTTACTTTTCCGTGGTTTTTTGCCTACTAACCGGTAGATGTAATCCCCTCTTTGCAGTTATCAGTATCCGGTTTGCGGAATTGATATTCTTCCCCCTTTTGGATACTCGCCTTGATCAAGCAGTATTGTCCCCATTGGGTCTTTCACTTCCTTTTGGATACTTGCTCCGAGTAAGCAATTTCATCCTCTTTTAATTGGTCATCTCTTGCATACCTAGTCTGGTACCCAGATGCCTTTCTTTTCGGTCGATTATTCATTTAACAACCTACAACCCGGTTATGGATAATCTTCCCTGCGAGTGTATTATCTACGTTTTGACGGCTATAGATAATATGTACTTATGTTTTTCCGGTATTCAGACCGAAGGAGTTTCCGACGATCAGGTCGATGTACTCATGGCACTCAGGCCAATTTTCCGGTATTCAGACCGAAGGAGTTTCCGACGATCAGGTCGATGTACTCATGGCACTCAGGCCAATTTTCCGGTATTCAGACCGAAGGAGTTTCCGACGATCAGGTCGATGTACTCATGACACTCAGGCCAATTTCCGATTTTCAAATCGAAGAAGTTTTCCTCCTCTCCGTTGGTGTCGATAAACGTGAGTCTACCTCTCGTCCTATGACGTCTAGTTGAAGTTTTCCTCCTCTCCGTTGGTGTCGATAAACGTGAGTCTACCTCTCGTCCTATGACGTCTGGTTGAGTTTTCCTCCTCTCCGTTGGTGTCGATAAACGTGAGTCTCCCTTTCGTCCTATGACGTCTGGCTGAGTTTTCCTCCTCTCCGTTGGTGTCGATAAACGTGAGTCTCCCTTTCGTCCTATGACGTCTGGCTGAGTTTTCCTCCTCTCCGTTGGTGTCGATAAACGTGAGTCTACCTCTCGTCCTATGACGTCTGGTTGAGTTTTCCTCCTCTCCGTTGGTGTCGATAAACGTGAGTCTACCTCTCGTCCTATGACGTCTGGTTGAGTTTTCCTCCTCTCCGTTGGTGTCGATAAACGTGAGTCTCCCTTTCGTCCTATGACGTCTGGCTGAGTTTTCCTCCTCTCCGTTGGTGTCGATAAACGTGAGTCTTCCTATTCGTCCTATGACGTCTAGTTGTACCTGTCCCCTTGTGGATTTACCTCTCCGTTGGTCTTGGTGAACGTTGAGTTTTTCCTAGTTGTCCGTTGGCATCTAGTTGTGATTTCTTTTCCCCATTCATCGTCGTTGCGGTGTCTGGATGTGGTTATAACCGTTGAAAACAAAAACAAAAAAATATATACCCAGTAATAAAAATCAAATCCCAGTGGACGTTTCCATTGGTGGATCCCTATTGTGCAAATTCTACGGTTCTTGGTATTCAATCCCTGGTTACCCTGAAAGTCTGACAGCCATTGCTATCATCCGTTCGGGTTCCCAGCTGATTGAATAGGGGCAGCTGTAGCACCTCAAATTTGCACCTACCATTGTACATACATTCTCATATTAGGTCATAGCATATCATGGTCCATTGCATAGCATTGCATTGTCCCCAGTTGCCTCAAGAGCAAGCAAATCAAAAATTAGGTCAAACTGATCAGGAGATCAGTCAACCAAGCAAGCAAGGGTGTTTCTCAAGGAGCTAAGGCCCTAGGGTTTGTCCAACATGTTCACATAACTTGGAGGTCCATTTGAAGTGTTTAGGCCAAAGGTTGAATGTGCAGAAGTCATCGGTTCAGGCACAGTCAGTCAGAAACCCTAGAAAGTCAAAGTTGGTCAACTGTGTTTGATTTTATGGTTTTGATGGATGGATTTGGTTTGGAAGAGTTTATTCATGTCCCAATAGGCCTCATATATCATGGCAATCAACATCATTGAAGAATTTGAAGCCAATCAGAAAATTTCCAAAAAATAGAAACTGGACCTGTAATTTTTAACTGCCAAAAATGGAAACTTTTTGATCCTCAACTTGCATCATGATACAAGCTTCAAATGAATTTTTGCCCAACATGAAAGTTGAAGATCTTGTTCTCCCATTTTCAAAAAGTCCAAGAACACTCAAATCCCATGGATGGTTGTCAAGATATGATCAATTCAATTTCACAAATTTGTGAACTTCAAAAGGCCATATCTCATGAACCACAAGGCCAAATTTAGTGGGGTTTTTTCCTACAAACTCCATTTGTTCCCCTCTTTCCAAAAATGCATTCATCATGCACCAAAACCTTGCCAATCAAAATGGCATTTTTAAGCTTGACTTTATTCATTTCAAGTGTGAAAAAAAAGTTGACTTTGTGAATTAAAGGTTTCTACTCCTTTTTGCCATTTGGGACTTGGTTGGTATGATATTTGAGACATGTTTTAAGGCCCAAATCGTGCAGACCACACCTCCATGTGCAACTTGTGTCAAACTTAGCAATTTTGGCATTTGGCTTCATTTGTGTTAATCAAGCTTAACACTTCCATTAACAAAGTAAAACAGCAAATATAAACGAATTTTTCTGTCATTTCTCAACCCTAATAGCAGCCTCCATCGTACAGAAATTCTGATTCTCTCTCAATTGCCATTTTCACATCCTTTGCATTTTCGGCCAAAATCTTCAAAAACCCTCGAGCACTCTTGGTTCCTTCATCATCTAACCAACCTTTGGAGGCATTTTGAACCATCAAATCCCACCTGTAGTAGCAGTTTGTGTTCTGTTTCTCCAAGACCCCTTCCATGGCAAATCAAGAGTTGGACATGTTTAAGCATCATTGAGCTAAAGGGCTTCAAGTATACACCAACATCAACAAAGATCTTCATCTGTTTCGAGCTGCATCACTCAAAACATCACTGATTCACCATTTGCTTCAAATTCAAGTAAGGTTTCGAGTTCCTCTTTTCTCAAAATAATGCTATGTCTCTTGTAGTTCTTACCATGCTGAATCCATTGCAACTTGTATCATTCAAAATGGTTGTGTCATTCATGAGAAATTTGGATTTCATTTTTTTATGCTCAAACTTGTTTTCCATCGATTTGCTTTGATGTTGTTGATTCAATGAAATCTATGCTTGGAGCATGCATGCTTGATGTTTGCTGATGCCATTGATATGCTTAATTTTTATTTCTGGGCATTTTGGAATTTCGATTTGCATGAAGGTGATGAATGTTTGCTGTTGTGATAAACCCTAGCATTCCCAGAAATTTGCATGAACTGTGTTGGTTTGTTGTATGATGTTGCATGAAGGTCACTATATCAATGCCATGCTGTTTGTTTGATGCTGTTGAATTTTGTTTTTGATGATTACATGAAGATGAATATGAGTTGCTGTTAGAAACCCTAGCCTTTTTTTTCCAGCAAGCTTGTTTCATGTGTATCAGCTTGTTGTTACTGTTTCATTGAGAGTTGACCAATCAAAACATTTGGTTTCGTGGCCTGAAACGCAGCGTTTGGTTTAGTGACGCGCGTATTTACTGATTTGCCATCCGGTCAACTTAGTTGACTTGTTAAACCATGCTATGCATTCATGTTTGTTCCAAATGATCACTCCACTTCCAAAATTCATTTCTCATTCATTTTAACTCCAAAAATCACGAAATTTTTTCCATCATGTTCATGAGAATGTCTACTATTTTGTCATGATTTTTAACTATTTTTTGCGTGGCTGGATTTTTAATGGCTCTAGGTTTCTTGTCATGTATGCTTATTTGATACCTTTTGCCAATCCTTTTGTGAAATGATCATGATGCATCCAATGCCCCTGAAATTTTTTGTGGTTAATCTACACTCATTCATGTTTGTTTTAATGTAGAGTTCTTGAATTTATCATATGTGGATTGAGAGCTTTGAATTTTTGAAGTAGGGTGTGACAACTTGTGTCACACCATGAATGTGCCATTTGCTGATTTTTGTTTACATGCTCCATGACCTCCAAATGATCCAAATTTTTGCATGAGCCTTCTCTCATATGTCTAGTTTATGTGTGAATTTTCTGGGATTTAATTGAGCTATTTTCCATTTGTTTGAGATTTTTCCTTCCTGCCTAGTCAATTGTTGACTTTGTGTGACACATCTGGCCATTTCATTTGGGAAATTCTCATGCCTTATTGTATGATCATGAAATTTTGCATGGGCATACTAGACATCTTGAGCTTTGCATTGGTGTTGACCCCATTCATTTCTCATCTGTTTTCATTTAGTTGTGATTTTTTGAAGTTGACCCATGTTTGTTTGACTTCTTTGTGCATGCTTGAATTTGCTTTGACTTTATGATTTTCATTGACTGCCTTCCACTTGTCCAAATGCAATGAAATTTGACATGCTTACCATGCTATATGTTAGGATTGAGTATGATTTATTTGATGATTTTTGAAATTGTTTGAGTTGACTTTTGATGCAAGTCATTCTGTTGACTTCTTTGAGCTTCTGTTTGCATTGTTTTGACTTCAACTGTTCATGAAATGATGATAGTGATTGATATGCATGTGAATCCAATTGTGTTTGCTTCCTAAATGTTTGAACTTGACTTTGGTTGACTATTGTTTGCTGTTTTGACTTTCCCTTTTGTTTTTGACCCTAGGCTTGTCCTAGTGGTCTTTTGGACTTATGATTGAGCTTTTGTTTCAGGTTAAGCATAGTGCTTCAAAGAAACCATGCCAATTTGATTGAGCCTGATTATATATCATGTGCTAACCTTTGTTTTGTAGGTGTGACTCATGTGACTTGAGTCTTGTGCTTTGCACAATGGTCCCTCTGATTTAACTGTTTGATTCATTTCCTTTTGATTTAAACTGTTGGACTGTTTACTGATTAGTTTGACTTTTTCAGGTACCCTTTAGTTGCTTTGTTTGCTTGCTTTGCTATTTAGCAATTTGCTTTTGAGGTATAATTACTCTCTCTTCATGTAGTCTGGAGACCCGGCCTGCTATTTGGCCGGGCAAACTGTCTGAAGTCCTCCTTAAGAGGTAATGCTTGTGTGTGTTTAAAATTGTCCCAAGTAGGAAAAGTCCTTCAAATAAGGCAATTGGTAGATCAAAGGGATAAGTAGCCTATCCCCTACTATTCAGTGTGTCTTCTGTTTTGCTCGCACCACTGTGTTGATGCATTACAGATAAAAACCCAAGATCTTGTGCAATTGCACAGTTGAGTCAGTATCAAATGTGTAGAAGGGTTCCCACTTTCTGAACCCACACATTCTTGTCAAAATGCTCTCCCAGGCCAGGGATAAAAGCAATGAGGCACACCCCTCATCTCCTTTCATCTGCTGCACCTTAGCCCCTCAATGGCAAGGTTAAGAGCACCATCACCCATTTCCAGAGGTTTGTTTGTTGAGGTTGATATGACCCCTCGACTAAAACCTAACCCTTGTGTGAGCCCCTTGTGTGTATATAGTGTGTGCTACCTGTGCTTGTATGTTTGTTTGACTTGCTTCCTGTGCAAGTTAGGTTTAGTTTAGACTAATCCTTGTTTGCTTTCGCCCTCGTTGCGATCTCTTCTCTCGCCCTCGTTGCGATTGAGACTTTTCCTTTCTCTCGCCCTTGTTGCGATCGAGACTTTCCCTTTCTCTTGCCCTAGTTGCAATCGAGATCCTTTGTCCCTCCGTAGCCGAACTACGGCAACTCTGATTCTCATGTCCAGATGAGATACGTAGGCACGAGATGCGATGTCTTGTCGAGTTTGACTAACAACTAACACTACTTCTCTTCTCTCGCCCTCGTTGCGATTGAGACCTCCCCTTTCTCTTGCCCTCGTTGCAATCGAGACCCTTGCTTCCTGTGCAAGCCGTGTCTAGGATAGGTTGGCCCTCGTGCCATTTAGCTAGAAACCTTAACTTAGGGTTGACTTTGCATGACAACATCTAGGCTCGAGTCGTAGTCTCCCTAGTGTTGTGTCTCCCTCTGTTATCTGGTTAGGCTAGATCCTTATCCCTGCGTAGGGGAACTACATCGCCCTGATCTTCACACCAGATGAAGTATGTAGGCAGGAGATTGAGCTGATCTCTCCGGGCGCCTTTTTTTCTTTTTGCGTGTGTTGTTCGACAGTTGCTAGGCTCGAGTGCCTGACTCCTTAGCAATTTTGTTGTCGGTTTGTTTGAGCGTGTTGTTTGGCAGTTATAGGCTCGAGTCCCCGACTCCCTATTAACTTGTTGTGTTGTTGTGTGCTTGGAAGCCGATGTAAGTCCATCGAGTGACATTTGGGTTCCAGTGTGTGTGTTTAGGTTCGGATGCTGATGTAAGTCCAGTGATTGGCATTCGGGCTCCACGTTTGCCTTTGTCTTGTTTTGTTTGTGTGCGTGTCAGCCGAGCTACGAATGCTCTGATTCTTCTCTCGTCCGAGAAGATACGTATGCATAGGATGCGACATCCTAGCGAGCATGTGTCGTTTCCCCAGTCCGAACTACTTCGACTCTGATGTCTATGCCTGATAGACTAAGTAGGCCCAGGATGCGATATCCTGCCGAGTCGGTTTCAGTCAGTTTCTTTTGTCTCTTTTCAGCCAGTGTGTGTGAGTTTGAGCAGTGTTTAGCAACCAATATTCTTTCCTTTTGTGCGTGGATCCCGTAGGGTACTACGGATGCGTAGGGGTGCTAATACCTTCCCTTCGCATAACCGACTCCCGAACCCATTCTCTTTGGTCGCGAGACCATGTTCTTTCCTAGGTTTACTTCGAGCGTTTCCTTTCCCTCTTTTGGGATAAATAACGCACGGTGGCGGCTCTGTTGTTTCTTCTTTTCCCGCCGGTTTTTCGCGTGATGCGACAAAAAGAAGACACTCTTAAAAGACGCATACTTGATCTTACTTAAAAGCTTCAATCAAGTAAATACACACTCATGCTTCAAAGCTTAGAGTGGACAAATTACAACTCAAAAATCAGACCAATTCAATCATCTATGGATGAATTGAATGGCTTACAATACACACGACCACACAAGACTTAAACCCTTATTCTCTCTCAATATTTCGTTCGTTATTTCTTGTGTATAAAATCAGGTTTTCCATGTCCTTTTTTGTAGAAGCAATTGGTTGGGCTTGGACATCATAAAACCCTAAAACTATTTTCCATTCATATCTTCTCATGATAGTTGATTATATCTCCTTGGAAAATAAGTCAATCTAGTTGTAATTACTGATTGATAGCGTGTTCAATCATCTCATCAATCATACACAGATTAGCATTAAAAATGCAATCACATAATACATAACATTCAGACTGAATGTTTTGTATACAAATGTCATAACATCGGGTCTGACATCTCAGTAAAATCCTGCATAATCACATTTTAAATATTCTGCAGGTACATGTTATCTTATGTCAAGACAACATATGTGACAACTTGTGAACACTCTAAGTTTTACCAAAATTGCTGCCAACACATAGAACCAACAAACTCCCCCTTTGACAAATTTTGGGTAAAACATATATCAGTCCATTTGCTCACAAGAGTACAAAACATATCAGTAGTTAAGAAGCAGCTGAAGTAATAAACCACACATTTACTAGCTATAAGATCAACTAGTAAACACACATTTAAGCACATATGTGCTTCTTCTCCCCCTAAGCATGTTCAACACAGACATCTCCTTCATCCATCACCCCATCTGACATCTCCTTCAACATCACCTGTACAACACAGAACATCATTCTGTTCAACATCAGCTGTCATCTATTTAGCCTAGCTACTTCAGCATATATTAACTGCAGCTCTCCACATATTAACTGCAGTTCTCCACATATTAACTTTTCCCCCTTTTTAGTCAAAATAGACCAAAGAGACCAATTAGACAAAATAAATGTCAATTAGTCCAACAGAGAATGTCACATAGAATGTTAAAACATATAGAATGTTAAAACATAATGTCAGGTGTTACAAAACCATAATTATACACAGCTATAAAAAGCTGAGATAAAAAGAAATCCAGAGAAATCACAAAGAGAACCCAAAAGTTACATTAAGGCATCCAACAAGACTGCCCAAAAAAACAATCATCAAACATCAAAGCATCCAGAACAGCACATCATTATAACAGGGGGACCATCTTCACCATAACTCAGTCAGAGGAGGTAGCATCTTCATCAGCTTCAGACCCAGAACTTCCACTAGATTTATCTTGAGATTCAGACCTCTCACTTGAGGCGTGGGCATCTGTTTCCTTGGCTTCACCAACATTATCCATATCTCATTGCTCTAAGCTATTAATTAGAACCTCTAAAGCTTTTTTCCTAGCCTTAGCCACCCTTATCCCAGTCTCCAATTCCTTACAGGTCTCTTTCAGTTCAGCAATCAGGCCACCTTGAGAGGCTGGCTTCTTCATCGTAGATATCATGACAATGTCATTGACATGAATGCCTTCAAATAACTTATAATGAACTGACAATGGAGGTTTTCTTCTACTAGGGATGTCACTTGTGCTCAAAATACCAGGTTTCTGGCTTAGGATTATCCCACAAATTATTGAGGGAAAAGCAATTGGCAGCTTCACTGCATTTGTGGAAGCATGTTTGACAATTTGTTCAAACATGAACCTTCCATAATCAAAATTAAGCTTGGTTCCAATAGCAAATGTGATCCTTCCAAGAGCATTAGAGATTGTAGAGATGTGATTTGTTGGTACCCAGTTGGCTGACCCTATCTTATGCAAGATAGCATATTTCACAATTAATTTGCCAGCAGAGAGATGATTTTTGCTTGGCCACTCCTTGACCTATTCAGCAGTGATTTTCCTACAGACTTCATTGTTTGTGGCCTTTAGTTCAACAACACCTCCTGTTCCTCTTCCTAGGAACTTATTGATCACAGTAGGAGAAAACTTCACACACTTTCCTCTAACAAACACCTTACAAACTCTTTGCTGTTCTTGTCAGCAATATCCTCAGGGATGTTCACCACAAACTCTTTAACAAGACCTTCAAAACATTGAGGTAACCCACTAACTGTCTTCATTAAACCAGCAGACTTGATCAAATCCATAACCTCCTTAACTTCCACAACATCCTTTCCCAGTTCTCTTTCCGTAGCTACTCTCCTCTGTATTACAAATTTCCACTTGGCTGCACCATCTTCCAGATGGAAGGAAATGTTGTTCAAATGCACAACAACAACCTTAGCAGGAGATTTTCTAACAGTAGACCTTTTGATAGGAGAGATGTCTGGGACATCGTCTTCAACATCATCCTCTGAATCAGAACTTTCTCTTACCTTTCTCTTCTTTACCTCCACTTTACTCCATGACTTTGAAGGGCCTACAGCAGTAGCCTTCTTACCAGTTCTGGCTGTCATCATCTCAGCCACAGACCTACCCTTCCTGGTCTTCATTCTCTTAGCAACCCTTGGCTCCAAGTGATGAAGCAAGCTATCATCTTCATCATCTGAGCTCTCTTCCTCCAAGTCAATCACCTTCTTACCAGAGTCATGCTTCTTAGACTAAGAAGCATCTACAGATTTCTTACAAGGCACAGTTTGCCCTAAAGAACACAGTCCCTCAGCAACTATATCTTTCTATGACCTAGATGGCTCATCATATTTCTCATTGTGAGGTTCCACCTCAGGTGATGGGTCCCTTCTAGAGTGAGGAGTCGAAACTCCCTTGACTGAGTGTCCTTCATTTAGGATCCACGTGACCAAATTTCTAATGACACGATCAGTATGATGCATGTCATCTTTAGAGGTAGGGTTATCAGAGCTGTTACCTTGAGTATGCCCTGCAGTGGAGGATGGACCAGGGGCGTCCCCTGGGATGACTGATAAGGGAATCACTTCCAAAATGTCTTCATGAAGAAAATCCATGGAGGGTGTTCTTGCTTTGTGCGCAGGTTTAGAACCAGAAGATGAAGGATATTGTGACATCTTGTTGAGCTTGTGAAAGAATTTTTGTTGCCCAAGCAGAGATGGTCGATAAAGTTTGATGAAGATGGAAGTGGTTGAGCTGAGGTTGCGTGTGAGAATGCTATAGATGGTAGTTCTAATACTAGGTAATGATTTACCATAAATGGGGAACTTTCTTTTAAGTGGGCATACAATATTTTTATTACCTTTTCCACTCCAAATTAATTGCTATAAATTCTCATAGATACAAATCTCTAATTTCCCTCTTAAACATTCAAATTGATTAGCATCCAAAGCCTTTGTAAATATGTCAGCTAATTGCATTTCAGTAGTAACATGCTCCAGGGCTATGATTTTCTCTTCCACTAGTTCTCTAATAAAGTGATGACGAATATCAATGTGCTTTGTCCTGCTGTGCTGAATAGGATTCTTAGAAATATTTATAGCACTCAGGTTGTCACAGTACAATGTCATGACATCTTTTGTGACATTGTATTCAATCAACATTTGTTTCATCCAAACCAGTTGAGAACAACTACTCCCAGCTGCTATGTATTCAGCTTCAGCAGTGGATAGGTGTAAGACCCCAATTTTGACCCTAAGATCCCTCATGGCATCATAACATTGCATTTGCATTGCCTTAACGATCTTTAGCATCTTGGTTCCCTTTGCCTTTAGGTGGGACTCCTTGTGATTGGTTTGAGATCACCAAGCATGCTTGAATTATACATCATTGTTTCTCTTACTTTTGTTTACTAACCAAAAGCACAAAAATGTGTCACTAACATCTTTTGTTTGAAGCTTGAGTATCATATAAGACACTTTGTGGGTTCTATTTAGATGATCAGTCAACACAAGGGAATGGCTTGAGATACTTCCAACAGGTTCAAATGGGGTCTATTCGTCAGTCAAAATGTTAATCTTGAAGGAGTAAAAGTTTGTTCATGAGCTGTCATGCTCGCTAGGCGAGTAGAATGGGTCGCCTAGCGAGTCCCAAGAAAAGCCACCAGAATCACCTACGCTCAGAGGAATTTCTTGAACTGTCATGCTCGCTAGGCGAAACCCACGTGTTTAAAAAAAAACAAAAGAAAGAGAACGAAAGGAAAAAAAAGGAAAAAAAAAGAAATAAATAAATAAATAAATAAAATATAACAGAAATTTTTTGGCCTTGGGCCTCTCTCATTTGAGCCCCCAGGTCCACAAAAATCAAGTTATAAATTCATAGTTTCAATGAAACAAAAGGAAATTCTATTCCTATTACCCTGGCAGGAAAAAGATAGTGAGAGAAGAGCTACAGAGTTCAGAGCAACCTCCAGAGACTGAAGGGAACTCATCGGCAAAGAACCAATTCCCTCTCATATAAACCCTAAGAGTGCTTTGCAAACCCAATCGTACCATTCAATTTCATCGGTCTCTCCAATCAAGTTTGCCCTTATCCCCATTACTCTATGCTTTTAATTTGAATGCTCTAAATGTATGAGGTATTATGGGTGAATTTGATACCCTTTTTGATGCATGTGTTTGACAAGTGGTTTAGGCCTCCTACCCTTGGTTGCTTTTTGTGAGCTTTTTGTGAATTTTAATGGCATGATTCATGTGGTTACATTTTGATTTGGGGGAAACTCTTGATTACCCTATCCTGTTTGCTCTAACCTGTTTTGTGTTTGTTATGGCATTGTTTTCTCCTAATTCCGTCTATTACTCTAACCTGTTTGTTGAGTTTTTGTGAGGGCTCACATACTCTTGCAGGGATAGCTTGCTTGGTGTTCCACTTTATTTGTGGGGTACCACCTGGAGGTTTATTCCGATTACCTATACTGACTCACTTTCTTTGATGGTGTTAGCTTGGAAGGATCTCTGGGTTTCTTGTTTCGTTAATTACTGTTACTTCGGATCTTTATCCATAGGTGGTCAAACTACGTTTTGCTTTGATTTTCATCCTAGATGAGATACGTAGGCATAAGACGCGATGTCTTAGCGAGCACACTCCTCTTTAACCCATAGGTAGCCGAGCTACGAAAACTCAGATTCTCAGATTCAGATGAGATACGTATGCAGTGGATGCGACGTCCGTGTGAGTCATTTTCTTTTGACCCTTCTTTTAGTAAGTAGTACATTAGATAAACACACGCTTTTCTCATCCCTTCAATCATGTTTGCATAAATAAATTTTCACAAAAATAACAACCTTTGCAACAAATGTGAAAAGGGCTCCCTAGGAGTACCTAGGATGCTTTGGGTGCCTAACACCTTCCCATTGCATAACCAACCCCTTAACCAGATCTCTGACATTTTTACTAGTTTTTGATTCGATAAAACTTTTAGGTTTTTGTTCGCTTTCTAACCATTCCTTTGGATAAATAGAAGTGAGGTGGCGACTCGACTTGTATGATTTACCTTGGATTTAGTCAATATCTCTAATGGTAACGAATACCCCGCTACAGAAAAGTGGCGACTCTGCTGGGGAGAACAATTTTCCTAGTGGGTTTTGCCTACTTTTCATATTTGTTGTATTGTATATTTTTCTTTGTGTGACATATTTTTGTGCAATTTGGGATTACTGTATTGTATGTAATGATTGAATTGCTTGAATAATAAATCCTTGTATGCTTGGTGATCTTTGTGAGATGAGTTCTATACCCGAACTTGAGTGCACTTAGGATAGGAGAATGGCATAGTCTTGTTGACTTGTGTGAAGTTATTCCTTAGCAAGTTGACTTGCAAGTCCATTCACTTGGTGGAGGTTATGTTGGGATCAATAATGTCACACAAGTAAGTTGTGGTTAGACATTACTTTTTCCAATATAGACCTTAGAAGCCAAGGACCTTAGTTTACCAAACCCATCTTGGCCTATTCGTAGGATGTAGTGCGAAAGTCGTTCAAGTGTAAGATTTGATACGATTGTTACGCGATACTACACTCATAAGAGTCTCTCTTGAGAATATTTTTGGAATGCGAGTAGTCGTTTCTCCGATAATATCCAAAAGATGGGATGATGACTATGGGAACCTTTTGTAGAACATGTTTGGCAGGTTTAAACCTTAGTACACTCCCTTTTGGGTGGTTCTTAACCTAACTCCATGCTCGTGACTTACAACAAACCCTTGATTCATGGTTGATCCGTTCATGAATCCTTAATATCAATGGAACTTGGGTGTTGATAAGGTGCAAACCATAATCCACCAGAATGGATGATTGATATTAAGGATAACATGATCCATCCCATGACCTTTGTTTGGTGTGCTTTGCTTGATCCTTGAGTGTGATTGTTGCATTCATGCACCCAGTTGGATTCATATCATCAAAATAATAAGAAAATTTTCAAGGAACTTAAGAGGTCTATTTGCAAAATTTCCAGACATGGAAAGACAAAGAAGGAATACAAAGAAGTACAGTTTCAGACAACCAGACTTGAAAGAGTTAAGGATTTTGACATCTTATGTATTGGATCCCTTGGGTTTCAAAGCTCGGTTTGGGAAGCTTCTTCCTCTTCTGACTACTCAGGTGGATGAAGGATTGATGAGTGTATTGGTGGAGTTTTACGATCCTTTGTACCATTGCTTCACGTTTCCGGATTTTCAGCTTTTGCCTACACTTGAGGAGTATGCTTATCTTGTGGGTATACCTGTTCTGGATCAGTTGCCGTTCAGTGGCTTGGAAACGGTTCCCACTTCTCAAGAGATAGCAGACATGTTACACATAGATGAATCTCTGGTTGATGCTCATATGACTACCAAAGGGGGAATTCAAGGTCTCCCTTCTGAGTTCCTCATTGCTCAAGCTACTATATATGGGAAGGCCTAGAGTGAGGACGCCTTTGAGGCCATATTTGTACTTCTCATCTATGGGCTAGTGTTATTCCCCAACATCGACAAGTTTGTGGATATGAACGCTATTAGGATTTTCTCTACTCTTAATCCCGTTCCGACTCTGTTGGGCGATACCTACTTCTCTTTGCATATGAGGAATGCAAAGGGTGGTGGCGCCATTGTGTGTTGTTTGCCTTTGTTGTATAAGTGGTTTATTTCTCACTTACCTCAAACGGTCACTTTCAAGGAAAACAAGGAATGTCTATGGTGGTCCACGAGACTTATGTCTCTCGCTAATGATGATATCTCTTGGTATAACCGTGTGTATGATGGTGTACAGATTATTGACTCTTGTGGCGAATTCTCCAATGTACCTCTTCTTGGTACATGTGGTGGGATTAATTACAACCCTGTTTTAGCACGTCGTCAGCTTGGGTTCCCCCTAAAGGATAAACCCAATAACATTCTGTTAAAGGGTGTGTTCTTCCAGGAGGGTGAAGATCCCCAAGGCTTGAAGGGCAGAATGGTCCGCGCTTGGCGCAAGATTCATAGGAAAGGAAGGAAAGAGTTGGGTCCTAAGAATTGCATCGCTTTGGAGCCTTACACTGTTTGGGTTAGGAAGAGGGCGTCTGAGTATCTCATGCCTTACGAGTATCCGAGACCTACACCTATGATTATGGCTGGGCCTTCAACCCTCTCTAATCAAGGAGTAGAGGAATTGAGAGATGAAGACCGTTCACGTGCCTGGATTCGTGAACGTGAAAAGTTGCTTCAGCAGATTAAGGAGAAGGATGCGTTGATTGAGTTTCTTGAGCATCAGGTTATTGATGACCCTGATGATGTATGGACTTCTCTACTTCCTCAGTCTTCTAAGTTCTAGAAGAGGAAGTATGATCGACTCGCCAAAGAGAAGGCCGATATGGAGGCAGCCTACGAGAGGAAGGTGAAGAGGCTTCGCGCATCTTATCTTCCTGTGTCCCGAGCTTTAGATGATTGTTTCTAGGGATCCATAAGACGGTTATTTTCCTTTTCTCTTGTATATGATTGACGATGCTGCACTTCTTTTCCCTGATATTATTTGATGAGATATTTCCATATGTGATAAAATGCTTAATATTTCCAGAATTTGCAAATAAAACTCTAAAGTTCCTTTGAAATAAAAAACAAATCATATGCACAAGCATTGCATGCATCATATGCATAAACAGGTTTTGTTTCCAGTCCCTTGCCCTGTGGTCTAACTCTGTGTCCTTCATTTATTTTGAAGACAAGCTGACTCACCGGTACTACCCTAGAGCCAACTTCATCATCCACACTGGTCTAGATGAGGAGGCTACTACCGTCTTAGAAGAAGATACAAAGGATTCTGGCAATTTCATCATCCCTGGAGGGGTCTACAACAATTGGGTCGCTGTGGATATTCCTACAGTTATCTATAAGTCAGCGTAATGATCACCTTGTTTAAAAACCCTTCTCCCATGCCAAAAGGAGGAGTGATGACATTGATGGCGCATAAATACAATGATATTTTCATTCAATAAATTCATGTTAAATGTTTGTTTTTCCATTTATTTTCCCTTTTCGCTTTTGCATGAAATTGGTGATCACATAAAACCTCAAAATGGAATAAAATCAATCTTTTCATCTGCATAATGATTTGCCTTGTTTGAATTCTAAATCTTTTCATATCCAAAATCATTATGCAGGTTGATTTCTAAACCCATTGAATATAATGACCCAACACCATCTCCCAATTTTGAATCCCCTGTATTTGAGGCAGAGGAAGATGATGTTGAAGAGATTCCTGATGAGATCACCCGGCTACTTGAGCATGAAGAGAAGATCATTCAGCCGCATCTCGAGAATCTGGAAACAGTCAACTTGGGGTCTGAAGATTGTATTCGAGAGGTAAAGATTGGGGCACTTCTGGAAGAATCTGTTAAGAAGGGGTTGATTGAATTACTACGAGAATATGTTGACGTCTTTGCCTGGTCATATGAAGACATGTCTGGTCTAGATACTGATATTGTGCAACATTTCCTACCTCTAAAGCCTAAGTGCATGCCTGTAAAGCAGAAGCTCAGAAGAACTCATCCTGATATGGCAGTGAAGATCAAAGAGGAAGTTCAGAAGCAAATTGATGCGGGGTTTCTGGTGACTTTTACATATCCTCGATGGGTGGCCAACATTGTGCCCGTGCCTAAGAATGATGGAAAAGTCCGGATGTGTGTGGACTATAGAGACTTGAGTAAAGCTAGTCCGAAAGATGATTTCACTCTACCACATATTGATATGTTGGTAGATAATATAGCTAAATTCAAAGTCTTCTCGTTTATGGATGGATTTTCCGGATATAATCAGATTAAAATGGCACCCGAGGATATGGAGAAGACAACATTCATCGCACCTTGGGGAACATTCTGTTATCGAGTGATGCCCTTCGATTTGAAGAACGCCGGAGCCACGTATCAAAGAATGGGTTCAGAGTCGTTATGACCAGCTGAATTTGATTGAAGAGAAGAGATTGACGGCTATGTGCCATGGTCAGTTATATCAGCAGAGAATGAAGAAAGCTTTTGATAAGAAGGTCAAGCCTCGTGTGTTCCGAGAAGGTGACCTTGTGCTCAAGAAAGTCTTGTCTTTCGCGCCCGATTCCAGGGGCAAGTGGACTCGAAACTATGAGGGTCTGTATGCTGTTAAGAGAGCCTTTTCAGGCGGTGCTTTGATACTTACAACTACGGATGGGGAGGATTTCACTCGTCCTATGAATTCAGATGCAGTCAAGAAATACTTCGCCTAAAAAAATAAAAATCGAATAGCTCGCTAAGTTGAAAACCCGAAAGGGCGACTTAGGCAAAAATGAGCGTCTCGGTGGATTGAAAACCCGAAAGGGCGGTCCAGGCAAAAGTTAGAGACATGAAAAATGAATATAGGTATCCCGCTAGATTGAGTCCCTCATCCTGGGGCAATCTAGGCAAAAATTAGGGATTTGGCAAGTAACTGCATCCTGACAAGACTTTGTTCTACAACTGTCGACGTTAGAGATCCTTGCTCATTATCAACCAAAGCTTCAAATACATCGGATTCAGAATTGGTGGAGAAATGGTCATTATGTTCAATGTAGCCCTTTTCCAATATATATCACCAATTTCAAATTTGTAAAGATCTATGGAGTCTTGCCATTCGCAGACTACCATTCTATCAAATAAATTCGAGCCTTTTATCCAATTATTGGCACTCTTATCTGTTTCTATTCAACAAATGTTTTGCATGTTTTGATTAAGAAAATATCATTGTTTTAAACGATCAAATTTTTTATAATTTGTTTTTAAACAAAGTGAACATTCACAATGACGAAAGGATACTTAGGAGATCCTCAGTGCTCTCCCAAGGGTGGTACGTGTTAGACGGTGTGGCTAGTGATCGAGAGGGGGGGGGGGGAGGGGTGAATAGATCACCTCTTTGAAAATAAACGGATTTAAAATTTTATCAGAGTTATTGAAACTTAGCGGAAAATTTCAGTCCTGAATCGACTTCCGTCTATTCTGAACCGCTACTAGAAAACCGGACACACGAATTTATTGCTGGATTTGAATTAGAATGACGAAGATTATTAACACCAGAATCTTATCAAATTGAATGCACTTATCACTAAGTCCTAATTCCAATGAATAAAACTCAGCTGACAGTTTTGTCAAACAATTGGTGTGTATGTGATCAATGAAGAACAATGGTGGACTTTAGTTAAAGAAGTTTTCTTGCCACTATTGTATCATGAAAAATACAGCCACAACACACTAACTGGAATTACAAAACTGTTGAAAACGAAAAGAGAGATAAGGAAAGAATACGATACGCAGAGATTTGGTAAGGAAGTTCCCCACGTCGTCCTCGCGTGTGGGTACGTCTCCCTCTCAATTTCAAATGAAATTGAGAACTGTAATTATCAATAATGCCGAATTCATTGATACAAGGTTACAATACAAAGACAGAATTCTAAATCCCAAGAACTTCTTCTTGTATGAAACCTCCACTTGATCTGAGCTCGATCAAGAATTTCCTGCAAGAAATTGCAAACAATTCACCGGTTCCACGACCTGTTTGCGAAATCACCCGATTTCCAAACCCTACGCTGCGGCTGAATCTGTTCTGCAAACGTGACTGACAAACCCACAAGAACAATCCAGTTCTTGAAGGACAAACCAGTTGGTTTTTCCTCGAAACCCCCTTCAATCTTCAACTCAGCTAGATCCTCGATCGTTCCACTGAACACCTCAGCTAGATCCTTGATCGTACCACTGAACGTTATCTCGTTGATCCTTTAATCCAAAGAACAAGAATGATTATGTGTTGATGTTCTTGAAGAAAAGAGATTGAGAAGATGAAGTCTCTTTCAGGTTTCTATCTGCTCAAAAACAATTGCTGCTACACACTCCTTTGATCTTGTGTTCAACTGTTTTTCTCTTCTGAATTCGTGCTTTGCACTGCTGTCACAATACTTCTTATATATGAAAGACAGAAGCTGTTAGTAGACAAAACAGACTTATGCATTGATACAAAAGGTTATGCATCGATGCATACTGTAACTTTGATTAATTTTAGAGAATTAATGTAAACATGTATAGATGCAAAACTCGTATGTATCAATACATAGAGCATTTTAACTAAGCATGTATCGATACAAGACTCGTATGGATCGATACATAGAGCATTTTAACTGACCATGTATCGATGCAAGATTCGTATGGATCGATACATACTGAAGCAAAAACATTTTGTGATTTACAACAAATTTATGGATCGATGCATATGAACATGTATTGATACATACTGACACAAAATAGTTTTTATGAGATCTTTCAAGAGATG
Source organism: Lathyrus oleraceus (assembly GCF_024323335.1). Lineage (NCBI taxonomy): Eukaryota > Viridiplantae > Streptophyta > Magnoliopsida > Fabales > Fabaceae > Lathyrus > Lathyrus oleraceus. Next base: position 361,162,755 of record NC_066585.1, on the reverse strand, counting down.
TATCAATGTGGATCTTTATGTATAGACATGAAACAATAGTATAGGCTAAAAACACAAATGAATCATGTAAAATAATGCACAACCAACAATTAGACAATGATCACACAATTTGCTATCATTCAAAACTTATTCAAAGTAAAGAATTTGCTCACAGTACGATCCCCAACAGGTTAAGATTTTTGTCCATATTCCTGGCATGACTGTATCTCCTCCCTCTGGAACCCCTTGTGGTTTATCCTACCAAGTGGATTGCTTGTTGAGAGTCACCTCTTTTCCCTTCAGCAGAGTAGCAATCTTTCTTCCTCAGCAGCTTGGATCTCTTTGGGCAAGAGCGGTATTTGGTGGTTGATCCCGATAAATCCTTTATCTCCTCGGATAGATTCCCCAGTAGAGTTGTTGGTGTGGTGGACCTTGTCTGTGATAACCCTCGTCCCCAGCTTGAATGATTGATGATTCATCCCCTGCAGAGTTCTTTGCTTCCTGGTATCTCTGATCCTCAACAGATTGGATACTCTCCGGTGAACTTGGCTTTCTCTCTTAAGATGTAGTACCGGGTGGTTGATTCCTGGACCTAGTTGTGTTAAATATGTCTGTTTGTCAGCATACATCATACATAAACACGCATATACATGCATAATTATAACACTCAGATATTCATGTTGCATTCTTTGCCATATATCGTTGTTTGTTGTCTCTTGCTATTTGGTGATATATTCCCCCAAGCAGATGTGTGTGTCTGATCTCTCCATATAGAGTCACCTCCATAGGCAGAAAGCGTCTATCCTTTCTTCCATATTCCCCATTGGGTTACATCCTCGCGGATGTTGATTGTTTTTGTTCCTTCCCAACACATATATTGGGATGGTTTTCCCCATTGAGTTATACCCTCACCGGGACAACTCTTGATTTGGTGTGCCTATCTAGTTTGATCCTAGATCGATCTCTTGAGACTCTTTTCTTGTTTCCCCGTGGTAAATGAATAATTGCTCAATAATTAGTAATTATTATCCCCGGCGGAGTCTGTGGTTCTCTACCCTCATACCGGTAGTTGTAAACCCTATTTCTTCCCTTTTTACAGAGTAACTATTTTTGCTCATCTTTAATTGGTGACAGTTATCTTCATCCAATATTCGGTGATGATATCCCCTCATCTGCTTGGATAATTGCCCTGATTATGCAATTTATCCCCAGCGGGTCATCTCTCGTATACCTTGTTGTTGTTGGTAACGATTGTTTCTCTCCTGAATTGGTCATCATTATATACCTAGTTTCGGTATCCCGATGCCTTTTCTTTTTCGGTCGATTTATCCTTTATTAACCCAGTAACCGGTTGTGGATAATCGCCCATGCGAGTATATTATCTATGTTCTGACGGTAATAGATAGTATATCTCATGCACTCTCGGGTCTGAAGCCTTTGTTCTTCCCCAGTTGAGTAAGATTCGTATCCCCTTTGTGGAGTCGAATATCCATCCTATAATTGAATTTGCTTTTAGCCCTCTTTTGGATGATGAGTGTTTTGGGAATATTCCTCAATTCACACCTTGGTTGGTCACCTATTATATGCGCAGTAACCGGTATCCCTGGTGCTCCTTCCTCTCTGCTCCCTATTATGACTTTTTGTCCCCTGTGGAGTCAGAATCCCTGAGTTGAAGTATACCTTTTAGGTTTTCCTCAGACGTTTTGAAGTTTTGATATCTCTCACCCTTATACCGGTCTTGGATATTCATCTCTTCCTGAGCATGTTGTATCTCTCACCCTCATACCTGGCGTTCAGATCACATGTCTCCTTGAGCTTATTACCCAGTACCGGTAATACCTCGTCCCGATGCTTCCCTAGGAGAGTCTTTTTAGACATCCCCCGTGAAGTCCCTTAGTGGATTGTTTTCATCCGGTTTTTATCCGAAGTATCCATTGTGGATAGTTTTTTGCTGTATTGGCATATTCCCCAATACATGCATCTTCGAGTCAGCTCGGGTCTTTCCATTGGATCTTTTCCCTTTGGAATTCTGTTCCCCACGCTTTGAGTCGTGACCTGCTCGTGCATTTTTATCCCTTTTCTATCCCCAGGAGAGTCCCCAGGGTCTTGGTCCCATGGAGTGAATTGCTCATATGGATTATCAGTGGCTTCTGATTTCTTTGCTTTTGTGGACACATATCTCCACAGAGTGCTACCATTTTTCATACCTACATTTGCATCATGAGGTCTCTTAGGGACCAAAATCCGTCTCTTTGTTATTATTTAAGCCCATTTTACCCCGTCGAGACGAAGATTTTAACCTTCACTTCTCCGGCTAGAATGACCTTAAATAGGGGCATCTGTAAGACCCCAATTTTGACCCTAAGATCCCTCATGGCATCATAACATTGCATTTGCATTGCCTCAAGGATCTTTAGCATTTTGGTTCCCTTTGCCTTTGGGTGGGACTCCTTGTGATTGGTTTGAGATCACCAAGCATGCTTGAATTATACATCATTGTTTCTCTTACTTTTGTTTACTAACCAAAAGCACAAAAATGTGTCACTAACATCTTTTGTTTGAAGCTTGAGTATCATCCAAGACACTTTGTGGGTTCTATTTAGATGATCAGTCAACACAAGAAAATGGCTTAAGATACTTCCAACAGGTTCAAATGGGGTCTATTCGTTAGTCAAAACGTTAATCTTGAAGGAGCAAAAGTTTGTTCATGAGCTGTCATGCTCGCTAGGCGAGTAGAATGGGTCGCCTAGCGAGTCCCAAGAAAAGCCACCAGAATCACCTACGCTCAGAGGAATTTCTTGAACTATCATGCTCGCTAGGCGAAGCCCACGTGTTTAAAAAAAAAGAAAGAGAACGAAAAAAAAAGGAAAAACAAAAAAAAACGAAAAAAGGAAAAAGAAAAAATAAATAATAATAATAAATAAATAAATAAATAAATAAATAAAATATAACAGAAAATTTTTGGACTTGGGCCTCTCTCATTTGAGCCCACAGGTCCACAAAAATCAGGTTATAAATTCAGAGTTTCAGTGAAACAAAAGGAAATTCTATTCCTATTACCCTGACAGGAAAAAGATAGTGAGAGAAGAGCTAACATAGTTCAGAGCAACCTCCAGAGACTGAAGGGAACTCATCGGCAAAGAACCAATTCCCTCTCATATAAACCCTAAGAGTGCTTTGCAAACCCAACCGTGCCATTCAATTTCATCGGTCTCTCCAATCAGGTTTTCCCTTATCCCCATTACTCTATGCTTTTAATTTGAATGCTCTGAATGTATGAGGTATTATGGGTGAATTTGATACCCTTTTTGATGCATGTGTTTGACGAGAGGTTTAGGCCTCCTACCCTTGGTTGCTTTTTGTGAGCTTTTTGTGAATTTTAATGGCATGATTCATGTGGTTACATTTTGATTTGGGGGCAACTCTTGATTACCCTATCTTGTTTGCTCTAACCTGTTTTGTGTTTGTTATTGCATTGTTTTCTCCTAATTCCGTCATATTACTCTAACCTGTTTGTTGAGTTTTTGTGAGGGCTCACATACTCTTGCAGGGATAGCTTGCTTGGTGTTCCACTTTATTTGTGGGGTACCACCTGGAGGTTTATTCCGATTACCTGTACTGACTCACTTTCTTTGATGGTGTTAGCTTGGAAGGATCTTTGGGTTTCTTGTTTCGTTAATTACTGTTACTTCGGATCTTTATCCGCGTGGTACTTTATTTTTCCCGCATTTTACCGCTTTTCTTAGGTTTCGTATAGCCTCTCGTGGCATGTCATTTAAGGTGGCGCGGTTCCTTCATCTAGGACTGCCTTTTTGCATGAGCATCCCTAAACACCCCAAACTCATTGATTTTTCTTCTGCTACAAACACGTAATCTCCTTCTACTACAGGCGAGTAAGTCTCCAAAGGTCGAGCATCCGGTAGATTGCGTAGTAACGTCGTTCACCCCAAAACACAACCCTTACCCCATAGGTGGTCGAACTACGTTTTGTTATGATTTTCATCCCATATGAGATACGTAGGCATAAGACACGATGTCTTAGCGAGCACACTCCTCTTTAACCCATAGGTAACCGAGCTACGAAGACTCTAATTCTCAGATTCAGATGAGACACGTATGCAGTGGATGTGACATCCGTGCGAGTCATTTTCTTTTGACCCTTCTTTTAGTAAGTAGTAGATTGATAAACATACACGCTTTTCTCATCCCTTCAATCATGTTTGCACAAATAAATTTTCACAAAAACAACAACCTTTGCAACAAATGTGAAAAGGGCTCCCTAGGAGTACCTAGGATGCTTTGGGTGCCTAACACCTTCCCATTGCATAACCAACCCCCTTACCCAGATCTCTGACATTTTTACTAGTTTTTGATTCGATAAAACTTTTAGGTTTTTGTTCGCTTTCTAACCATTCCTTTGGATAAATAGAAGTGCGGTTGCGACTCGACTTGTATGATTTACCTTGAATTTAGTCAATATCTCTAATGGTAACGAATACCCCGCTACAATAGGGACACCCAATTTTGTTTCTTACTAAACCATGATAGTAAGTTGTTCCCCAAGAAGAAACATCCTCCTGATGTACTTTTCCTATCATCAGCACTTCCAGCCCAGTCAGCATCACAGTAACAAACTCATAGTCACTGGTGCCATTGACATATTTCAATATCCTCTTCACTTGGTTTATGTGACTGACTTTTGGTTCAGATTTATATCTAGCATAAACACCTACAGCAAATGCAATGTCAGATCTGCTTGCTGTGAGATACAACAGACTTCCTATCATGCTTCTATATAGACTTTGATCTACACTAACACCATTTCATTTTTGGAGACTTTCAGATGTGTAGGAGCAGGTGTCCTTTTATGACTTGCATTCTCCATGCCAAACTTCTTAACAATGTTTTTGGCATATTTGCTTTGAGATAGAAAGATAGAATCTTCCATCTGCTTGACTTGTAGCCCAAGAAAATAGGTCAGCTATCCAACAAGGCTCATCTCAAATTCATACTGCATTTGTTTAACAAAATGTCCGACCGTCTGATCTGACATCCCACCAAACACAATATCATCCACATATATTTGAGCCACCATGAGTTTTCCTCCTTCATTCTTAATAAATAGGGTCTTGTCAATACCTCCCTTCTTGTATCCATTGTTAGTGAGGAACATTGTGAGTCTATCATACCAAGCACTAGGAGCTTGTTGTCGCATCACGAAAAACAACCAGCGGGAAAATACAATTTACAGAGCCGCCACTGACGCTATTCATCCTATGACGGAAAGGAAGCGCAGGACTAACCTAAGAAAAGGGAAAGGAACGGTCATACGACCAGAGATTGAAGGTACGGGATTCGGTTACGTAAGGGGAAGGTATTAGTACCCCTCACGTCCGCCGTACTCGACGGGATCCACGCTCAAAAGATAGCTCAAAGAATAGGATAAGGTTGCTAATAAAACAGCTCAAAGAAATCTGCACAAACTGGAATAATAAAACAGATGGAAGAAGATGGAGGAAGTGGAATCGGCAGGATGTCGCATCCTGGGCCTACGTAGTTTGTCAGAAACAAACATCAGAGTCAACGTAGTTCGGGGAAAGGGAGGCATGCTCGCTAGGATATGGCATCCTATGCCTACGTATCTTCTCTATCTAGAGAAGAATCAGAGCACTCGTAGCTCGGCTAACGCACACCGAAACAAAACACCCACAAGGGATGCTGAGACGTCAAAAGAAACACTCAACAGGAAACAGAATGCCAATACATGGACTTACATCCGACTCCAAACAACAAAAAGGAAACAGAATGCCAATACATGGACTTATATCTGACTCCAAACAACCAACAAAAGGAAACAGAATGCCAATACATGGACTTATATCCGACTCCCAACAATAAAAAACGCTAACCAGCGAATACCAAAGAAAAAGGTTCTCCGTGCGAACCATAACAAAGTAACCAAATACTCAAAGATGAACCCCAAAGATGAACAAAAGAAAACCCCAAAGATGATAACCATCATCACAAATGAACCCCCAAATGAGTGACAACCGTCACAAATGAACCCCAAGTGAGTGACAACCGTCACAAATGAACCCCAGAGATGATAACCATCATCACAAATGAACCCCAAGTGAGTGACAACCGTCACAAATGAACCCCAGGTGAGTGACAACCGTCACAAATGAACCCCAGAGATGATAACCATCATCACAAATGAACCCCAAGTGAGTGACAACCGTCACAAATGAACCCCAAAGATGATAACCATCATCACAAATGAACCCCAATATGAATCTCAAATGATAACAGAAGAAATCCTCAAGGTATAAACATACCACACACGCACACGCTGAACAAACGAGTACTCACACCAAAGAAGACAAACAAAGGGTGAACACACACAAAACAACAAAAGAAAAAAAGAAAAGGTTGCCCGGAGAGATCTCGCTCAATCTCCTGCCTACGTATCTCATCTGGTATGAGAATCAGCGCGACGTAGTTCCCCTTAACAGGGGTACAACACTTTCCTAACCAGAGACCGGGGAAACAAACTAAATAGGGAGACTAGAGCTCGAGCCTAATAGTTATCATGCAAACAATAATCCCTAAGTTGAGGTCTCTAACAGAATCCTAACTCACACAGGAAGCAAGCCAGTTCAGAGGAAAGCAAATAACCACACCAACACAAGTGAACAAGCATCACACACTATATCTACAAAAGAGGCCCAAACAATGGGTAGGCTTTAGTCAAGAGGGGTCATATCAACCTCGACAAACAAGCCAAACTGCACAAGGGTAATCTGTGAGCTCTTAACCACTAACATTGAGAGTTAGGGTGAAGTTGATCAAAATGGAAATGAGGATGAGACCTCATGCTCTTAACCTTGGCCTGGGTGAGCTCATGATAATGAAAGCGTGGGGATCCAGAATGTGGGATCCTATTCCACTTGACAGACACTATACAAAGATCTTGGGTACATGTTCAGAAGCATCAGCACGTAGTGCGAGCATAATGAACGACTCACTGAATAACGGGGGATTGGCTACTAATCTCTTCTATCCGTCAATTGCCTCTTCATTTAGGAGGACTTATCAAGTAACATGCCTCACTTGGAGGTCTTTCGACAAATGTAAACAAACACAAACAGAGCCTCTTAAGGAGGACTTCCAGCAAAATGCCTGCCAAAAAGGTGACAGGACTTCCAGACTACATGGAGTAAGAGGCTAACTACCTAAGTGGTGTATCAACCATAATCCAGAGCTCAAGCAAGAGCTAAGAGATAGCAACTAATGTACCTGTACAAAAGCTAAGCAGTTAATATCTCAGACAACCAATCAGAAAACAGACAGTGAAACCATCCAACTGTACACAATTCAATGAGTAATGGTCAAGCAATGAAATGAAGCAATGAGCTCAACTCATCAACTTAAATCCCTACAAAGCACAAAGAAGTCAGAACACAATTCAATTTGCATCTCAAAAGGTGAGCAACTCAACCATTAATGCTAAGTGTCCAAACCTGAAACACAAGTCAAGGTTAGTTCATGTACAAAACACTAGTACAAAGACTAGGTTCAAAACCAAACCAAATAATCAAAACAGAAGTCAATCTTTTTCATAATGCACATTCAAACATATCACAAGATGTCCTCAAAAGGACCAACATCCATTCAAAAAGCAAAGGCATCAAGTGATCAATGTAAAGCAAAGATCAACAAATAGGCACAAAATGGACACCCAAATTAGAAAATCCAAATCAAATTAGAAATGCATCCAATGGCTATGAAATGTTTTATGCAAGTTTCTCATGTTATGAACAATCAATGTGCAAAATATCAAATCCAGAAAAGTTTAAATGATAGGTGAACAAAAATGCATAAATGCAATGCCAAAAATGTGACACAAATTGTCACACTACATCTTCATGTGTCAAAAACAGTGATAGCATATGAGAAAAAATTCAAACCAATTACGAAAAATTCATATCACATGTGAAGATCAAGCATGCAAAAATTCAGATCAGTTGGATCAACACATAGCATTTCACAAAGCATTTATCATGACATATCAAATTGGCACCATGTTCAATCAAAAATTCACAATTAAAACTCCAGCAAACAACAATTCATGAAATTAATCCTAGAAAAAACTAGAGATCAAAACAAGATCATGAAAAAAAATTGGAGTCAATTTGGACTATTCTACTATTTTTTATGATTTTTGAAAGATGAATGAAATAAAATGAAATAATAAAATGAAATGGAGGGAAATAATATTTGAATTAAATCCAGAATTGATCATGAGCCATTGGATCTGGCGCGAAAAGCACATCAATGGACCATATTTGAACAGGCAAAACGCATAGCATTACTAAAACACATCAGCATACACTCAGCCAGTCAATGCATACGCAAGCATAGTGAAACGCAAGGCAACCAATAAAACACACACGGAGGCGCACACATCAGCACACAGTCAGCTAAATGAAACGCAGCGTTTCATTTATCCAATCATCAGCCTAATCATCAGGTCAATAACACGCAAGCATAGTCAAACGTTTCACAACCAACGGTTCAGACATGCAAGCACACAGTTGGCGCACACGTAGGACAAAAACCCTAGCAAACCAGACGGCGGAAACAACCGCCTTCTCCGGCCATCCAGGCGGCGGAGATCAATAAGAATTTCCAGAAATGCATGAAACAGGTACCATTCAAAAGATCTTTCATCATACAATCCAAATCCATACTCAATTCAACCTAAATCATGCTAGGTTCGATGGATCGAGCAAAAACATTTTCATCATCAAAACTGAAAGTTCATCTAACATTCTCATTTCTCATCCATTTTCAAAATTAAACATATCAGCATGCTCCACTAAACAGGATCTACACAACTATAACAAGAAATTGGCAAAAGGAGATGATGAAATTTTCACCTACTTGAAATGCAATGTTATGAATTCGCGTCCTCAGGCTCTCACAATCTCCAGATCTACTCCTCTATGCTTGACTAGAAGCTTTGTGCAAGAAACAACAGCTGAAACCACCTAGATTCACTTCAATTTCAGAAATCCATTAACATGTTCATGCACTTGTTCTGCTCGAAACTGGACTGAATTCTTCAAACCAAAGGTTGATTCCTACTCAATGATACATGATGAACAAGATTATGCAAGAATTTTGAGGAATTGTGTGAAGAAATTAGAGTTTCGAAGAGAGAGAAAAATGGAGGGAATTTGAGATTTTGGATCCGAGTTTTCTGTTATCAGCAAATGCAGTTAGGGTTTGGCTTATATACTCCTTGTTAATGACTTTGCTAATCACACTTTCCATGTACTAATCAAGATTAGGGAAATATGGATCAATTTGCAAAAATGCAAAAGTGAGGTAGCATGGCCATGTAGCACGTGAACATTACTCATGCAAGCCTGAAATCTACTTAAAATTAGCCAATGGTCATCAAGGAAGTGTCATTTTTCTTGTATCATAAGCAAATTTTGAATTATGCAATTTCCCTCCAAAATGAACACTTGTGGAATGATGATCATACAAGATTCTCTCATTCATGGCAATGGTTCACTTGAAAAGTATTGGTCATGAGGAGTATTTTGCAAAAAGAATGGACCAAATTGGAGTTTTGTATCAAAAGTTATGTCACTTTGAACTTCCATGTACACTTTGTGATCATTTGGCCATAACGTCTCAACCAATCATCATATGATCATGAATTAGGGCTTTTTGGAAAGGGGAGACAAAGATATACAACCGTCATGTTCACCAAAAATCCATTTGAAACTTATTTGATGTTGATAAGTCAAGTTGAATTTGGATCAGAAACTTGCCATTTTTGGAAACTTGAAATTACAGGTCACTTTCCATTTTTGGAAACTTTTGCCATGACTTCAAAATCTTCAAGATAGATGTTTAGAATGACAAATGAACCTCTTTTGAACATTATTGAGGTGTCTCAACTCATTTCCCCACCTCATAGCCCTCAGTTGACTGCACAGTTGACTTTTAGGTCCTTAGATGACCTTGAAATGCCCTGATCAGCTTGAGCCTCTACCACTTGGGGAAATTGCTCAAAAATGAAACCCTAGCTCATGTAAGCTTCTCATGATAACCAGGTGATCCTCATCCCTTTGAGAAACCCTAATTGGAAGAATGACATTGATTAAGATTGACCAGAGGTCACAACCCTAATCCAAAGGAACTTGAGAATGAATCATGAAACCCTTGATGATGATAGAACCATGATGATGGTAATATATCCCTGCAAACAAGATAATTCTCAAGACCTTTGAAGAATCAAGAAACCCTGACTGAAGTGCAAACACTCAGATGGTTGATAATCAATTCATAAAGACCCTCAGGCTTGAATCACTTAACTTCTCCATCTTTTGAAAAGACTTTGGAGGATAACTTTCTTATTTCACCTGAGATGCAAAATGCAATGCCTAATGTCCTAAAACATGAAATGCAATGTGTCAAACTAGTCTCAAGAAGAGGAGGGCAAATTTTGAGGTGTTACACTTGTTTCAAACCATAAAGGGCTTTCCTCAACTTGTACACATGCTTAGGAAGATTTGGATATGTGAATCCTTTAGGTTGTTCAACATATACTTCCTCATTTAAATAGCCATTCAAGAAGGCACTTTTTACATCCATTTGGAACAGTTTAAACTTCAGAATACATGCCACTCCAAGCAATAGTCTAATCGACTCAAGGCGAGCTACTAGGGCAAATGTTTCATCAAAGTCAACTCCTTCAACTTGAGTATATCCTTGTGCTACTAATCTTGCTTTATTTTTAGTAACCACCCCTTGTTCATCAGATTTATTCTTATACACCCACTTTGTACCTATGACATTTATTCCTTCAGGTCTTAGAACCAGTTCCCATACTTCATTCCTCTTGAATTGACCTAACTCCTCCTGCATGGCATTTATCCAGAACTCATCAGTCAAGGCTTCCTTGACATTCCTAGGCTCAATCTTGGACACAAAACAACCATGTGAGATCACTTCCCTTGATCTAGTTGTGACCCCTTTATTTGGGTCTCCTATAATGAGATCTTTCGGATGATCCTTCTGAAATCTCATGGAGGGTCCCTTATTGATTTTGTCATCTTCAGGTTCATCTTGAGGAGGTTCACTCTCATTATTTTTATCTGAGAAATCAGCTGGGGGATCATTTAGAGATGTCTCAACATCGTCTGTGACATCAGTCTATTGATCATCAACCACAACATTGATAGATTCCATCATTACTTTTGTTCTGGAATTAAAGACTCTATATGCTCTGCTGTTTGTTGAGTAGCCCAGAAATATTCCTTCATCACTTTTGGGATCCATCTTCCTTCTTTGTTCACGATCAGTCAAAATATAACATTTACTACCAAACACATGGAAGTATTTGATTGTAGGTCTTCTCCCTTTCCAGAGTTCATATAAGGTAGTAGGAGACCCTTTCTTCAAGGTTACTCTGTTATTAACATAGCAGACTATGTTCATAGCTTCAGCCCAGAAGTGGTAGGGCAATTTCTTAGCATGAATCATAGCTCTGGCTGATTCTTGAAGAGTTCTATTTTTCCTTTCTACCACACCATTTTGCTAGGGAGTAATGGGGGATGAGAACTCATGATTAATTCCTTCTGATGAACAAAATTCAACAAATTTGTTCTCAAATTCCTTCCCATGATCACTTCTGATTTTGATAACTTGACTTTCTTTTTCTCTTTGAAGTCTTAGACAAAGATCTTTGAAGACTTCAAATACATCAGATTTTTCTCTTATAAAATTGATCCAGGTGTATCTGGAGAAGTCATCCACCACTACATAAGCATACTTCTTCCCACCAAGACTTTCCACCTGCATGGGTCCCATCAAATCCATATGGAGAAGTTCCAACACTCTGGAAGTGGTGTCATGTTTGAGCTTCTGATGTGACATCTTTGTCTGTTTTCCAATCTGACATTCCCCACAAACTCTTCCTTCATCAATCTTCAAGTTGGGAATTCCTCTAAAAGCTTCAACAAATATAATCCTCTTCATCCCTTTAAGATGCCGATGGCCCAACCTTTGATGCCATATCTTCACTTCTTCTTCTTTGGCTAGAGTACACATTGATGAATAACCAGTTTCTTGAGGACTCCACATATATCAGTTATCCTTGGACCTAACTCCTTTCATGATCACTTCATTTTCTTTATTAGTAATCAGACATTCAGTTTTTGTGAAGTTTACAGCTAGACCTTGGTCACATAGTTGACTGATGCTTATTAGGTTTGCAGTCAGTCCCTTAACAAGTAGGACATTATCAAGATTAGGGACTCCAGGGTAGTTAAGCTTACCAATTCCCTTGATTTCACCCTTTGCTACATCACCAAAGGTTACATAGCTGGTGGCATGAGGATGAAGGCCAGTTAGCAGGTTTTTGTTTCCAGTCATAAGTCTGGAGCACCCACTGTCAAAATACCAATCTTCTTTGGCTGAAACTCTAAAGGAAGTGTGAGCTATCAGACTTGTAACACCAGTCCTAGGAACCCATTGTTTTCTGTTGACATGTATGTGATGTTTGGGTCTAGGTTGATGATGAGAAGGACTAGGATAGCCATACAACTTATAGCAGAATGGTTTTATATGGACAAATTTTCCACAATAATGACATCTCCATCTTTAATATTTCTTTTTCTGCTGTCTTCCTTTATGATGTTGTGACATATGATGTGACATCTTTGGTTTGCTACTAGTGTGACTGCACTTAGGTTTGGACTTTGGTTTGCTACCAGTGTGGCTGCACTCAGGTTTAGATTCATTGAACCCAATGCCAGACTTGTCTCCTGCCATTTGTCCAGTCTGGAGAACTTTGTCTAAGGTGTCAGATCCATTGTTTAGCATTCTTACATACTTTGTCATCTCATCCAGTTTAGAATTCAAGAATACTGCTTCAGTCTTCAACTTAGAGATGATTTCCAAATGTTCTGCCTTCTCAATCTCCAGCTGTGCTATCACTTTCTTCTGACTTTCAACTTGTTGACACACTTCTTCACTCTTGTGACACAACTTTCTGTAGGTAGTTGTCGCAACCTAAAAAAAAGGAAATGCGAAAAAAACAACCGGCGAGAAAGAAATGACAGAAGAGTCGCCACCGCGCGTTATTTATCCCAAAGGAGGGAAAGGAAACGCTCGAAGTAAACCTGGAAAAAGGAAAGGAAAAGACAAGGTCTCGCAACCAAATCTTGGGTTCGGGAGTCGATTATGCGAAGGGAAGGTATTAGCACCCCTACGCATCCGTAGTACTCTACGGGATCCACTCTTGTTGTTCTTGTCTAAAGGGTGTGGGTTTATCTAATGTACTATTTACTAAACGAGGGGTTAAAAGAAAATGACTCGCACGGATGTCGCATCCACTACATACGTATCTCATCTGAATATGAGAATCAGAGTCTTCGTAGCTCGGCTACCTATGGGTTAAAGAGGAGTGTGCTCGCTAAGACACCGCGTCTTATGCCTACGTATCTCATCTGGAATGAGAATCAGAGCAAGCCGTAGTTCGGCTGCCTACGGGTTAAGGGTTGTGTTTTTTAGATGAACGACGTTACTACGCAATCTACCGGATGCTCGACCTTTGGAGACTTACTCGCCTGTAGTAGAAGGAGTTAACATATTCCTAGGAGAAGAAAAATCAATGAGTTTGTTTGTGATTTAGGAATGCTCATGCAAAAAAGGAAGTCTTAGATGAAGGAACGGTGCTACCTTAATTGACATGCAAACGAGAGACTATACGAAGCCTAGCAATCCTATGGGGAGACGATCACACCATACAAAACAAACATGCATAAAGTAAACATGCCAACAAGGGGGCTCAAACATATATGGGTAGGGCTTTAGTCAAGAGGGGTCATATCAACCTCGACAAACAAGCCGTGGAAGGGTAATCAAATGGGCTCTTAACCTCTGACATTGAACGTCAGGGTGATCAGATCAAAAGGGTAATGAGGATAAGACCTCATGGCTCTTAACCCTGGACAGGGTGAGCTCATGAAAAAAAGTGGGGATTCAGAAAGGCGAAACCCTTTCCACTGACTGACCGGACAAAAGATCTTGGGCTTTTGTTCTGAAGCATCGACACGTAGTGCGAGCATAAAGAAAGACACACTGAATAACGGGGGATTGACTACTAATCCCTTTTATCCGTCAATTGCCTCTTCATGGAGGTTTTTTAGCACTGGTGCCTCTTTTGGGAGGCTTTGGGCACAAAAGTAAACACACAAAAAAGAAAGCGGTAAAATGCGGGAAAGATAAAGGGATCAAGAGATCTACCCCACGGATAAAAATCCGAAGTAACCGCAACTAAATAAATAAGAAACCTAGAGATCTCTCAAGCTAGCACCATCAAAGAAAACAAGTCAACAAGGCAATCAGAATAAATCTCCAAATGGTATCCCACAAATAAAGTGGAATACCAAGCAAGCTATCTCTTCAAGAGTCATGTGAGCCCTCACAAAAAAAAACTCAACAAACAGGTTAGAGAAACAAGATGGGGTGCAATCAAGAGTTTCACCAAACAAAATGTAACCACATGAATCATGCCATTAAAATTCACAAAAAGAGCTCACAAAAAGCAACCAAGTGTAGGAGGCCTAAACCTCTTGTCAAACACATGCATCAAAAGGGTATCAAAACTCAAAGTCAGGAGGCAAGGATACACACATCAAGTCATGACATATATACTAAAACATGTGCCCGGAAGCAATAGAAAGCATGTCATAGCGAACACAAAACAGATTAGAGAGCAGACAGAAAAAACAGCTACTGTCGCGATCGCTACTGCTTCGCCTAGCGAAGCTTCGCTACAGGCTCGCCTAGCGATGGTGCTAGCGAATGCCTGCAGGTTCTGGATTTTCCATTGATAACAGTATGATTTCAGAAGCCCCAAACCCTATGGTATCCATCTTAGCAACGAAGTGATCAAACATTCAAGGCATTATTCTACACATTCATGCACATCTAAACCCGCATGCAAAACCTCACGATAATACCTTATACATTCAGAGTATTCAAATTAAAAGCATAAAGTAATGGGAATTGGGTAAACCTGACTGGAGAGATCGAATGAAATTGAATTGCACCGTTGGGTTCGCAAAACAATCTTTGCAGATGAGTTCCTTTCAGTCCCTGGAGGCTGCTCTGAATTCTGTTAGCTCTTCTCTTCTGCCAGCTTCCAGAGTTTTGTTTCAATGAAACTTTAGAATTTATAACCTAATTTTCGTGACTTTGTGGGCTCAAATGAGAGAGGTCCAAGTCCAGGATTTTTCTGTTAAATTTTTAAAACGCGTGTGCTTCGCCTAGCGAGCATGACAGTTCAGGTTCGCTAAGCGAACCACGCTGCTCGCCTAGCGAGCATGACATCTTAGGCACAGACTTTTGCCCCTTCAAGATTAGCGTTTCGAATGATGAATAAACCCCATTTGAACATGTTGGAAGTAACTCACGTCGTTCCCTTGTGTTGACTGATCACCCAGATAGAACCCACAAAGTGTCTTGGATGATATTCAAGCTTCCTGGAGCTAAATCTGATCGACCTGATGAAATGCAATATGAAATGTTGAATGACCTAAAAATGAATGCATGAATGAGGGGTAAAACATAATCCCATGCTTCCAGGATAAATGAAGGGTAAATTTTGGGGTATTACAGCTGCCCCTATTCAATCAACTAGAGACCCGAAAAGAAGATAGCAGCGACTTTCGCACTTTCGAGGTATCAAGGGATTGAATACAATAAAAGCCCGAAAATTTGCACTGAAGTGAAGTGAAGTAACAATGCCTGTCAGAATCGAAAAAGAGGTGGTCTTGAAAGAAGAATCTGTCTGGTACGGTGAGAGTCGGTCTGAATACCGAAAAAGAATGTTAACCTGGATACCAATATAAATGGTAACACAGAAATAACTGTGGCCTGAATGCCGCTCATCAGTCTGAGTACTGGAAATGACTTCGATCTGAGCGTCGGGAGATATGAGATTATTAATATCAGTCTGAACACCGAGAGACTGGCCTGAATGCCACTTCGGTCTGAATACCGGAAAAATTGGCCTGAATGCCACAAGTTGCGTCGACCTGAACGTCGGAAACTTCTTCAATCTGAACATCGGAAAATCGGCCTGAATGCCACTTCGGTCTGGATACCGGAAAAACTGGCCTGAATGCCACAAGCTGCGTCGACCTGAACGTCGGAGACTTCTTCGATCTGAACATCCGAAAATTGGCCTGAATGCCACTTCGGTCTGAATACCGGAAAACTTCATGATTGCCACAAGTTGTGTTGACCTGAACGTCGGAAACTTCTTCGATCTGAACATCGGAAAATTGGCCTGAATGCCACTTCGGTCTGAATACCGAAAAACTGGCATGAATGCCACAAGTTGCGTCGACCTGAACGTCGGAACCTTCTTCGATCTGAACATCGGAAAATTGGCCTGAATGCCACTTCGGTCTGAATACCGAAAAACTGGCCTGAATGCCACAAGTTGCATCGACCTGAACGTCGGAAACTTTTTTGGTCTGTTCATCGGAAAACTGGCCTGAATGCCACTTCGGTCTGAATACCGGAAAAACTTTCATGTCTGTCAGCGTCGGCAGAGATAGGGAAAATGATAATTGAGGCGGCGCGTGGGCCAACGATCTATGCTGGGGATAATAAAGATAAGTCATGAACAATCTTTCAGTCTGAGCACTGGAAACAACTTCTGGCTTATCACTTGGGACACCGAGAATGCCTTATGCGTACATGCGTATGTTTGAATTTTTCAATGGCGTAATGCTCCATAAAAATGGAAATGCTACACGATTTGGGAGGATGCAATGCAATATGATTCTACATGCAGGGATGCGAAATGCTAGGGAGAATGCCAAGCCGAGGCAAGGAATTCTGCTGGGGAATTGATCACAATCTTCTGGACCCTGGCAAGGCTGCTGGAGGTGCACATCACAAAGAACTCTGTGGGGAAATGGCCCGCCACACGGTGTTCTGGCAAATAAAAAAATACCGAGGCTCTGACTGAGGGGCGAAAGACACTGAAAACTTGCTGTTGGGGAAAGTAACAGTGGTTCTGGCAACCATAATCTGCGAGAGAGGATTCAGCAGGGGAAGCAAACACCGATACGGTACCGAGACTCTGCTTCAAGGACAGAGACCATGGATCTAGTGTCGAGATAATCGATCTGGCATCGGACTCCGAGGAGCAGCCGCTTCTGCTGGGAAGCTACAGTCTGTCACTGTCAACTCCGCTGGGGGATATATAGTCTGGCACTGTCAACACTACTGGGGAGTGTATATTCTGAAACAACCGCTTGGGGGAGGTACAGTGGTGAGAACCTGCTGGGGATTGAAGAATCCAATGCTCTGATCAACTCTGCAAGGATAAGATACCAAATTCCAACTGTTGAGGAAAAACATCCGCGATCATCTGCTGGGAACCTTAAGGAAATGCCCTGAGTGTACCTGTTCTAAATAGACGATCCAAAGCACTTAAAATTTACAACAATTTTAAATGTTTATTAAGCATGTACCTGTAAAGCTCTTATGTTTCATGATGCAATGTTTATCAAAAATTCGGACGTTATTTTTTGCAAACAAAACAGTAAAATGAAAATGAAAACAGAGATATACTGAATAACATGATTTCATTGATTGAATGGCCTCTGAAACTAGGAATCTACATTAGGAAGCAATCCCTGGAAAGAGGTAATTGCACAAAAGATAAAAACATAAATTAATCTAATGGCAATGTGAAATGGATTTCTATCGGGTTCCAAATCCTGCTATGACTCGTTCGTTTTCAAGATCCTCCAGATGATTAGCTTTCTGAAAAAGGTAATTGGACTGTTTCCTATCCTTCGAAAGTTTCCAGTTATTGACACGAGATGAGATTCACAACTACTCAGAACGCGGTCATTCGCTTAATCCCTAACTTTTGCCTGGATCGCCCTTTCGGGTTTTCAATCCATCGGGATACCCATTTTTGCCTAAGTTGCCCTTTAAGGTTTTCAACTTACCGGGTGTACAATCTTTTCATTTTTTAATCCCTAACTTTTTCCCGAACCTTTTTCATTTTCTTGGTTCGTCGGGATGCCCATTTTTTTGCCTGGACTATTCTTTTTATCGTCCAGCGGGTCTATTTTATGCGAAGTATTTTTTAACTACGTATGAGTTCACAGGGGAAGTGAAGTTTTCACCATCCATAGTTGCAAGCATTAAGGCTCCACCATCAAAAACCTTGGTGACAATATGCGGTCCATCATAGTTAGGAGTCCACTTGCCCCTGTGATCTGTCTGAGGAGGAAGGATCATTTTCAACACCAAATCTCCGACTTGGAAGCATCGAGGATGCACTTTCTGATCAAAGGCTCTCTTCATCCGACTTTGATACAACTGCCCATGACAAATGGCTGCCATTCGCTTCTCTTCGATAAGACTCAACTCATTGAACCTTGTCCGAACCCATTCAGCTTCGTCTAACTTGACATCCAGCAGGACTCTTAGAGAAGGAATCTCCACTTCAACAGGTAGGACTGCTTCCATACCATACACATGGGAGTAAGGGGTTGCCCCGGTCGATGTACGTACTGAAGTACGGTACCCATGCAAGGCGAAGGGTAGCATCTCATGCCAATCTCTGTACGTAACGACCATCTTCTGCACAATCTTTTTCATGTTCTTATTTGCTGCCTCAACAGCACCATTAATCTTATGACGATAAAGGGAAGAGTTGTGATGTTGAATATTGAAGTTCTTGTGCAACTCCTTCATTATTTTGTTATTGAGTTAGAACCATTATCAGTAATGATTCTTTCGGGAATCCCATAACGACAAATGTTTTCTTTCTTAATGAATCGGGTAACCACATGTCTGGTGACCTTCGCAAATGACGCTGCTTCGACCCTCTTGGTGAAATAGTCGATGGCAACAAGGATGAAGCGATGCCCATTGGAAGCAGTCGGCTCAATCTTTCCAATCATATCAATGCCCCACATAGCAAACGGCCACGATGAAGACATCACATTCAGAGGATTTGGCGGCACATGCACCTTATCAGCATAAATCTGGCATTTATGACACTTCCGGGCATATTTGAAACAATCAGATTCCATGGTCATCCAGTAATAACTCGCTCTCAACAATTTCTTAGCCATTGCATGTCTGCCGGCATGAGTACCGAAGGAGCCTTCATGAACTTCCTGCATTAACATGTCCGCTTCGTGTCTATCCACGCATCTGAGCAAAACCATGTCAAAGTTCCTCTTATACAGCACATCGTCTTTGTTCAAGAAGAAACTGCCTGCCAATCTTCTCAAAGTCTCTCTATCATTGTTGGATGCCCCTGCAGGGTACTCTTGATTCTTCAGAAAGCACTTGATGTCGTGATACCAGGGCTTGTCATCAACTACCACTTCAGCAGCAAACACATACGTGACCCTATCAAGGCGCATAACATCGATCCTGGGAGCATAGTTCCACCAAATCACCTTGATCATGGAGGACAGAGTAGCAAGAGCATCTGCCATCTGGTTCTCATCACGAGGTATATGATACAACCTTACTGTCATGAAGAAAGTCAACAGTCTTCTCGTGTAATCTCTGTAGGGGACCAGATTAGGCTGGAGAGTATTCCAATCACCATTCACTTGATTGATCACTAGAGCTGAATCTTCGAAGATGTCCAGAGTCTTGATTCTCAAATCAATGGCTTGCTCAATACCCGAGATACAAGCCTCATACTCAGCTTCATTATTGGTGCACTCAAAAGTCAGACGAGTGGTGAAAGGCATGTGGGCACCTTTCGGAGTGGTAATGACAGTACCAATTCCACTTCCTTTGGCATTGACGGCCCCATCAAACATTAAAGTCCACTTTTCATTTGGATCAGGTCCCTCCTCAACAACTGGCTCTTCACAGTCTTTCATCTTGAGGAATATGATGTCTTCATCCGAAAAATCAAACTTCATCGGCTCATAATCATCAATCGGCCGCTAAGCAAGACAGCCTGATAGAATACTCCCTTTGATGGCTTTCTGGGATGTATACTGGATGTCGTACTCTATCAGTACCATTTGCCAACGAGCAACCCTTCCGGTGAGAGCTGGCTTCTCAAATATATACTTGACTGGATCCATTTTGGAGATCCGTAAGGTCGTGTGAGTTAGCATGTATTGTCTCAATCGCTTAGCAGCCCATGCAAGTGCATAACATGTCTTTTCAAGCATTGAGTATCTCGACTCGCAATCTGTGAATTTTTACTCAGGTAGTAGATGGCATGCTCTTTCCTACCTGTCTCGTCGTGTTGACCGAGAACACAACCCATGGAATTATCAAGTACTGTCAAATACATAATCAGCGGTCTCCCTGGGACTGGAGGCATAAGGATTGGAGGATTATGCAAATACTCTTTTATCTTCTCGAAAGCCCTTTGGAAATCATCATTCCACCTGATGGCCTGATCTTTTCTCAACAATTTGAATATTGGCTCACACGTGGCTGTTAGGTGAGAGATGAACCTTGCAATGTAGTTCAACCTTCCTAAGAAACCACAGACTTGTTTTTCTATTCTTGGCTCAGGCATTTCTTGTATCGCTTTCACTTTGGCCGGATCCACCTCAATCCCTTTTTCACTAACAATAAAACCCAGCAGTTTTCCAGATCTCACCCCGAAAGTGCACTTGTTCGGATTAAGCCTCAACTTGAATTTCCTCAAACGCTCAAACAGTTTCTGCAAATTCACCAGATGTTCTTCTTCCGTCTGAGATTTGGCAATCATATCATCAACATAAACCTCGATTTCATGATGAATCATATCATGGAAAAGAGTTACCATAGCTCGTTGATATGTTGCCCCAACATTTTTTAGACCAAACGGCATCACCTTGTAGTAGAAGGTGCCCCATGGGGTTATGAAAGTTGTCTTCTCCATGTCTTCTGGTGCCATCTTAATTTGATTATAGCCAGAAAAGCCACCCATGAAGGAGAATACCGAGAACTGAGCCGTGTTATCCACCAAAACGTCGATGTGAGGTAATGGGAAATCATCCTTAGGGCTAGCCCTGTTCAGATCCCGATAGTCGACACACATCCGTACCTTTCCATCCTTCTTAGGTACTGGAACGATGTTCGCAACCCATGGCAGATAATTGGTGACTGCTAGAAACCCTGCATCCAACTGTTTTTGCACTTCTTCCTTTATCTTGACAACCATCTCTGGTCTTGTTCTTCTGAGCTTCTGCTTGACCGGAGGACAACCTTCTTTGAGAGGCAAACGGTGTACCACGATGTCTGTGTCAAGCCCGAGCATGTCCTGATAAGACCAAGCGAAGATGTCAACATACTCTTACAGCAATTCAATCAACCCCTTCTTCATATTGTCTTCCAAAGCAGCCCCTATCTTGATTTCTCTCTTGGCGTCCTCGGTGCTGAGATTAATCACTTCAACAGACTCTTGATGCGGTTGAATGACCCTTTTCTCCTGTTTTAATAACCTGGCAAGTTCTTCAGGGAGTTCATAGTCTTCATCACCTTCTTCTTCAGCTTGAAAGATCGGATTTTCAAAGTCGAAGCGAGCCATAGCAGAACCGTTATCAATAGGACCCGGCGATATGCATCTGCATGAGTGATGGTATGTGCTTATGAGTGTGAACAAGAAGTGGAAACTAAACAAAACATTGCCAAATGTATTTTATTTATTTATTTTTGAAAACTGCAAAAATAGAAAGATAGTGAACGAAATATTTGAATGCAAAAAGACGTCCTTTATTTATGATAACAAATGCAGATATTCACATAGATGAGCCCTACAATGAGTCATTACGCCCTGGGCGGAACGTAAGACTTGGATATGCATGAATAAACAAATAAAATTACTCTTTCAGAAAATTGACTTGGATAATCTCTTCAGAAGACCAATTACGGAGAACTTCACACGGGATCCTCGAACGCACCCAGTTATCGATGTCGCAATCACTATCCCCATCTTCATTGTTGACCGCAGAGACCTGGCCATACTGAATGATGCCAGCACTGGAGAAAGTAATCCGCCCCTGACGAGTCTGAAGTGTTGAAGTTGTAGAAGTCAGAGCTGACTGATACCCAATCCCGAACTTGTCTTCTTACATGGGTTTGGATAGTGCGAGTGTCCGCATGTTCAATGATTTGGGTGAGGCTTTCGTAAAGCAGTACAAATACAATGTAGATATGGCGCCAGATAGGGACCAGCTAAGGTCGATGTCTCAGAAGGACAATGAGACATTCAAAGAGTACGCGCACAGATGGAGAGAGCTTGCTGCTTAGATCAACCCTCAATTGGAAGAGAAGGAGATGACCAATATTTTCCTCAAGACCCTAAGCTCGTTTTACTACGAGCGAATGATTGCTAGTGCCCTCAGTGACTTTACCGAAATGGTAAATATGGGGATGAGATTAGAAGAAGGTGTCCGTGAGGGGCAGTTGTCTAAAAAAGAGGTATCATCGAGCAAGAGGTATGGTAACAGTTTCGCTAAGAAGAAGGAAGGTGAGACCAATGCAGTGTCAGTTGGGAGGCAAAGGAGGCCTCATATCAGAAGAAGTCCATAACCCTGTCAACACCATCATCAAGTATCATATGTTATTCCAGTGTTTTCCAATAATCAATCAGTACCCGTTCAACAACAACGTCAACAACAGCCACAACAAAGAACAAACAACAACAACAACAACAATAATAATCAACAACAACAGTGTTTCGAGAGGAAGAAGGTCTCTTTTGACCCTATTCCTATGACCTACGCCGAATTATACCCATCTTTGGTTCTCAAGAACCTACTCCAACCAAGGAATCCGCCCCAAATTTCAGAACCACTTCCATGGTGGTATAAGCCAGAGCTTCATTGTGCCTTTCATTAAGGGGCTCCTGGCCATGATATTGAGAATTGTTATCCGCTAGAATATGAGGTTAAAAAGCTCGTGAAGAGTGGGATGGTGTCCTTTGAGGACCGTGCACCGAATGTGAAAGGAAACCCATTGCTTACTCATGGTAATTCCTCTATTAATATGGTAGATAGCTGTCCAGAAAGTTTCCGAGTATTTGATGTGCGACCGTATTCGTCGATCTTTGGTTGAGATGCATAAGACCTTGTATACTATTAGTGATTGCGAGCATGACCATGACAGTTGTATGATCTGTAGTGTGAACCCCCGTGGGTGTTCAGTTGTCAAGAGAGATATCCAGAAGTTAATGGATGAGAATGTAATCCAGATTCAACAATCGAGGGATATAAATGATGTCATAGTAATAGTACCAGTGTTCAAAACTCCTGAGAGGGTGGTGTCGCATCTCGAAAAATGGGATTCCTCGCGATGGTCACGGAAAAAATTATGTTCGAACAGAGTCGCCACCGAACTTTATTTATCCTAATGAAGGAATAGGAAAATATCGATAAAACCTTTAGGAAATGGAATAATGGTCGTCGCAGCCACATTCGGGTTCGGGAGTTTGATTACCCAAGGGGAAGGTATTAGCACCCCTTACGTCCGTTGTACTCAACGAGAACCTTTTAGTTATAATTTGTGTGTCGAGTGTTAATTCATGTTTGTTTGTTATCTTTGGGTTATAAAATATTGAAAATAGAAATGGATGAGAACCTTAGAAAGGACAAAGGGGAGGTTTTTTATTAGTGTGCTCGCCAAGATCTCGCAACTCGTGCCTACGTATCCTTATGGTGCAATAAGGAAATCAGAGCATTCGTAGTTCAGGAAACTACGGTTGGTTGGTGTTTTTTAAATGAATAGCTATTTATATCGCATCCTAAAGGCTAAACGTTGGCTTGTCTACTCTCGGCGGAGGCTTAAGCGCTAATTTGTTATGCGCATTAGAAAGGATTTGAACGATGTTCTTTTGAAAAGAGTTTTGATCACACGAGGGTGACAAGTTAGATTAATATATTGGATGTTTTGATTGGTTGAGATATTTTTGGTTGGATGACGATCACTTGGATAGTTGAGTAAGACAACTCGTATCCTAACAGTCGGGAAAGGGAATAGAAGACTCTAGACATCTTTCAGTTTCATCCCTAATTATAGGAAAGATTTGATAATAGTTAAGGTGTTTTGGATGAATGACGAGTACTCAGATAATCGAGTAAGACAACTTGTATCCTAATAATCAGGAAAAGGAATAGAAGACTCTAGACCGTTTTCTGTTTCACCTATATATTTATGAAAATAAGGTTGTGTATGCTTGACGTATTTTAGGATGAACGACAAGTACTTGAATGACTGAGTAAGACAACTCATATCCAAGTATTTGAGAAGAGGAGTTGAAAGCTCAAAACCATCTCCTTTTTCGTACAGTTTGTTAAGAAAATGATTTAATTAAATTGTATGTTTGCTAAAAAATGACAGTTGTTCGACTGACCGGGCAATAGAATTCATATTCGACCAATTGAGGAGTGAAGTTGAAAACTCAAAGTCAACTCCTTTTTTCATTTAACTCACTGTGAAAATATTTTGACTTAATCGGGGTTTGGATATTTGTGGAGGAACGACAATTCTTTGACTAGATAAGTAAGAGAACTTGTACTCAAATAGTCGAGGAGAAAAAAAATTGAAGACTCAAAGTTATCTCCTTTTTATTTCTTATTGTAAAAGAATTTGATTTGTTTGTTCTTAGGTGGAATGGAAATGACGGTTGTTCGATTAATCGAGTAAAAGAGTTCGTGTTTAAATAATCAAGGAGAGGAGTTGAAAACTCAAAACCATTACCTCTTTTATTCTTAATTGAAATAGTATTTGATTGTGATTAGGTATTTTTAATTCTTAATAAAGAATACTCGATGTTGGATTGAGGTTTTAAATTTTTATTTTTTATGAATGAATTGAATTTATTTAGTGAATAGTTCATCTAATCGATTAATAAAAACCGAATAGGTCTCATTGAAGAAGGCCCAAGAGTAAGCCATGTGAGGTTGATGGCGATGCTTTTACAAGCGATCGACTTACAAATGTGTTTTGAAAATGGGCTCGACTTTGAATCGAGAAATATGTGATTTTGAAATTGGTTTGAATAATTTTAAATCGGTGAAATCAACATAATCTTCCCACAATTATAACATGTCATCCATATGCACTTGAGACTCGGTATAAATAAATAAACACAAAATAATCATGCACATACACTCCACAAAAAGAACAAACAATTATCTAAATTATAAGTGACATTAATAATAATATAATTAATTAATTAAATATTTAGTAGATTATTTTAATTAAATAATAGGTGATTAAAAAATGATGATATAATCAAATAATTGCCTACTTATCATTAAATATTTATAACAATATAATGGCACATTTACTATTAAATAATAATAATAATAATATAATTATATAATTTTGAGAAAAAGTAAATAGAATAAATATTGCTTTATTTTTGTTTGATAGCCATAAAAATTTAATGTATGTGTTTTATATGTACATAAACAAAAGAAAATAAGTTGAGTAAATTAAAAAAAATAAAGAAAATGGGCTAAGTTGAAAAAACAGGGAGTTTATTAGCAAAAAAGACTTTGGGCCCAAACTGAATTTGGCCCAAAATGAAACAATCAAGGCCCTTAATGGCCTGGTCAAACGTTGACCTAGTGGAGAAATCTGGGCCATGTGATGGGGAGACCCTGACTTGGTCAAGAGATCAAAAGGTAGGGGTGTGAGGGCGCACCACCATATGATGGGGGGATTCATACAGGATCCCCTGGTTGACTCAGAAGTCAACCAGACGCATGGCGCTGGCAGGAGGTGCCATGTGGCGCCCATGCATCCAGAACCATCACCACATAAAAATAATAATTCTGAGAGAGAGATTTATTCTCTCGTTCTCACTCTCTTTCTTCTCTTCAATATTCAAGTTGATCTGCAACTTCTTCATCACCTCCGCCATCATTCTCACGACCAACCTTGCTGGAGAAGACGGTGGTGGCTGGCCAACCGCGACGGCGCCGTCTCCTCCGGCGACCAACAACCCTAACCCTAAAAATCCAAACATGAACCATACTTTATTTTGGCTTCTCTTTCCAAATCCGACCCTGGTTCTTCCAAAAAACTCCTCAATCAACCGGATCGGTACTAAAAAAAAAACCTAAACCCTAAACTCTCTCACACACGGCCAAACAAAACCCAAATCGTCCTTAACCTAAACAACGAAACCCTAGCCGTCAAAACCCTAACCCTAAAGTTCGTGATTCAAACTTCCATCAACGTGTTTTGAAGAAATCAAAAGAGGTGTTTTAATCCACGTGAAGAGGCGAAGATGATGGCGTGGAACGATAGACGAGAATGGAAGACTTACTTTTTTGAAGTCAACCTCTGGCGACGTTCCCCTCCTTTAAGATAAGTCCTTCGTCTCCTTCTATTCCGTTTTCCTTTATTTTTGTTTTGAGTGATGTTGTTGCTTGGTTTTACTGTTAGGGTTTTGGATGAATTATTTCTGATTGTTGCTTTCTTGGATTTTTCGTGCTCCTTGTTTGGTTTGAGGTTAACAGAAGAAAAATATTTGATAATTTTTCTTAGATTTTCCACATTGTGTTCTATGTTTGGTTTGCTGTTAAAAAAAAGTGTTTTGATAATTTCTTCTTGGATATCAAAAAAGCGTGTTTTTGTTGTTCAATGTTTGATGTTAACAAAAAGTACTTTGATGATATCTTCTGGGATATTTAAAATGTGCCCACTGTTAATTTTTGGTTGTTATATATATACTGTGAATTTTTTTTTTGAGATCAGTTCTTGGATTATCCTTTTTCCAGAATTTATGGAGTGATTATTCTATGGATTTAAGGTTGTTGATTTGGATAATGAAATGTGGCCTTGTGCGTTTTCTTTGATTCATCGTGTAACCAATTAATATGTTTATTTTATCATTTATTTTCTAGTTCTTTAAGTGATTATTTGATAAGCTATTTTTAATTTTGAATTGGTTTTGCAGGTGAAGTGAAAGGTGAATTGATTGAAAAGGGGGCGCTGCAAATTCAACAGGCTTTGGAGAAAGTTTTTGAAAAGTTGCTTTTGGAATTGGGGGCGCTGCAAGAAGGGATTGGAATTGGGCGTTGTGAAATTTTAAACTATTGGTTTTGGAAATTCCTTTGAAGCTTGCTGCTTCAAACTGCTGCACTTTACAGCTTATCTAATTTTTTCAAATTATTTCCTTTGTACTCAGAACTTTGGGGTATTTTGTAACGTGTAAATTAACAATTGCTCTTTTGGATTCTTGCGTGAATTTTGATTATTTGGAGTTTGGATTATTATGTAACTTTTTGGATTAATCGTGTAACCCCTTTGAATTATTTGTAAGATCTGCATAATTTAATTTTAAGCTCTTTTTTTTTTTGGGTAATCATGTAGATACCTTTGGATTATTATGTAACATTTGGATTAAAATTAATTATGCCATTAACATTTGAACTCTGTCTTACCAATTTAATTGTGTTAATCAAAAGAAAGCTTAAACTATATCTCAAACTGAAAATGGACTGGGCCCAAAATGCAATTGAATGGATTTTCAACTTGGTCAACTTTAACACATCAATATTAACCAAAATAAAAATGTGCCAAAAGGCCTAAAATAAAACGTGTCACAAAAAATATTGCAATTTTAAACTTTGATCATAAAAAACCAATAAAATACTCATACATGTGATATCTTGATCTAAACCGCCATACTCATACTTAGAAAAGATGCAAGTTTAGTTAAAGTTTTTTTACGAATGGTTTAGAGATTTGGCATATGTATTTGAGACGTGCAAATGGGTTTAGTAATGAGTGATCATAAAAAAATAATCATGACTCTTAATACTTACTAATAATCAAATGGATTTTGGATTAGTAATGTAAAAAGATTCAAACCACACTTTGCAATATTAATCATGGACACCTTTATGTGAATAGGCCTTTTGAAACAAAGAGATCTCATGGATAAACCAAAATGGGCCTTGTTAACCAAAAATGCACATACCATCCCATGCTTCAGTAAAAGACAAATGCAGTAGATATCTTCTTAAGGATCTCAACAAATGAAAATGTCATTGAAGACTTGATGTCACCAAGGGCTGAGAAACCCTAAAATAGAACCTATGTCTTAAGATAAAATTCATGTCTCTTAACATTGGGTAGGGAATGTTGGTGAAAGATTTTTCTTTACCTGGACAAAATTGGGGTATGACAGGTGGTAATTCAGTTCAATAGCTGCAGCAGTAACAACGTCAACAGATCAGTATCACCGTTGGTAATACGGTTAGCGGACCCAGTCCCATATGCATCCGATAGGGTTGTTCCGTATCAGTATAACGCTACTATGTTAGAAAATGGTCGAGAGGTTCTGTTGCCTACGACCAGCTCTGTGGTGGGTACTACTGATGTTACAAAGGTGACCCGTAGTGGTCGTGTTTTTGGGCATGTGTTCCCAAAGGATGTAGAAGATATTGGTAAGAAAGTTGATGTGCCTGCAATAGATCTAGTTAACGCTCCAAGATGTCAGTCTGGTGAATCCAACAGTTTGAAGCCTAATGATGACGATGAGGTACTCCGTCTAATAAAGAAAAGTGAATTTAACATGGTGGAGCAGCTGCTCCAAACTCCTTCCAAAATGTTAGTGTTGTCTCTGCTTATGAATTCGGAAGCACACAAAGAAGCACTATAAAAGGAATTGGAGCAAGCTTGTGTGGAACATGATGTAACGGTGGATAAGTTTGATCATATTATGGCTAACATCACTTCTTACAACAATCTGAGCTTTTGTGATGAAGAATTTCCTGAGGAATGCAGAAACCACAACTTAGCATTGCACATATCATTGAACTACAAGGAGTATGCGTTGTCAAATGTGTTGTTGGTTGATACCAGCTCTTCTTTGAATGTACTCCCCAAATAAACTCTTTCCAGATTGTCATATAAAGGAGCTCCGATGAGATACAGTGGCGTGATCATCAAACCTTTTGATGGTTCTCGCAAAACTGTTATAGGGGAAGTGGACCTTCCAGTGAAGATAGGTCCGAGTGATTTCCAAATTACTTTCCAAGTAATGAATATCCACCCGGCCTATAACTTCTCATTGGGACGGACGTGGATACATGAGGCGAAAGCTGTGACGTCAACTCTTCATCAGAAGTTGAAATTTGTGAAGAATGGTAAGCTCGTTATCATTGGAGGAGAGAAAGCTTTGTTGATAAGCCACCTGTCGTCTTTCTCATATGTTGAAGCTGAGGATGAGATTGGAGCTCCGCTCTAAGCTCTATCTATTGTTGAGGAGAAGAAAGTTGGGGGGCACCCATGTCCTCTTTTAAAGACACGCAGAAGATTGTTGAAGACGGTAATTCTGATTAGTGGGGCCGGATGGTAGAGGTCGCCAAGAATAAGA
The DNA here is from genome assembly GCF_024323335.1 of Lathyrus oleraceus. Classification (NCBI taxonomy): domain Eukaryota; kingdom Viridiplantae; phylum Streptophyta; class Magnoliopsida; order Fabales; family Fabaceae; genus Lathyrus; species Lathyrus oleraceus. The sequence continues at coordinate 361,133,342 of NC_066585.1, read as the reverse complement.
GCCGAGCCGGTTTGGGTTTCTAACAAGGGTCGTCGGTTGAAGATGTGCAACCCAGTTTCTGTAGCGAAGGGTTCATGCATGGTAATGAACAACACTCAGCTGCAGTGATCGAGGGGGATGAAGATGACGACTGCACCAATTTTGTGATGCATGGAAAAACATGCAACAATTGAACCGCTGTCGATGTTCCTGTTATTGTTCATTGCTCTAAGTAATTGTTTTTATCATTTTTGAAAAACCTTCTCCTATGCCTAAGGGAGAAGTGAACATTGTTTGACATCTTTTAATTTTATCATTATTAAAGTGCAATTCTATTCATCCACATCTATGATGTTTTTATTTTTACCTTTTTGCTTTTCTGAAAATGGTAATCACCAAAAAACATAAATAAATAAATAAAAATTATCCATCTGCATAATATTTGGTCATAATTCACTTCTCTAAAATCAAAATATCAAATCATTATGCAGGTTGGTTTCTAAACCCATTGAATACAATGATCCTACTCCTACTCCAAACTTTGAATTCCCTGTGTTTGAGGCCGAGGAAGAAAGTGATGAAGAAGTGTCTGATGAATTGACTCGTCTACTTGAGCATGAGGAAAAAGCCATCCAGCCGTTCGAAGAGCAGATTGAGTTAGTCAACTTGGGTTCCGAGGATGATGTGACGGAAGTCAACATTGGGTCTCAACTGTGTCCAGAAGTTAAGAAGGGGTTGGTTTATCTTCTCCGAGAATATTCAGTTGTGTTTTCTTGGTCCTATCAAGACATGCCTGGTTTGGATTCTGAGATTGTGGAACATAGACTGCTATTGAAGCCAGAATGCCCAACAGTCAAGCAGAAGTTGAGGAGGACTCATCCTGATATGTCAGTAAAGATCAAAGAAGAAGTGCAAAAGAAGATTGATGATGGTTTCCTTGTTACTGCTGAGTATCCGCAGTGGGTGGCCAATATCGTGCATGTTCCAAAGAAGGATGGAAAAGTCTGCATGTGTGTTAATTATAGAGATTTGAACAAAGCTAGTCCGAAATATGATTTCCCCTGCCACAGATTGATATGTTGGTAGACAATACAGTTAAATTCAAAGTCTTTTCATTTACGGACGGATTTTCCTGATATAATCAGATCAAAATGGCACCCAAAGATATGGAGAAGACTATATTCATTACACCCTGGGGAACATTCTGTTATAGAGTGATGCCTTTCGGTTTAAAGAATGCTGGTGCAACTTACCAGAGAGCAATGACCACTCTTTTTCATGATATAATGCATAAAGAGATCGAAGTCTATGTTGATGATATGATTGCTAAATCCAGTGACGAAGAAGAACATGTTGAGCATTTGTTGAAGCTATTCCAGCGTTTGAGGAAGTATAAGCTCCGCCTGAATCCTAATAAGTGTACATTTGGTGTTTGTTCAGGTAAGTTGTTGGGCTTCATTGTCAGCGAGAAGGGTATTGAAGTTGATCCTGCCAAGGTCAAAGCAATACAAGAGATGCCTGCGCCCAAAACTGAGAAGCAAGTAATAGGTTTTCTCGGCCGCTTGAATTATATCTCGAGATTCATTTCACACATGATTGCTACATGTGCACCTATATTCAAGCTTCTTCGAAAAGATCAGTCTTGTGATTGGACCGAAGATTTCCAGAAAGCTTTTGACATTATCAAAGAGTATTTACTTGAGCCTCCGATTCTGTCTCCGCCTGTTAAAGGAAGACCGCTGATCATGTATCTGACTGTGCTTGAAGAGAGTATGAGTTATGTTCTTGGTCATCAAGATGAGACTGAAAAGAAAGAATATGCTATTTACTACCTCAGTAAGAAGTTCATCGACTGTGAGACTCGGTATTCTATGCTAGAGAAGATTTGTTGCGCATTGGCTTGGGCTGCTAAGCGTCTGCGTCAGTATATGTTGAATCATACTACTTGGTTGATATCCAAAATAGATCCAATCAAGTATAATTTTGAGAAGCCTGCTTTAACTAGGAGGATTGCTCGTTGGCAGATGTTGTTATCTGAGTATGATATTGAGTATCGATCTCAAAAAGCTATTAAAGGTAGTGTCTTGGCTGACCATTTGGCTCACCAACCCATTGAAGATTATCAGTCAGTGCAATATGATTTTCCTGATGAAGAGATCTAGTACTTGAAAATGAAAGATTGTGATGAACTATCATTGGAAGAAGGGCCAGAACCTGGTTCTCGTTGGGGCATGGTATTTGATGGAGCTGTTAATCAATATGGTAATGGCATTGGGGCGGTGATTATTACTCCTCAAGGCACTCATTTTCTGTTTACAGCTAGATTGACTTTCAAGTGTACAAATAATATGGCTGAGTATGAAGCTTGCGTTATGGGGCTTGAAGAGGCCTTTGATCTCGGAATCAAGTATTTAGACGTCTATGGAGATTCAACTTTGGTTATCAATCAGATCAAGGGTGAATGGGAAACGAATCAACCCGGTTTGATACCATATAGATATTATGCGAGGAGGATTTTAACTTTCTTTACAAAGGTTGAGTTTCATCATATCCCTCGAGATGAAAACCGGATGGCAAATGCTCTTGCAACGTTGGCTTTAATGATTGTGGTAAAGTTTTGGAATGAAGTTCCTAATTTGGTTGTGATGCATCTTGATAGGCCAACCCATGTGTTTTCTGTTGAAGAGATCAAGGATGAGAAGCCATGGTATTTTGATATCAAGTGTTTTCTCCAAAGTCAGATTTACTCGTGTAGGGAATCTTTGAAAGATAAGAAGACTTTGAGGATATTAGCGGGCAATTTATACCTGAATGGTGATATACTTTACAAGAGAAACTTCGATATGGTTCTGCTCAGATGCGTGGATAGACACGAAGTAGACCTGTTGATGACTGGAGTCCCTGAAGGTTCCTTTGGTACTCATTCCAATGGACATGCTATGGCTAAAAAGAAACTGAGAGCAAGTTACTATTGGCTGACAATGGAATCTAACTGTTGCAAGTTTGTGAAGAAATGCCACAAGTGTCAAATATATGCAAATTAGATTCATGTTCCTTCGACACTTTTGAATGGCATTTCCTCTCCATGATCCTTCTCCATGTGGGGAATTGATATGATTTTCATGGTTGAGCCCAAAGCTTCGAATGGACACTGTTTCATTCTGGTGGCAATTGACTACTTCCTAAAGTGGGTTGAAGCGGCATCATATGTGAATGTGACCAAGCAAGTTGTTGTAAAAATCAGATTATATGCCGGTATGGTGTTCCAAGTAAGATCATTACTGATAATGGATCTAACTTGAACAATAATATGGTGGAAGCTCTTTGCAAAGACTTCAAGACCGTGCATCATAATTCTTCTCCCTATAAACCTAAGATGAATCGGGCTGTTGAAGCTGCGAACAAGAACATCAAGAAGATCATTCTAAAAATGGTTGTGACGTACAAAAATTGGCATGAGATGCTCCCATTTGCTTTGTATAGGTATCGTACATCCATCCGCACTTCAACAGGGGCAACCCCTTTCTCACTTGTATATGGCATGGAAGATGTGCTCCCGGTAGAAGTTGAGATCCCATCATTGCACGTCTTGATGGAAGCCAAGTCGACTGAAGTTGAATGGTGTCAGACCAGGTATGACCAGTTGAATTTGAATGAAGAGAAGAGGTTAACTGCCATGTGTTATGGTCAGTTGTATCAGCAGAGAATGAAGAAAGCTTTTGACAATAAGGTCAGGCCTCATGTATTCAGAGAAGGTGACCTTGTGCTCAAGAAGATTCTATCTTTCAAACCAGATTCTAGAGGCAAATGGACTCCTAATTATGAAGGCCCATATGTTGTTAAGAGAGCATTTTCAGGCGGTGCTTTGACTCTTGCAACTATGGATAGTGAAGAGTTCACTCGTCCTGTGATTGCTGATGCAGTCAAGAAATACTTCGCCTAAAAAGAAAAGAACAACTCGCTAAGTTGAAAACCCGAAAGGGCGGCTTAGGAAAAAATGAGCGTCTCGGTGGATTGAAAACCCAAAAGGGCGATCCAGGCAAAAGTTAGAGACATAAAACAGAAGAAAGATTATCCCGATAAATTGAGTACCCCACCTTGGGGAAATTTATGCAAAAATTAGGGATTACGGAAAGTAACTGCATCTTGTTGATCTTCAGTCTTGAAGACTTTCTTGAGCATAATGTTTGATTCTAATTCATCTTCAACCAAAAACAAGAGCACAATGGATATCAAAGTCGATAGAAGGATTAGCGATCAATGTATTCAATGTAGCCCTTTTCCATGTAAATTACCATTTTTCAACTTTTGTAAAGATCTACGGAGTCTTGTCATTTACAGACTACCACCCTATCAAATAAAGTTGAGCTTTTATCCAATTGTTTCTACTCTTATTTATTCGGCTAATTAGAATTAAATTTTATTATAATCATTTTGAAATTAAAGGTTTAAAACAAAAATCATGTTTTCTTAAATAATAAATGCAATTACTTTTTTTAAAAGAGCAATTGACTTCATTAAGGGATGTTCACAACGGTCCAAGAACAGGTTAGCCCTAAAATGCGAAGCATTGTTGGTTTTTCCTCAAGCAGTTGACATGATCTCTGTTTCTTCCCCATCAACTTTCCAACATCTCCAGCCGAATTTTGTTGGTCTCGCCAGCTAAGTTTGTATTTGCCTTCTGTCATACCCCAATTTTGTCCGGGCATTTTAAAATTTTCATAAGTTCGATTTTTAATTTCAGTTTGCATCATTCACATGCATTTCATCATGAATAATACCTAAAATATCAGTCAAAATAAATTCTTGAATATACAGATAAATTGGTTAAATAAGTTCTCATGTGCAAAATCAACGCGTAAAAAGTTTCGAAATTAAACTCTCAAACGCCAGTATTATTAATCTACGGTTCGCGTACTTTAACCTGGTGTGCTCATTATCTTTTTCAACGACTTTTTCAGCTGTATTTTAATCCGTCTGAGCCTTTTAACCGATGAAAATTTATTTCAAAATTAAAAGAAACGTTGTATTTTTTCAATAAGTATATTTCGTGCTGATCATTTTAGTGCATCCAATTTAATTTTCCGAGCAAATTTTCGCCCGACTTTTATTCATTTTTAGCCGTTTTAATTTTGTTCTTTCGCAAAAATATTCAGAAAAAATAAATAGAATTTTTCCATGTCCTTATTTTATTTTTATCATACTCATTTTAGAAGTTGGAATTTTTATTTGATCGAATTGATTTAAATTGTTTTAAATCGATTAAATCATTTAAAAATAGCATTATAGGCATTTTAATTTATTTAAATTGTGTGTGCTTCTTGGTGTATTTCTTTGATTCGATCTAGGCCATCAATTCAAATTAATCAATGGTCCTCATTAGCAAACCGTGTCCATTTCTATCATCCAATCAAAAATAGGATTTAAATTAATTGAATGTTAATAATGAAAATAAAGAAATATCTCCTCTCATTTTTTGGAGGCAACTAACGGATTCAGTGGGATGTTGGACTTCCCCACTCTCTCCAAATGGCCATTAAAAATAGGGAGATTCATCGTCCCTCTCAAGAAAAAAGAACAGCTGTCACGCGCAAAAAAACAAAAAAAAAACAAATAAAGAGAGGAGAGAATAAAATAAGAAAAAGGGGGATTTAACGGTACCTCTCACCTCACTCCACAGATTCTCTCTTCTTCCAACAGTAATAAAAGGAAAAGAAAACAAAGAGGCCTGACACGTTACATCATCTCTCTCTCACAATATAAATAAAGGAAAAGAGCAGAAAAAGGAAATTGGAGGAGGATTTCGTTCCTCTTCTTCGTCGTCTCACCATCATAAACACCTTCAACCTATAAACTCTTCACCACGACACCTCACTCTTCTTCCTCACCGCAAATCGTCACCCACCTTTAACCACCACAAACCTCCTCCTGTTTACTGCTCTACCTCCACAAACCATACATCTCCGACTCATTTCGCGGTTTCACTCCGACGAAATACCGCCGCATACACACCACTGGTGAATCTGACCTTCATCCAACAACACCGCCGACGCCCACACCATCGTCGCGCTCATCCGTACAACCATATTCCAACTATTTCCTTCCTTCCCTCTCGCCGAAAAACACATGCCAACCCCACCAAACGTCACGCCGTTCTTCATCGTTAACAACGCTTCCGTCATCATGACCGCCGTCAACGCACCTCTTCAATCTCCTCCATAAACTGACTCAAACTCAGATTCAACAAACGCATGAAGCTCAGCGACAATAAGTTAAATGATACGATTTTACTATTCTTCAATCCACAAGTTCAACAACAGAACACCTATGAGCTGCTTCGGTAATACTAGATTTAGGTTTGGTTCTTCCCATTTCCATTATGTAGAAAATCTAATTGTGCACCACATTTTCAATCATGTCTATGGTCGGTTGTTTTTGGACCGTTGAATTTGTTTGAATTTCGTAATAGTATGCGACAGACGTGGATAATATATGTGTTCGCGTATTCCTTTCGGTTCGATTTTCATGCATTCATTTTGCTTTAAACTCTGTAGTATTAAAGATAATGCTTGTATTGGCTCGTTTTCAAAGAATAGGAGTGACTCTGTTTTGGTTTGACCATTTCGATTTTGTAATTTGTGGTGTTGATATTATTAGGATCAAGTTTCAATTTGTGGTCGTCTATCGATAGTTCTCAACTTTTTTCTTCTTCTCTCTCTTGGATTCACTGTTTGCAAAGGATTACGTGTTATCACATCTTCAAAATCATTGATAAAGCATCGAAAGCAATAATGCCAAGATAACATGTTTGAGTTTTAGTCGTGATGAACATACTGTTATGATGTATATAGTTTCGATTTCATTACGTCTCCTTTTTTTGTTTGAATTGGTGTTGTCTGGACATGTGTAGTGAGTGAGAGACTAGTAAGAAAGAAAAAGTAATGGTGTTGTAAAATGGTGAGAAGTATTGTTTCTGATCTTAAATTTTTTTTACTGTGTGGATTCTTACATTGGTTGAAAAGTCCATATACTTTTTCTTTTAGAAAAAAAGGAGTTTAGCATATTTATTATCATCATTATTATTATGTCAAAAAATGGAATCGGGACATATATGTTAGAAACTGTGATTCCTTGCCCATTTTTTGTTGTTTCATTTGTGTTTTAATCAAATCTGAATTATATAATTTAATTTGAAAGTTTGCAATAATTCTTGCGTTGCATTGCTCAAATAAAATTAGAGTAGTAACATTGGGCCATCACATTATCTTGCCTTCCAGACCATTAATTTATCCATTAATTTGTGTATCTACGGATTACTATACGTACCCTCTCTTATTTCAACTCACATTTCTCGTTCTTACCGTTATTCTTTTGCTTATCTTTTATTTATCATTTCACTCTAAAAATAAATTTTAAATTTTTGTATATATACTTGGTAATAGTTCGATCGACACAAACAAATCAAAACCTATTTTTTCAAATCAAATCATTTCTCTAAGCCAATACAATTTCTAAAAATATTCTTTTATAATTTAAACTAGGGATGTAAAGAATATAGGAAGCGTCCGCTTCACTATTTCTCAAGTGCTCGAATGATTGGCGTACGCCATATTGCTCGAAATAATGTCATCCAATTAAAACCTTAATCGCACAAATTCAAATCATTTCTTCCAAATTAATATAATTTCTGAAACCTTTTAATTCTAAATTTGGGATGAAAAAGAGTATAGGAGGTGTTCACTTCACTATCTCTCAAGTATTCGAATGATTGGCGTCCACCATATTGCTCGAAATTTTGTCACCCGATTAAAAGTTACAAATTCAAATTAGTTTTCTAAATCAAATATAATTTCTAAAGACTTTATTTTTATAATCTAAGCTTTGAGATGAAAAAGAATGGGGGGCGTTCTCCTCAACATCTTTCGAATAATTGAATGATTGGCGCTCGCCGTATTGCTCAAATTATCGACTTCCAAATTGAAAACACGCTAAATGAACTCGAATAAAGGAATGGGTGGCGCACGCCTCATATTTCATTGAATAAGAAAGTGGGAGACGCTCGCCTCGCTACCGCACATATTCGATTTCCGCAAACAAATTTTCAATAAGAAATTAAACGAAAAAGGGAGTAGAAGGCATTAGCCTTATTATTCCTCGAAAGAATTGGACGATTGATGTGCGCCACATTGCCCAATCTTTTGTCCTTCTTCTTCAAGATACCAAACACGTTAAACCTAATTTCTTTCCCCCGTGCGACCAAAAACTTAAGTCTTTTAGAAAGAACATTGTTTAATCCTTTCTAGTGCATACACAAACTAGTGCTTAAACCTTCGCCGAGAGCAGGCAAGCCAAGATTTAACCACTAGGACGCGATCTAAATACTTGTTCATTAAAAACACATTCAACCTATCAAACCTCTTTCATCGCCCCCATGCGATCGAAACTCTTTTAAAAAGAACACTATTTAATCCTTTCTAACACGCACAACAAACAAGTGATTAAGCCTCTGCCGAGAGTAGATAAGCCAAAGTTTAACCTTTAGAACGCGATCTAAAGAGTAGTTCATAAAAAACACCAAAAAACCTTAGTTCCCCGAACTACGAATGCTCTGGTTTCCTTATTGCACCATAAGGATACGTAGGCACGAGATTGCGAGATCTTGGCAAGCACATTAATAAAAAACCTCCCTTTTCCCCCTTCTGAGGTTTCCATCCATCTCTATTTTCAATATTTTATCACTCGAAGAAAACAAATAACATAAGCTAACATTCAAATCACAGTTTTAACTAAAAGGTTTCCGTTGAGTACAACGGACGTGAGGGGTGCTAATACCGTCCCCTTGCGTAATCAACTCCCGAACCCGAATATGGTTCCGACGACCATTATTCTATTTTTTAAAGGTTTTATCGATATTTCCTTCATTGGGATAAATAAAGTTCGGTGGTGACTCTGTTCGAACTAAATTTTTCCGTGACCATTGAGAGGAATCATATTTTTTGAGATGCGACAGGTGGTGACTCTGTTTGAACTAATTTTTTCCATGACCATCGCTAGGAATCGTATTTTTTGAGATGCGACACCTCCCTCGAGTTGTAGGCGCGTCATCACAGTAGTTTGCACGACTCGGCAGATTGTGTTTCCCCATAAGTCGCCATCAGAGTTGTCCCTAACCTCTATTGGCCCTGACCCTTGAGCAATATTTTTGCTCCTCTGCAAGGTTGTCTCCCATTTGATATGGTGTTGACCTAAAATTCCCCGCAAAATTGATAGTGCAGTTTCTTCAGCAGATCCTCTCCTCTTTTCCCCAGCTAGGGTTGAGCCTTTGAGGTGGCCGATTCTCTCCAGCAGATGCTTCCCTCTTGTGAAGATTGATTGAGTATTGTATCGATGATTCAATCCAGTGACATTTGTATCCTTTGTGATCGTTTTGTCAGCATAACCATCATATATACATATACATATACATTCATTTCATTATTGCATTAATAATGCACTTTGAGATTCATTGTTTCTCTGATCCTCTGCCATGGTGGTATACTTTTTCCCCCACGTAAATTTGGTTTGTCTGTCCTCTTTCAATTGTAGTGTGTCAACCCATTAAGTAGAAAGAATTTAATCTTTCTCATCTCCCACTGAGTTATTTCCTCGTGGATGATTATTATTTCAGTTTCCTCCCAAGTTGATTATCTGGATGGAACCACTCCCCTTGAGTTATGTCCTCATTGGGTTGAGTCTTTGATTGACAATTTCTTTCTAGATCTTACCTATAAAGATGCTTGTGGTCCCCTGAGAGTTTATTACCCAGTAACTAGTTATATTCTTCTCAATTGGCAAGTGTTTCACTTCTGCCCCAATATCCGGCAAAAGTAACCATTTTCTCCTCAGCAGATTCATTTTCACGTCTCCTAGGAAGTTTATCCTTGATATGTTCATCCTAACCGATGACGGATATTTACTTCCCCTGCTTCGAGTCTATCCTTGATATGTTCATCCAAACCGGTGATGGATATTCTCTTTTCTGGTATTCTACCCAGTAAAAAGGTAGTTGTAATCCCTATTTCTTTCCCCAGAGAGTTAATCCTTGATATGTTCATCCTAACCGGTGACATGTTTCCTTCGCTTTGTGGTCTTCTACCCAGTAACCGGTAGTTGTAAATCCTACTTCCCCTTGGATTTTATCCTTGATATGTTCATCTTAACCGATGACGGATATTCTCTTTTCGGTATTCTATCCAGTAATTGATAGATGTATTCCTTATTCCTTCCCGCAGAGTTTATCCTTGATATGTTCATCCTAACCGGTGACAGATATTCTCTTTTCTGGTATTCTATCCAGTATCCGATAGATATAAATCCTACTTTTTCAGGTGGTTTGTCCTTGATATATTCATCTTAACCAATGACGGATATCCTTCCTAATGTCCCCTTTGAGTCTATCCTTGATATGTTCACCTTAATCAGTGACTAATATTCTCTTTCTTTACGGTTTTCTTCCTAGTAACTGGTAGTTGTAAATCCTATTTGACTTTCCCCGATAGGTTATTCTTACCCAGTAACTGGTAATGAATACACCTTCTATTGCCCCCAACGAGTCATCCTTGATAAGTTTACCCAAACCGGTAACAAATATCCTCTCTGTCAGAATTTGTTACCCCCTTACCCAGTAGCCGGTAATGGATAATATACTTTTGTTACTCTTGTGTTGAAGATCATTTCTTCCCCCAGTTGAGTTTCAGTGCATATTTCCTCAGTGAAATCGTCGTTTCCTGCTTGGGTCGAGTATTTCAGTTTTATTATGATCTACCTGTTTCCCCTACATATGTTCCTTTCATTCCCCGACTGAGTCTTTCTATTTATTTATTTTCATGGAATCCCTTGAGTCCTCCGGCCATTTTTGAAGTTGTAGCCTAGCCATTTTTTCGGTCTCTCCGAATCCTTTTCCTTTGTGGCAACTTTTCCCACAAAGATTATTCTTACATTCAATCATATGAATCATGAGGTCTCTTAGGGACCAAAATTTGTTTCTATATGTTGCTATTTAAGTCCATTCTACTGAGTCGATGCAGAGATTTTAACCTTCATCTCCTCAGTTAGAACGTCCTTAAATAGGGGCAGTTGTAAGACCCCAATTTTGACCCTAAGATCCCTCATGCTATTCTCATCATATGCACTAGCATTGGGATCACACCTTGGCATCCTCCTTACACCTCATTCATTGGGTTTGCATTGGGAGAGATCACCAAGCACCATTTGATTGTATCATATTTCATTTTTTCTTTATTTTTACTAACAAAAATACCAAAAATATGTCATTCTATAGTTTAACTCTTTTGTAGGTAGTGCACATGCTTATCTATGCTCTATCAAGCTCACATCTAGGGTTTAAGACCCTCATTGCAAGGAGATCAATCAATAATTGGATTACTATGGATATAAGTATCATATATGAATCCCCATGATCTTCACATGTTATTTTGATCAAGAAATCATCAAGTGTTTGGAGTTGGTTTGCGTTAGAAACCCTAATTCACCTGGGTATCTTATGTGACTTCTTCAACAAGTTTATTCATAAATTGATTAAATATTTCAAGGGATACTTCATATTTCATAATCTTATACATATATGATCCTTCATGAGTCCCAAAAGTCAACAAAATATCAAGCTAGCAAGTTGGTTCGTGGTGGTTGACCAGAAGAATTCAACTAGTCAAGACTGGGGTTCCCTAGACCCTATCTCCTACAATGTTTGTCATATGAAAATGATTCCAAGAGCAACGTTACTCTAAATGATATTCCAAACAACTTTGATGTTGAAGTTAAGAGCTAGTTTTGCTTGAAAAGTCAGTTTTTATGGTGAAAGATTATAGGTCATTTTGTATAAACCCTAGTTTGGAGGTCAACTTCCAAAGACCATAACTTGTTCAATTTTCATGAGATGAAAGTCATTCAAGTTGCATTATCAAATTCAAGATGTCTACTTAAACGTTTATGTTTAGAGGAAGGGCAAATTCAACTTTCAAGTACATGTGATATGAGGAAACGTTATAGGTCATTTTAGGCCAATACCATTGAACAAGTGATTTTCCTCAACTTCTAAAATGCATAACTCCTTCATGATAAATTCAAATGAGGTCAAATTTGTGACAAATTTTAAGGAATTTGAGATAGATACGACTTTTATGATGGAACTTTTCTCATTTGAAACCCATACAAAAAGTTATCCAAGATGGAAGAAGTGAACATATGGCTTGGTACTTAGAATTTTTTTTTGATATGTTTGATTTTCCAAACTTCCACCTCAAAATTCATCATTATCCAAGCTTCAAACTAAAAAGTGTTCTACATGAAAGTTGTTCCTCTTAATCTAAATGTAGCGGGGTTTTCGTTACCTTTAGGCTTATTGACTAAACCAAAAGTAAACATACAATTCGAGTCGCCACCGCACTTTTATTTGTCCAAAGGAAAGGCTAAAAAGCGAACAAAAGTCAAGGTAAGAAGTTTTTCAAATAAAAAACTAATAAAAATGTCAGAGATCTGTGTAAGGGGGTTGGTTATGAAATGGGAAGGTTTTACGCACCCAAAACATCCTTAGTACTCTAAGGGAACCCTTTTTGCAAATATGAGTTATAGGTTGGTATTTGTGAAAAGATTTATGCAAAAGATTGAGGGGATGATAAGAGAATAGATTATATTTGCAAATTTTGTGGTTTGAATGGATGAACCCATTGCCTATGTACCATCGTAAAGGAGAATAAAAACCTCGTAGTTCGGGGTAAAAATCTCAAAGATTGGTGAATTGATTTGACCAAAATTCTTAAGGTCTTTTGTTATCAAAGGGCGAAAACTCAACCTAAACTACCAATCCACCATGTGAGGAAAGCTTCAACATACTAGTGAGGGGTTAACCCTATAATAAATATGGAAGACTTATGATCCAATCACTAAGGATGAGGTGAGATTTACATCAATCACTATGATAACTCAAACCTATGACTAATGTTATGAAAAGGTTTTAATAAGGTGGCCATTGGAACCACAAAAGCAACTTGAAGTGAGTTATATTTACAAGTTAATTTATTTACAAAATGAAGTCAAAGTTGGATTAAGATTTATTCACAATGAGTATTAATGAAAAGATTTTGAAAAGTCAAAGGCATAAGGCCTAAGTTTCTATTTTGAAACAAAGTCAAAGTTTGCAAGAAAAGATTTTAGCTTGGTTAGAGTGGGGAGAGGAAGAGAAGGGCTAGTCCTAAAGCATACAAAGATAAGAGAGAAAAGATAAACCCTTGGAGTTCCGTTTCTTGAAATCTTAGAGATGATTCAAGATGCTCCTTTCTTTTGGACTTAGCACACAATCAAGCAATCAAAAAATTTGGATTCAAGCTCCTAGGATCTCCATTTGGCTTGTCTCTCTTAACTTGGCTACTCATGACAATGGTCCTCTTTACTATTTCAAGATGGAATCCCTATCAAACAAGAGCAAACATCAAAAAGTTCACAACACAATAAGGGGAATGGACAAAGAATAAGTTTAGATGAGAAATCCTTTAAAGTCAACTTTGACATTTAGCATTCTAAAGGCATGAGGCCTAGTTGCTCTTCAACAAGTTTAGCATTCTAAAGGCATGAGGCCTAGTTGCTCTTGAACTCCTTTAAGCATGGGTATGTCCTAATTCTAAGTCCTTTCTCCCTTTTGCATTAGGTTGACACATAACAAAGACAAAGCAATCACAAGACAACAATATATTTATATCCAATAATGAGCTCATATGAGCAAAAGAAAAATGACATAAACATAAAATATGTGCTCAAATGAGTAAAGTGAAAATCAATATGAATAATGAGCAAGAAATAAATGACATTAAAGTAAATTGCAAGAAATTAAATGCTCAAATTAAAGTTAGTAATTAGTGAAGTTATGTTAGTTTGTCATAAGACAATGTAGTGCTATGTTAAGCAATCGTAAGTGGACTAATGTAATAGTCACACCTATCTGAGGCCGATCAATAAAACTATAGGCAAATAAACACAAGTTAGAGATCATGACTAGTAAGCCAAAACAAAAGGGGAAGGGCCTTGTATGGACTTTAGGTTATTTGCTTGACCAAGAAGCAACCTATCTTGGACACAAAACAACTCACTTGATCTTGGATCAAGTTGAGTTTGGTTTGGATCAAAGAAGGTTAAACCTCTCATTTGTCAAGACCAACCATAAGACATTAACTCATTGGCCAAATGATGAAAAGAATGGGATGAAGATGAAAGGGAGGGAAAGAGAATTCAAGTATCAAACTCAATTGATCAAATGTGAACCAAGTCATCATCAATCAATGCTAAACAGAAAAGAAATGAAGATTACAAGTTAACAAGTCAATCATAATTTTTTTGGTATTTTTTGAATTAAAATAAAATGCAAAATAAAATAATCAAAATATGGTCAAACCTTAAATTTAATTCAAATCAACTTTAACAAGTCCAATTAAATTCTCATAGGTCTAACATGGTCAAGTAAACTTTGACTAATTTTCTCAACAATTTTGGAAATCGGAAACTATTTAAAACAATTAAAAACAATGAAAAATAACACAATATGAATTAAAATCTCAAATAAATCTCAAATCAAATAAGAAATTGATGAGACTATTTTTCATTGACTTATCATGATCCATAGGTGTTAGGAAAATGTTTTTGGATTTTTCAAATATCAAAAACTATTTTAAAATGAATTAAAACTATTAAAAACCTAATAATTCACAAAAAATATTAAATGAAATCACAAAAATAATTAAAAATCAAAATATGAAACTAGATTTTTCAAGGAAAATTTTGGAATTGGTCTCATATATTTGTGACTGCAAATAAATTTTTTATGAAATTTTGAAAATAAAAGAAATTATCTGAAATTGAAAAGAAAATAGAAATAATGAAAAATTCAGCGCCACAAGATCAACCTCATTAATTGACGTGGCATAGATCAAAGGCTAAGAGGTGAGGACGCATGGTGGACCTAAGTCAAGCGCGCGGCATGTTGCATTAAAATAAGTAAACATAAAGAATGGTCTTGATTAGAACGTGGCCAAGCAATCCAAGGGCTGGGAAAGCAACCACGTGGTGATGGTGGTGGAAAACACCATATTCTCCGGTGAGATACCTGATTCCGGCCACCACTTGCAGAGATATTTTTTGCAATGAAAATGAAAAACAAGGACATCAAAATGAAGCTCAGGTGATGTACATCACCATTGTGCCCATGGATCTTCCTCACTCTTCTTATTTTGAGAGAAACGTGAGATGGAAGATCATGGTGTGTCATCTGCAATTGCACGAAATTAAGAATTGAGACCACCACTGGCCTGCCTCAAGTGTGAGGACTTCAGAAAACCACACAAACCAAAGAAAACTACATTGAATTGCAAGATATAGATCCAAAAAGTTTGAATTTCTACCTCTGAATTGGAGCTCTCAAGGCCACGAATTCTTCAAGATCTTGATCCCTTTCTACTCTGGAGATGTAATGGAGATGATAGGCTAAGGAATTGAGCTTTGAAAATCAACTAATGATGTTGAATTTCAAGCTTGAAAAAGAGAGAAAAATCTGAAAATTCCTTTGGTAATGGTTGGGATTTCAGTGCTGCAGCATTTCAGATCTCCACAAGGTTGAGAAATGAGTGAGAATGAAGCTTTATTTATAGTTGAAGAGGGATGTGCATCACGGTTCCCTCGTGTGCATGGCAATTTGAACTTTGGTGCATGAGCCTGTACAGGCGCATGTGAGGCCCAATGATGGGTGCTAAACCATGCTGAGATCAATTGAAGTGGAATTGGACGTGCAATTGTGATGTAATCAGCTTGCACATTAAGTTTCAATATGAAATGCAAAAATGAACATAGAGAAAGAACTCTTCTAAACTCACACATGGGAAGTCAAAAAAAGTAATGTGAGTAATGGTTGGAAAGCCCTTGAAATAAGGAACAAAAGTCATTTTGGGCAAAAATTCATTTGGCATTTGGAAATTAATGAAAACTAGCTGTGAAAGTTTGAGCACAAAAGATGTCCAAGTCACCCTTTGAAAATTTTCACAAAAAGCAAGCCTCTTCAAACCCCTCTGTTTGCATGATGCAATATTCAAATGGAAAAACCTCCAACTTTAAAGTTGTAGAGATTTTCAAGATGCTCAATTTAGACTCAAATTTTGCATCATTTGTATTTTCTATGACAAAGTTATGGGCATTTTAAGTTAGGTACTTTTTCAAATTCAATGAATTAGGTCCAAGGTGACCTATAATGTTTTGTATAATCACATATATTTCTTTTAGGATTATGAAATTTCATCCAACATAACATTTGAAATATACATCGTAAGCTTTACAATGCGTTTGGTCTCACCTCAAAATAATAAAAATTAAGGAAGTTAGGTCCTTGGGAAGTTGACCCAAAATTAGGGTTTCAGTCAAAATGACCTATAATGTCTTGAAATGAATGATGACCTTCCAAGTTTCAAATGAATTTTTGATGAACATGAACGTTGTTCATATGGTTCTTAAGAACACTTTTTCGCTTAGAGTCATATTCATTTGACAAACACATCAAAAGTTGTATCTCAGTGGACCTCAATTTAGTCAGATGACTTGAATGGTCAACTTTTCAAGGCCAAACTTCCAATCTTGATGAATGAATGATTGAGGATCCTCAAATAGGCTCATATATGCATAAAATAATGAATGAAAGATCTTCCCTTGATTAAATTTTATCATAGGTTGAGGTTGCTTCAAGAGCAAGGCACAATTGAATTAGGGTTTCCTTAGGAAACAACCCTCAAGCCCTTTGGGTTATCTTGATCAAATTGGCAAATTGAGATACTTGACAGACATATAATATTATTAAGAGATTTATGGACCATTTTCATTCTTTTTCTCATCTTAATCTAGGCATTGCATTGAGCTTAGGAGCCTCCTAGGAGCATTGGAGCACATGATCACTTGAGCTTCAAAACAAAAAGAGTTAGTGACATATTTTTGTGCTTTTGGTTAGTAATAAAATAGGAAAAGCAATAATATATAATACAAGCATGCTTGGTGGTCTCAAACCACTCACACAAGTCCTACCCCTAGGGTTAAGGAGCCAAACACGCTATGATCCTTGAGGCAATGCACTGAGCAATGATATGATGCCATGAGGGATCTTAGGGTCAAAATTAGGGTCTTATAGATGCCCCTATTTAAGGTCATTCTAGCCCGAGATATGAAGGTTAAAATCTTTGTCTCGACGAGATAGAATGGGCTTAAATAATAGCAAAGAGACGAATTTTGGTCCCTAAGAGACCTCATGATGCAAATGCATGTATGCCAAAATAAAATCTTTGTGGTGAATGATTACCACGAAGGAAAAGAAATCATAAGAAACTGAAAAATCCATAGGAATAACGCATTCACTAGGGAGACAGAGACTCTAGGGGAAAATAAGGTAAAATGCGTGAGCAGGTCACGACTTGAAAACTTGCTGGGAGACACGAAGGGATTTCATGAAAATAAATCAATGGAAAAACTCGAGCCGACACAAAGATGCATGTATTGGGAAATATACCAATACCGCAAAACTATCCACAAAGGATACATCTAATAAAAAATCCGGACTCAGACGGGGACGTCCACAAAGGACTCAGCTGAGGAGGAAACAACGAGTTATTGCCGGTTACTGGGTAATAAACTCAAAGGGAGACCTGTTATCAAAACACTGATTACTGGGTGAGAGGACAACACGCTTAGGGAGAAAGAATATCTAAGACCGATATAAAGGTGAAAGATATCAATCATCCGAAACATCTGAGGAGGACCTAAAAGGCACATCTCAACTCAGGAAAATCTGACTCCACAGGGGACAAAAAGTCATAATAGGGAGCAGAGGGAAGGAACACCAGGGATACCGGTTACTGGGCATATAATAGGTGACCAACCAGGCGTGAATTGGGAACATATCCAAGACACTCATCATCCGAAAGGAGGGTTGAAAAAGCAAACTCGACTTACAGGATGGGAATTTGATTCCGTAAGGAAATACGAATCTTACTCGACTGGGGAAGAAAAAGTCTTCGACTGAAGAACGCATGAGATATATTATCTATTACCCTCATAATGTAGATAACATACTCACATGGAAGATTATCCACAACCGGTTACTGGGTTAATGAAGGATAAATCGACCGAAAAGAAAGGACATCGGGATACCGGCCACTGGGTATAAAATGATGACCAATCAGAAGGAGAAACAATCATTACCAAACTAGGGTAAACGAAAGATGACTCACAAGGGATAAATTGCCTATCAAAAGCAATTAATCAAGAGATATATCACCAGTTACTGGGTGGTATACTCAAAAACAAAGGAATATCAATACCGGTTACTGGGTAAAGATAACCAACAAATAGGGGACTACATCTACCGGTTATTGGGTAGAAAACCTCAGAAATAGGACTTACAACTATTGGTTACTGGGTAGAAGGCCACAAAATCCGCTGGGGAAAAAGATGAACAATTACTAGTTACTGATCAATTGAACAACTAAACCACAGGGAAATGCAGGGGATAACAAGAAAGGAGTCAATCTAGGAACAAACTAGAAAGACACAATCAGACAAGACTCATCCAAAAGAGGATATAACTCAGGGGAGTAATTCCATCCTGATACACACTCGGGGAGGAAACTGAAACAATAATCATCCACGAGGACATAGCTCAGTGGGGAATAAAGAAGGAAAGATAAACACTTTCTGCTTATGGGGCTGACTCTATATGGAGAGATCAGATGCAAACATCTGCTTGGGGAAGAACATTTCACCAATAGCAGCGAATAACAAGCAAAGATATATGACAAAGAATGCAATCATGAATATCTGAATGCTATGATTATGCATGTATATGCATGATTTATGTATGATTAATGTTGACAGACAGACATATCTAACACAAACAGGTTCAAGAATCATGAACGGATATCCTGCATAACATCTCAGCAAAAAGGGCAATGCCTACAGGAGAACTCAGCTCTGGTGGGGATGATCGAACACGGGAAGACATCGATCACAACTGGGGACATGCAAAGTCATAACTTCCAACTGCCAGGGACTTCTCATCAATAAGATCCGTCGTAGAAGAAACTCTACTGGGGAACTTATCAAGGAATGATGTGAAATTCCGTGGGGAATAAACACCAACCAGATACACATCAATCAAAACACTCCCTTCTATCTGCTGAAGAGAAAACTCTGCTAAGGGAAGAAAAAGCAACTCACTCCACCGGGGAAAGAAACAATACATCTTCCACATCATCTCCCAATACTGGAAGAAATCTTCAGACTTAGAGGAGATACAAATTATCAAGCTCGGATCAGACAAGCCTACTGGGGATAAACTGCCAAGATTCTCAAAGGAACTGCTTTGGCTGAGGGAATCCGCAATGAATCATTTGTCAACACGTGACAAATTGGGGATGAAAGGGGGAACAGATCCTCAACTGATTGCTCTAGACAACTTCCTGCTGAGGAGACAACTGAAAGCTAATGAAGAGGATATAAACATGCCATAAAATGAACAAATATCTTACCTTTTTGGAAATCGTACTATCCTTGGGAAAGCACTGAGGACATTCCATTTATCCTTTTAGTCTTTGTGAATGTTCATTTGGTTTAAAATAGTTTATAAAATTTTATTTGTTTAAAACAAATGATACTCATCGATTAAAAACATGCAAACGTTTGTTAAACAGAAACAAGTAAGAATGCCAAGAATTGGATAAAGGCTCAAATTTATTTAATAGAATGGTAGTCTGCAAATGGCGAGACTCCATGGATCTTTACAATTTTGAAATTGGTGATATACATGGAAAAAGAGCTACATTGAATATAATGACTGTTTCTCCACCAACTCTGAATTTACTATATTCGAAGCTTCAGTTGACGATGACTGAGCGAGATAGATGACAGTTGTAGAACAATGTCTTGTCAGGATGCAGTTACTTGCCAAATCCCTAATTTTTGCCTAGATGGCCCCAGGGTGAGGTACTCAATCTAGCGGGATATGTATATTTTTTTTATGTCTCTAACTTTTTCCTGGACCGCCCTTTCGGGTTTTCAATCCACCGAGACGCTCATTTTTGCCTAAGTCGCCCTTCTGGGTTTTCAACTTAGCAAGCTATTCTGTTTTTATTTTAGGCGAAGTATTTCTTGACTGCATGTGAATTCACAGGACGAGTGAAATCTTCCCCATCCATAGTTTTAAGCAACAAAGCACCGCCTGAAAAGGCTCTCTTAACAACGTATGGACCTTCATAGTTTGGAGTCCACTTGCCCCTGGAATCGGGTGTGAAAGACAAGACTTTCTTAAGCACGAGGCCACCCGCTCGGAACACACGATGATTGACCTTCTTGTCAAAGGCTTTCTTCATCCTCTGCTGATACAACTGACCATGACACATGGCAGATAATCTCTTTTCTTCAATCAAATTCAGTTGGTCATAACGACTCTGAACCCATTCAGCCTCAATCAATTTGGCTTCCATCAAGACTCTCATTGATGGGATCTCAACTTCCACAGGGAGCACAAACTCCATGCCATATACAAGAGAGAAAGGGGTTTCCCCTGTTGAAGTACAGACGGATGTACGATAACCATGCAAAGCAAATGGCAACATCTCATGCCAATCTTTGTACGTAACAACCATCTTCTAAATAATCTTCTTGATGTTCTTGTTAGCAGATTTAACAACCCCATTTAACTTGGGCCTATAGGGAGAAGAATTATGATGGCAATCTTGAACTCGCTACACAACTCTTTCATCATCTTGTTGTTCAAGTTAGATCCATTATCAGTAATGATCTTGTCTAGCACACCATATCTGCATATGAGTTGATTCTTGATAAACTTTACAACCATCTTCCTGATCACATTTGCATACGATGCCGCTTCAACCCACTTGGTCAAGTAATCAATGGCTACGAGAATAAAACGGTGACCGTTCGACGCCTTTGGTTCAATCATGCCAATCATGTCGATTCCCCACATGGAGAAAGGCCATGGTGAGGAGATAACATTCAGAAGTGTCGGGGGAACATGAATCTTATCCGTATAAATCTGACACTTGTGGTATCTCTTCACACACTTGCAGCAGTCAAACTCCATTGTCAACTAATAGTAGTTTGCTCTCAACATCTTCTTAGCCATAACATGTCCATTGGAATGAGTTCCAAATGAACCCTCATGGACTTCAGTCATCAACAGGTCTGCTTCTGGCCTATCCATGCATCTGAGCAACACCATGTCAAAATTCCTCTTGTAAAACACGTTACCATTAAGGTAGAAACTGCAAGATAACCTCCTCAAAGTCTTCTTATCTTTAAAAGATGCCCCAGGCGGGTAAATCTGACTTTGGAGAAAACACTTGATATTATAATACCATGGCTTATCATCTTTTACTTCTTCAATTGCAAACACATGAGCTGGTCTATCCAAGCGCATCACAGTAATATTGGGGACTTCATTCCAATATTTCAGTATAATCATTGAAGCAAGCGTAGCGAGAGCATCCGCCATTCGATTCTCGTCTCAAGGAATCTGATGGAAGTCAACCTTAGTAAAGAAAGTTGAAATCCTCCTCGCATAATCTCTGTATGGGATGAGGCCGGGCTGATTCATCTCTCATTCACCCTTAATCTGATTAATAATAAGGGCCGAATCACCATAAACATCAAGATGTTTGATCCTAAGATCAATACACTCTTCCAAGCCCATAATACAAGCCTCATACTCCGCCATATTATTCGTGCATTTGAAAGTTAGCCTTGCTGTAAAAGGAAAATGTATGCCTTGAGGAGTAATATTCATTGCCCCAATAGCATTTCCATACTAATTAACAGTGCCATCGAACACCATACCCCATCGGGAACCAGGCTCTGGCCCTTCATCGAGCGTAGGTTCATCACAATCTTTCATCCTCAAATACAGAATCTCCTCATCAGGGAAGTCATATTGCACAGATTGATAATCTTCAATTGGTTGATGCGCCAAATGGTCAGCCAAGATACTACCTTTAATAGCTTTTTGAGCTCGATACTCAATATCATACTCAGTTAACAACATCTGCCAACGGGCAATCCTCCCAGTTAAAGCAGGCTTCTCAATGATATACTTGATAGGATCCATTTTGGATATCAACCAAGTCGTATGATTCAACATATACTGGCGTAAACACTTAGCCGCCCAAGCCAAAGTACAACATCTTTTCTCAAGCATTGAATACCGAGACTCACAGTCAGTAAACTTTTTACTCAAGTAGTATATTGCATATTCTGTCTTTCCTGATTCATCTTGCTGACCAAGGACACAACCCATGGAATCATCAAGCACAATCAAGTACATAATCAACGGTCTCCCTTCAATAGGCGGAGACAGAATCAGAGGCTTGGACAAATACTCTTTGATACTATCAAAGGCCTTTTGGCAATCCTCGGTCCAATCATGACGTTGATCTTTCCAGAGGAGCTTGAATATAGGTGCACATGTGGCAGTCATGTGGGATATAAATCTCGAAATGTAATTCAAGCGACCGTGAAAACCTCGGACCTGCTTCTCAGTTTTGGGCGCAGGCATCTCTTGTATTGCTTTGACCTTGGCAAACTTCAATACCTCTCTCGCTGACAATAAAGCCCAATAACTTGCCGGAACGGACTCCAAATGTACACTTGTTCGGATTCAAGCGGAGCTTGTACTTCCTCAAACGTTGGAAAAGCTTCAACAAGTGCTCTACATGTTCAACCTCCATTTTCGAATTTGCAATCATATCATCAACATACACCTCGATATCTTTGTGCATCATATCATGAAACAAGGTAGTCATAGCTCGTTGATACGTGGCTCTGGCGTTCTTCAAATCGAAGGGCATCACTCGATAACAGAATGTTCCCCAAGGTGTGATGAATGTTGTCTTCTCCATATCCTCGGGTGCCATTTTAATTTGATTATAACCGGAAAATCCGTCCATAAATGAGAAGACATTAAATTTAGCTGTATTGTCTACCAACATATCAATGTGTGATAGGGGAAAATCATCTTTTGGACTAGCTTTATTCAAGTCACGGTAATCCACACACATTCGGACTTTTCCATCTTTCTTAGGCACAAGCACAATATTGGCCACCCATTGAGGATATGTAGAAGTCACCAGAAACCTCGCATCAATTTGCTTCTGAACTTCTTCTTTAATCTTTACTGCCATATCAGGATGAGTTCTTCTGAACTTTTTCTTCACAGGCACACACTCAGGTTTCAATGGCAAGAAATGTTGCACGATATCAGTATCTAGACCAGGCATATCTTTGTACGACCATGAAAATACGTCGACATATTCTCGTAGCAACTCAATCAACCCCTTCTTAACATACTCTTCAAGGAGGGCCCCAATCTTCACTTCACGAATGCAGTCTTCAGACCCCAAGTTGACTGTTTCCAGATTATCAAGATGCGGCTGAATGATCTTCTCCTCGTGCTCAAGCAGACGGGCAATCTCATCAGGAATCTCTTCAACATCATCTTCTTCTGCCTCAAATACAGGGAACTCAAACTTGGGAGATGGTGTTGGATCATTATGTTCAATGGGTTTAATTAACCTGCATAATGATTTTGAGTATAAAAGAGATTTCAGAATTCCAACAAGGCAAATCATTATGCAGATGAAAAGATGATTTTATTCTCTTTTTTAGGGTTTTATGGTGATCACCATATTCATGCAAAAAGTAAAAAAATGAAAAATAATTTGAGAAAAACAAACATTTAACATGCGATTTTTGAATGAATATCATTGTATTAATCAATTATGCCAACAATGTCTTCACTTCTCCTTTTGGCATGGGAGAAGGGTTTTTAAACAAAATGAACACATTACGTTGTCTTATGGATAACTGTTGGAACATCAACAGCGACCCAATTATTGCAGATTCCTCCGGGTATGACAAAGTTGCCAAGGTCTTCCTCTTCATCATCTTCAACAATGGCAACAACTTCCTGATCTTCAATGGTGTGGATGAAACCTCCACTCTGGAACAACCCACGATCATTGGAAACACCAGAAGAATACCCTATGCCAGCTCGGGACTTATTATCTTCCAACTTGATCAATTTCCCCAAACCATTAGTTGCACCATGCTCAATGGCCAACTTCGCATCATTATAGTTGACAAATGAAGAAAGTCCTTTCCTCGAAGGTTCAGCAATAGACAAGGCTTGGAACGGAGTCCCAACCTCATCCTCAGCATCAATATAGGAGTAGGAAGATAAATTACTGACCAAGAGAGACTTCTCTCCCTCTATCACCACCAACTTCTTGTTCTTCACAAAATTTAACTTTTGGTGCAGGATGGATGTACGACGCCTGCCTCGTGAATCCATGGTCTGCCAAGCAAACAACTATAAGACGGATGAATATCCATGACTTGGAAAGTGATCTGGAAATCACTAGGTCCAATATTGATCGGGAGTTCTAATTCGCCGATCACAGTTTTACGTGATCCATCAAACGCCTTCACTGCCACTCCACTCTGCCTCATGGGAGGCCCCTGATAAGAAAGTCTAGCAAGAGTGGATTTTGGAAATACATTAAGGGATGACCCTGTGTCCACCAACACATTGGACAAGGCATCATCCTTACAATTCATGGATATATGTAAAGCCAAATTGTGGTCTTTTCCCTCCTCGGGAAGATCAACATCACAGAAGCTCAAATTGTTGCAGGCAGTTATATTTGCAACAATGCTATCAAACTGCTCGATTGTGACATCATGCCACGTCTAACACCCTCTACAAAGCTTCGCGGTGTGGCTCGGAATTCATCAACAAAGATAAGACAGATATCTTTGATGGAGTTTGAAGCAATTGATCAACAACATTATATTCACTCCTTTTGATGAGCCTTAGCATCTCATCACCATCCTCTTTCAAAATGCCAGACTGGCCAACCAGGATAGGAGTATTATTATTCTTAACAACAACAGGGTCAACACCCTTAACCGCAGGAACAAAATTATTTGGAGAAGAAGTCCCCACAGGTCCGGCAGGATTAACAATAGTTCTTTTCACGACGTCTTCATGGGATTTCGGCTGAGCCGAGAAAACACGACCACTACGGGTCACTCCACTGACATCTGAAATACTCACCACAGAAGTTGAGGGAAACGAAACCTCCTTTCCATCCTCCAGCATGACTGCTGGCTTAATCACAAGAGTTGGCGATACCTTCTTCTTGCTGCCATCATATCTGATAACAACATGCTCGGGAATTTTAAACACGAGAGTGATAACATCGACTTCGTCCTCATTACGATTCTGAAGTATTTCAATCATCCCTTGGTCCAACATTTCTTGGATATCCTTTCTCATCTGACGACATCCTCTCTCATCGATAGTGCACACCTGGCACCTATCATGATCCTGCTCATAATGGCTGTGTTCACACAACAACTTATGCATCTCTACCAAGGACTGCCTTATGTCATTCACATAAAGGACTTTATACTTTCCAGGGCATCCCTGAACTATGTTAACAGCTGCCTTCCCATGCTGGGGCAATGGGTTCTTCTTCACATTTGGACCTACGTCCTCAAAAAACAATATTCCACTTCTCACAAGGTCTTGCACCTTGGTCTTTAATGGATTGCAATTCTCCACATCATGTCCGGGAGCACCATAATGATATACACAATGATGTTCGGGCTTGTACCACCACTAAGGATTGGTTGGTACATCGGGAGGGTCTCGTGGAGTTATCAGCTTCCTATCGATCAAGGAAGGATAAAGCTCAGCATAAGTCATCGGAATCGGGTCACAAGTTAACCTCTTCCTCTCGTAGTTGCTGGTGCTGTTGTTGTTATTGTTGCGAGGCTGGTAGGCCTATTGTTGTTGACGATGTTATTATTGTTGTTGATGAACTTCTCTGAAAGCAGGTGCTATATGAGCCACCCGGTGTTGGTTGACAGTTGGACGAACATCCTTCCTCCTCATAGAGGGCCTTCTTTTAATATGGGAGGAAACAACATGAGTCTTTCCCTTCTTCTTCCTAGCAAATCCTCCGTACTTCTTTGCTGAGGAACCATCATCTCGAGATAAACGTCCTTCATGGACCCCTTCTTCTAATCTCATCCCCATATTCACCATTTAGGTGAAGTTCGAGGGAGCACTAGCGATCATTCTCTCATAATAGAAAGAGCTCAAAGTCTTCAGGAAGATCTTTGTCATCTCCTTCTCCTCTAGGGGTGGCACTATCTTTGCTGCCAGCTCTCGCCATCTCTGGGCGTATTCCTTGAAGGTCTCCTTATCCTTCTGGGACATTGCCTTCAACTGGTCCCTGTCTGGAGCTATATCCACATTATATTTCTACTGCTTTACAAAGGCCTCGCCTAGATCGTTGAAAGTGCGGATGCTTTCACTCTCCAGCCCCATATACCACCGGAGCGCAACACCTGTCAGGCTATCCTGAAAGTAGTGGATCAACACACTACAACAAACAAGACCTTAGACAGCGCTTTTTTTAGCCTTAGACAGCGCTTTAAAGCGCTGTCTAAACCTCCGCTGCTAAAGGTTTAGACAGCGCTTTTTTAAATCTTAAAAGCGCTGTCTAAGCCCCCCCTTAGACAGCGCTTTGGCCAAAAGCGCTTTATAAGACCCTCTTATTTTAAATTTTTTAGGTATACCTTAGACAGCGCTTTTGTGAAAAGCGCTGTCTAAGCCCCACCCCCTTAGACAGCGCTTTGGCCAAAAGCGCTTTCTAAGAGCCTCCTATTTTAATTTTTTTAGGTATACCTTAGACAGCGCTTTTCAAAAAGCGCTGTCTAAGCCCCCCCCTTAGACAGCGCTTTTGCCTAAAGCGCTTTCTAATCCCCCCCTTAGACAGCGCTTTTTACAAAAGCGCTGTCTAAGGTATACGAAAATTTTTGAAACTTTTGTTTTAAACCACATTTTTTCCAGGTTTATAAACCAGAATTTCTACCTGTTTTCAACCAGATTTTGACAGACAATTATCACATTTTATATATGCCATTTTGGCCTTTTTTCTACCAATTTTTGGCTAACAAATATATATATATATACCAATTCAAACCAATTTTGCCTTAAATGTATCAAAATATATACAAATTTATGTACACATTTACAAGTCATAACATATACTACAAATGTACACATTAATTACACAAATTTATGAACAAACATTGAGCTTTATCAAAATTAAACTAAATATTTGTACTAATCACCATGTTAATGCCTATTATTAGGTTGCCATGGCAGTAGTAGCGGCTTCAAGCAGCCTCCTAGCATCTGTGCCGTGTTCAGGTAACTCTGCAGGGGTCTGCCAAAAATTACAAGCAAGGAATTAATTGTTATTAAACTCCTTTAAGAGCAAGGAATGGATAGTTATTTAAAAACAACAAATATACCTTTCCATATAAGTTTTCCTTTGTGGCTGATGCACCATTAGAAAGCAACAACCTAATTACATCAGCATGCTCACCTCTTGCAGCATGATGAAGAGGCTGCAAAAATAGGAGATAACCTGTGTGACACGTTTCTTTTGGCCACCAGATACACCTCTATGCATCTCATCTCCCACTATGGTGTCCTTACAAATATCAAGCCCTAAAATCTGTTTCATAACACAATAAATAATTGTGTTTAGTTACAACATAATCAAACCATTAAGCATAATAGTTAGCGATAGTTATGTTACTTGCAAATGAACCAAACTACATTACATTATTACATTATGATAGTCACTATATAGTTATTTGATTAAGATCGGACGAATTAAAATCGTAAATAATTATATAAATTTATATAGGACATTGATGTTTTTTTAAGGTGAGACATACTTTAACAATAATATCTTAAAAGAATCACAATGTAGGGTAGGTGAATGAAAATTTATGCAAAGGTAATATACTTTTTTTCTTAGTGACTAAGCCTTATTCATAAAAAAGACAAAATTTGGCTGGTGGGAGTAGTTTAAAAATATAACTTTTCTAAAAAGTCATTAGTTGTTATTTTATATTCCCACTCATTTTAAGTGAAACATAAAATGTTGGAAGAAAAATAAACTTACTTTTAAAGTATAATCAGTAATGAGACTACTTTCTGTTCCTTTCACTGCAGTAGCCTACAATACATAACAATAATTGAATTAATTTATAATGAATTATTTTATTGAATAATAATAATAATAATAATAATAATAATAATAATAATAATAATAATAATAATAATAATAATAATAATAATAATGAAAGTACCTTCATGAAAAGGTCAAGTTCTGCTTCAGGAAATATACCAGCTTCCTTTTCCCTTCTGGCAAGCTCACTTAATAGATCTTTAATAACATTATATAAAATAAAAATAAAATTGTTAATAAATTAATTAGACAAAAAATTTTAAAAAATGAAATTTGAATTTTGAGAGATTATTTTAAATTACCATATCTAGTTCCAACTCCTTGACATCTAGCTGAGAAATCCAATGTTTCTTTAACAGTCATTTCTCCAACATGAACATCATTTTGACTAATATATGCTGAAGTTTTTCTTGGCACAAATTCATTAAGTTTGTGTCCATTGTAAGTAATTTCTCCTTTTACCTATTCCATTAAAAAAACATATTATACCTTAAATAACATTTATTATATTTAATAAAGGTCAAATTTGTAATAAAATAAAATTTATGAGGGTGGAATGTACCCTCAATTCAGCATCCAATTTTCCAGCCAATGCCAGCAATAGGGTTGTATCTGGTGGCCAAAAGAATCAATTTCCATAAAAAATAATACAGTTTATCTAAAACAATAAAATTCATAGAGCTACAACCATGTTCACTCATCATTGGCAATTGACAATAATATATCTCACAAGTTATATATCTATCAAATAACAGTAAAAAAATAGGGTTTTGGATTCATAATTTTCTATGGAGAAGTAGGGTTTAAGAGAGAGGTAAACATTGAAGTAAAACAGAGAGTAAAGAATTATGATGTGGAAGAAGAAATTGAGAGAAAGGAGAATAGAAACGATTTGTAGCACTTATTCTTTGAAAAACCAAGCTTGATATATACCTGTATCATACTTGTTGCTATCAATATCTATGCCAATAACCCGTGATGCACCAGCACTTTTTGCACCCTCTGCAACCTGTCAAGTACAAATTATAATTAAATTACGAAGTGCATGATCAGGGTTAAGCAATGAGAAGAAAATTCACAATCCCAATCAGATAAGTGTATGACATGGCAACCGCGATAATATACATCTCCACGGATAAATATAAGATGATTTTCTAAACACACATCATGAACTCATTAGGTATGCACAGAGAGGTTAAGGTACAATACTAAATCCTATAACTCTTTCATAAAATAACAGAAAATGGACAATAGTTAAGAGTTACCAGTTGGAACACCACATCCAAGAAGACAAACTTTGTCCAAAGGAGCATCAGGATGAATCTTAGCTACACTAACATCATGAACAACAGTGTATTGACTAAAAGTAGAATCGGGCATCAGGAAACACACTAATCTCACCAACTTAACATTTATAACTCACACCAGAACATTTTAAACCTATCAAATGTGAGATTTATTACTTCAAACTTAATTAAACTAATATTCAACAATAATATCTATAAACCCATAACTAAAAAGCAAAAGTATTGCATTGTAAGAAGCAAAAGACTATGCCTTGCAAAATTCAGAATCGTGAGTGTCCTGCAACAACAAGCAATGCCAAAACTCAAACATAAATTCATGTATCCAAATTGCAAGCAGCAAACAGTGCATTCACCAATGCATATCCATGACAAAGCATCTTGACAACATTGCACAAAATATAGAGATACAAATAACAAACAATGCATCAGTCATTTGCACCCACATATCAGCAATAACATTTAAGAATTTCCATTCATCACAAGGCAGTGCAAGGTTAACGTAGCAGAATTTGTGTTTTCACTAATAGTCAAAAATATTTCACTCACAATTGACAGCAATTTGCATTCTCAATCTAACAGAAAGTTGAGTTTAATGGATTAATTTCATACTAACTCAGTTCCTAACTTCTAACAGCTAACTAAACGATTTTCACAATTCATTCAATTAATTCAGTACCTTAAAATTCTAACCACAGCAGCTATGCGAAGACTATAACCATTTGGTTCAAAGGCTAACAGAATCAACAGCAAAATGTTTACCTAATCTATTGGAAACTAGAAGAGCTTTTTGAGAGTCTTAACTAATTTCTTTTCAATCTAACAAGGGCTAACTAACCCTGCCCAACGTGTAAAAAACCTGACCGACTCCATGCCCGATTCGGTTACGATCCCCATACTCTATATAACAGATCAACCTTCATTCTGCAGAAGGTTGGAGCTTCCTACATCTTCAACAGATTGGTTCATCTTCAACTTCACCTTTTACTCTTCAATAGAGTTTCGATTCTTGCATATGCTTCAATCTTCTTCACCGTCCAAAGCAACAATGGCCAAAGCCAATCTTCTTCACTGTCGAAACTCAAACCTGCAACTCTGTTGAGCTCCTTCACCATCACCCTAACAGAACAACGGAATTCAACCTTCAATCCAAATAACACTGAACTGAATTCCATGATCTTCACCAACCAGAAAATGAAGCTCTCCATCAACCTTGAATCATCTCTCTGCTTTTTTTTCTACGTTCAAGAAAGTGTAGAAAAAGAAGATAGAAGAACAGTAGGAGAGATTCGTTCTATACTCCATAAACAGAACTCTCTCGCACAAGAACCCATAAATAGAAAACGAGGTGAAGAAGATTACTTGATGACCGGTAGGCGAACAAAGCGAATGTCTTGAACAGATTCCCTGAGCTCAGCTGGTGTTAAACATTGATCCCTGGCACATTAAAACAAAATTATAAACATATACAAAGCAAAGCAATGCAATATACATTTATTGAGATTGCAATAACAAATGCAAGGAATGAACCTTATGCGAAGACCTGAGAACTTGTCAAGTTGGGGATCGTCGCCGAGTGATTTGTTGGATGGTTTAGGTTTAGGGTTAGGGTTAGGGTTAGGGGGTTGGTCGAGAAGACAATCCTGAACTGCATCTTTGAAAACGGACATATCAGGTCTCTCCCTCCGCGGTACAACATCGTCATCGCCATCAAAATCAACTGCAATTATAAGAATGAATGGATTGATGTTAGGTTAAAGACATAATGTGGAGATGAATGAATGAAAGTGAAGAGAGGCTTACGCGGTGAAGGAGAAGCAGGAGGGGTTTCGGGAACTTTGTCTTGAAGAGAAAGGAGAAGATCGAGGTCGTCTTCGTTACTTGACATGGTGGTAGTACTACAGATGATATTGCGGTGATTTCGCAACACAGAAGATAAGAAAAAAGAGGATTAGGGTTTTGGTTTTCGAGGTGTTGATTGGTTTTGGAGAAGAAGACGAGAGGGAAAACAAACACCCTCAAATATTTTGGTTTTAATTTTTTTTTTAATTTAAAGACTTTAGACAGCGCTTTATCAAAAGCGCTGACTAAGGTCTATATTTAAAAGCGCTTTCTAAAAGCGCTGTCTAAGGGGGGGTCTTAGACAGCGCTTTTAGAAAGCGCTGTCTCAGACCCCCCCTTAGACAGCGCTTTCATTATTTTTTTGGAACAGTTTCCGTGTTTGATTTTAATTTTAACCTTAGACAGCGCTTTCTTTTAAAAGCGCTGTCTAAGATGCGCTGTTAAAAGTCATTTTTGGCGTAGTGACAGTTGGTCATTATCAGTCTGTGTTGACATCTTGTGAGCATACAGCACAACATGGCTGAGTGGGCATGTATTTCCCTTATACTTCTCAAAGTCAGGCACTTTGAATTTAATAGGGATTTTAACATTGGGCACTAGGCACAACTCAGCAACACTTTTTCCAAAGAGGTCCTTACCCCTCAAAGTCTTCAGTTCCTTGCGCAGCTCAAGGAATTGATCTTTCATTTCATCCATTTTTTCATATACGTCCGAGTCTTCAGATGGCTCGGAATGATAAATGGTGTCTTCAACACGGGGAAGGGTGTGCACAACGGGAGATGGCACAGACAGGACCGGGCTAGATGCCGACATAGAAGCGAGAGTAGGAGCGAAACCCTCTAGCATGAAATTAGAAGGCATTCCCCAAGGGAACCCGACAGGGATAGTGGGAGCGAAGTGGGCTGTTGCAGTAGGCACAATTGAAGTAGCTTCCTCAGATATGATCGTCCTCGTGGGAGGAGTTGCAGGAGTTGGTGAAGCTTGACTTTGTGCGGCCAAAACTGACTCCATCATGGCAGTCAACCTAGCAATCTCTTCCTTTAAGTCCCTATTTTCTTGCTCGAGATGTTCCATTATCTTCAGATGATTTGCTCTGGTATTATATCGGTGCGTCAGCTTGTCTTCAAAATAAATGAAGAGCAAAGAGTTAGACCACTGATCAAGAGCTCGGAACAAAACCTGCTTATGCATATGATGCATACAATGTTTGTGCATATGATTTATTTTTATCAGAGGAACTTTATAGAGATCTATTTGCAAATTTTTGAAACTATTGAATCTTTTAAAACATATATGGAATACTCATAGCAGTATAATTTTTGGAAACTTTTTACACCAAAGAAGTAGTACAGTTTTTTGGGAACCAGTATAATACAAGAGGAAAGGAGAATAAACATCCTATGGAGCCCTAGAAAAAACCGTCCAAAGCCTTTGAGATCGGAAGATAAGCTGCACGAAGCCTCTTCACCTCTCTCTCATAAGCTGCTTCCATATCGGCATTCTCCTTGGCGAGCTGATCATACTTCCTCTTCCAAAACCTAGATGAGTGAGGAAGAAGAGAAGTAACCATATCATCAGACTCATCGATAACCTGATGCTCTAGAAACTCTATAACTGCATCCTTATCTTTGAGCTGCTGAAGAAGTTCCTCACGCTCACGAATCCAAGCACGCGACCGGTCTTCAACTCTCAACTCCTCTACTTCTTGATTAGGGAGGGTTGAAGGCCCAACCGTACCATAGGGGTAGGTCTCGGGTATTCGTACAGCATGCGGTACTCAAGAGCTCTCTTCCTTACCCAAGAGGTGTAAGGTTCCAAAGCAATGCAATTCTTCGGACCAAGCTCATTCCTTCCTTTCCTATGAACTTTGCGCCAAGCGCGAACCATCCTATCCTTCAAGTTCTAGAGATCTTTACCCTCTTGAAAGAACAAGCCTTCCAACAAAATGTTATTAGGTTTATCCTTTAAGGGGAATCCCAACTGACGGCGAGCCAAAGCAGGGTTGTAGTTAATTCCACCACACGTACCAAGAAGAGGTACATTGGAGAATTCACCACAAGAGTCAATAATATGAACGCCATCATAAACACGGTTGTACCAAGAGATATCATCATTAGTGAGAGACATAAGTCTCGTGGACCACCGTAGACATCCTTTGTCCTCCTTGAAGGCAAGCGTCTGAGGCAAGTGCGAAATAAACCACTTGTACAACAAAGGCAGACAACACACAATGGAACCACCACCCTTTTCATTCCTCATATGCAAAGAGAAATAAGTGTCACCCAACAGAGTCGGAACGGGAATAAGAGAAGAGAAAATCCTAATAGCATTCACATCCACGAAATTATCAATGTTGGGAAATAACACTAGCCCATAGATGAGGAGTACAAATATGGCTTCAAAAGCTTCCTTACTCATGGCCTTTCCAAACAAAGTAGGTTTGGCAATGAGAAGATCAGATGGGAGACCTTGAATTCCACCTTTGGTAGTCATATTAGCAACAATGTCAGATACATCTACATGAAGCATGTCAGCAATTTCTTGGGAAGACGGAACCTTCTCCAAACCACTGAATGGCAACTGGTCAAGAATAGGTATACCCACATGATAGGCATACTCCTCAAGCGTAGGCAAAAGCTGGAAATCCGAAAAAGTGAAGCATCGATACAAGGGATCGTAGAACTGCACCAACACACTCATCAGACCTTCATCCACTTTGGTCGAAAGAATAGACAGGAGCTTCCCATGGCGAGCTTTGAACTCCAAGGACTCTAAAACGTAAGATGCCAAACTCCTTACCTTTTTCAAGTCGGGTTGTCGGAAACTGTACTTCTTCGTATTCCTTCTTTGCTTATCCATGTATGAAAATTTACAAATAGACCTCTTAAGTTCCTTGAAAACTTTCATTGTTGATGATATGGATGCAAATGAATGCATGAATGCATGGATGCAACAATCACACTCAAGGATCAAGCAAGTCAAACCACACAAAGGTCACGGGATGGCTCACGTCATCGTCAATATCAATCATCCATTTTGGTGGATTATGGTTTACACCTTATCAACACCCAAGTTCCATTGATATTGAGGATATACGAGAACATATCAACCGCGGATCAAGGGTTTGTTGTAAGTCACGAGCATGGAGTCTCGGTTAGGAACCACCCAAAGGGAGTGTACTATGGTTAAACCTAACAATCATGTTCTAAAAAGAAGGTTCCCATAGTCATCATCCCATCTTTCGGATATTATCGGATAAAACGACTACTCGTCTTCCAAAAATATTCTCAAGAAAGACTCTTATGAGTGTAGTATTGCGTAACAATTGCTTCAAGTCTTACACTTGAACGACCTTCGCACTACGTCCTAAAATAGGCCAAGATGGGCTAGGTATCTAAGGTCCTTGGCTTCTAAGGTTTATATTGGAAAGAGTAATGCCTAACCACGACTACTCGTGTGACATTATTGATCCCAACAAGACCTCCACCAAGTGAATGGACTTGCAAGTTACCTTGTTAAGGAATAACTCCACACAAGCCAACAAGACTATGTCATTCTCCTATCATAAGTGCACTCGAGTTCGGGTATAGAACTCAACTCACAAGAAACCACCAAGCATACAAGCAATTAATATATCAAGCAATTCATACATTACAAACAATACAGTCATCCCAAATTTGCACAAAAATATGTCACCAGTAAATATAAACATAAAACACACATAAGCAAAAAGTAGGCTAAGCCCACTAGAGAATCTTTTTCCCCAATAGAGTCACCACTTTTCTGTAGCGGGGTTTTTGTTACCTTTAGGCTTATTGACTAAACCAAAAGTAAACATACAATTCGAGTCGCCACCGCACTTTTATTTGTCCAAAGGAAAGGCTAAAAAGCTAACAAAAGCCAAGGTAAGAAGTTTTTCAAATCAAAAACTAATAAAAATGCCAGAGATCTGGGTAAGGGGGTTGGTTATGAAATGGGAAGGTTTTACGCACCCAAAATATCCTTAGTACTCTAAGGGAACCCTTTTTGCAAATATGAGTTGTAGGTTGGTATTTGTGAAAAGGTTTGTGCAAAAGATTGAGGGGGTGAGAAGAGAATAGATTATATTTACAAATTTTGTGGTTTGAATGGATGAACCCATTGCCTACGTACCATCACAAAGGAGGATCAAATCCTCGTAGTCCGGGGTAAAAATCTCAAAGATTGGTGAATTGATTTGACCAAAAGTCTTAAGGTATTTTGTTATCAAAGGGAGAAAACTCAACCTAAACTACCAATCCACCATGTGAGGAAAGCTTCAACATACTAGTGAGGGGTTAATCCTATAATAAGTATGGAAGACTTATGAACCAATCACTAAGGATGAGGTGAGATTTACATCAACCACTATGATAACTCAAACCTATGACTAATGTTATGAAAAGGTTTTAATAAGGTGGCCATCGGAACCACAAAAGAAACTTGAAGTGAGTTATATTTACAAGTTAATTTATTTACAAAATGAAGTCAAAGTTGGATTAAGATTTATTCACAATGAGTATTAATGAAAAGATTTTGAAAAGTCAAAGGCATAAGGCCTAGGTTTCTATTTTGAAACAAAGTCAAAGTTTACAAGAAAAGATTTTGGCTTGGTTAGAGTGGGGAGAAGAAAAGAAGGGCTAGTCCTAAAGCATACAAAGATAAGAGAGAAAAGATAAACCCTTGGAGTTCCTTTTCTTGAAATTATAGAGATGATTCAAGATGCTCCTTTCTTTTGGGCTTAGCACACAATCAAGCAATCAAATAATTTGGATTCAAGCTCCTAGGATCTCCATTTGGCTTATCTCTCTTAACTAGGCTACTCATGACAATGGTGCTCTTTACTATCTCAAGATGGAATCCCTATCACACAAGAGCAAACATCAAAAAGTTCACAACACAATAAGGGGAAAGGACAAAGAATAAGTTTAGATGAGAAGTCCTTTAAAGTCAACTTTGACATTTAGCATTCTAAAGGCATGAGGCCTAGTTGCTCTTCAACAAGTTTACCATTCTAAAGGCATGAAGCCTAGTTGCTCTTGAACTCCTTTAAGCATGGGTATGTCCTAATTCTAAGTCCTTTCTCCCTTTTGCATTAGATTCACACAAAACAAAGACAAAGCAATCACAAGACAACAATATATTTATATACAATAATGAGCTCAAATGAGCAAAAGAAAAATGACATAAACATAAAATATGTGCTGAAGTGAGAAGAGTGAAAATCAATATGAATAATGAGCAAGAAATAAATGACATTAAAGTAAATTGCAAGAAATTAAATGCTCAAATTAAAGTTAGTAATTAGTGAAGTTATAATAGTTTGTCATAAGACAATGTAGCGCTATGTTAAGCAATCGTAAGTAGATTAATGTAGTAGTCACACCTATCTGAGGCCGATCAATAAAACTATAGGCAAATAAACACAAGTTAGAGATCATGACTAGTAAGCCAAGCTCCACAAACTTGCCATGCCAAAACAAAAGGGGAAGGGCCTTGTATGGACTTTAGGTTATTTGCTTGACCAAGAAGCAACCTATCTTGGACACAAAACAACTCACTTGATCTTGGATCAAGTTGAGTTTGGTTTGGATCAAAGAAGGTTAAACCTCTAATTTGTCAAGACCAACCATAAGACATTAACTCATTGGCCAAATGATGAATAGAATGGGATGAAGATGAAAGGAACGGAAAGAGAATTCAAGTATCAAACTCAATTGATCAAATGTGAACCAAGTCATCATCAATCAATGCTAAACAGAAAAGAAATTAAGATTACAAGTCAACAAGTCAATCATATTTTTTTTTTGGTTTTTTTTTGAATTAAAATAAAATGCAAAATAAAATAATCAAAATATGGTGAAACCTCAAATTTAATTCAAATCAACTTCAACAAGTCCAATTAAATTCTCATAGGTCTAACATGGTCAAATAAACTTTGACTAATTTTCTCAACAATTTTGGAAATCAGAAACTATTTAAAAACAATTAAAAACAATGAAAAATAACATAGTATAAATTAAAATCTCAAATAAAATAAGAAATTGATGAGACTATCTTCATTGACTTATCATGATCCATAAGTGTTAGGAAAATATTTTTGGATTTTTCAAATATCAGAAAGTATTTTAAAATGAATTAAAACTATTAAAAACCAAATAATTCACAAAAAATATTAAATGAAATCACAAAAATAATTAAAAATCAAAATATGAAATTAGATTTTTCAAGGAAAATTTTGGTATTGGTCTCATATTTTTGTGACTTCAAATAATTTTTTTATGAGTTTTTGAAAATAAAAGAAATTATCTGAAATTAAAAATAAAATAGAAATAATGAAAAATCCAGCGCCACAAGATCAACCTCACTAATTGACGTGGCATAGATCAAAGGCTCAGAGGTGAGGACGCATGGTGGACCTAAGTCAAGCGCGCGGCATGTTGCGTTAAAATAAGTAAACATAAAGAATGGTCAAGATTAGAACGTGGCCAAGCAATCCAAAGGCTGGGAAAGCAACCACGTGGTGATGGTGGTGGAAACTACCATCTTCTCCGGTGAGATACCAGATTTCGGCCACCACTTGCAGAGAATTTTTTTGCAATGAAAATGAAAAACAAGGACATCAAAATGAAGCTCAGGTGATGTACATCACCACTATGCCCATGGATCTTCCTCACTCTTCCTATTTTGAGAGAAATGTGAGATGGAAGATCATGGTGTGTCAACTACAATTGCATGAAATGAAGAATTGAGACCACCACTGGCATGCCTCAAGTGTGAGGACTTCAGAAAACCACACAAACCAAAGAAAACTACATTGAATTGCAAGATCTAAATCCAAAAAAGTTTGAAGTTCTACCTCTGAATTGGAGCTCTCAAGGTCACGAATTCTTCAAGATCTAGTAAAAGAGAATCAGAGATCTCAGTAAGGGGGTTGGTTATGCAATGGGAAGGTGTTAGGCACCCAAAACATCCTAGGTACTCCTAGGGAGCCCTTTTCATACTTGTGGTAAGGTTGTTGTTTTGTGAAAATTTTGTTTGTGAAAACATGATTGAGGGGATGAGAAGAGAATATACAAGTTATTTACATTTTGTGTTTGGATGGATAAACCCATTGCCTACGTACCATCTTAAAAAAAGATTAGGATCAAAACCTCGTAGTTCGGGGTAAAATTTTCAAAAGGAGTGGGTGAATTGATTGGTCCAAAAGCCTTAAGGTCTTTTGTTATCAAAGGGAGAAAACTCAACCTCAAACCACAAATCCACCATGTGAGGATAGCTTCAACATGCTAGTGAGGGGTTAACCCTATAATAAGCATGGAAGACTCATTGTCCATCACTAAGGATATTGGTGAGTATTACATCTACCACAAAGATAACTCAAACCTAATAGCTAAAGGTTTTGAAAAAGTTTTGATTAGAAAGTGGCCATTGAAACCACAAAAAGACATTTGAATGGGTTGTATTTACCAATTAGAAGTATATACAAAATGGTCAAAGTGGACTTAAAGATTCAATTCAAAATAAGTATTATGAAAAGAAAGTTTGAAAATCATAAGCATAAGGCTTAGGTTTCTAATGTTGAAAACAAGTGTTAGATGTTTGCACAAAAGTTTGGCTTGGGTTAGAGTGGAGAGAAGGAGAAGAAGCGCTAAGGTCCTAAGTAATGCAAAAAGGTGAGGGATAAGGAACAAAACCACAATGGAGTTCATTTCTTGGGATCATATTGATGATCCAAGTAGCTCCCATCCTTTGGAATAAGCAATCACATAAGCATAGACTCAAACAATCAACAGTCAAATGAACTCTTGGAAAGACTCCTCAATGTATCTTGTATCTCTCTCTCTTAGAAGCTCATGGCAATGGTTCCTTAATAAAGCTCAAGTTGGAACTCCTAGCATAAGAAAACACACATCAAAAGGTTCTATAACACAATCAAAGAATGGACAAGTGGGAGTTTAGAATATGGTCCTTTCAATGTTCATCTTCAAGCTTAAGCATTCTAAAGGCTCAATGCCTAGTTGCTCTTTGACTCCAAATTTGCATAGGGAAGATCCTAAAGTCTAAGTCCATTTGTCCAATTCTTTGCATTTGGTTCACAACAATCAAAACAAAACACAAGCACAATAGTATATACACAATTATGTGCTCAAGTGAGCAAAAGGCAAATGGCATTAACATAAACATGTGCTCAAGTGAGGAAAGGAAAAAGCAAATGAATAATATATACAAGAATAGTAAATTGCATAAAAGTAAAGTGCAAAAAGTAAATGTTAATTGTTAATGGTTAGTGTTAGTAGTTAGTGTGCCATAAGGCAAATTTAGCGCTATGTTAAGCAATCGTAATTGGACTTATGTAGAAGTCACAACTATCTGAGGCCGGTCAATAATAATGTAGGCAACAAAACAAGTTAGAAGTCTTGATTAGTGAACCAAGTTCCAACAACTTGCCATGCCAAAAAGAAAAAAGAGAATTGATCTTGTATTGGTTTAAGTCCTTTGCATAATTTAGGAAACAACCTATCCTTAATGCAAAGCCATTCATTTGATCAATTGATCAAGCTGAATTAGATTTGAATCAAGGAAGATTAAGCCTCCCTAATCAATGCTAACTTATCAACCTTCAACTCATTGATAAAAAAAGAAGAAGAAGAAGAAGAAGAAAGAGATGAATAATGGAAAAGGAAAATGGAAAGAATAAAGAGCATAAGGTGAAATCAAATGTACCAATCCATATGTGTTGACCAAATGACATTGAAAGTCAAAGTCAAACAATGAGAAATCAGAAATGAGATGAAGATTGGAGGTCAAACAATAAGCTAAATATTTTTGGCATTTTTAATATTAAAATAAACTTGAATAAAAGAAAGGTCAAACTTCAAAATCACTTCAAATCAACCTTGAAAGGTCCAAGTGATTTATCCTAAGTTCAATCAGGTCAAAAAAAGTTTGACAAAAAATTTCAGCATTTTTAAAAGTCAGAAACTATTTTTAATCAATTAAAATTGAATAAAAATAACCTAATTGAACTAAAATCTCAAATAAATCTCAAATCAATTAAAAAATTGATGAGAATATTTTTCATAGATTCATCATCATTCAAATAGGTTAGGAAAATATTTTTGTATTTTTTGAATATCAAAAGCTATTTAAAATGAATTAAAAACAACCAGAAAAGAGAAAATTCACCAAAAATATCAAATGATGAAATAAAAAATATTAAAAATCAAAATTAGAAACTAGAAATTATTTAGAGAAGAATGCAATTGGTCCCATAATTTTTGGAATTAAAATGAAGAAGATATGAATTTTTGAAAATAATGGAAATAAAAGAAATAAAATCAGAAAATAAGAAATTCAAAAAAACAAGGAGCGTTAGATCTGAGCTCATTAATTGAGCTGGCAGATCATACGCTCCAGAAGCGCGCTTCCACCATAGGTCCATGTCAATGCGCTACACATGGCATTATTAAAAGTCAAAAGATCCAAGGGCTGGGATATAAACTGGAGATCAGATTCAATGGTCCACAACGCATCTGGAAAAGGGACGGCCACTTGAGCCACCTTCTTCTCCGGTGAGCATGAAGATTCCGGTGACATTTGCAGGTTTCAAAAGCTTAACCAAAATACACGATCCATACATCGTTGGAAAGCTGGGATGATGTACGTCATCCCTGTACCACTCAATTCCACTCTAGATCTCTACATTTAGAGAAATCAGAGATGGAAATTCTGTGATGTTCAAGTGAACTTCATGGATTTCAATAATTGAGTATACAAAACAATTGCCTCTATGAAGAGGACTTCAGCCAACACAAAATCAAAGCAAATAGATCAATAATTGGTGAGATTCGAAGAAAAAACCAGTTGAAGAACAACCTTGAATTCTGGAGATTTGAGCTAGCTTCCTTGCTTCCTTTGGCAAAACAGAAGACCAATAGAGTATGAGAGAGAGGTCTAGGAGCTTTAGATCCAAAGGTTCAACCAGATGTAGTTGAATTTTAGATCTGAAAAAAAAATGAAGAAAAGTGAAATAGCTCCTTTGGTGAGAGGTTAGGTTTTCAGTTCAGCAGCATTTCAGGTTGATTCATGGATGAAATTTGAATGGAGTAAGGCTTCTATTTATAGAGGGAAAGACAAGGCAAGTGTGATTCAATCCGTGTGCATGGAATTGGATATTCATTGCATGGGCTTGCATGATCATGCAAAAGGCCCAAATTTAATGCCAAATGCAATCTGAAATGAATGTGAGATGATTTGGACGCGTAGCTTGGAGTGAATTGGCTTGTGCATGGAGTTTTGATATGTTATGCATAATTGAACCAAAAACTTCCCCTCTTCGAAAATGCTATTTGCCAAATCCAAACATGAGCATGTGAGTAATGGTTGGAAAGGTTTTGATGTGAGGAACAATTTTTATGTTGGGCAAAAATCCATTTGAAGTGTGGAAATTGGTGAATTTTGAGTTTAAAGTGCAAGGTGCAAAACATGTAAAGGCAAAGTTTCTAAATTTGGCCAATGTTCAAACCCTTCTGTTTTGATGATGCAAGCCTCAAATAGAAAAACCTACAACATTAAAGTTGTATATCTCTTCGATACAATCAAAATGGACTTAAAGTTTGCATCATTTCGATTTTTGATGAAAGAGTTATGGGCACTTGAAGTTGGACTTTTTTGCCTTTTAATGCATTTGATCCAAAAGGACCTATAATGTCTTGTATTATCACATGTATTTCCTTTGAGATTTTGAAATTTTTTTCAACATAACATTTGAAGTAGACATCTTAAGATTTACAATTCATTTGATCCCACCTCAAAATCATAAAAAATGAATGAGTTATGTCCTTGGGAAGTTGACCCAAAATTAGGGTTTTAGTCAAAATGACCTATAATGTATTGGAATGAGAGATGACCTTCCAAGCTTCAATGAAATTTTTGATGAACATGAAAGTTGTTCATATTGTCCTTATGAACATTTTTTTCTTTTGGGATCATCTCCATTTGACCAACACATAAAAAGTTAGGTCTCAGTGCATTTCAAAATAGTCAGATGAATTGACTGATCAACTTCTCAAGTCCATGACTCATATCTTGATGAATTGATGATTGAGGACACTCAAATAAGTTCAAATATGCATGAAATGATGAATTAAGGAACTTCCCTTAATTGCATTTGACCATGGGCTGAGGTTGCTTCAAGAGCAAGGCATTGTGGTGCACAGATGAATTAGGGTTTCCTTGGGGAACAAACCTCAAACTCTTTGACTTGCTTTGATCAAAATGATGAATTGAGATGCTAGGGAGGCATATTTGATGGATGAGAGATTTGGGAACAATTACCATGCTTGCTATCATCTTCATTTTGCCATATCTTTGTACCAATGATCTCCTTGAAGCTTTTGACCTTGTGATTGCTCAAACTACAAACAAAAGACGTTAGTGACATATTTTTGTGCTTTTGGTTAGTGAACAAAATAAGACAAGCAATGATATACAAATCAAGCATGCTTGGTGATCTTAAACCACTCACAGGAGGTCCCACCCAAAGGCAAAGGGAACCAAGATGCTTATGATCCTTGAGACAATGCAAATGTAATGTTATGATGCCATGAGGGATCTTAGGGACAAAATTAGGGTCTTACACATGGCAATTTGAACTTTGGTGCATGGGCCTGTACAGGCGCATGTGAGGCCCAATGATGGGTGTTAAACCATGCTGAGATCAATTGAAGTGGAACTGGACGTGCAGTTGTGATGTAATCAGCTTGCACATTAAGTTTCAATATGAAATGGAAAAATGAACATAGAGAAAGAACTCTTCTAAACTCACACATGGGAAGTCAAAAAAAGTAATGTGAGTAATGGTTGGAAAGCCCTTGAAATAAGGAACAAAAGTAATGTTGGGCAAAAATTCATTTGGGATTTGGAAATTAATGAAAATTGGCTTTGAAAGTTTGGGCACAAAACATGTCTAAGTCCCCCTTTGAAAATTTTCACAAAAAGCAAGCCTCTTGAAACCCCTCTGTTTGCATGATGCAAGCTTCAAATGGAAAACCTCCAACATCGAAGTTGTATCTATTTTCAAGATGCTCAATTTAGACTCAAATTTTGCATCATTTGGATTTTCAATGACAAAGTTATGGGCATTTGAAGTTAGGTACTTTTTCAAATTCAATGAATTAGGTCCAAGGTGACCTATAATGTTTTGTATTATCACATGTATTTATTTTAGGATTATGAAATTTTGTCCAACATAAAATTTGAATTAGAAACCTTAAGCTTTCCAATTCATTAGGTCTCACCTCAAAAGCCTAAAAATTAAGGAAGTTAGGTCCTTTGGAAGTTGACCCAAAATTAGGGTTTCAGTCAAAATGACCTATAATGTCTTGAAATGAATGATGACCTTCCAAATTTCAAATGGATCTTTTATGAACATTAAAGTTGTTCATATGGTTCTGGAGAACATATTTGATCTTGGGGTCATCTTCATTTGACAAACACATCAAAAGTTGTATCTCAGTGGACCTCACTTTAGTCAGATGACTTGACTGGTCAACTTTTCAAGGCCAAACTTCCAATCTTGATGAATGAATGATTGAGGATCCTAAAATAGGCTCATATATGCATAAAATAATGAATGAAATATCTTACCTTTATTAAATTTGATCATAGGTTGAGGTTGCTTCATGAGCAAGGCACAGTCAAGGCACAGTTGAATTAGGGTTTCCTTGGGAAACAATCCTCAAGCCCTTTGGGTTATCTTGATCAAATTTGCAAATTGAGATACTTGGGATACATATTTGATGATTAAGAGATTTGTGGACCATTTTCATGCTTTTTTTCATCTTCATCTAGCCATTGCATTGAGCTTAGGAGCCTCTTAGGAGCATTGGAGCACATGATCACTTGAGCTTCAAAACAAAAAGAGTTAGTGACATATTTTTGTGCTTTTGGTTAGTAATCAAATAGTAAAAGCAATAATATATAATACAAGCATGCTTGGTGGTCTCAAACCACTCATATAAGTCCTACACCTAGGGTTAAGGAGCCAAACATGCTATGATCCTTGAGGCAATGCATTGAGCAATGATATGATGCCATGAGGGATCTTAGGGTCAAAATTAGGGTCTTACACTAAACTTTCCAAAAAGTCCAAATTCATCCCATTTTGACAAAGAATGAATGACTTGAGCATGGCTTAAAGTTGAAGGACCATTTGGAAGATTTGAAGTTCCACTTTTCGTACACGAATGCATGGTCTTTCCACATGACTTCAGCATTACTTACACTCATTTTTGGACCTAAATGCATCATTACATGGGCCTATCACACGCCCATGCATCCATGCAAAGGATATTGATCACTTGGCCTATAAATAGAGCCCCTCTTGCTTATAATTAGAGACCTTGGCGCACAAGATTTGATTCAGCAACCCTAATCCCTCACATTCA
Source organism: Lathyrus oleraceus (assembly GCF_024323335.1). Taxonomy (NCBI): domain Eukaryota; kingdom Viridiplantae; phylum Streptophyta; class Magnoliopsida; order Fabales; family Fabaceae; genus Lathyrus; species Lathyrus oleraceus. Next base: position 361,088,546 of record NC_066585.1, on the reverse strand, counting down.
AAGGTAAATCATGGTGATTTTCATTGAAAATCGAGTTTGAATCTCCCACTGTTTTTGAGATTGAAACTCCAAGATTCCATCACTTTCCTTGATCCATTTCCACTCTATTAAGCATATGAAGCAAGGCCAAGCACAATTGAGAGCAAGATCGTGTCCATCTGAACCTATATTGAAGGTGATATTCAGAATTTTTTATCTCTTCGATTCTCACTCAATTCTCCATTATTCTTGTTGATTTTTGGTTGTCTGAAGTCCTACCAATGTAGGCAACAAGATTGAGTGCTTAGAGGTCAAACCGAAGCAACTCAGATCATGATCCTCAAATTTCAACTATCTGTATCTTTCTATATACTTGGAGTTAGACAAAATTGAGGCCAGATTCGAGCTCCTGAGCATATTTACTTTAAATTCATGTCCTCCTTTTTGATTTTGGTGATGGTTGAGGGTGGACCAGTCCAGTGAGGTCCAACGGAGAAAAAGACCGGAGCTCTGGCTCAGGCAGTGCGTTGGCATGCTTCTAACCAAATGATCTGTTTAAATTGTTTTAATCTCACGCGTTGGTTTTGATTACCATCCCTGCAGTGCTGTTGACTAATGCGCGCTTGGATCCACTTGATTTGCCACCTCAATTAATGAGGGAGATGAAGTGTTCCACGTTTTTTTTTTGTAATTTCTAATTTTCATTTTAATTACCTTATTTTCATTAATTCATATTAATTTTAATATTGATCCAAAAAATATGGGACTTTCACCAAAAAAATTCAAATATTTTTCTCTTTTATTTTCTGAATTAAAATAATTTTTTGGATCAATATTGATATTTTTCATGATTTAATTGTTTTTGTGCATATTTTTAATTGTTAAAAAATATATTTAAGTTTCCAAAAATTATGAAATTTTTTCTCCAAGGCCCTTTGACCTTCTTTGACCTATGATAAATCTCTTGGTCATTTCTTTGGTGTTTTGAAGAGGTTTTAGATTTTTGATCAACCATAATTTAATTTAATGCATTTTTAATTGATTTTTAATTGTTTAATGGTAAATAAATTATGTTAAGCTATTTGTGTTGATTTGTTGAGTTTGACTATTGTTGTTGGGCCTTGGTCAAGGTTGATTTGACTTTGTTGGATTAAAATCACTGGATTTAGGGGATTGATGAAATGTACATTTCATCTCACAAAATGAATGAATAATTTTAATTTGATAAAGTCCTTCCCTTGTCCAATTTGTGTTTGTCTCATTTCCCCTCCCTCTTCATCTTCAATCCCTTTCTATCTCATCCATTTCATTGACCTATGATATCTCTATAACCTAAGGCTAATTGGTTCATAAACCAATATAAGTATGGATGAGATTAGGTCCACCCTTTTGCCATTTTATTTTAAGTGTGGTATGTTTTAGGAGTATGGTTCATAATACCATATCTCTAACATACATTAACACTAAAATTTCTATTGTCCGGTCTCAAATAGTTGTGACTTATACATAAGTCCAATTACGATTGCTTAACATAGTGCTAAATTTTGACCCAAAAGCATAGCATTCTAGTCAGTGAGATTGTAAGTCTCCCCCCTTTCATGGTATTATGTGGAAACTTGGCCTTTTTTCCTTCCTTTGGAAGATGTCTTGGTTCAAGGATCCATGCTTGTGAATAAAGAGTTGAGTGTTCTCCAAAGAATGACTTAAACAATTGAAAATCAAAAGCAATACTAACTTCTAATCAACTAACATTTGACTAACTTTTAATTTCAAGTCATTTACTTTATGCACTTTAAGTTCAAGTCTTTATCATTTGCCATTATTCATACCATTTAACTTGTTTATTTTAATGCCATTTTCACTTTGCTCACTTGATCCATATCTTGTGATTATACTTGTTTGTGTATTTTGTTTGTGTTTGCGGTCTTTTGACCTTAATGTACATAATAACAACAAAAAACCTAAAAAAGGATTGGTGTGGACTGTTGGATTTGATCTGCGACATTGGACTTAGAATTAGGCAACATTCCCTATGCAAAAAGGACTTGTCCAATGCCAACTTTTCTGAAGCCAGTCATTATGAATTGAACTTTCATATGAAGCAAGTATTGAGATCCCTTTTGAGTTCACCTGTAACATGGTCTTGATGAAATTGTTATTCTAAACCTGTGACTAATGCCTATTTCTTAGCCATTCAAGAAGTATGTCGTCTGATACATGGGAGATTATGAAGAAGACTATAAAGTTGCTAAGCTTGGATGTGGCTATCTTTATTTGATTCCTTGCTCTTCTTGCTATTTGTGTAGTGTTATTGCTTGATTCTAAAAGTCCAAGGGAAAATTGGGTTTCTATATGACATTCATGTCTATTAGATTGCATCCCATTGGTCATATTTTTTCAACTCTTAACTTTTAAATTTTTGCTTAGGATTAGTCTCTTCATCTCCTCCCACTTCTTTAATTTCAAATATCTCCCTCCTTTTAAAATCTTCTTTGCTTGTGATTTCTAAACTTAGACTCTTTATTGCAAATTAGAAACTTTGGCCTTATGCCATTGTATTTTCAAACTCTTTTTCTTAATCAAATATGTAAATGAATCTAATCATATTGGCTTAAAATTTCAAAAGACAAAAAGGAATAACATCCATTCAAACTCTTTTAGGCCTTTTGCGCCTCTTCCAAATTTAAACTTTTGTTAAAAGAAATTCACTCTCTTTGAAATTGATACCACGAACTACGAGGTTTTGATCCCTCATTTTATGTTGGTACGTAGGCACAAGTCCGAAGGTCTTGTCAAACAGAAAAATATAATTAATGAATTCTTTTCTCATCCCCACACTCTATTTATTGTAATCATCATTTTATACCAAAACACATGTACACACAAAAAAGGACTTCCTAGGAGTACCTAGGACACTTTGGGTGCTAACACCTTCCCTCTGTGTAACCAACCCCCTTACCTGTAATCTCTGGCATTTTATTAGTTTTGATTTGAAAACTTCTTCTCTTTGGGTTTTGTTCTTACTTTTCCCTTTTCCCTTGTAAACAATAAAAGCGCGGTGGCGACTCTGGTTTTATTGATGTTAAGTTTATCCATAGCTTAATGGTCATGAATTTACCGCTACAGAAACCCAAACTGTTCAAGTCTCTTCAACACAACTGACAGCAGAATCTTTACACCATTGGCCCTTAGTACAAATTCTGTTGTTTCCTCTTCGATCACGACATTGACTGTTGAACCGCCATGATTAGGAACAAGATTTGTTTTCACATTGGGTTTTTCCTTGGAGAAATACAGAATCTCCTAATTAATCAAGTCTTGGACCTTGTAGTTGAGGGCCAAACAATCTTCTGTGGAGTTCCCTATATACCCGGTGTGGTAAGCGCATGAGGCATTAGGATCGTGCTTAGGACGAAAAGGAGGAGAGGCTGCAGGGATTTCTTTTAGTACAATAGCCTTTACGTGAATCAAATATGGCGCCAGTTCGGTATGCGGCACCGGGATCTTATCAATCTGAGGGAGATTACTAAAACTATTTCTGTTATCCTGACCTCGAACTTGTCCTTTGTTGTCATTGTTGTATTGTTGATTCTGATTTTTCTGAGCAGGTGCTGGTTGTTGATTACTTTTTTGTGGTTGATACTGACATGGCGGTTGTTGATACTGAGTAACAGCGACGTATGGATATGGATAGTACGGAATATGGGCCATTAGAGACTGATACTTGTGGTGGACACTTATCGTCATAACATTTGTCTCCCCCTCCTTTTTTACGAAGCCCCCATGCGACCTCTTGTTCGTTTCTTGCGGAGAAGTGGTATCTGTGATCTTCCTTGATTTTAGCCCATTCTCTACGCGTTCACCGTTAGTTACCATATCTGCAAACTTTGTAGACAAACTCCCAATCATCTTCACATAATACAACCATTGGAGAGTGTCGCATTACGCGAAAAACCGGCGGGAAAACGAAACAACAGAGCCGCCACCGTGCGTTATTTATCCCAAAAGAGGGAAAGGAAACGCTCGAAGTAAACCTGGAAAAGACATGGTCTCGCGACCAGAGAGAGATGGGATCGGGAGTCGGTTATGCGAAGGGAAGGTATTAGCACCCCTACGCATCCGTCGTACTCGACGGGATCCACGCATAAAAGAAAGGATAAGGTTGCTAAAAACTGATCACAAACTGCACACAAGGCTGGAAGGAAACATAGAAAGACAAAAGAAACTAACTCGGCAGGATATCGCATCCTGGGCCTACGTAGTCTGTCAAGCACAGACATCAGAGTCGACGTAGTTCGGGACAGGGGAAACGTGTTCGCTAGGATGTCGCATCCTATGCATACGTATCTTCTCTGACAGAAGAAGAATCAAAGCACTCGTAGCTCGGCTAACGCACGCCGAACAAAACCACACAGGAAACCGACTGCCAATCGCTGGACTTACGTCAGACTCCACACAAACAGGCAAACCTGGAAACCGAATGCCAATCGCTGGACTTACATCAGACTCCACACAAACAGGCAAACCTGGAAACCGAATGCCAATCGCTGGACTTACATCAGACTCCGAACCAACAAACACACACAAAGGAAACCAACTGCCAATCGCTGGACTTACGTTAGACTCCAACAAGCAAACAAGACACAGGAAACCGACTGCCAATCGCTGGACTTATGTCAGACTCCAACAAGCAAACAAGACACAGGAAACCGACTGCCAATCGCTGGACTTATGTCAGACTCCAACAAGCAAACAAGACACAGGAAACCGACTGCCAATCGCTGGACTTATGTCAGACTCCAACAAGCAAACAAGACACAGGAAACCGACTGCCAATCGCTGGACTCATGTCAGACTCCAAACACACACAAAGGGGTTGAAAAAGAAAAAGGGCGCCCGGAGAGATCAGCTCATCTCCTGCCTACGTACCTCATCTGGTATGAGGATCAAGGCGACGTAGTTCCCTTTAACAGGGAAAAAGGACTAGCCTAACCAGAAACAAAGGGAGACACAAACTACTAGGGAGACTATGACTCGAGCCTAGAAGTTGTCATGCCTATGATCCCTATGTTGAGGTTTCTATCTAACTTGCACAGGGAGCAAGCTATCCTAAACAACACAATCAATCATAAGCACAAAAGCAAGCACACACACTATATACAAACAGATGGGCTCATACAAGGTTAGGCTTTAGTCAAGGGGTCATGTCAACCTCGACAAACAAGCCACTGGAAAAGGGTATGATTAGCTCTTAACCCTAACATTGGGAGTTAGGGTGAAGCTGATGAAATGGGAAGTGAGGGTAAGACCTCACAGCTCTTATCCCTGGCCTGGGAGAGCTTTAGACAAATGAAAGTGAGGGAGTTCAGAAAGTTGGAACTCTTCTCCACATATGACTGACACAACAAAGATCTTGGGCTATTATCCACAATGCATCAACACAAGGTGTGTGAACAAAGTGGATGACACACTGAATAGCAGGAGATGGATTGCACATCTCTTTTATCTGCCAATTGCCTCATAAGAGGACTTTTCCTGCTTGGCACAAAGATAAACAAACACAAGCATTGCCTCTTAAGGAGGGCTTCAGACAGGTGCCTGCCCAAGTAACAGGACAGGTCTTCCAGACTACATGAAGTCAGAGAGTTATACCTCAAATGGTTAAGCAACCAAGCTAAGCAAAAGCAAGTTCAAAAGAACTCAAAGCAACTTAGGTACCTGAAAAAAATCTAACCCAATCAGTTTACAAGTCAAACAATCAAACAGACAGTCAATCACACAATCAGACAGATAAGCAAGCAATGCAACAGTGAGCAAGGCACAAGCTATTAAGCCACTTGGTCTCAAAGCCTACAAAACAATTCAAGGTTAGTCAACATCAACCACTTAATCAACTCAAGAGAGTGAACCACTTCAATCATGGCAATGTGCTTCTTAACCTGAAATCCACAATCCAAATGATAAGTCCAAACCACTAGGTCCAAGCCTAGGGTCAAACATTCAAAACAGAACATGAAATTTAACATGAAACAACTTCAATCAATCAAGAACATAATCCAAAAGGTTTCATATCAATATCATTAACCAAATTCATTTCATAAACCAAACATGGTAAGGTATGCAAGTTGTAACCACATTATGACATCAGAATGAACAAATGCACATTAAATAAAAAATGATTCAAATAATCTTGGCAAAATTCATGAGTAAACAGGACATACAACATAATCATCACACAAAAAATTAGGAGCATTGGACAACATTAGGCATGGTAATCACATTGCATAAGTCAAGGCAAGCATAACAAGCACATATGTGACACAAATTGTCACGCCAACTTAGCATAAGCATAAAACAGAGATGAATTATGGTAAAAACCTCAAACCAAATCCAAAACAACACTCAACATGTCTAGAAACAGTGTGCAAAATTTCACATTCATTGGATAAGAATCAAGCATTTTGCAATCAAATGAAGTTCAAAGCAATTCAAAAGCTCAAATGTGACCATCCAGAATTAAAAATCTCAATTACCCAAAAATTCCAATAAAAATCATGCGCAATCACAACATCCATGATATGCATCATACAAATAATCAAGGAAATTGGAATTCATTTGGCATGGCAAATATATCAATCAAGTTGAACATCACAAGGTGTGACACAAATTGTCACACCTAACTTATCATGATCGTAAAACAGCAATGGTAATTGATAAAAATACCAAATCATCACCAAAATGTCCAGCAATGAGTCTAGTTTCAACATGTAAAATTTCATGAGCATTGGATCAAATCTCAGCATTTCACAAAAGATATGGCAAGGCAAGGTACAAAAGGCATACATGTTTACAAACCCTAGCACAAAACAATTTCCAGCCATGCACAGTTTATGGAAAAATGTTCATAAAATAGTAGACAGAAAATGGAATGCAATGCAAAAAACCACATAATTTTTGGATGAATATTCAATTTATTATGAATTTTTAAAGTTGAAGAAAAAATAAAAAAACATGTGAAGCATGGTACATGAATGAATGTAGGGAAATGAGAAAATATGAAATGCACTTGAATAATTTGGAATGGCTAAGGATCGAAGCCGGTTACATTTTGAATTGTCGCGCGCTGGTGATGAAACGATGCGTTTCACTTAACCCTAACACACGTGCATGCATGGCCTTAAGAAATCCGCAGGAAACATGATGAACTGGCAATAGAATTCGCAGGTAAACGTATGTGTTCCGCAGGAAATTCCACATGAAATCTGGAAATGCATGAACACACGATGAAGATCATGAAGATCTTCATCCAATTTTCCAGAAAAATCTCAAAAGTTCCAAAAATCATAAATGAGCATATCAACATGTAGATCTTCCATCACACAACAAGAATCAACAATCAATTTAACAAGAAACAACAAAACGTGCATGAATCGAAGAGAAGAAGAATCATCATCCAAACTTTGAACAATCGGATCTAACTCAATTATGCATGGAATTCAATGATTTAAAGCTCAAATTAACCAGCATAAGAAGATCTACAACAATAGCAACATGAATTTGAGAAATAAGAGGATCGATTTAGAACCTCTTTGATGAGCAGAGCTGGATTTCGTGTTGTTCAGGCTGTGTAATGGCTCAACAGTTCTTCCACAGTGCTTGTATGGTTGATTAGATGAAAGATTGAGGTCCAATTGTGCACGAATCCTCCAAAATTTCAAATCACCATTGTTGAGTTCAAGCTTCACTTATGCTTCAATTATGCACGATTTGCTATGGTTCTGAGTTCAATTCTTCTCAATGATGCTTCAGCAAGATGAATCAAGCAAAGGAAATGGATCTTGATTGAAGAATTTGAGAGAAAATTATGAGAGAAAAAGTGTAAAAAATTTCTAGATCTGAAAATTGTGATAGTTCTTAGCTGAAAACAGTTAGGTTTAGTGTTATATACCTCTCCCTAATCACTCTCCTAATCATGTTTAAGCAATGGTTAAATGGATTAGCAAAGTAGGAGTGTAAGTGCAAAATTAGCAATTTCACCCTATGCATGAAAGTGCATGGTGAACAGTACACGGGTTTGCTCCAAATTCACTTAAAAATCCATTTTGGAGCTATTAGCAATGATAGAATGTTCAAATAATTGACCAATTTTAAACTTAAAAAAATTCCTCCAAAAATCAAGTGAATTAGCAAATGTCCATATGATGATAATTGGTGTAATGCAATGCATGATTTGGAAAGTATAGGTCAAAATAAAAAAAATGCAAAAAGAACCACTTGAATTGGACTTTTGGCTTGAAAGTTATGCTCATTTGAATCTTCAAGTACACCTTGCCATGTTTTGATCATATCTCTCCAACCATACATGAGAAATTCATGATCTTTGACTTTTTGGAAATGGGAGAGAAATATCTACAACTTTCATGTTGGGCAAAATTTCATTTGAAGCTTTCTTGATATTGTAATCTTGAGTTGAAAACCTTTCCATTTTTGGTAAATTCAAATTACAGGTCACCTGCTATTTTTGGAAAGTCTTGATCTGACTTCAAATTCTTCAATGTTGATGTTTGAAATGTCAAATGAGACTTTTTCACACATGAATGAGGCATCTCTAACCATCTCCCACCTCCAAATCCTCAGTTGAACTGACAGTTCACTTCTGTTGACTTTTTTAGGGTTTCAGATGATTTGCACATTGACTGATGATCTCTGAACCTCCAATTCTTGGCCAAATCACTTCAAAATGATCCTTGAATCACATGAACCCATTGCACCAACCCTAGGGCTTTGATCTCATGGAGAATGCTCTTGCTTGCTTGCACAGTTGAATCTCCTGACCAGTCTTGCCTGATGACTGATGGACTATGCAATGAACAATGCAATGTTAATGACCTAAGATGAAAATGTATACACAAAATGGGAGGTGCAAATTTGAGGTGCTACAGCTTCCCCTATTCAATCAACTGGGAACCTGAACGGATGAGAGCAACGGCTGTCAGACCTTCAGGGTAAACAGGGATTGAATACCGAAGAACCGTAGAAATTTGCACTCCGCGGGATATGATACAGGATGTCTGCAACAGCAACCAGACAAGACGTTTACCGACGACTCCTGGGGATTTTGATTTTTATCAAAGAAAGGTACAACCATACGTCAACGGACGAAGGGGAAAAACTCAACGTTTACCGACACCAACGGAGAGGTGACCAGACATTAACGAATGACTGGGAAAGACTCGACCAGACGTCAACGGACGAACGGGAGAAGCTCGACGTTTATCACATCAACGGAGAGGTGACCAGACATCAACGGATGAATGGGAAAGAGTCGACCAGACGTCAACGGACGAAAGGGAGAAGCTCGACGTTTATCGACACCAACGGAGAGGTGAACACTTCACTGGGGAAGGAAAACAGATACTTGCAACTGGAAACCAGATAGGACATTTACCGACGACTCTACTGGGGATTTCTAGTTGGGGAACGACCAGGCATTGACCGATGACTGGGATGAGACTAGACGTTTACCGACATCGAAAGATGATGTTTACCGACATCAAACAAAAGACGACCAGACATTTACCGATGACTAGGAAATAAAATGTGCAACCAGGCGTCAACGGACGACCAGGCAAAAACTCAACGTTTATCGACACCAATAGAGAGGTGAATTTACTGGGGAAAAAGTTAACACAACCAAACGTCAACGGACGATTCGGAAAAAATCAACGTTTATCGACACCAACGGAGAGGTGAACAGACATCAACGGATAACCTGTGGGGAGATACAACTAGACGTCAACGGACGAATAGGAAAAACTCAACGTTTATCGACGCCAACGGAGAGGTGACTCCTGGGGAAGGACTATATGTTACGAACATCGGAAGATGATGTTTACCGACATCAACAAAGAAGACCAGACATTTACCGATGACTGGGGTAGGACTCGATGTTTACCGACACCAAAGAAAGAACACACACATGCGGGTGTTGACATGACACTTATCGGTATCACAAAAGGATGACATCTACATATGTCAGGGCAAGGCTAAACACTTGCTGGGGATCTCACTCGGCAGAATCAATCTCTTCTTTCATGGACGAGTGAGGAAATAAACCTCTCTGGGGAATATCAATCCTGAATGTTGTCAGGCGCAATTATAGCAAACGTGTTGTACAGATGTTTGAACAAAGATCCGTCTCTGCCGGGGATACAGTCTGATTAGGTTTGACATTTGAATGCATATGTTTGAATTTTCCATGGCGTAATGCTCCATATTGAATGGAAATGTAACGCGTTTCGAGGATGCAATGATCACTACATGCAAAATGCAAATGATGAACTCCTGCCGGGGAGCAAACTGATCAAATACTCCAACTCTGTGGGGAGACTCTGTCTGAGGAATACTCTGCGGGGAGTAGCACCAACTTCTCACTCATGCTGGAAAATAGCACTGCTACTGGGGAAAGGATCCCAATCCACTCGGGGACTCTGCTAGGGAAACAACCAAAGCGACTTCGCTGGGGAGAAGTGCCAATCCAATCAACAGGTAGGCTAAACTCTGCTGAAGATAATTTTCACCGGACCTGATCCACTCGGGGAACCTGCTGGGGGAAAACCATCAACACAAACCTCTGCTCGGGAGATCTGCCAGGGGAAAACCTTCACAACCCTGTTGAGGAAAAGCATAACTCTGTTGGGGAAATAATATACCAGACCACGCTGGGGATAGACATCCACAAACCTGCCGGGGGAAAGCGTTCACGACCACGCTGGGGATAACATTACTTCAAACCAGACTACTGAGGAATAAAAACTCCACTAACACCTTTGCTGGGGATACAACATCCTTCCAACTCAGTGGGGATAATCAATCTTCAGACTCAGCTAGGAACTCGATAGCTTTCAAGCTAGCTGGGGGTTTAACAATCCTTAGTTCTGCTGGGAATAGAAGGCACTATCCCCAGACGTCTCTGCAGGGGAGAAAAAATTCTGACAACCTTCAGACTTGCTTGGGGAAACAGCCACTTCCAAGCCTGCTGGGAAATCATCTGTGGCTTAACCGCTTCATCCGGGAATCAAAGGTAACAACCTGCAAAACAGCACGACAGACATGCCCCAGGGGTTGCATGGACAAGATACGCTCAAGTGTCCTCAACATTCAGAATGATTTTCAAATGTTTTATATTTCTGCACTTTATTGTCTAGCCTTCATGTTTTTATATGCAATGTTTATAAAAAATTCGGACGTTTTTGCAAACAAAACAGTAAAATAAAAACAAGACAGTAAATTCAGATGTTTTTATATGCAATTTATCTGAATAACGACTTTTATTAATTGAAAATGGGCCTGAAAAGGCGAATACATCGGGGAGCAATTCCTAGAAATAGGTAATTGCGCACAAAAGGAAAAATTTATCCTAATGGCAATGTGAACACGACATCCACTATTTCCCAATTCTGTTATGACTCACAGATCATCAATTTTCCTCCCAACTTCCTTGCTTTCTGAGAAGAATGACTGAACCGATCACATCTTTTGAGATGGCAGACGACGAAGCGCGATGAAATACAGATAACTCAGACTGTAGTCTTCGCTTTAATCCCTCTTTTGCCTGGATCGCCCTTACGGGTTTTCAATCCACCGGGATACCCATTTTTGCCTAAGCCGCCCTTGCGGGTTTTCGACTTACCGGGTGTACAAATTCTTTTCATTTTTATCCCTAACTTTTGCCCGAACCTTTTCTCTCTTTTTTTTTGGTTCGCCGGGATGCCCTTTTTTGCCTGGACTCTTTTATTCTTTTTGTCCAGCGGGTCAATTTTATGCGAAGTATTTTTTTACTACATCTGAGTTAATAGCGGACGGAAAATCTTCACCATCCATAGTTGTAAGCATCAAGGCTCCACCGGAGAAAACCTTCTTAACAACATATGGACCTTCGTAATTAGGAGTCCACTTGACCCTATTATCTGTACCGAGAGGAAGGATCCTCTTCAAAACTAGATCACCAGCCTGATAGCTTCGAGGACGCACTTTCTGATCAAAGGCTCTCTTCATCCTTCTCTGATACAACTGCCCATGGCACACAGCTGCTAGCCGTCTCTCTTCGATAAGGCTCAACTCGTTAAACCTTGTTCGAATCCACTCAGCTTCATCAAGCTTGACATCTAACAAGACCCTCAGAGAAGGAATCTCCACTTCAACTGGTAGGACTGCTTCCATACCATACACAAGGGAGTACGGGGTTGCCCCGGTCAATGTACGCACTGAGGTACGGTACCCATGCAAAGCGAAAGGCAGCATCTCATGCCAATCCTTGTATGTCACGACCATCTTCTGCACAATCTTCTTGATGTTCTTGTTTGCCGCCTCTACAGCACCATTCATCTTTGGTCTGTAAGGAGAAGAATTGTGATGTTCGATCTTGAAATCTTTACAAAGCTCTTTCATCATCTTGTTATTGAGATTCGAACCATTGTCAGTGATGATTCTCTCAGGAACCCCATAACGACAGATGATCTCCTTCTTGATGAACCGGGCAACCACTTGTTTGGTAACATTAGCATAGGAAACTCCTTCCACCCACTTGGTGAAGTAATCAATCGCAACCAAGATGAAGCGATGTCCATTCGAAGCAGTGGTCTCAATCTTCCCAATCATATCAATCCCCCACATGGCGAACGGCCAAGGTGAATTCATGACATTCAGAGGGGTTGGTGGTACATGCACCTTATCAGCATAGATTTGACACTTATGGCACTTCCGAGCATATTTGAAACAATCGGATTCCATAGTCATCCAGTAATAACCGGCTCTCAACAATTTCTTTGACATTGCATGACCACCAGCATGGGTACCAAATGAACCTTCATGCACTTCTTGCATCAACATGTCTGCTTCGTGTCTATCCACGCATCTGAGCAGAACCATGTCAAAGTTCCTCTTATACAGCACGTCATCCTGATTCAAATAAAAACTTCCAGCTAGCCTTCTCAGGGTTTTCTTGTCATTCTTTGATGCACCTTCAGGATACTCTTGGCTCTTGAGGAAGTTCTTGATATCATAATACCACGGTTTCTCATCAACAACAGACTCGGCTGCAAACACACACGCAGGCCTCTCGAGTCGATTCACCGCAACATGTGGCACATGATTCCACCAATGAACTTTGATCATAGAAGACAAAGTAGCCAAGGCATCAGCCATTTGATTCTCATCCCGAGGGACATGATACAACTTCACCTTCTTGAAGAACGTCAGTATTCTTCTGGTATAATCTCTGTAAGGAATCAAATGCGGCTGATTGGTATTCCAATCTCCATTGACCTAGTTAATCACTAGAGAGGAATCCCCATAGATGTCAAGCGTTTTGATCCTCAGATCAATGGCTTCTTCTATCCCCATGATACATGCCTCGTACTCAGCTTCGTTGTTGGTGACATCAAAAGTCAATCTGGCAGAAAAAGGTATATGAGCACCTTTTGGATTGATAAGCACAGCCCCAACGCCGTTGCCATTCACATTCACAGCCCCATCAAACATCAATGTCCGCTTATCATCAGGATCCAGTCCTTCCTCGACAAGAGGCTCTTCACAGTCTTTCATTTAAAGATACATGATGTCTTCATCAGGGAATTCAAACATCATTGGCTGATAATCATCAATCGGTTGCTCGGCGAGGTAGTCTGACAGAATACTACCTTTGATGGCCTTCTGCGACGTGTACTGAATATCATACTCAGGTAAAATCATCTGCCAACGGGCAACACGTCCGGTGAGAGCCGGCTTCTCAAAGATGTACTTCACTGGATCCATCTTAGAAATCAACAAAGTGGTAAGGTTCAACATATACTGCCTCAGTCGGCGAGCAGCCCAGGCCAAAGCACAACAAGTTTTCTTAAGCTGTGAATATTTGATTTCACAATCGGTAAACGTTTTGCTAAGGTAGTATATGGCATGCTCTTTTCGACCAGACTCATCATGCTGTCCCAATACACACCCCATCGAGTTCTCAGTCACTGACAAGTACATTATCAGCGGTCTCCCAGGAACTGGAGGTATAAGGATTGGAGGTTTCTGTAAATATTCTTTTATCTTGTCAAATGCTTTCTGACAATCATCATTCCACCTGATTGCTTGATTCTTTCTTAGAAATTTGAATATTGGTTCACACGTGGCAGTTAGGTGAGATACAAACCTTGCAATGTAGTTCAATCTCCCTAAAAACCCATGAACCTGCTTTTCTGTTTTTGGTTCAGGCATTTCTTGAATAGCTTTGACTTTCGCTGGATCAACCTCAATCCCTTTCTCACTATTAATGAAGCCCAACAGCTTCCCGGATCGCACACCAAACGTACACTTGTTCGGATTCAGCCTCAGTTTGAACTTTCTCAGCCGGTCAAACAACTTCTGCAAATTAACCAGGTGCTCCTCGTCTGTCTGCGACTTCGCAATCATATCATCCACGTACATTTCAATCTCTTTGTGCATCATATCATGAAAGAGAGTCGTCATAGCCCTCTGATAGGTAGCACCGGCATTCTTCAGCCCAAATGGCATCACCTTATAGCAGAACATGCCCCAAGGCGTAATGAATGTCGTCTTTTCCATGTCTTCTGGCGCCATCTTAATCTGATTATACCCAGAAAAACCATCCATGAAAGAGAAAACCGAGGATTGAGCCGTATTATCAACCAATACATCAATGTGAGGTAATGGGAAATCATCTTTCGAACTCGCTCTATTCAAATCCCGGTAATTGATACACATTCTGACTTTGCCATCCTTCTTCGGCACGGGAACGATATTGGCCACCCACGGGGGATAAGTAGTCACTGACAAGAAACCCGTATCAAACTGCTTCTGAACCTCTTCCTTGATCTTAACCGCCATATCAGGACTCGTTCTCCGAAGCTTCTGCTTGACTGAAGGACACTCTTCTCTGAGAGGTAGTGTATGCACCACAATATCGGTATCCAACCCAGGCATATCTTGATACGACCAGGCGAATATCTCCACATACTCTCTCAGCATCTCAATCAACCTTCTCTTAACATCCGCCTTCAAAGCAGCCCCGATCTTAATATCTTTTCTGGCGTCCTCAGTACCGAGATTGACAATCTCCAACTCCTCCTGATGAGGTTGGATGACCCTTTCCTCTTGCTTCAACAATCTGACCAATTCTTTAGGGAGCTCACAGTCTTCCTCACTCTCCTCTTCAACTTGGTAGATGTGATTATTGAAATCATGCTGAGCCATAACAAAACTGTTCATAGTGGATTCCGTGAGATCACTTCTGCATGTTTAATGCTTTGTTTTAGAAAAAGAGAATTCAAAAAAGTCACAAAAACAAAAACATTGCCATTTTTATTGTTTTGAAAAAGTGCAAAACAAAACAGAAAGACAGGGATCACAAAATTGTTTGCAAAACGTCCTTTATTAATGATATCATTGAAAAACATGATGAGGCCCTACAATGAACCACTACGCCTTGGGCAGAACGTAGGGTTTTGTGCAAAAATGAAAAACAAAAGAAAATTACTCTGTTTGAAGAGTAACTTGGACCACATCCTCTGCTGTCCAGTTGTTGATCGACTCCCCTGGTGCACACGGGCGAACCCAGTTGTCCAGATCACACTCACTGTCACTGTCTTCACTACTGGCTGCAAAGACGTCACCGTGATTCATCAGCCCAGCGCTGGTAAAGGTACTCGGACCTGTCTGCACACCCTGCTCCGCCCGCAGAGGTTGATAACCAATTCCGAACTTATCTTCTTTGATAGGCAAATCCACCATCTTTCCCTAGCCTTCTGCTTTACCAGAGTTGACAACCTCCACTGCCTGCTTGTGCGATGCAATTGAGGCACTTGGCTTCTTCTGCTCAGCAGAAGCCACCCTCTCAAGAGCAACAGTCTCGAATGCCTGGCATAAGGTTTCATGGATTTCGCCATCCACCTCTACATACTTGAAAGAGGATAAGTGACTCACCAGAATATCTTCTTCACCACACACGGTCACAATCTGACCGTTCCAGACATACTTCAACTTCTGGTGGAGAGTTGACGAAATTGCCCCAACTGCGTGAATCCAAGGATGCCCCAATAAACAACTGTATGCTGGTTGGATGTCCATCACATAGAAGACAATGTCAAACACCTCCGGACCGATCTTCACCGGCAAGGTGACTTCACCAAAAACAGACCGTTTGGATCCATCAAATGCACGCACAATCAGATCACTCGGAGTGAGGATAACCCCTTCAACATCAATCTTACCCAGAATCTTCTTGGGCAACACGTTCAACGACGAGCCAGTGTCTACCAACACGTGAGACAACACTGCCCCCTTGCACTCCATGGTGATATGCAAGGCCTTGTTATGGTTACATCCTTCAGGCGTCAGGTCCAGATCTGTGAACCCCACACCATGCCTGGTACTCACGTTAGCAATCACACCCTCCAACTGGTTGACAGAGATCTCTTGAGGTACGTAATCCAGATTCAGCATCTTCAACAGGGCATTACGGTGCGCCTCAGAGCACAACAACAATGAGAGTATAGAAATCTTGGACGGAGTCTGATTCAACTGATCTACAATCTTGTAGTCACTTTTCTTGATTATCTTCATGAACTCCTCCACGTCTTTCTCAAACGAACCCTCAGGCGCCTCCTTCTGAGCCGGTTCTTCATCAACCACAGCCTGTTTACCTTAAGCCTTGGCGAGTGCCTCGGCATTGTTGTCTCTCAAAGGTTACGGAGCAAACAGACGACCGCTTCTGGTAAACCCTCCTGGTCCTCCAACATTGTCCACAACTGGACTTGCAACCACAGGAGTTCTACCAGTCACACCAATAGTCACCAGAGACTGATTCACTGGCCTTGTCTGACTTTCAGCCCGTCGATTACTGCGGTACGCGTTGTCACATTTCCACGGCACAACCCTACTATCGACAGCCCTTCTGCCCGACGCAACGATTATAGTTGGAGTACTGACGGTTACAGGAGCAGAAATGGTAACAGGAGTACCACTAGTCGTAGGCGCACTAACAGTCCTCTGACCACGTCCCTCAGACGGTTTGAAATAGATAGTGACGGTTGACACCACCCCACGATCTCTAACAGCCCGCGCAAACTGTAGACAACCCTCATCAATCAGATTCTGAATACCGACCCTCAACTGGACGCAACCATTTTCTGATTCAGCACATTCTGTACAAACCCGATCACAGCCCGGGAATACACCCCCATTCAACAAACGGTCTTTCACAACAAACAGTGATGTCTGGACATCCTCAACACTGACCACCAAGTCCTCAGCTTCTCCACCCTCAACATTGTTAACTCTGTGTGCACCATGCGGAGGCATAGGGTTGTTTACAACATTCGGCACAGGAGCAAAATTGATAGTTTTAGCGTCAATTAGGTCCTGGACCTTATGATGAAAAGCCCTGCAGTTCTCAATGTGGTTTCCCGGTGCACCAGAATGGAAATCACAACGCATGTTTGCATCATACCCAGGTGGTATTTTTGTCAACGGAGCCATTGTACGCAACTCCACGAATCCCAATCTCAGCAACTCAGGTAGCAACTCAGCATAGGTCATCGGCAACGGGTCAAAACGTCGATCAGGCATCCTCTGTCTCGGCTGATAAGGACGTTGCTGTTGTTGTTGTTGTGGTGGTGGTTGTTGAACCCTTTGTTGCGGTTGTTGATGAGGTTGAGGCGCCGGAATGGTTACAGCAGCAACCTGGCGGTACTGATTTCTATTTACATTTCTTCTACTGTGTTGCACAGTATTGGTTTCACCCTCTCTCCTGCGAGGTGCCCCAGCAAATGGTTTCTTCGACGATGAAGACCCAACATCTTGAATTTTCCCAGCTTTAATCAGACTTTTGGTCCTCTCTTTGCAGATTACGACGTCTGAGAAACTACCGAATGGGAAACTCCCCATCCGGTCCATGAATAACCCCTGTAAATTACCGATGAACATGTCAGTCAACTCCCTCTCCAGCATAGGGGGTTGTACTCTCGCAGCCAATTCACGCCATCTCTGGGCGTACTCCTTGAAGCTTTCACCTGATTTCTGACAAAGACTCTGCAACTGAGTCCGGCTCGGCGCCATGTCCATACTATGTTTATACTGCCTCAAAAAGGCCTCACCCAGATCTTTCCAGCATCGGATATAATCTCTCTTAAGCTCCATGTACCAATCCAAGGAAGCCCCAGACAAGCTATCCAGGAAAAAATACATCCACATTTTCTCGTCATCTGTGTAAGCAGAGATCTTCCTATAATAGGCCTGCACGTGGGTGCGAGGGCAAGAAGTACCATTGTATTTATCAAACGAGGGTGCTTTGAATTTGTAGGGAATCCTCAACCCTTCCACCAAACCCATGTTGGTCACATCAAACCCAAGGGACTTCTGACATTCCATAGCTCGGATTTTCTCAGCAAGGGCATCAACTTTCCGATCCCTCTCTTCGACTCTCACTACATCATCGTCTTCACTGAGCAGAGTGAACATGTCCTCCTGTCGGTCAACCAACGGAGCAGGATGACGAATCGGAGCCCGGGTAGCTCTAGCATTAACAGTCTCTGTAGCAAGAGGCTGTCCGTTGATTCTGATACCCCTCAATTCATAACCCACGGCATAGTCATTGACGGGAGCAGCAGCAACGTTCTCATGAACCGGGACACCCACTGGTGAAGCACGGTTGGACGGCGGAATCACGGTTTCCTGTCTCTGGGCTAAGGCACGCAGCTCCTCTTGCCATTGAACAACCCCTTGCATCATTGTCATGAATTGGGCCATGTTAGCCCTCATCTCAGCCAATTCTGCTTGAACCTAGTCCATATTCCTCTGATGATTTAGTCTGGTTGAATATCGGTGCGGTCGTTGATTAGCTATCCTGCCTGACACAGGAACCAGAGTGAGAAGTCACGAGCAAGAACACCTGTTATGCAAAATGATATGCGTATGATGCACATGATATGTTCATTTCTCAGGCATTCAAGAGCCCATTCATCTTCAAGAAATGGGAACCCTGAAACGAGAACAACACAGAAGCAACACAAGAAAATGAGCATAAGGTGAAACATCAACAACCAACTCTATAGATATGAGCAACAAGGATCATACAACAAAGTCCACAAAGATCCAAATAATCGGAGTACAACAATGAATCCCATCCAACAAGCCTGGAGGTGATTCTCAACATAAACAATAGAGATACAAGCTAAGACAAATGGCTTCCAAGAATGAGAGTCTTCAGGTAGTGGCACTGGTCTATCAACAGGTCACACTCTGAGCATTCTGGAAAAGGAGTGAGCTTCTCCTTCAATTGTCTTCTGAGCTCCACAACTTCTCCTCCAAGTTGACTCTCTGATGCATGTCTCAAGTCGACTTCTTTCTTCAGTTGGATGTCTTTGTCTCTGAGTTGCTTCTCCAAGTCTCTTATCTTCTTCTAGTAATTGGAACTGGGTTTCCTCAAATGAAAATAGTGACTGCAGCATAGTCCACAAAGTTGGGCATACTCGGGAACAAGACAACCCCATAAATCATGATGGCCAACTGAGCATGAAAAGCCTCCCAATTCCCCTTCTCTGCTTCTTCTCTAGCAATCCTCAACAGGAACTTCAAAGGTAAACCCACAACATCCCCACTGGACTTCCAATTATCACTCACTTCTTTGATACTCAGATGAAGAGCTCTGGCAACAACCCTGAACTCAACCTCCTTAGGCACATCCAAGAAAGGAACCTGATACCGGATCGGGACATTCAGCAAAATGGAGTACTCCTCAAGAGTAGGCGCCAACTGATAATCCTGAAAGGTGAAGCAACGAAGCTCTGGGTCGTAGAACTGTAGAAGAGTCTACAACGGCACTAGATCTACCACCGTCTTCAACAGTGTCAACAAGTCCCCAAACTGATCAACAAACCCCTTCTGATTACCATTGGTCACAAGGCTACTCAACTCTATCAGAGACGTCAAAGGCTCACGGTGAAAACTGTAAGAACAAGTCTTCCGCTTCAACTCTGGGACTGTTGCCATCTCTCACAATGAATAGACTCCTGAATGAACCTGAGAAATGATATGCATGCAGAGATTAGCTTTTTCTTTTCTTCTTCATTTCCTTTTTTAAATTTTTTTTTATTGCGTATTTTTTTGATAATAAACAGGCTATGATGCAAATGATGCAGACAAGACTAGCTGGCTGTGTATCTCGGAGCACAGGATCAAAACTTCGGCTTGAACTCGGACCCACAAATTCATCTGAAACCCAAAGTCATCTGAGACCCCAAAATTCTGAACCAATAGTCACCAACAGGATCACAAGTCACCAACAAGTCACCGACGAGTCACCAACTGTACCTGTAATAATGATCATTCCCTCCCCACCCACGGGTGTCATCTAGGCCAGGGTAAGGTCGAGAAAAACGCAGCATAAATAACCCTTTCATAGAATATTATCATATACGCACCCGAAGTATGTAACGACGATACCCCATCAGAGTCTGAACTGCTCGTGATATCAATGTTCCGCTAAGTGGCGCAATACCACCCGTTTCCCATGAATCACTCTATTCCTAGGTGTCCTAGATTTCACTCATAGCCTGGGTATTGGGCCTTTTACCTCATGTAACTCCCACCCCAACAGAGAGATAACACAACACAGCCAGATGAACAAATGATGAATGCAAACATAAATGCAAACAATAAATGCAAACAATAAATAAATGAATGCAATAAATGAAACAGCAAAAGCAACCAAACCCTACCCTAGAGAGCGCTAGGAGAGACTCGCTTAGGGAAAATGGACCAGCAAGAGGTCAACTTCTCTATATCCCCAGCAGAGTCGCCAGCTGTCGCATTACGCGAAAAACCGGCGGGAAAACGAAACAACAGAGTCGCCACCGTGCGTTATTTATCCCAAAAGAGGGAAAGGAAACGCTCGAAGTAAACTTGGAAAAGACATGGTCTCGCGACCAGAGAGAGATGAGATCGGGAGTCGGTTATGCGAAGGGAAGGTATTAGCACCCCTACGCATCCGTCGTACTCGACGGGATCTACGCACAAAAGAAAGGATACGGTTGCTAAAAACTGATCACAAACTGCACACAAGGCTGGAAGGAAACACAGAAAGACAAAAGAAACTAACTCGACAGGATATCGCATCCTGGGCCTACGTAGTCTGTCAAGCACAGACATCAGAGTCGACGTAGTTCGGGACAGGGGAAACGTGCTCGCTAGGATGTCGCATCCTATGCATACGTATCTTCTCTGACAGAAGAAGAATCAGAGCACTCGTAGCTCGGCTAACGCACGCCGAACAAAACCACACAGGAAACCGACTGCCAATCGCTGGACTTACGTCAGACTCCACACAAACAGGCAAACCTGGAAACCGAATGCCAATCGCTGGACTTACATCAGACTCCACACAAACAGGCAAACCTGGAAACCGAATGCCAATCGCTGGACTTACATCAGACTCCGAACCAACAAACACACACAAAGGAAACCAACTTCCAATCGCTGGACTTACGTTAGACTCCAACAAGCAAATAAGACACAGGAAACCGACTGCCAATCTCTGGACTTATGTCAGACTCCAACAAGCAAACAAGACACAGGAAACCGACTGCCAATCGTTGGACTTATGTCAGACTCCAACAAGCAAACAAGACACAGGAAACCGACTGCCAATCGCTGGACTTATGTCAGACTCCAACAAGCAAACAAGACACAGGAAACCGACTGCCAATCGCTGGACTTATGTCAGACTCCAAACACACACAAAGGGGTTGAAAAAGAAAAAGGGCGCCCGAAGAGATCAGCTCATCTCCTGCCTACGTACCTCATCTGGTATGGGGATCAGGGCGACGTAGTTCCCTTTAACAGGGAAAAAGGACTAGCCTAACCAGAAACAAAGGGAGACACAAACTACTAGGGAGACTACGACTCGAGCCTAGAAGTTGTCATGCCTACGATCCCTATGTTGAGGTTTCTATCTAACTTGCACAGGGAGCAAGCTATCCTAAACAGCACAATCAATCATAAGCACAAAAGCAAGCACACACACTATATACAAACAGATGGGCTCATACAAGGTTAGGCTTTAGTCAAGGGGTCATGTCAACCTCGACAAACAAGCCACTGGAAAAGGGTATGATTAGCTCTTAACCCTAACATTGAGAGTTAGGGTGAAGCTGATGAAATGGGAAGTGAGGGTAAGACCTCACAACTCTTATCCCTGGCCTGGGAGAGCTTCAGACAAATGAAAGAGAGGGAGTTCAGAAACTTGGAACTCTTCTCCACATATGACTGACACAACAAAGATCTTGGGCTATTATCCACAATGCATCAACACAAGGTGTGTGAGCAAAGTGGATGACACACTGAATATCAGGAGATGGATTGCACATCTCTTTTATCTGCCAATTGCCTCATAAGAGGACTTTTCCTGCTTGGCACAAAGATAAACAAACACAAGCATTGCCTCTTAAGGAGGGCTTCAGACAGGTGCCTGCCCAAGTAACAGGACAGGTCTTCCAGACTACATGAAGTCAGAGAGTTATACCTCAAATGGTTAAGCAACCAAGCTAAGAAAAAGCAAGTTCAAAAGAACTCAAAGCAACTTAGGTACCTGAAAAAAATCTAACCCAATCAATTTACAAGTCAAACAATCAAACAGACAGTCAATCACACAATCAGACATATAAGCAAGCAATGCAACAGTGAGCAAGGCACAAGCTATTAAGCCACTTGGTCTCAAAGCCTACAAAACAATTCAAGGTTAGTCAACATCAACCACTTAATCAACTCAAGAGAGTGAACCACTTCAATCATGGCAATGTGCTTCTTGACCTGAAATCCACAATCCAAATGATAATTCCAAACCACTAGGTCCAAGCCTAGGGTCAAAAGAGGGTCAAACATTCAAAACAGAACATGAAATTTAACATGAAACAACTTCAATCAATCAAGAACATAATCCAAAAGGTTTCATATCAATATCATTAACCAAATTCATTTCATAAACCAAACATGGTAAGGTATGCAAGTTGTAACCACATTATGACATCAGAATGAACAAATGCACATTAAATCAAAAATGATTCAAATAATCTTGGCAAAATTCATGAGTAAACAGGACATACAACATGATCATCACACAAAAAATTAGGAGCATTGGACAAAATTAGGCATGGTAATCACATTGCATAAGTCAAGGCAAGCATAACAAGCACATATGTGACACAAATTGTCACACCAACTTAGCATAAGCATAAAACAGATATGAATTATGGTAAAAACCTCAAACCAAAGCCAAAACAACGTTCAACATGTCTAGAAACAGTGTGCAAAATTTCACATTCATTGGATAAGAATCAAGCATTTTGCAATCAAATGAAGTTCAAAGCAATTCAAAAGCTCAAATGTGACCATCCAGAATGAAAAATCTCAATTAAATCAGAAATGATCCCAAAAATTTCAATAAAAATCATGAGCAATCACAACATCCATAATATGCATCGTACAAAAAATCAAGGCAATTGGAATTCATTTGGCGTGGCAAATATATCAATCAAGTTGAACATCACAAGGTGTGACACAAATTGTCACACCTAACTTATCATGATCATAAAACAGCAATGGTAATTGATAAAAATACCAAATCAACACCAAAATGTCCAACAATGAGTCTAGTTTCAACATGTAAAATTTCATGAGCATTGGATCAAATCTCAGCATTTCACAAAAGATATGGCAAGGCAAGGTACAAAAGGCATACATGTTTACAAACCCTAGCACAAAACAATTTCCAACCATGCACAATTTATGGAAAAATGTTCATCAAATAGTAGACAGAAAATGGAATGCAATGCAAAAAACCACATAATTTTTGGATGAATATTCAATTTATTATGAATTTTTAAAGTTGAAGAAAAAATAAAAAAACATGTGAAGCATGGTACATGAATGAATGGAGGGAAATGAGAAAATATGAAATGCACTTGAATAATTTGGAATGGCTGAGGATCGAAGCCGGTTACATTTTGAATTGTGGCGCGCTGGTGATGAAACGATGCGTTTCACTTAACCCTAACACACGTGCATGCATTGCCTTAAGAAGTCCGCAGGAAACATGATGAACTGGCAATAAAATTCGCAGGTAAACGTGTGTGTTCCGCAGGAAATTCCACATGAAATCTGGAAATGCATGAACACACGATGAAGATCATGAAGATCTTCATCCGATTTTCCAGAAAAATCTCAAAAGTTCCAGAAATCATAAATGAGCATATCAACATGTAGATCTTCCATCACACAAGAAGAATCAACAATCAATTTAACAAGAAACAACAAAACGTGCATGAATCGAAGAGAAGAATTATCATCATCCAAACTTTGAACAATCGGATCTCACTCAATTATGCATGGAATTCAATGATTTAAAGCTCAGATTAACCAACATAAGAAGATCTACAACAATAGCAACATGAATTTGAGAAATAAGAGGATCGATTTAGAACCTCTTTGATGAGCATAGTTGGATTTCGTGTTGTTCAGGCTGTGTAATGGCTCAACAGTTCTTCCACAGTGCTTGTATGGTTGATTAGATGAAAGATTGAGGTCCAATTGTGCACGAATCCTCCAAAATTTCAAATCACCATTGTTGAGTTCAAGCTTCACTTATGCTTCAATTATGCACGATTTGCTATGGTTCTGAGTTCAATTCTTCTCAATGATGCTTCAGCAAGATGAATCAAGCAAAGGAAATGGATCTTGATTGAAGAATTTGAGAGAAAAAGTGTAAAAAATTTCTAGATCTGAAAATTGTGATGGTTCTTAGCTGAAAACATTTAGGTTTAGTGTTATATACCTCTCCCTAATCACTCTCCTAATCATGTTTAAGCAATGGTTAAGTGGATTAACAAAGTAGGAGTGTAAGTGCAAAATTAGCAATTTCACCCTATGCATGAAAATGCATGGTGAATAGTACACGGGTTTGCTCCAAATTCACTTAAAAATCCATTTTGGAGCTATTAGCAATGATAGAATGTTCAAATAATTGACCAATTTTAAACTTAAAAAAATTCCTCCAAAAATCAAGTGAATTAGCAAATGTCCATATGATGATAATTGGTGTAATGCAATGCATGATTTGGAAAGTATAGGTCAAAATAAAAACAATGCAAAAAGAACCACTTGAATTGGACTTTTGGTTTGAAAGTTATGCTCATTTGAATCTTCAAGTACACCTTGCCATGTTTTGATCATATCTCTCCAACCATACATGAGAAATTCATGATCTTGGACTTTTTGGAAATGGGACAGAAAGATCTTCAACTTTCATGTTGGGCGAAATTTCATTTGAAGCTTTCTTGATGATGTAATCTTGAGTTGAAAACCTTTCCATTTTTGGCAAATTCAAATTACAGGTCACCTGCTATTTTTGGAAAGTCTTGATCTGACTTCAAATTCTTCAATGTTGATGTTTGAAATGTCAAATGAGACTTGTTCACACATGAATGAGGCATCTCTAACCATCTCCCACCTCCAAATCCTCAGTTGAACTGACAGTTGACTTTTGTTGACTTTTTTAGGGTTTCAGATGATTTGCACATTGACTGATGATCTCTGAACCTCCAATTCTTGGCCAAATCACTTCAAAATGATCCTTGAATCACATGAACCCATTGCACCAACCCTAGGGCTTTGATCTCATGCAGAATGCTCTTGCTTGCTTGCACAGTTGAATCTCCTGACCAGTCTTGCCTGATGACTGATGGACTATGCAATGAGGTGCTACACAAAATGGGAGGTGCAAATTTGAGGTGCTACAGAGAGTACCCATGAAGATATCAACAAATTCGTTATCTGACAAAGCTGGTCTAACCCTGGACGCCATCTCGCACCAACACTGAGCATACTCTTAAAGGTTTCACTGGATTTTTGCGCTTGATTCTGTAACTGCAGCCTTGTTGGAGCCATGTCAAGATTATACTTGTATTGTATTAGAAATTCCTTAGATAGGTCTCTCCAGGACCGGATCTTGGTGCATTACAAACCCATGTACCAGTCCAGAGAAGCTCCAGACAGACAATCTTGGAAGCAATGGATCAGCAAGTCATCATTGTCAATGTATGATGCCATTTTTCTGCAATACATTGTGATGTGACTACGAGGATAGCTTAGACCTTTGTACTTCGGTAGGTTTGGCACCTTGAATTTTTTTGGAAGCACCACGCTGGAAACTAGGCAAAGATCTCAGGCATCAATACCAAAGGCGGAGAAACCCTTAATAACCCTTATTTTGTTGTCTAACAGTTGATAATCTGCCGACCGGGCCGGATCAACAGCAGGGAGAGCGACCTGACTGGATGGTCGAGAGGTTTCTAGAGCCATTGCCTGAACATGCACATTCGAAGGAGCAAACAACATATGCGGTGGGTAGGAGAAACCAGGAGGTACTGTTTGAGCAGCATGCACCATGTGAGGATACTGTCCTCCAGCCTGAGCATTAGGGGCTTCAGATGCCCCAGTCTGCACATACTGGAGTGCAGGATTGGTAGGTGCATAAGTCAACATAGGCACAAAAGTTGCCCCAGGGTAACTGAACGGAGCCACTTGGAACTAATTCGTGTTTGCAGGTTGAGCAGGAACTTGAAAATGGAGGCACGGGCCTCGGTATTCATCTTCAACGTCAGGAGTTTTAGTGAGAACTTGACCTTGATTGTCCTCGGGGTTGGCAGCATCAACCGGAGGAGTCTGGACAATAGGCACACCTCAGGGGAAAACAATGTTTCTAGTAGCAGTAGGGGCAACAAGAGTCAGATGAGGGAAGAACGCACCCCCATTGGCAAAGTGAGCAACAAAGTTCTGGGGCATTCCCCAGGGGTAGGCAGTAACAAGCCTACTCAAATCAGCAGGGACCAACTGACGGTTCCCAGTAGTTGGTACTATATTCTCTGTCGGAGTTTCGACGGTAGCACTAGCAGCAACAATAGGATTGGTCACTCCAACAACATGGGTGACATTGGCAGCAACAGGGTTAGCAGAGGTGGACGTCCTCTAAGTTTGGAGGAGCTCCAGGATATTCTCCATGTTTCCCTAAAAGAGGTCCATCCTACCCTGGACTTGGGCAAGGGACTCGCGGACAGCAGCGTGGTCAGATTCAAAATCAACCATTATCCTCGATTTGTTTGCACGGGTGAAATAGTGATGACAAGTCGTTGTTTTTCTTGTGGAAAGATGGAGATGGTAAGCATTTTGTTTTCTGGTCAGCCATGTGCAATGAATGTATGAATGTAATAAATGCATGTTAGCAAATAAGAAAACATTTATAGGGTGCCAGTGTGTCAGTGTGCATATATAGTCATATAGTGAGCATGAATAAGACAACATAAGTATTTCAACAAAATCTCTTTTATTCATTTGAAGATCAAACAATATAAATTATTTCAACTCAAGATCATCTTAATGAACTAGCATGGAGGTCAGACTTGATCCTTTCCATAACTACCATACACACTGATACAAAATGGAAAACTGCCCACAAAGTGTTACGAGGGAACATGACAGCATAAGCCTTCTCCAGCAATTCGGGAAGGTCCTCGAGTGATTGATTAACAAATTTGCCCAGGTGGGAATGCCTATCAGTCCAACATTGAGCATCCTTGATGAGGTTGCGTAATAAGGAGTGGTTAGTGTAACGGTAAATTCATGATCGTCAAGATATGGATAAGCAAGACATCAAATAACAAGAGTCGCCATCGCGCTTTTATGTTTTCAAGGGAAAAAGGAACAAGTAAGAACAAAACCCAAAAGTAAGAAGTTTTCAAATCAAAACTAATAAAATGCCATAGATTACTCGTAAGGGGGTTGGTTACACAGAGGGAAGGTGTTAGCACCCAAAGTGTCCTAGGTACTCCTAGGGATCCCTTTTTTATATGCATATGTGTTTTGTACAAAGATGATGTTTACAAACAAATAGAGTGATGGGATGAGAAAAGAATTCATTAATTATATTTTTGTGTTTCACAAGACCTTCGGACTTGTGCCTACGTACCAACATAAAAATGAGGGATCAAAACGTCGTAGTTCGTGATACAAATTTCAAAGTTGATGCATTGCTTTTAACAAAATTAAGTGTGAAAGGCACAAAGGCCTGAGAATGGTTTGAATGAGTGAAAATGAGGGATCAAAACGCCGTAGTTCGTGATACAAGTTTAGGTCAAGTATAATTAAGTTCATTTAAAAGTTTGGTTAAGAAAAGAAGTGTGAAAATGCAATGGCATAACGCCAAAGTTTCTAGTTTGCAAAATGGTCAAAATTTTAGAAAAATAACAAGTTCAAACAAAGAAGTTTTTTTTAAAAGGAGGGAGAGATTTTTTTTGAAATTAAAGAGATGGGGAGGAGATGAAGAGACTAATCCTATGCAGAAAATTAAAAGTTAAGAGTTAAAAAGATCTGACCGATGGGTAGCAATCCAATAGGCAAGAATGCCATATAGAAACCCCAAATTCCCTTAGATATTAGAATCAAGCAACAAACAATGCATACAATATTAACTTGAAGAGCAAGGCATCAAATAAAGATTGCCACATCCAAGCTTTAGCCACTCCATGATCTTTTTCAAATTTTTTGGTGAAACTCTCATATTTTTTGGATCAATATTAAAATTAATATGAATTAATTAAAATAAAAGGAATAAAAGAAAAATAAGAAAATATCAAAAAACGTGGACCACTTGATCTCCCTCATTAATTGAGGTGGAAGATCAAGTGGATCAACGCACACGTTTCATGGTGCACTGCAGTCAACGCGGCATAGGCTTGGTATTTAAAAGCA
The DNA here is from genome assembly GCF_024323335.1 of Lathyrus oleraceus. Classification (NCBI taxonomy): domain Eukaryota; kingdom Viridiplantae; phylum Streptophyta; class Magnoliopsida; order Fabales; family Fabaceae; genus Lathyrus; species Lathyrus oleraceus. The sequence goes on along the minus strand of NC_066585.1, from coordinate 361,059,707 downwards.
ACGCACGAGATTAAAACATTTCAAACTCATCTAATGGCTCTGAACACTTCCAGCTCATCGCCGGAGCCAAAGGCCGGTCATCTTCTCCGATGACCCTGGCCGGACTGGTTAAGTCATCACCATATTATAAATGACAAAAGAGGACATGATCTGAAAGATAAAATGGTGTAGATCACGAATATCACCTCAATTTTAACTAAATCCACATATATAGAAAGATATGAGGAGTTGAATTCTGAGGTGTGTCAACTGAGTTGCTTCGATTTGACCTCTAAGTACCTCAATCTTCTTGCCTACATTGGTAGGACTTCAAACAACCAAAGATCCAAGAGAATTGATGAGAATTGAGTGAGAATCGAGGAGATGAAGTTTTCTGAAAATTACCTTCAATGATGTGCAGAACTTGATATTGTTTGCTTCAAACACGATCTGATCACACTTGAGAAGCTTGCAGGAAGTGATTAGCAAAGGTGCAAGGCTTTGGATCCAGGAGTTTTTGAATCTCCAACAGTTGAGATTCAAACTCAATTTTCAAATTGAAAATTCTCAGGTTTTCCTTTAGAATGAGAGGGTTTCAATTTGGGGGCAAAGCGGGCGAGCCAGGGGTGTTTGAATTGAGCACATAGGTCATGTATTTATAACATGAGGGAGTGATATTTGCACACTTGAATTTTTGACCAAATTTAGCCATGTGAATGGCACGAGTGCATGGGCATGTACAGGCCCATGAGGCAATGCATTAAGGTCCAAAACCAATCATGTTGAAGTCTGAATGAAGCTTGAATGGAAAGGCAAGGTGAAATGAAGTTTGTACATTTGATTTCCTCTAATGATGCAGCTATGTTAAAGCCATGCGCAGCGCTAGCAAACCTCATCCAAAATGCACGAACTTGGTTTCTTTGGAAATCATGGATCAAGGGGAATAAGTTTGATGTTGAACATTTTTTCATTTGGAGCTTGGATCATGGTGAATTTTGAGGTGGAAGTTTTGAAATTTCAATATGTTGAAATTTTTTCTAAGTGTCAAGCCATATATCTCAATATTCCACCTTACTTAACTTTTTATGTGAGCTTCAGATGAGAAAAGTGTCTTCATCAAAGTTGTATCTCTTTCAAATACCTTAAAAATGGTCACCAATTTCATGTCATTTTGATTTAGAATGATAGAGTAATGCATTTTTGAAGTTTGGAAAATTCACTTGTTCAATGGTATAGGTCAAAAATGACCTATAATGTATCCTCATATCACATGCTCATAAAAGTTGAAATAGCTCCCACTCCAAACATCAAAGTTAAAGTAGACATCTTGAATTTGATTGTGCACTTGGAAATCTTTCATCTCATAAAAATTGAGCAAGTTATGGCCTTGGGAAGTTTATTTTCAAATTAGGGTTTAGACAAAATGACCTATAATGTTTTAACATAGAAGATGATTTTCCAAGAAAAAATAGTTCTAGGTCTCAACATGAAAGTTGTTAGGAATGTCATTTAGAGTAACGTTTATCCTGGAATCATTTTCATATGGTGAAAATTGTAGGAGATAGGGTCTAGGGAGACCCAGTTTTGATTAGATGAATTCATCTGGCCAACCACCATCAACCAACTTGCTAACCTTCAATTATCTTGAAAAATTTGATCAATTGGTGAGATATCTTGTTGGAGAAATTACTCAAGATACCCAGTCAAACTAGGGTTTCCAAGGCAAAACACCCTCAAACTCTTGAAGAAAACTTGATCAATATGACATGTAGAGATCAATGGAACTCATATATGATGCTAATAACCATTATTGGATCAATTCATGGTTGTGCTCTTTGTCATGAGGGTCTCAAACCCTAGATATGAATTTGATAGATCAATGGTGATCATGCCCTACCTACAAAAGAATTAGGCAAATGCAAAGACATATTTTTGGTATTTTGGTTAGTTAAATGATAATATAAAAGTATGATACAATCACATGGTGCTTGGTGATCTCTCCCAAACAAACCCAATAAAAGAGGGGTAAGGAGGATGCCAAGGTATAATCTCATTGCTAATGCATATGATGAAATTTTATGAGGAATCTTAGGGTCAGAATTGGGGTCTTACAGCTGCTCCTATTTAAGGACATTCTGACTGAGGAGGTGAAGGTTAAAATCTTCGGCTCGACTCAATACAATGGGCTTAAATAACAACATAGAGACAAACTTTGGTCGCTAAGAAACCTCATGATGCATATGATACGAATGTAAAAGCTAAATCTCTGTGGAAATATTGCCACAAAGGAAAAGAAATAAGAGAGACCAAAAATTCGCAGGAGCATAATGCATTTCATAAGGAAAACTCACTAGGGAGACATATACTCTAAGTGGAAAAAGGAGTTATGCGTAGGCCAAGCTACGACTTAAAACTGTTGGGAGACTAGAGGAATTCCATACAAAATGGAAAGACTAAGCCAGGGAAACAAAACATTTGCAGGTGATACGAGTAGATCAGGATAACACTGAAGTACTTGAATCATGCAGGAAAAGCGATTTCACTAAGGAAATGCAGGCTCAACTCGACTGGGGAAGATAAACTTTAACGCAGAAATTTACTATCCACTACCTATTACTGGGTAAGGAGATAATAAAGATCTGACAGAGAGGACACCCCCCACCGGTTAGGATGAACATATCAAGGATGACTCACTAGGAAGCACCAGGAGGGAGTATTCATTACCGCTTACTGGGTAAGAATAGCCTTGCTGGGGAAAACCACAGAACAATAGGATTTACAACTACCAGTTGCTGGGTAAAAGACCAAAGATGAGAGTATCCGTCATCGATTAGGATGAACATATCAAGGATAAACTCAACAGGGAAGAAAATCCGTCATCGGTTAGGATGAACATATCAAGGATAGACTTGCCTGGGAATGTCAATGAGGCTACCCGTCATCAGTTAGGATGAATATATCAAGGATATACCAACTGAACAAAAAGTAGGAATTACATCTATTGAATGCTGGATAGAATACCATCAAAGAGAAAATTCGTCATCGGTTAGGATGAACATATCAAGGATAGACTCTATGAAGAGAAAAATAGGAATTACATCTATCAGTTACTGGATAGAAGACCAAGAGAGAGTATTCGTCACTAGTTAAAGTGAGCATATCAAGGATAAACTCTGCAGGAGAAAGTAGGGTTTACAACTACCGGTTACTGAGTAGAATACCACAAGGAGAAGGAAATTCGTCATCGTTTAAGATGAACATATCAAGGATTAACTCTCTGGGGAATAAAATAGGGATTACAACTACCTTTTTACTAGGTAGGAAACCAAGAAAAGGAGTATCTGTCATTGGTTAGGATGAACATATCAAGGATAAACTCACACCGGGGAAAGAAAGATATCCATCACCGGTTAGGATGAACATATCAAGGATATACTTTCTGGAGAATCAGGAAAAACGAATCCACTAGGGACTCTACTGCTGGAAAAACAGGGATACTTTTGTCGTGTATTTGGCAAGAAGTAACAAACTGCAAACTAAGAAGAATATTACCAGTTACTGGGTAATAAGCTCTTAGGAGACTCAAAGCATCTATCTAGGCAAGAGCTAAAAAGAAACGACCAACCAAGACTCAACCCAAAGAGGATATAACTCAAGAGGAGTAATTCCATCCAGATAATCAACTAGGGAGGAAGCTGAAGTAATAATCATCCACGAGGAAATTGTTGGTTCTAGGTGTTGGCAGCAATTTTGGTAAAACCAAGAGTAATCACAAGATGTCACATGTGATGTCTTAACATAAGATATCTTGTACCGTCTGGATGTTTAAAATATAATTATGCAGGATTGCTCCAGGATGTCAGACCCGATATCATGACATCTGTACACAGAACATTTAGTCTGAATGTTATGTGTTATGTGAATGCGTTTTTAATAACAATCTGTGTATGATTGATGAGTTAATTGAACACGTTGTCAATCAGTAATTACAACGTGATTAAACTTATTTTCCAAAGAGATCTAATCAACTGTCATGAGAAGATATGAGTAGCGAATAGTTTTAGGGTTTTATGATGTCCAAGCCCAGCTGAATGCTTCTATAAAAACGACATGGAAAACCTGATTTGATACACAAGAAATACAGAGCAAAATATTGAGAGAGAATAAGGGTTTTAGTCTTGTGTGGTCGTGTGACTTGTAAGCCATTCAATTCATTCATAGATGATTGAATTGGTCTGATTTTTGAGTTGTAATTTGTCACTCTAAGCTTTTAAGCATGAGTGTGTGTCTACTTGATTGAAGCTGCTAAGTAAGATCAAGTGTGTGTCTTTGAAGAGTGTCTTCTTTTCAAAAGTAATTCTTGTTTAATATCACTGATGTGATTGAGGGGGAGTGAGTGGGATGTCATATCTAAGAGTTCTTAGGTAGAAGTCATACGGGTAGAGATTAGGTGAAAAAGACTGTAACTTGTGTAGTTTACTGAGAGTCTTTGAACTGATTCTATTTAGTTGATTTCCTTCCTGGCTTGGTAACCCCCAGACGTAGGTGAGTTGCACCGAACTGGGTTAACAATTGCTTGTGTCTCTTGCATTACTGTTCTTTATATTTATCCTGTTTGTATTATTCAGATATCAGTGTCGTGACATTACCTTCGACATCTCATATCTGATACCAGAATCAATTGGTATCAGAGCAGGCATCCTGCTCTGGTTCTGGATGAGATCTAGGGACGATACTTTCTGGTACTATGGAGAGAGATGGAGGATCTGTTCACAGGCCACCTATTTTGGATGGATCCAACTATGACTACTGGAAACCTCGAATGGTAGCCTTCCTAAAATCTCTGGATAATAAGGCTTGGAAGGCTGCATTAACAGGCTGGGAACATCTAGTAGTTACTAAGGAAGGAGAAGCTACAATTGATAAAAAGCCTGAAGAACAATGGACCAAGGAGGAGGATGATCTAGCCCTTGGAATTCTAAAGCATTGAATGTTATATTCAATGGAGTAGACAAGAATATCTTCATATTAATAAACAACTGTGAGATGGCTAAAGATGCTTGGGACATTCTCAAAACCACTAATGAAGGCACCTCTAGAGTGAAGATGTCTAGACTGCAGCTGCTCACCACCAAGTTTGAAAATTTAAGGATGAAAGAAGATGAAAATATTCATGAATTTCATATGAGTATCCTTGAAATTACTAATGCCTCAAGAACCCTGGGAGAGAAGATGTCAGATGAAAAATTAGTAAGGAAAATACTCAAGTCACTCCCTAAGAGATTTTTTATGAAGGTGACAACAATAGAAGAGTCTCAAGACATCTCCAATATGAGAGTTGATGAGCTAATTGGTTCCCTCCAAACATTTGAGATGGGAATGTGTGATGGATCTGAAAAGAAAGCCAAAAGCATAACCTTCATGTCAAACACTGAGGAGGAAGAGGAGGAAAGTGGTCAGGATGTTGATGAAGATCTGGCAAATGATGTAGCAATGCTGGGAAGATAGTTCAACAGACTTCTGAAAAAGATGGATGTAAGATCTAAGGCAAATGTCAAGAACATCTCATCTGACATCAGTAAATCCAATAATGCTGGAAGAAGAACAAGGTCAGATGAAAATCCCAAAGAAGGAAAAGGAGTTCAATGCCATGAATGTGATGGGTATGGACACATTAGAACTGAATGTGGAACCTACCTCAAGAAATAGAAGAGGAGTCTTGCTGCCACTTGGTCTGATGAAAGTGAAACAAAAGAGTCTACAAATCTGGTGACTGCCTTGATTGAAACATGGGGTTCTGATGAAGACTCAAGTGATGATGAAGTAACCTTTGAAGAGTTGGCCACTACCTATAGAAAGTTGTGTCACAGAAGTGTAGAAGTGTGTCAACAGGTTGAAAGCCAGAAGAAGGTGATAAATCAACTGGAGAATGAGAAGGTAAAACACTTGGAACCATCTCTAAATTAAAAATAGAACCAGTGGTTCTTAATGCCAAACTAGATGAGAGTCAATAAGTTGAAAGCCAGAAGAAAGTGATAGCACAACTGGAGAATGAGAAGGCAGAACATGTGGAAACCATCTCCAAGTTGAAGATTGAAGCTGTACTCTTGAATTCTAAACTAGATGAGATGACCAAGTAATGGACTTCTATAATGGACTTCACTATAACACTAAGATGACCATCAACGCTGCCGCAGGCGGTGCGCTGATGAACAAACCTTATCCTGAAGCTAGTGCCCTCATCGAAGATATGGCTCAAAACCATCAATCATGGGGAGTCGAACAAGCGACAATTGAGAAGAGGGAAGCCCAAGGAGGAGTACATGAATTAAGCTCTATAGACATGATGCAAGCTGAAATGGACGCATTAGCCCTCAAGGTCGAGCATATGTGCATAAACCTGAATACTGCAGTTGCAGTTTCGTCGGATTGTGAGATATGTGGAACCCAAGGACACCAATTTGCAGAATGCAGTCTATTAAACGAAACCCACTCTAAGCAAGTGAACTACACCCAAGGGAACCCATATTCGAATACATATAACCCTGGATGGAGGAATCACCTGAACTTCTCCTATAAGAACGATAACCCTATCCAAAATAGTGCACCTCCGAGACAACTAGGTATCCAAGCCCCAAGACCAAATCAACCTATGCAACCTGTGCCACCAAAGCCGAGCCTTGAGAAAATTATGGAAAATTTTATCACTGCTCAAACTCAACAAAACAAAGAGTTCATGAACCAAAACATTCACGTTAATGAACTGATTACCCAGTTAGGAACCAAGGTTTACCAAATAGTTACTCATATCAAGATGCTTGAAACCCAGAACTCTCAGGTAGCTTTAAACCAAGCCCCCCAGACTACGCCTGGAGGACAGTTCCCTGGACAACCTCAACAGAATCCGAGAGGACAAGCCAATGCTATTACCCTACGAAGTGGGAACGCTTATGATGAGCCACCAAACCCAAGATTGAGCGAACCCAAAACTTCTAAGGAATGTACCGAACCCACAGACAAAGTAAAGGAACCAGTGGAATATGAAAAACAGGAAAGTCAAGAAAAAGGAGAAGAACCTAAAGATAAAACTTATGTACCACCCCCGCCATACAAACCACCGATACCATATCCGCAAAGACTCAAACAAACCTAGATCAATAATAAGTATCAAAAATTCATTAAGGTTATAGAAAAACTTCACGTAGAAATCCCTTTCACAGAAGCCCTCACCCAAATACCTTCTTATGTAAAGTTTCTCAAAGACATCCTTACTAACAAACGTAGACTCGACGATCTGAAACCCTTGGAATGCAATTCTATTTCCGAGAATAAGTTAGCCAGAAAGGATAAAGATCCTGGAAATTTCTTCATTCCCTGTCTTTTGGGAAGTCATGTCATCGAAAAAGCTTTTCTAGACTTAGGAGCTAGTGTGAGCTTAATACCTTTAGCAGTTTGTGAGAGGTTAAACTTAGGAGAATTACAGCCTACTAAGATGTCACTTCAATTAGCCGATAGATCTGTCAAGTATCCGATAGGCATATTAGAAGATGTCCCTGTTAGGATAGGTCATTTATTTATCCCTACTGATTTTGTTGTCATGGACATCAAAGAGGATAATGATATACAAATCCTTCTAGGTAGACCATTCTTATCAACTGCAGGAGCCATAATAGATGTCAAGAGAGGAAAGTTGACCTTTGAGGTAGGTGACGAGAAAATAGAATTTATACTTTTGAAATTTCTTATGGCACCTGTGATGGGAGACGCATGTTATGCCATAGATATCATTGATGAATGTGTTAGGGAATTAGAACAAGAAGAAATCATAAAAACAATTAAGTTGCCATCAACTCTCATACTGGAAGATGATGACTTTAGGAAATCCTACATCGATGATAACCTTTATGAATGTTTATCCCTTACCCCAGATCCTATGCCATGCCCTAAGAAACCAACCTTAGAACTTAAGGAAATGCCTAAGAACCTGAGATATGAGTTCCTCGATGAAGAGATGAACCGTCCAGTTATAGTCAGTGCTACCTTGAGCCAAGAGGAAACAGACCAACTTTTAGATGTTTTACGAAGATATCTCTCAGCCTTAGGATATAATATCTCTGACCTGAAAGGTATAAGCCCATCCATATGCATGCACCGGATTTCGCTCGAAGAAGATTCAAAACCCTCTAGAGAACATCAGAGAAGAATAAACCCTATAATGAGTGATGTTGTTAAAAAAGAAGTTCTTAAGTTACTCAAGGCAGGTATAATCTATCAGATCTCGGATAGTAAGTGGGTGAGCCCTGTGCATGTAGTACCTAAAAAGGGAGGCATCACAGTCGTGCAAAACGATAAAGGCAAACATGTAGCAAAACTGATGGAAGGAGGATGGCGGATGTGCATAGATTACAGAAAGTTAAATAAAGCAACCAGGAAGAATAATTTCCCTTTACCATTTATAGACCAGATGTTGGACCGTCTAGCCAGACACTCTTACTTCTTCTATCTAGATGGATACTCAGGATTCTTCCAAATACCTATCCACCCCGAAGATCAAGAAAAAACTACCTTTACATGCCCTTATGGAACTTTTGCCTACAAACGAATGCCATTCGGCCTCTGTAATGCCCCAGCTACTTTCCAACGCTGCATGATGTCAATCTTTGCAGATTACCTAAATGGTATCATGGAAGTATTTATGGATGATTTCTCGGTTTGTGGATTTGATTTCCACAATTGTCTTGCTAACCTTGAGAAAATCCTGGAGAGATGCGTGGAGGTGAACCTTGTACTAAATTGGGAAAAGTGTCATTTCATGGTGACTAAAGGGATTGTTTTAGAAGATATAGTTTCCGAAAAAGGTATAGAGGTAGATAGAGCTATGATAGAAGTTATAGAGAACCTAAGACCACCCAAAACTATCAGAGAAGTCCGAAGTTTTCTTGGACACGCTGGATTCTACCGGCGTTTTATCAAGGACTTCTCCAAAATAACCAAACCTTTAACTGGCCTTTTAATGAAAGATGTTGAATTCATTTTCAATGAAAATTGTAATGAAGCATTTAATCTTTTAAAGGAAGCGTTAATATCAACACCTATTATGAAACCCCCTGATTGGTCAGAACCTTTTGAGATAATGTGCGACGCTAGTGATTATGCTGTTGGAGCCGTTCTAGGACAAAGGAAAGATAAAAAATTACATGTGATTTATTATGCTAGTAGAACCCTAGACGCTGCCCAACTCAACTATGCAACCAGTGAAAAGGAATTACTAGCTGTAGTTTTTGCTATAGACAAATTTAGATCTTATCTAGTAGGAGCCAAAATTATAGTTTACACTGATCATGCTGCCATTTGTTACCTATTAAGTAAAAAAGATGCCAAGCCCAGGTTACTCCGATGGATTCTGTTACAACAAGAGTTTGATTTAGATATCGGAGATAAAAAAGGCACTGAAAATGTAGTAGCTGATCACCTTTCTAGGCTAGAACACCTAAAACCAGACTTAGTACCCATAAATGGTGATTTTTCCTATGATAGACTGATATCTAGACTAGAAACCATTGAAGATGATAACCTAGGCCCTCATGAGCACTTCCAAAATCCTTAGCAGTAAGTAGCGTACCATAGTATGCAGACTTTGTTAATTATATCGTACCCCCTGATCTTGACTACCACCGCAAGAAGAAGTTCTTTAACGATGTGAGAAACTTTTATTGGGACGAACCGCTCCTTTTCAAAAGGGGTAAAGATGGCATTTTTCGCCGTTGCGTTCTAGAAGAGGAGGTAAAAAGTATAATTGAGCATTGTCACTCTGCACCATATGGTGGACAGGCGAGCACCTCTAAGACATACGCCAAGATTCTTCAAGTTGGCCTATTCTGGCCTACCATGTGGCGTGATATCCGTGCTTGCATTATCAAATGTGATAGATTCCAATGCACGAGAAATATTTCAAGGCCTGACGAAATGCCTCTAAGAAACATTCAGGAAGTAGAACTCTTCGACGTTTGGGGTATAGATTTCATGGGACCTTTCCCACCATCCTTAGGAAACAAGTATATCTTAGTAGCTATGGACTACGTGTCTAAGTGGATTGAAGTTATAGCTTCATCCACAAACGATACTAGGGTGGTGATCAAGTTATTTAAAAGCTACAAATTCCCTAGATTTGGAACACCCCGTTTAGTCATAAGCGATGGAGGATCACACTTCATATCGAGAATATTTGATAAACTTTTAAGAAAATATGGAGTTAGGCATAGAGTAGCAACACCATACCACCCACAGACTAGTGGCCAAGTAGAAGTATCCAATAGGGAGATAAAACAAATTCTAGAAAAAACCGTTTCTATCTCTAGAAGAGACTGGTCTCAGAAGCTTCAAGAAGCATTATGGGCCTACCGAACCGCTTTTAAAACCCCTATAGGAACAACTCCCTACCAACTAGCCTATGGAAAATCCTGTCACTTACCTTTCGAATTAGAGCATAAGGCCTATTGGGCCATTAAAACTTTGAATTTAGATTACCTGACCGCTGGTGAAAAGCGTATCCTTGACATTCACAAACTGGAAGAACTCAGGCAATCTGCCTACGAGAATGCCAAAATATACAAAGAGAGAACAAAAGCATGGCACGACAAAAGAATAGTGAAGAAAGATTTCAATATGTTCCCTTGGATTAGGGTTTTGACATCTGGTCAACCCTAATCAGTGTCATTCTTTCAACCAGGGTTTCTCAAGGAAATAAGGTATTTGTTGATGATGAAGATCACATGGTTATGTGGAGGAGCTTATTTGAGCCAGGGTTTCATTTCTGAGCCATTTTATCAAGTGGTGGAGGTTCAAGCTGATCAGTGCACTTCCAGGTCAACTGAGGCCCATACAAGTCAACTGTGCAGTCAACTGAGGGCTTTGAGGTGGAGAAATGGTTTGAGACACTTCATTCATGTCCAAAAGAGGCTTATTCATCATGTCAAACATCTACCTTGAAGATTTTGAAGTCAAAACAAAAGTTTCCAAAAATGGAAAGTGACCTATAATTTCAAGTTTCCAAAAATGGCAAGTTTTTGGTCCACATTCAACTTGACTTTCCAACATCAAAGAATCTTCAAATGAAATTTTGGTCAACAGGAAAGTTGAATATCATTCTCTCCCATTTTCAAAAAGTCCAAGATCATGAGCATCTAATGAAGGGTTGAGAAGTTATGAGCAAATGATCACCAAGTGTACATGGAACTTCAAAGTGCCATAACTTTTGATCCAAAACTCCAAATTGGTCCACTCTTTTTGCAAATTGCTTCTTGTGACCTATATTTTCCAAATTCATCATTGCATTGCATGAAATAACACCACATGATCATTTGTCCATGCATGAGTATTTTTGAGGGAAAATGCCTAATTCAAATTTGGTGCATCATACATGCTTAATTCCAATCCAATTATGTTCATGAATTGATTTTAAATGATTTTACACACTCACATGGCACTGTTCACGTCCATTTTTCCATGCATAAGGTGCACTTACCAATTTTGCATCATACTCCATATTTTGTTAATTTTTCATTAGCCATGCTTAAACTTGATTTCAACATGATTAAGGAGGAGTATATAAGGCTAATCATAACAGAATTGGATGAGTTTTCACATTCTAGATCTAGAAATTTCACTTCCCTCCAAAAATTCTCTCAGTTGAAACTTGAATTTTCCTCACATAACTCATCAATATTATTGCATATTCTGGTTTATCTTGTGTGATTGATGAAGAATCAAGGCTTGGATTGAAGAAATTAATCAAGATTCGTGCACCTTCAACACATGAACATGAACATGGAAGTTTGAATTTCAGCTAGATCCAGATCAATTCAAGTGTCAATTCATATCCAAAGCTTCATAACAAGAGTGGAGAAGGAGATATGGAGCTGGAGAAGGCTTAACCACAAGGATTTGGTCACTGCAAGTTCAGGTTGGTGAAAATTTGAATCTCACATTTCTCCAATTCATTGCCATGATTAGATAGATCATTTGATGCTGATAATTCTGATGTAAATATTTTTGAATTTGGATGAATATTGAATGAGTTACATGGATTTAAAGTTTGGTGCATGAAACTTCTCGCCTTCGATTCGTGAAATATATGATGATTTAGGCTTAGATGTTTGTGGATTCGTGATCTACTTGTTGAGATCTTTCCAACGATATAAGTTTCATCAAATTCTGCATTTGGTGACGGTGGCGCTCCGCCTGGCTGGCCGGAGAAGACGGTTGTGTCATCCGTCCGCCACCGCCTGTAGAAGGCTAGGGTTTTAAGTTGCCAAACGACGTCGTTTTGCTTGCAGCGTGCCATGAATGCCCCTGTCCTGTGTTCGAATCCAGGCAATGCGTTTTGGAATTTATTTGGAGCGCATTTTGTGACCATAGTGTCCTGAGTTCGATTCCTCATGGCATGTGTTTCTAATTTTCTTTTTTTGAGCGCTCATGGATCCTTGAGAACCTAGGTTCGATTCTGGCACGGTGTAGGTTTGGGAATTTATTTTGAAGCGCCTCTTTTGACATTGGTTTCCTGTGTTCAATTCCTGGTTGCAGCAATTTTATTCAAAGTTCATTTGCCATTTTGTTTCCACATGATTTCCATTTAATCCAAATATTTTCATGTAACTTCAAAAATCCATAAAAAATGTTAGATTAATCCAAATTGAGTGCAACTTTTTTCCACATGTTTGTTTGGATGTCTAGTATTTTTTTATGCTAATTGCACAATTTTTTTGTTTCTGATTTTTTATTGGTTGATTTTTGATTGCACATGATGCCATGAACATATGTTGTGATCAATTGCTTGTAAAATGCACATAGTTTATCCAATTGGCTTGAAATTTGACATGCTTGTTCCTAACATGTGACTGGATTTTTGAGAATTGGTTTGGCATTTTTAGCATTTGTTATCACTATTTTGGATACATGGATATTTGGTGTGACAATTTGTGTCACACATTTGGATGTAGCACTTGTGCATTTTCATTGGCTTGTCAATTGAGCTCTTTTGATTCTAATTTTTTGCATGATGCTTGTGTTTAACATGTTGATATCACATAAAAAAATTTCATGATCATTGGATTCATTTCGGTTTTAATATGGTTTTCCTCATTTGAATGTCCAATTGTGATCACCTTGTGTGCCTTTGCTTTATCTTGTTCATGTGATGGATTTGCTTGATGATTTAGCCTTGATCCTTTTTAGGACATATTCTTGTTTGATTAAAGGTGCCTCATGTGGAATATCAACTTCTGTTTTGACTTTTTGCTTTGCCTTTGGCCCTAGTCTTGGTACTAGTGGTTTGTACTCACCTTTTGAGCTTTGTATTTCAGGTTCAAGCATCTAGCTCTAGTGGTTGATGTGATCTCACTTCATGAGATGCAAATTACTTTGTACACTAATACTTGTTGTGTTGTAGGTCCATGGGTGATGAACTCACTTGAATTGCTTACACTTTGACTTGCCTTGTGTAGATGATGAATAAGCACCACTGTTGATTGTCTGTTTGGTTTTCTGAATATGATATTGACTTGTTTGACTTTTGTACAGGTACATTAGCCGCTTTTAGCTCTTGCTAGCTAGCCTTGTTTTGCTTTGGAGTGTGGTTAGTACACCACTGAGGTAGCTTAGCCTTCTAACTCCTGTAGTCTGGAAGCCCTATCGTTTCTTTTGGCAGGCGTTTGGCTGAAGTCCTCCTTAAGAGGCAATGACTGTGATTGTTTATATTTGTGTTGTTACTTTGTGAAGTCCTCCTAAGTGAAGAGGCAATTGACAGATAGAAGGGACAAGCAATCAGTCCCCTGTTAGTCGTTGAGTCGTTCATTACGCTCGCACTACGTGCTGATGCTCTTGAACCTAACCCAAAATCTTGTACAGTGTTAGTCAAGTGGAGTAGGGTCCCTCTTTCTGGACCCCCACATCTTCTTTGATTTAAGCTCACCCAGGCCAGGGTTAAGAGCTCTGAGGTCTAACCCTCATTACCTTTCATCTACTAACCCTGACGGTCAATGTCAGTGGTTAAGAGCTTCAGTACCCTTACAGTATTGGCTTGTTTGTCGAGGTTGATATGACCCCTTGACTAAAGCACAACCTTGTATGAGCCGCTTGTTTGGATATAGAGTGTGATGATTGCTTGTGTGTTTACTTTTACATGTTTATTTGCTGTTTCAACTTGCTTCTTGTGCGAGTTAGGTTTTGTTTAGATACCTCAACCTAGGGCTATTGTGGATTGCATGACAACTATTAGGCTCGAGTCAATCTCCCTTTTAGTTTGTTGTTTCCCTGGTCTCTGGTTAGGAGAGAGTTTCTCCCCTGTTAAGGGGAACTACGTCGCCCTGATTCTCATACCAGATGAGATACGTAGGCAGGAGATCGTGCGAGATCTCTCCGGGCACCCTTTTGTTTTTGTGTGTGTTCAACCTGTTTGTTTCTTTTGACGTCTCAGCGTCTCTTTTTTGCGAGTGACAGCTATTAGGCTCGAGTACCAGACTCCCTATTAGCTTGTTAATTTGATAACCTTTTGGTGTGTGTATGGAGTTGGATGTAATGCCAGCTATTGGCATTCCTTTTCTTACTTGTATGTATTTGCTCGGAGTTGGATGTAAGACCAACTATTGGCAGTCTGTTTCCGTTTGTGTGTTTCCTTCGACATCTCAGCGTCTCTTTTCAGTGTTTTGTTTCGGCGTGCGTTAGCCGAACTACGGTAGCTCTGATTCTCATTCCAGATGAGATACGTAGGCATGGGATGCGATGTCCTAGTGAGCATGTCCCCCATTTCCCCGAACTACGTTGACTTTGATGTTTGTTTCTGACAAACTACGTAGGCCCAGGATGCGACATCCTGCCGAGTCCGCTTCGTCCATCTTCTTCCATCTGTGTTTTATTCCAGTGTGCGTGTATTCTTTTTGAGCAGTTATTTAGTAACCTTATTCTTTTCTTTTGAGCGTGGATCCCGTCGAGTACGACGGACGTGAGGGGTGCTAATACCTTCCCCTTGCGTAACCGACTCCCGTACCTTGCAATCTCCGGTCGTAAGACCCTTCCTTTCCAGGTTTACTTCGAGCGTTTCCTTTCCCTCCTTTGGGATAAATAACACACGGTGGCGGCTCTGTGTTGTGTCTTTTCCCGCCGGTTGTTTTTCGCGTTGTGACAGTATCAACGCGATATGACTACCTTGTTTCATGATATGATGCATAAGGAGATCGAGGTGTATGTTGATGATATGATTGCAAAGACAAGTACGGAAGTTGAACAATTAGAGCACTTGTTGAAGCCTTTTCAGCGTTTGAGGAAGTATAAGCTTCATCTGAATCCTAACAAGTGTACATTTGGAATCCGTTCCGGCAAGTTATTGGGCTTTATTGTCAGCGAGAGAGGTATTGAGGTTGATCCTGCCAAGGTCAAAGCAATACAAGAGATGCCTGCGCCCAAAACTGAGAAGCAAGTCTGAGGTTTTCTTGGCCGCTTGAATTATATTTCTAGATTTTATATCCCACATGACTGCCACATGTGCGCCAATATTCAAGCTCCTCCAAAAAGATCAGCATCATGATTGGACCGAGGATTGCCAGAAGGCCTTTGACAGTATCAAAGAGTATCTGTCCGAGCCTCCGATTCTGTCTCGGCCTGTGGAAGGGAGACCCTTGATTATGTATTTGACAGTTCTTGAAGACTCAATGGGTTGTGTCCTAGGTCAGCAAGACGAATCTGGAAAGAAAGAATATGTGATATACTACCTGAGTAAGAAGTTCACAGATTGTGAGTCTCGATATTCGATGCTTGAGAAAACATGTTATGCTTTGGCTTGGGCTGCTAAGCGCTTACGCCAGTATATGTTGAATCATACGACTTGGTTGATATCCAAAATGGATCCAATCAAGTATATCTTTGATAAGCCTGCTTTAACTGGGAGGATTTCCCGTTGGCAGATGCTGTTGTCTGAGTATGATATTGAGTATCGAGCTCAGAAGGCTATTAAAGGTAGTATCTTGGGTGACCACTTGGCACATCAACCAATTGAGGATTATCAGTCAGTTCAGTACGACTTCCCAGATGATAAAGTTATGTATTTGAAAATGAAAGATTGCGACGAGACTATGCTCGATGAAGGGCCAGATCTGGTTCCCGATGGAGCATGGTATTTGATGGAGCTGTAAATCAATATGGAAATGGTATTGGGGCAGTGATTATTACTCCTTAGGGCACACATTTTCCTTTTACAGCAAGGTTAACTTTCAAATGCACGAATAATATGGCGGAGTACGAGGCCTATATTATGGGATTGGAAGAATGTATTGATCTTAGGATCAAGCATCTTGATGTTTATGGTGATTCGGCCCTTGTTGTTAATCAGATTAAGGGTGAATGGGAGACGAATCAGCCTGGCCTCATCCCATATAGAGATTATGCAAGGAGGATTTCAACTTTCTTTACTGAGGTTGACTTCCATCATATCCCTCGAGATGATAATCGGATGGCAGATGCGCTTGCTACACTTGCTTCGATGATTATGGTGAAGTTCTGGAATGAAGTCCCCAATATCACTATGATGCGTTTGGATAGACCAGCTCATGTATTTGCAGTTGAAGAAGTGAAAGACGATAAGCCATGGTATTATGATATCAAATGTTTTCTCCAAAGTCAGACTTGAAGGTGTGAAAAACAAGAAAGGGGGGGTTTGAATTGTTTTGGAAAATAAGCGCTTTTGCAAAATAAAATCACACAGGATTTTATACTGGTTCGCTTATAACACAAAGCTACTCCAGTCCACCCGGCCAAGGTGATTTCGCCTTCAAAAAGGACTTAATCCACTAATCTTGAAAGATTATTACAACCAACGTCTAAGAGAAAGATCTCTTATTCCTCTCAAGTATACAGACTGCGCATAGTCATTTGAGGAATTAAAACAATTGAGGTAAAAACAGAAATTGTAATCTAGAGTGCTTCTAGGATAAAGCAAGTATTACAGCAATTAGAGCAGATAAGAAGTTTCACGTTATGAGCAAAAGCTCATGAAAGATTACAGAGAGAGTAGAGTAATTCTGTGCGTTCAGGTGTGTCTCTCAATGAGGTTCGCCGTTCTTTATATAGAGGTGAAAAACGACCGTTTGTAGTAATGGCAGATATTTAGTCTTGATGAGAGTTTAATGCCATAACTTCGTTGTTTTCTTGCCAGAACAAGTTTGTCTCCCTGAATAACTTCTTTCCAAATATAGTTTCTTTCCATTTGAAGTTGAAGTTGTCGTTACTCTTTCTGGATAAGGAAATCCATTATCAGAGTCTGCGTTACTCTAGTTAACTGAGATCTTGAGATGTGGCTTCAGAGCTTCTGATAGTCCTCATCTTTTAGATTTCCAGTGTTGTCTTCAGATGACGTTGAGACTTCTAGAATTCTGATATGCTATTTTTCTCAGAGTCAGAACTTCTACAGCGCGTTTCTACTTCAGATGCTTCTGATCTTCTGGTAATTTGTATCTGATTTGATTATGTATCTGATGACGCGATCAGATTCCTTTCTTCTTGTTTAGAGTCCTGCACACTTAGAACCTTTTTGTTAGAGTGCCATTTTTGGTTTCATCCTTTGTTATCATCAAAATCCTAGAATCTGTTGTAGAACTATTTTTGTTCTTACAATCTCCCCCTTTTTGATGATGACAAAACAAACTCAAATGACAGATGAAACATTCAAAATTAAGAGTTTATCAGATCAGATAGAAGTGAGTTCCCCCTGAGATAGGCTAGGGAGTTCAGAAGTTCTTACCAGAGCTTCCAAGTAATGAAGTTTCTCGATACCTTTCTGCAATTTCTTAAGTCAAGTGTTAGATGGATTTATTTTATAGAATAGTATGTTTGCAGAGTGCTTAAGGCATTAGGCAATTTTTCATCAGAGCTATTTGATTTCTCCCCCTTTTTGTCAGAATCAAAAAGACTTAAACAAAATAATAAGCAGGAAGAAAATATATAGATATATTCATATAAGAGCAAAATCATCAGAGACAAAGACAAGCAAAGAAACAGGCAAAAAATCCTAAGTGCCTAAGGGTTGGGAGGAGGAGGCATTCTCTGAAGTAGTTGAGTCAGCAGATTCTGGATGTTGGTGTTGACAGTGTCCTGTTGATCCAATCTGGCTCGGACTTCCTTCTGCTTCTTCTGAAGCTCTTCAAGGGTCTTGAGAACTAGAGGGGCAAAAGTAGAGGACTCCCCCTGAGTCAGAGCATTTTGTTCTTCAGCGGCTTTAGCTTCAGCTTCAGCAGCAGCCTTTGCTTCAGCTTCAGCAGCAGCAACATCAGCTAGAGCTTTGACTTCAGCTTCCCGTACCCTTTGAAGTTCTTCTTGTCTTGCTCTTTTTTCTTTTTTCCTTCTGGCTTCTTCTTCAGCTTCTCTGGCCAAGCGCTCCTGTAGTTTTGCCTCAGCGTCTCTGATGAAGTCGTTTTTGACTTGCTCAGAGATGTGCTTCAGCTTAAAGGCCTCAAATGTCATCCAACCAATGACTCTGTTCCAGTGTGTCCTAACAGAGTCAGGATCATCACTGATACCAGAGTTGATGGTCAGAGACTTGAACTTTTCAACTGATGCTCCTGCAAACAGCATAATTGCTTCCTCTAGGGTTGGCAGGGAATGTTCTGGTTCAGATGGTTGAGGTGGAGAGTTTGGAGGGCTTAGGTTGAGAGTTGGAGGTTCAGCGGAAGTGTTTGGAGGGGTAATGTCAGAGGTATTGAGGTCAGAGGGTTGAACTTCAGATGGAGTGACGGTTGGTTGTTCTGTGGGTGGTGAAGTTACTTCAGGTTCAGGTGGAGGCTGTTGTGGTTGTTGTGAATCATGGTTTAGAGTTTGAAGTTGGGCTAGAGTGGGAGAGGCGGGGTCAGAGGGTTCTGTGTCAGAAGAAATGACAAAGTAGGGAGGTGATTCTGAGGCTGAAGATGAGGAAGTGGTTTGATTCATTTCTTCAGCTTCAGATATGGGTAAGGACGTATTAGCAAGGTTGAATTTTGGTAGTGGTTGAGATGTTCTGGTTGTTGAAGGAGGGGTTTCAGATGTAGTGTAGAGGGGTGTTGGTAGAGGAAAAGACGAAGCAACTTGCTGTATAGAGGGAGCAGGAGAGGCAGACTTACCAGAAGACTCTTGCAGAGGTGCTGGAGGTCTTGATTCAGAGGATTCCCCTAGCTTCGCTTTCTTCGCCTTCGATGTCTTCTCAGATGGACCTCTTTTAAACCTCACAAAGTCTGGAGCTGAATCTGACAATTCGCTCAATCTGAATTCTGAGATGTCCACTCCTTCATCCTTTAGACGTTGGAGATAGTGGAGAATTGCTTCTTTGGGTTCTTCCTTGTAGAACATACAGAGACCATTGGGAATTTTCCTCTGATCTTTTAAAGCTTCCCATGAGGTGTCCAGAGTAGGTTTAACATGAATCTTCTCCAAAATCCCCATGCTCTTTAGATTCCTGGAGTTCAGAGGCCTTCCAATTTCTATTGCCAAGTCTTCCATGAGTCTGTGTTTTACCAGATGGTCCACGAGACCATTTTCTATCATCACATCTAAGAGAAGTCTTCCCAGAGGAATGTAAGTTCTGGGTTTCATGTTATTCCTGGTTTCCCGTACAGAATCTCTGAGGTATTTGAAGAGGAGTGCTGGGAGGCAAAGCTTCAGACCTTTATGAATACAATACAGAATACATTTCTGATCTGTATTGATGTAATCTGATGAGTTTGATGTTGGGCGATGATGAATAGTTCCCAGAATGATTTTGAGCCACACCCGGAGATTGTGATGTAGTTCCTTGTTCTTTGAGAGGTTGCCTTCTGTGTTGAGTTTGAAGATTGTGGGGTTGATTTCATGAGCAATGTATTTCGCCCTGGGATTTATGTTGTAAATTCTTCTTCCTCCAGCTTTTTCCATGTTCAGCAAGGCAGCGATTGACTTTTCAGTTATCACAATTTTTACACCCAAAACGTAGGAGACGATGAAATGATCGTCAGCATCAGCAAACCTCCAGAATTCCTTAATAAGATTTGGGTAAACTGGACCGTAGAGGCGTTGAAAGTAGTTTCCCCAACCTTGTTGATGAAGTTCTTCAGTGAGGTCTACGCCATTTCTCTTCATGTTGTTAAAATCCACCAGGGATTCACACAACACGTCCAGTTTCTCGAAAGGAGTTGCAAGATTAATATGAGGCTCACGGTCAAGAATG
Source organism: Lathyrus oleraceus (assembly GCF_024323335.1). Classification (NCBI taxonomy): domain Eukaryota; kingdom Viridiplantae; phylum Streptophyta; class Magnoliopsida; order Fabales; family Fabaceae; genus Lathyrus; species Lathyrus oleraceus. Next base: position 361,039,510 of record NC_066585.1, on the reverse strand, counting down.
TGAGGCTCCTTGTATACTGGTCTTGTAGTTACGCCTGTAACGGTTGGAGTGGAATTGCTTGTGCTTTGAGCTGTGTTGCTGGAGTTCATTTGCTGAGAGTAGTTGAACACAGATTGTTGTTGAGAATCCATTGTTGATGAAGAACTGAGATAAAAATGAACTGTTTGCAGAAATGCCTGAGAGAACTGGGTTTGAACGAGTGAGTGAGAGTGAAGTGTGTGCAAAGTGTGAGAGGAGTGTTTAAATATCCAAAAAGAAATGCATGCAAAACGACACGTAAATCAGAGTTTAGCACAAAAACCAAGTTAGCACGTTTAGAGGGAGAAATGATTATGGCTCATTAATGATGTCTAATCCCAACAGTTCGCACACTGCTCGAGGAGATCTCAAGAGTTTGTCCCTTGATTTTCTTTTGGACAGTTGTCTAGAAGTTCCATGGTTAGACGCAAATCACTCCACGTGGTTTGATTTATCTGATCTTCAAGAATACCAAACGAATGGTTTCTGGAGATTTCTAACTCAGATATCTTCTTAACTAGGTAGAAGTATTAGAGTCAGAGGCAGAATCTTATATGTTTATGTCAGAGTCTCATTTTACAGCTTCAGAGGCACAATTTATTCAGGGCAATTTTGAATGTTCAGATTTTCTAAGATAAAGAGAAATCTATCTTCAGCTAAAGGTTTAGTAAAGATATCTGCCCATTGATGATCTGTATCAATGAACTTCAATGTTACTATCCCTTTCTGAACATAGTCTCTGATAAAATGATGTTTTATTTCAATGTGCTTAGCTCTGGAGTGTAGAATGGGATTCTTACTTAAACAAATGGCAGCAGTATTATCACAAAAGATAGGAATGTTACTCTCGAAGATATGCAGATCTTCTAACTGATTCTTCATCCAGAGCATCTGAGTGGTGCACAGTGATGCTGAGATGTATTCTGCTTCTGCCGTGGATAGGGCGATAGTTGATTTCCTTTTGCTTGCCCAGGATATTAGATTGTTCTCCAAGAGCTGACAATTTCCAGATGTGCTCTTTCGTTCCAATCTGTCTCCTGCGTAATCTGCATCACAGTAACCAGAAAGTCTATACTCTGATGTTTTCTCATACATCAGGCCCAGGTTAGGAGTTCCTTTCAGATATTTGAGAATTCTCTTAACTGCAGTTAAGTGAGTTTCTCTAGGATCTGATTGGAATCTGGCACAGAGACAGACACTGAAGAGAATATCAGGTTGAGTAGCAGTCAGATAGAGAAGGGAGCCTATCATACCACGATAGAGCTTCTGACAAACCTTTTTACTGACTTCTTCCTTTTCAAGAATGCATGTTGGATGCATGGGAGTCTTTGTAGTGTTGCATTCAGCAATGTCAAATTTCTTCAGAACATCTTTTATGTATTTGCTTTGATGAACGTACGTGACTTCTGAAGTTTGGTTAATTTGAATTCCCAGAAAGAACTTTAGTTCTTGCATTAAGCTCATTTCAAATTCTGCCTGCATTAACTCAGAGAATTCTTGACAAACAGAGGAGTTAGCTGAACCAAAAATAATATCATCAACGTATATCTGGCATATCATGAGATCATTGTTAAGGTTCTTACAGAAGAGTGTGGAGTCAACTTTCCCTCTGATAAAATTGTGTTCCAGAAGAAAGTTACTTAAACGTTCATACCAAGCTCTGGGAGCTTGTTTAAGTCCATATAAAGATTTTTTAAGTTTAAAAACATGTTCTGGAAAATTTGGATTTTCAAAACCTGGAGGTTGGTTGACATACACTTCTTCTGATATATAACCATTAAGGAATGCGCTCTTGACATCCATTTGATATAATTTAATAGAATGGTTTATAGCGAAAGATACAAGAAGACGAATAGATTCTAACCTTGCGACTGGAGCAAAGGTTTCATTGTAGTCAATACCTTCTTGTTGACTGTAACCTTGAGCTACCAGTCGAGCTTTGTTTTTGACGACTTCTCCTTTCTCGTTCAGCTTGTTTCTGAATACCCATCTGGTTCCGATAACGTGAGTGTCTCTGGGCTTGGGAACAAGATCCCAGACATCATTCTTTGTGAATTTATCTAATTCTTCTTGCATGGCTAGAACCCAGTCGTTATTTTGAAGTGCTTCATCACAGGACGTAGGCTCGATCAAAGACACTAGTCCCAGAGTAGTCTCTTCAGAAGTCCTGAAGGTAGATCTGGTTCTGACAGGTTCGTCCTTGTTGCCCAGAATCAATTCTTCAGATACGTTGAGGCGACTTTTAGCTTTCATTGGGATTAATGGAGGATTAATTTCCTCAGAATTCTGAGTGTCAGTTGCTTCTGGAGCTTTGTCATATCCTGCAAGAGTGATTTCTAAATCTGCAAAGTTTTCAACTAGCTATGATTTTTCAGGGTCAAGCTTATCGTCAAATCTGACATGAATTGATTATTCCATAATTTTGGTTTTTGTATTGTATACTCTGTAGCCTTTAGAGCGTTCTGAGTATCCTAACATAATACCTTTCTGTGCTTTGGAATCAAACTTGTTCAGATGTTCTTTAGTGTTTAAAATAAAGCAAGAACATCCAAATGGATGAAAATATGAAATGTTTGGTTTTCTTCCTTTACACAGTTCATAGGGAGTCTTTTCCATAATAGGTCTTATGGAGATTCTATTCTGAATATAACATGCTGTATTTACAGCTTCGGCCCAAAAGTGCTTAGCCACATTAGTTTCGTTGATCATAGTTCTGGCCATCTCTTGGAGTGTCCTATTCTTCCTCTCTACAACTCCATTTTGTTGTGGAGTTCTAGGGCAGGAGAAATCATGGGATATTCCATTAGAGTCAAATAATTCCTCAAAGGATTTATTTTCGAATTCCCCACCATGATCACTTCTGACTCTGACAATTTTAGAGTCAAATTCTTTTTGCACTTTGGAGCAGAAACTAGTGAATACAGAGTGAGACCCACTCTTGTGTTTTAGGAATTTCACCCATGTCCAGCGACTGAAATCATCAACAATGACTAGTCCGTACTTCTTTCCATTGACTGATGCTGTTTTCATAGGACCAAATAGATCAATGTGAAGAAGTTCCAGAGGCTTAGAGGTAGTAACAATAGTTTTCTTTTTGAAAGATGTTTTTGAAAATTTTCCTTTCTGACATGCTTCACATAGAGCATCTGAAGAGAACTTCAGTTTAGGTAGGCCTCTGACTAACTCGAGTTTATTTAGCTGAGATAGTTTCCTCATGCTAATATGGCCCAAGCGTCTATGCCATACCCATTGCTCTTCGTGAACAGACATCAGACATTTCACATTTTGTTCTTTTAAATCAGAAAGATTAATTTTATAAATATTGTTTTTCCTCTTGCCTGTGAATAGGACAGAACCATTGTTTTGATTTATGGCTTTACATGTTTTTTGATTAAAGATCACATCATAACCGTTATCACTTAATTGACTTATGGATAACAAATTATGCATTAATCCTTCTACGTAAAGGAAATCAGATATAGAGGGAACAGTACCATTACCAATAGTTCCGGAGCCTCTGATCCTTCCTTTCTGATCTCCTCCGAAGCCTACAAATCCAGCGTCTTTAAGTTCCAGGCTTTGGAACATAGACTTTCTTCCCGTCATGTGTCGCGAGCATCAAGAGTCCAGGTACCATGACTGGTGTTTGAACTTTGCTGCATAAGATATCTGCAACATAAACAATCTTATCTTTTGGTACCCAGAGTCTCTTGGGTCCTTTCTGATTAGTTTTCCCAGAGTTTCTTATCACTTTGGGTTTTCTAGCATTTTCAAATTTTTGCTCTTGTGTGTGTGTAGTGATATGAAAATGGAGATTTAAGTTGGTCACTAGTAGAAGTTTTATCTTCCTTAGGATCATACCCAATTCCTTTTCTATTGTTCTGACTGACTCCATAAATCATGGATGCCATTACACTCCTTCCTATCCCATTTTTTCAGAAACTTTTGAAAGGCTTTTTCGTATTTATAAATTATAGTATTTGAAGTTTGTGGAGCTTGAGATAACGCTTCTTCTAGTTTTAAACAATTTTTCTTTGCTGCATCTTTTAGTGATGTTAAAACTTTGTTTTCATCTTTTATATCTAGAATTGTCATCTCAAGTTTGCCACATTCTTCAAATTTTTCTTCAAGACAGCCTTTTAGTGCTTTAAATTTTTGTTTTAGTTTCTGATATGAGCTAAGAGTTTCAGACAAGCATGATTATAGATCAGATCGAGAGAGTTCAGAAAATACCTCTTCTGATTCAGATTCTTCATCTGAACTGTTCCTGGATGTGGTAGCCATGAACGCCACATTGGCCTGTTCATCAGAGTCAAATTCTGATGAGTCAGACTCGCTATCATCCCAGGTAGCCATTAATCCCTTTTTGGTTCTGAGGGAATTTTTCTTGAAGCTCTCTTTTCTGGAACTGTCTTTCTTTAACTTGGGACATTCATTCCTGTAGTGACCTGTTTCTTTACATTCATAACAAATAACATCTTTGTTATTTTTACCTTTAGACGTTGATTCTGATCGATCCCCTTTGGGTCTTGGTCTCCTGAAGTTATTATTCCTCTTATTCCAGAGTTGTTTAACTCTTTTGGTTAGGAGGGACAATTCTTCTTCATCATCAGAATCTTCCTGTTCAGAGTCATCAGCATCTTCTGTTTCGGCCTGGAATGCTTTGTTTCTGTCAGATTTACGTCTTTCAGATCTGGACTTTAATGCTACAGACTTGTTCTTCTTCTAAGGCTCATCTTCCTCTAGTTCTATCTCATGGCTTCTAAGGGAACTGACAAGCTCTTTCAAGACTGATGTTGTTCAGATCCTTTGACAACTTCAGAGCAGTGACCATGGGTCTCCACTTCTTTGGTAAGCTTCTGACTATCTTTTTGACGTGGTCTACAGTTGTGTATCCTTTGTCTAGAACTTTGAGACCTGCAATAAGAGTTTGGAATCTAGAGAACATTACCTCTATGGCTTCGTCATCCTCCATTTTAAAAGCTTCATACTTCTGGATTAGAGCCAGAGCCTTTGTTTCTTTGACCTGAGAGTTTCCTTCATGAGTCATCTTCAGGGAGTCAAGTATATCTTTTGCTGTTTCCCTGTTGGTGATTTTTTCATACTCATTATAGGATATGGCATTGAGAAGTATCGTTCTGGCTTTGTGATGATTCTTGAATTCGCGCTTCTAATCATCTGTCATCTTACTTCTGGGAACTTCGACTACAGCATTAGTTACAGGAGGGTTGTATCCATCTGTGACAATGTCCCAGAGATCAGTGTCATAGCCTAGAAAGAAACTTTCAATTCTATCTTTCCAGTAATCGAATTTCTCTCCATCAAAGACAGGAGCCTTAGCATTGTAACTGTCTCTTTCGTTTGTCTGGGCCATAGTTTTTCTCGTTCTGGATCTCTCTACACGGTTAAGTGTTTGATTGGAAAATCAATAACAAAGCCGAAGCTCTGATACCAATTGAAGGTGGGAAAAACAAGAAAGGGGGGGGGTTTGAATTGTTTTGGAAAATAAGCGCTTTTGCAAAATAAAATCACACAGGATTTTATACTGGTTCGCTTATAACACAAAGCTACTCCAGTCCACCCGGCCAAGGTGATTTCGCCTTCAACAAGGACTTAATCCACTAATCTTGAAAGATTATTACAACCAACGTCTAAGAGAAAGATCTCTTAGTCCTCTCAAGTATACAGACTGCGTAGAGTCACTTGAGGAATTAAAACAATTGAGGTAAAAACAGAAATTGTAATCTAGAGTGCTTCTAGGATAAAGCAAGTATTACAGCAATTAGAGTAGATAAGAAGTTTCACGTTATGAGCAAAAGCTCGTGAAAGATTAGAGAGAGAATAGAGTAATTCTGTACGTTCAGGTGTGTCTCTCAATGAGGTTCGTCGTTCTTTATATAGAGGTGAAAAACGACCGTTTGTAGTAATGGCAGATATTTAGTATTGATGAGAGTTTAATGCCATAACTTCGTTGTTTTCTTGCCAGAACAAGTTTGTCTCCCTGAATAACTTCTTTCCAAATATAGTTTCTTTCCATTTGAAGTTGAAGTTGCCGTTACTCTTTTTGGATAAGGAAATCCATTATCAGAGTCTGCGTTACTCTGTTAAACTGAGATCTTGAGATGTGGCTTCAGAGCTTCGGATAGTCCTCATCTTTTAGATTTCCAGTGTTGTCTTCAAATGACGTTGAGACTTCTGGAATTCTGATATGCTGTTTTGCTCAGAGTCAGAACTTCTAGAGCGCGTTTCTACTTCAGATGCTTCTGATCTTCTGGTAATTTGTATCTGATTTGATTATGTATCTGATGACGCGATCAGATTCCTTTCTTCTTGTTTAGAGTCCTGCACACTTAGAACCTTTTCGTTAGAGTGCCATTTTTGGTTTCATCCTTTGTTATCGTCAAAATCCTGGAATCTGTTGTAGAACTATTTTTGTTCTTACAAGACTTACCCGCCTGGGGAATCTGTTAAAGATAGAAAGACTTTGAGGAGATTATCTGGCAGTTTCTACCTCAATGGCGATGTGCTTTATAAGAGGAATTTTGACATGGTTCTGCTCAGATGCGTGGATAGACACGAAGCAGACTTGTTAATGACCGAAGTCCATGAGGGCTCATTTGGTACTCATTCCAATGGACATGCCATGGCAAAGAAGATGTTGAGAGAAGGCTACTATTGGCTGACAATGGAGTCTGACTGCTGCAATAAGGGGAACAAATGCCATAAGTGTCAGATTTATGCGGATAAGATTCATATTCCCCCGACACTTCTGAATGTGATTTCATCACCATGGCCTTTCTCTATGTGGGGAATTGATATGATTGGCATGATAGAGCCGAAAGCATCCAACGGTCACAGATTTATTCTCGTAGCAATTGATTACTTCACCAAGTGGGTTGAAGCAGCGTCGTAGGCTAACGTGACCAGGCAGGTGGTTGTGAAGTTCATCAAGAATCAACTCATATGCCGCTATGGTGAACCAGATAAGATCATTACTGATAATGGATCTAACTTGAACAACAAAATGATGCAAGAGTTGTGTAGCGTGTTCAAGATATCACATCATAATTCTTCTCCTTATAGACCCAAGATGAATGGGGTTGTTGAAGCTGCTAATAAGAACATCAAGAAGATCATTTAGAAGATGGTTGTTACGTACAAAAATTGGCATGAGATGCTGCCATTTGCTTTGCATGGTTATCGTATATCTGCCCGCACTTCAACAGGGACAACCCCTTTCTCTCTTGTATATGGCATGGAGGTCGTGCTCCCAGTAGAGGTGGAGATCCCATCAATGAGAGTCTTTATGGAAGCCAAGTTGACCGAGGCTGAATGGGTTCAGAGTTGTTATGACCAACTGAATTTGATTGAAGAGAAGAGGTTACCTGCCATGTGCCATGGTCAGTTATACCAGCAAAGGATGAAGAAAGCCTTTGATAAGAAGGTCAAGCCTCGTGTATTCCGAGAAGGTGACCTTGTGCTCAAGAAAGTTTTGTCTTTCGCGCCCGATTCCAGAGGCAAGTGGACTCCAAACTATGAAGGTCCATATGTTGTTAAGAGAGCCTTTTCAGACGGTGCTTTAATACTTACAACTATGGATGGGGAGGATTTCACTCGTCTTGTGAATTCAGATGCAGTCAAGAAATACTTCGCCTAAAATAAAAACAGAATAGCTCGCTAAGTTGAAAACCCGAAAGGGCGGCTTAGACAAAAATGAGCGTCTCGGTGGATTGAAAACCCGAAAGGGCGATCTAGGCAAAAGTTAGATACATAAAAAATGAATATATATATATATATATATATATATATATATATATATATATATATATATATATATATATATATATATATATATATATATATATATCCCGCTAGATTGAATACCTCACCCTGGGGCAATCTTGGGAAAGGTTAGGGATTTGGCAAGTAACTGCATTCTGACCAGACTTTGTTCTACAGTTGTCTTCTGTCAAAGACTTTCGCTCAGTCATCGTCAACCGAAGCTTCAAATACATTTAGTTCAGGGTTGGTGGAGAAATGGTCATTATGTTCAATGTAGCCCTTTTCCAATATATATCACCAATTTCAAATTTGTAAAGATCCATGGAGTCTCGCCATTTGCAGGCTACCATTCCATCAAATAAATTTGAGCCTTTATCCAATTTTTTGCACTCTTATTTGTTTCTGTTCAACAAATGTTTGCATATTTTAATTGATAAATATCATTGTTTTAAATAAATAAAATTTTCATAAATTGTTTTTAAACAAAGTGAACATTCACAATGATAAAAAGGATAATTGGGACATCTTCAGTGCTCTCCCAAGGATAGTATGATCTCCAAAAGGGTAAAACATTTGTTCATATTCCTAGCATACTTGTATCCTCTTCATTATCTTTTAGGTTGTCTCCTCCGCGAGCGCAGAAGAAAGTTATGCCCCACCAAATCCCCAGAGAGTCTAGAGTTTGGTCTCAGTTTTCTAGCCCCCAGTTGAGGTTGGATCTAGAATTTGTGTTATCAGTTATATGGTTGTCATCCCTTATGCGGATTGACCTAAAATCCCTTATGAATTGATAAATTGACATGCTATCTTTTGAGGAAGTTGATCTTCCCTCATTCAAATTGGAATTCTCCCGCAGAGTGAGCAGGAAGTCCCCAGCATGAGTGGAATTCTCAAACATTTGGTTTGTAGCTTAGCCCCTATGGACTCGCCTACATTAATCTCCGGCAAATTTGCCTTTTGTTCATCCTCAGCAGGGTTGATCCCATGTTAACTCCTTAGTACGATCACCAGCAGGTTATCCCCAGCTGATCGCCTACAGGTTGTTCCCGGTTCAGTCATCAGTAGTGTTTCCCTAGTGGAGTTGTCTGATCAGAGCCTGTTTGTTGTTTCCTCCTGAGTAGAATGGGTGATGAAAATGTTTATTTTCTATCACCAGCGGGGCGTTGTTTCTCTTCTCGGCAGAGATTATTTCTCCAGCAGTGTGAGGAAATATGTTGGTTTTGGAACTTTTGATTTGGTGGTTATCCCCCACAGAGTTTCATCTATCTCCTTGATAATTTCCCCAGTAGAGTTGCTTCTACGGCGGATTTTATCCGTGGTTAGCTTCACCAGCCAAGACTTTGATTGCAGTTTAGCGTTGGAACTTCTGAGGAAGATGTGTTAATTCCTTCCCCAATGGGGTGACTGGTTCTCCTTCTCCTCAGCAGAGATATTTCCTTCCGTGAGTAGAAGAGAAGTATTGTTGGATGTGCTTCCGTTTGGTAGTTGTCTCCCACAAAATTCTACACCACTTCCTGATGAAGATCTCTAGTAGAATTCTTCTCTGATTGATCTTATCCTTATCTCTGCATATTGTTGGAAGATCCCCAGATTTGGTGATTGTGATCCCTTGCCTATTCCCGACAGTAGTCTCTGATTTCTGGTGATCCTGCTTGTTTCCCTGGAAGTAGTCTTTGTTCCCGGCAAAGATTCCATTTGATTCTCAGCATTGACTTTTGTTCCCCTACAGAGATTAACATTTCCTGGTATCTGTTGCCCCATCATATTGGGAGTTTCCCCAATTGGGTCTGGCTTTCTCTTTTGAGATGTAATACCAGATGTCTGTCCATGGATTCCTGGACCTGGTTGTGTTAGATATGTCTGTTTGTCAGCATCACTCCATACATAAACCACGCATATACATGGATAATTATAACATTTAGATATTCATGTTGCATTCTTTGCCATATATAACTTTGTTTGTTGTCTCTTGCTATTTGGTGATATATTTTTTCCCCAAGCAGAGGTTGGTGTTTGATCTCTCAATTATAGAGTCAGCCCCATAGGCATAAAGTGCCTATCCTTTCTTCCATATTCCCCACTGAGTTGTGTCCTCGTGGATGATTATTATTTCTGTTTCCTCCCAAAACATGTATCGGGATGGAATTTCTCCCCTGAGTTATATCCTCAATCGGTTGAGTCTTGTTTCGTTGTGTCTCTCTAGTTCGTTCCTAAATTGACTCCCCTTGTTATTTTTCCTTGCGCTTCCCCGTAGTTTAGATGAATGATTGCTCAGTAGCCAGTAACTGTCCATCTTTTCCCCGGCGGAATCTGTGGCCTTTTACCTAGTAACCGGTAGTCATAAGTCCTATCTTCTGTGGTTTTGTACCCAGTAACCGGTAGTTGTAAACCCCATTTTTATCCCCTTGCAGAGTTAACCCTTGATTTTGTTCATCCTAACTGATGACGGTTACTCTCTTCTGTGGTTTTCTGCCAAGTAATCGGTAGATGTAATCCCCTCTTTGTTGGTTATCTTTATCCAATATTCGGTATTGATATTACTTCACCTTTCGAGTATATCTCCCAGTAACCGGTGATATATCTCTTGGATAATTGCTCTGATAAAGTAATTTATCCCCAGCGAGTCATCTTTCATTTACCCTTGTTTGGTAATGATCGTTTCTCCCCTTTGATTGGTCATCATTTTGTACCCAGTATTCGGTATCCCGGTGTCCTTTCTTTTTCGGTCGATTTACCCTTTCATAACCCAGTAACCGGTTGTGGATAATCTTCCATGCGATTATGTTATCTACGTTCTGACGGTAACAGATAATATACCTCATGTGCTCTTCGGTCGAAGTCTTTTTCTTCCCCAGTCGAGTAAGATTCGTATTTCCTTATGGAATCGAATGCACATCCTGTAATCGAGTTTGCTGTTTCAGCCCTCTTTTTGGATGATGAGTGTTTTAGGAATATTCCCCAATTCACGCTTTGGTTGGTCACCTATTATATGCCCAGTAACTGGTATCCCTGGTGTTCCTTCCTTCTGCTCCCTGTTATGACTTTTGTCCCCTGTGGAGTCAGATTTTCCTGAGTTGGTAGATACCTTTTTAGGTCTTCCTCAGATGTTTTGGATGATTTATATCTCTCACCCTTATACCGGTCTTAAATATTCATTCTCCCCGAGCATGTTGTTCTTTCACCCTTATGTCGGTGTCTCGATCGCATGTCTCTTTGAGCTTATTACCCAGTAACCAGTAATACCTCATTTTTGTTGTTTCCTCAGCTGAGTCCTCTTTAGTAGACCTTCCCCATCGGAGTCCCTTAGTGGATTTTCCCAGCCTAAGTCCGGATTTTTATCCGAAGTATCCTTTATGGATAGTTTCGCTGTATATGCATATTCCCCAATACATGCATCTTTGTGTCAGCTCGAGTCTTCCCATTGATTTATTTTCATGGAAACTATTCGTGTTTCTCAACAAGTTTTAAGTCGTGACCTGCTCATGCATTTTATTCCCCTTTACTCCCCTGAGTCTCGGTCCCATCTATGAGTGTATTACTCATGGATTTTCAGTTTCTCCTGATTTCTTTTTCCTTTGTGGACACATATCCCCACAGAGTATTAACTTTTGCATACATACATTTGCATCATGAGGTCTCTTAGGGACCAAAATTCGTCTCTTTGTTATTATTTAAGCCCATTCTACCTCGTCGAGACGAAGATTTTAACCTTCACTTCTCCGGCTAGAATGGCCTTAAATAGGGGCATTTGTAAGACCCCAAATTTGACCCTAATATCCCTCATGGCATCATATCATTGCATTTGCATCTTGCCTCAAGGATCATAGCATCTTGGCTCCTTAACCTTTGGGTGGGAACACTTGTGAGTTGGTTTGAGACCACCAAGCATGCTTGAATTGTATATTATTGCTTTTCTTATTTTGTTTACTAACCAAAAGCACAAAAATATGTCACTAACATCTTTTGTTTTGTAGCTTGAGCAATTACAAGATCCAAGGCTCCTAGTAGATCTTATGCTCAAAGAATGGCCAGGTGAAGGTGAAAGCAAGCATGACAATGGTTCACAAAGATCTCATTCATCATGTATGCCTCCCAAGTATCTCAATTTTTCAATTTGATCAAAGCAAACCAAAGGGCTTGAGGCTTGTTTCCCAAGGAAACCCTAATTCATTTGTGCATCAACTATGCCTTACTCATGAAGCAACCTCAACCCATGATCAAATACTATCAAGGGAAGTTCTTTCAATCATCATTTCATGAATATTTGAGCTTATTTGAGTGTCCTCAATCATCAATTCATCAAGGTTTGAGGTATGGACATGAGAAGTTGATTAGTCAATTCATCTGACTATTTTTTAATCCACTGAGACCTAACTTTTGATGTGTTTGTCAAATGGAGATGACCCCAAGAACAAATATGTCCTTAATAACAATATGAACAACTTTAATGTTCATCAAAAATTGATTTGAATCATTTAAGGTCATCATCCATTTCAAAACATTATAGGTCATTTTGACTGAAACCCTAATTTTGGGTCAACTTCCCAAGGATATAACTCATTCATTTTTCATTATTTTGAGGTGGGATAAAATGAATTGGAAATTATAAGATGTATACTTCATTTTTCATGTTGAACAAAGTTTCATAATCCTAAAAGAAATACATGTGATAATGTAAAACATTATAGGTCACTTTGGACCAAAATCATTGAAATGTGAAAAAGTCCAACTTCAAGTGCCCATAACTTTCTCATCAAAAATTAAAATGATGCAAAATTTGAGTCCAAATTGATTTCCTTGAAAATATATACAACTTTGATGTTGAAGGTTTTGCGATTTGAATCTTGCATCATTGAAACAGAAGGGCTTAAAGTTGGTCCATTTTGGAAATTTTCACATGCACATGTTTTGCACCTTGAACTTTATGACCAATTTTCACTAATTTCCCAATTCCAAATGAAGTTTTATTCAACATAACAATTGATCCTCATGTTAATACCTTTCCAACCATTATTCACAAGGTCATGTTTCATTTTGGGAATATGCATTTTCGAAGAGGAGAAGATTTTGGTGCAATTATGGAAACTTTGTTCAAACTTCATGCATAAGCCAAATCATTCACATGTACACGTCCAAACCAGCTCAGTTGCATTTCATCTTGCCAAATCAATAGGATTTGGGCCCTCCATGCACCTGTACATGCCCATGCACGGAGGCCCTTATCATTCATGCACACAAAATTCTCATGCTTGCAACTTGCATTTGCTATAAATAGAGGTGCATACCATCATCATAAACCAACCTTAAGGAGCCTGATATGCTGCAAAACTCCATCCAAACCTCACTTTAAAGGAATTTCTCTCTTTCATTTCAAAATTTCAGATCCAATTTTCAACTTCATTGGTTGATCATTGGACTTAAAATTCCTTGGCCTTGCTTCATCTTCATCTCAAGAGTAAACTGCAATCAAGAACTGTGAAGAATTGTGCTCCATAGATCTACATTTCAGAGGTGGATGTTCAAACTTTTTTCTTCGAAACTCATTGATTCTTGCTTGTTTCTTGTGTTTATTGGTTTGGCTGAAGTCCTCTCATCAGAGGCATTTGAATTGTGTCTTTAATTTTGCAAAATCATCAAGTTCAGTTTGAACTCCATTATTTTCCTCTTCTGATTTCTCTTCCTATGGGGATCTAGAAGTAAAACCAATGGTACAGGGGTGATGTACATCACCCCAGCTTTCCAATGATATGAGGATCACTTCATTTGGTTAAGTTTTCATGTCTGCAACTTTGGCCGAAATCCCTGGGCTTGCCGGAGAAGACGATGGTGTACACCACCGTCCGTTTGCCAGTTTTAATGTAGGTCGTTGGATCATGCTTCCAGATCTAATCAGGACCATTGGATGTTATGACTTTTATTAAATCTCTGTGTTATTCAGTTGACTGAGGATCATGATGCGCGCGCATTCCATTGCCTTTGGATCTGCAAGGTCATTTAATGAAATAGATCCAACGCGCGTGGATTTTTGTTATTTCTGAATTAATTCATTTTATTTTCTTACTTCCATTTTATTTCAAAAAATCATAAGTCTTTCATTTTAAATCCAAAAAATATGGGACCAATTGCATTATTTTCCTTTTTATTTCTAGTTTCTAAAAATGATTTTTAATATTTTTTATTTTGTCATTTGCTATTTTTTGTAAATTTTCCCTTTTCTAGTTATTTTTAATTCATTTTAAATAGTTTCCAATATTCAAAAAATACAAAAATATTTTCTTAACCTCTTTGAATGATGATGAATCTATGAAAGATATTCTCATCAATTTATTAATTGATTTGAGATTTATTTGAGATTTTAGTTCAATTAGGTTATTTTTTATTCATTTTTAATTGATTAAAAATAGTTTCTGGTTTCTAAAAATGCTGAATTTTTTTTGTCAAACTTTGTTTGACCTTGTTGAACTTAGGATGATCCATTTGGACTTTTCAAAGTTGATTTGAAATGGATTTGAAGTTTGACCTTTAATTGTTTATTTTAATTCAAGTATTATTTTAATTTTGAAAAATACCAAAAATATTTTATTTGTTTCTTGACTTCTAAGTTTCATTTTGCTTTTGTTTACTATTGTTTGACTTTGATTCCATCTATCTTTGGTCAATGCACTTTGCTTCTTTTTTTTTGAATTCCATTAATGTACATTCTTATTCATCTTCTTCTTCATTTTTTTCTTTTTGATCAATGAGTTAAAGATTGGTCGTTAGCCTTGATGTATAGGAGGTTTAACCTTCCTTGATTCAAATCTAATTTATCTTGATCAAAGATCAAGTGAATGGCTTTGCATTAAGGATAGGTTGCTTCTTGATCAAGTAAAAAACCTAAATCAATACAAGATCATTCTCATTTTCTTTTGGCATGGCAAGTTGTAGGAGCTTGGCTTACTAGTCAAGGTCTCTAACTTGTATTTGTTGCCTATATTTTTATTGATCGGCCTCAGATTGGTGTGACTACTACATTAGTCCACTTACAATTGCTTAACATAGCGCTAAATTGCCTTATGGCACACTAACTCTAACTATTGACCACTAACTTTTTAATTCTTACACTTTACATTAATGCAATTTAATATTCTTGTACATATTATTCATTTGCTTTTGCCCTTTGCTCACTTGAGCCCATGTTTATGTTAATGCAATTTGCCTTTTGCTCACTTGAGCACATAATTGTGTATATACTATTGTGCTTGTGTTTTGTTTTGATTCTTGTGAACCAAATGCAAATGGACAAAAGGACTTAGACTTTAGGACATTCCCTATGCAAAATGGAGTCAAAGAGCAACTAGGCCTCATGCCTTTAGAATGCTATAAAAGAAGAAATAATGTCAAAGAGCAACTAGGCCTCATGCCTTTAGAATGCTTGATCTTGAAGAGGACTTTGAAAGGACCAATTTCTAAACTCCCTCTTGTCCATTCTTTGTTTGTATTATAGAACTATTTGATGTGTGTGTTCTTGTGCTAGGGATCCCAAATTTGAGCTAAGTAGAAGAACCATTGTCATGAGCATCCAAAGTGAGAGATATAAAAGCCATTGGAAGATTCCTAGGAGCTTGTTTGATTATGTGCTTGATTTGCTTGAATATTTGCTTATTTGCTTGCTTATTCCAAAGGATGGGAGCTACTTGGATCATCACTATGATCTCAAGAAGGGAACTCCATTTGTGGTTTTATTTCTCTTCCTTCATCTTTGTATGTTTAGGACCTTAGCCATTCTTCTTCTTCCCTCCACTCTAACCCAAGCCAAAACTTTTATGCAAACATTAACATTTGTTTTCAAAATTAGAAACCTAAGCATTATGCTTTTGATTTTCAAACTTCTTTTCATAACACTTATTTTGAATTGAATCCTTAAGTCAACTTTGACCATACTTTGTAAATACTTTTCATTGGTAAATACAACTCATTCAATTATTTTGTGGTTTCAATGGCCACTTATTATCAAAGCTTTTCATAAACATTAGCTATTAGGTTTGAGTTATCCTTGAGGTTGATATAATACTCACCTATATCCTTAGTGATGGACAATAAGACTTTCATGCTTATTATAGGGTTAACCCCTCACTAGCATGTTGAAGCTATCCTCACATGGTGGATTTGTGGTTTTAGGTTGAGTTTTATCCCTTGGATAACAAAAGACCTTAAGGCTTTTGGACCAATCAATTCACCAACTTGTTTTGAGATTTTTACCCCGAACTACGAGGTTTTGATCCTAATCTTTTTTAAGATGGTACGTAGGCAGTGGGTTTATCCATTCAAAAACAAAACTGTAAATAACTTGTACATTCTTCTCTCATCTCCCCAATCATGTTTGCACAAATAATTTTTCACAAATACCAACCTACCTTACAACAATTGTGAAAAGGGCTCCCTAGGAGTACCTAGGATGTTTTAGGTGTTTAAAACCTTCACATTGCATAACCAACCCCCTTACCCCGATCTCTGACATTTTTATTAGTTTTTGATTTGATAAAACTTCTCGGTTTTTGTTCGCTTTCTAACCTTTCCTTTGGATAAATAGAAGTGCGGTGGAGACTCGGATTGTATGATTTACTTTTGATTTAGTCAATAAATCTAAAGGTAACGAATACCCCGCTACAAGGGTTAATAGACTCCGAAGCCGAGCAAGGATTGATCAATCATTTGTGCTCTATTGGCATCCCACTTTGATGTATCCCTGATAATATCTCCTTGCATATGATTCCCATAATCACAAAAATTAGGCAGGACTTGGACGATCCTCTGATCACTGTTTGATAACCTTGGTAGAACCCCTGATGAAACTCTTAATAAAATCCCTTGCAAAACTCTTGATGAAACCCATGATAAACTTCTGATGGAACCCCTAATGAAACCCTTTGATAAATTCCCGATGGAATCCCTTGACTAAATCTCTGATGATCAATTTCAACCTCTCCGGGTGACATTTGCCTATGATTCCTATGATTATTCGATCATATCACTGGAGTCGGGTAGGACTTTAGTGATATCGCAATTACTCTGGGTGAGACCCCTCTCGTGATACTCTGGTGAAACTTCTTGATAAAGTTATGGTAGAACCCCTTGATGGAACCCTTTGATAAAACTTCGAATATAATCCCTAGGTGAAACCCTTGATAAAATCCTTTTGATGAAATCCCTTAATGAAACCCCTTGATAGAAATCTGGTAAAACCCCTTGATGGAACCCCTTAATGAAACTCCTGATAGAACCTCTTGATATAATCCTTTGATGAAATCCCTGATAAAATCCTTGGTGAAACCCACGGTGAAACCCTGGTGGAGCCCTTTGATAAAACCCTAATGAAACCCCTCTGATAAAAATCAGATGAAATCCCTAATGAAACCCTTAATGGAACATTTGATGAAACCTCTTGATGAAACCTTTTTTGATCAATTTTAACCCTTCAGGGTAAAACTTGCATACAATTCCCATGATCACTCGATCATTTCACGAGAAACAGGTAGTACTCTACTAATACCCCGATCACTCTAGATGAAACCCCTTGGTAAAATTTTGGAAGAACCCCTTGATGGAATCTTTCGATGACATTCCTAATAAACCCTTTTGATAAAATCCCTTGACAAAAACCCTTTTGATAAAATCCCTTGATAAAATTATGGTGGAACCCTTTGATAGGAAATTCTGGTGAAACCCTTTGATAAATCCATGATGAAACTCCTTGATAATAACACTTTGTTGAAACTTCTTGGTAAAACCCTAGTGAACCCTTGGTGGATAATGCTCTGATAAAAAAACCCTTGATTGAACCCCTTTGATAAAATCCCTTGGTAAAATCCCTTGACAAACCTGGTATATGGGACATGTCACGTGTGTAGGATAGGTTAATAAGTCGGAGATGTGAGAGGTGAAGACCCACTCAATAGTTGATAACAATCATTCAGGATGACCGACTACTGGATATATTCCTTTGATGACTCACGGTGAGTGAGTTTGCTGGGGAATTCCTTTATTGAAAAGACTCTGTGGAGATGGTTACCTATTGGGGAAGGCCAATAAGTATTCCTGCTTGGGAATTGTATCGGGATAGCTAGGGATTGAGAATTCAATCATCCTCAGTATAAGAACCGATTCTAAGTAAATTATCATTGATGTAAAACCCCGAGAGTAGTGATAGTGGTATAAGAACTGAAAGAAATAACAATGGTAGAAGAACTGTAAACTGAAATGGAAAACTGTATAAGAGACCAAACAAATGAATTGATAAATGGTGTAAGAATCGAAGTGACCGAATGACAACAGTGTAAGAACCGAAGTGACTGGATGAAAACGGTGTAAGAACCGAAATCGACAGTGGTGTAAGAACCATAAATAAGATATTATCATGGATAATACTAGAACAAGAACTTCTGTTGGGAAGTTCTCTGAGAACAACGAAGTAAAAAGGAGACTTATAGAAGAACTTGATGTCTCTACTAGGGAAGATTGGTGTCACATAAGATGATTGTCTACTAGGGAATAGGCTTTCAGACGAGGTTCCCTAAGGAGCGTGAGTGCCGAGGAAAGTCCTAAAAAATATTTGCAAAGATCTGGTGAAGGAATTGTATACCATTAGGGCATACCAGGGACAATGCTGCTAAGTATTTTCTGCTTGGAGAATGAGTTCCAAGGATACTTGATAGGGAATTGTCCTTAAGACCGACTCACTGGGGTGTAGAGTGAAAAAAGAGTCAGGGAAAAGCTTGGACTGAGATTTATCGCCGACTTAGTTGGGGATGGATCCAGACTCTTATGATGAGTCTTGAGTCTCAGCCTATGTTATGTTATGCGTGTTATGTATGCATGTTTAGAGTTTGTATGGTGTAATGATCCATATTCATGGATATGATACACATGCTATGATGTATTAATGCAATGTATTAGTCTTGAGCAAGGTTAGGCTTTTGTGAGATGCCAACCAAAGTTGGGCTTTTAGGGGTGAATGCCAAATGAGTTTGGGCTTTTTAGATGTAGGTTCCAAGTGAGGTTGGGCTCTTGTAGATGTTAAACTCGAGTTGTGTGAACGTGCTAGATGAACGAGATTATATGCATTATTTGACCCTAGAGCGTAGCAACATGATTAATGCATGATAATGATTTGAATGCTTCAACAAGTGCCCATGTGATGAGTCGAGGATTGTCAAGGCTTAGAGAGGTTGCTTGTATTACAAGGCTATTTGTCAAAAAATGGTAGTGGGGTATTGAGCTATCATGACTTTCCGATATTCGTTACGAACTTGATGACTGATGATGTATGAAAGAGCTTATATGTGCATCTTGAAAGTATTGAGAGGGATTGTCCCTGCAGTATCCCATAGTTTCCCCAGCCTGTTGGGTCTTTAAAGAAATTCACCTCAATATGAATTTGAAGCAACTTATCCATACCATACACTTAAGACGGTCTTCCGTAGTATTAGCCTTGGAGAGATTCGTCCTTGACTAATCGACCATTGGAATGATTTTCCCCTGATAAACTGTTCTTTTAAAGCAGTCTCTTTTGATCAAGCCTTGCGGCGGTATGCCCCAGATTGATTGAGCCTTGGAGGGTATTACCCTTATTTGTAGGCCTTCTTGGAAGAGCTACCTGAAAAGAAACTTGGATCCCACCAGGCTATGGTATGAATTTGATATGAACTGCCACAATATTTAAATCTTGAAAAGTCTTCCCCTGATTATTAGGGTCTGGAGGAGTGTCCTGAGAAGGAACTTGGATCTTGCCATGTTGTGATATAACACTGATAAGGACCGCCCCTAGTATCTGAATCTTGCAAAGTATATCCCTCATTAACTGGTGCTTAACCAATTCTTTGAATGATTTTCCCCATGTCACTAGGATCTGGAAGATTTGCATGAAAAAAAACTTTGTTCCCACAATGTTGTGATGTGATCTTCATATGAATTGCCCCAGTATTTGAACTTTTGAAAAGTATGCCCCTGACTAACTGACTTCTGGAGTGGTTGGCTCCATTGTGCTCTTGAGGCGACATGCCCCAGTATGAGCTCTTGAAAGGTTAGCCCATTATTATTAGGGCCACAGAGGTGATTCAACATCGGCGGGTCAAATCTTGGGACGCTTTGGCTCTAGTTGGTAGGATCTTCAAATGATTTGCCTAAGATTATAAGGATTTTCCCCTAACTAGAAGGATCCTTAGGTGACTTTCCCCTAGTCAGTAATGTCTCGAAGTGATATGCCCCTGATCAGACCGTTGTTGATATTTCCTTGGTGCTAAGTATTGATTTGCGAGAAAAAAATTATTTTTGAAAAGTAATTCTAACGCCATGCTCATGCAAGTTTTTGAAATCAAAAATTGTTATGGAAAATAGATATGGTGTATACATATGATATCTGGCCACGAGGTTGGCGCAAATAAAGATGTGAAAATGTGATAAAACAAGATGGTTATCAATGATTTAACAAACATTTGGAGTCAGTTTAAAGATTTTGCTGAGTATGCTTTCATAATGAACCTAGCTTCAATTAAGACTTTTAAATGTTATAACGTATCCTGGTTCACTGTTTATGAAACATAAGATATAAGACTCAAATTTTAATTTTATCCCACCCCTTCTCCTTGATGATCTTCATTCCTAAATCCAATTAATTCAACAAATGCATTTAATCTGCAAGAGAATTTAGATAGATAATGAGGGAGGTAGATGTAATGATTTAAGCACTGATGAGATTCTTGAGGTGGCAGTCACCTACTTTCACTTACAAGCTTGTTTCCATTTTTTTTGCTTTTTAATCCCTATTTTTGGATGGACCAATTCTTTTAAATTTGTGATCCATTGGGATGCCCTAACTTTTTCCTAAGTCAAATCCTTTTTAGTTTTTGACTTAGCGGACTTTTTTTGAAACATGATGCCCTAAATTTTGCCTAAGCCAAATTTCCAGGTTTTTTTCTTCTTTTTGACTTAGTGGCCTTTTTTAAAAATAACTCTTGTGATTTTTGCTTTTGATTTCGAAAGTTATGACTGCCATGTTAGCTATCTTGAGCTTTGTACTTTCTCAGCTTCCTCGATGTTAGATGATGTATGCGAGGAATAAGATGTGTTTGAACTTATTATCTCGGTGATTAGATGGAATAATTCTCTGGAGATCATAATGCCTCATCGACTTAATTGAAAAACTACCTTTCCCCTGGTTAATATTAAGGGTTTTTATGAATAGAAAAAGAAACACCAACTTCTGGCTCGAGGGTGTTGACTAAGGATATCTCCCTATTTTTCCAGTGTTTGGGAAGTGAAATAATGCCTTACATCTTCATCCATGTCTTACTATTAAAGCATAGTCAGCAAATTCAGTTATTTTATTTACATCATTTTCCTCCTAAGTTTGTTAATGGTAAAGAGATGGAAAAACCTTGATATTTTTTGTATGATGACATAAGAAAAAGTGAAAACGAATGGATCGATTCAAAAAAAGTACATGCTCATTTTATTAAAATTACTTTTCAAAGAGTTCAAATTTTAATTACAGACAACCCTCAGCAAAAAAGAAAATACAACTAGAAATGATAAAGTTTATTGATCCTATGGACGAGCTTCATTGTTGATCCAACTGACTTTAGGAGACACTTCTTGATGTTCTTGCACTTGTAAAGATAAAGGGGTGACCATTCACCAATGGGACTCCTTTTTTGGAAGTCAATTGCTTGTTGTCAATCAAGCCTTGGACTTTTGCTCACATCGCACATTCTCGTCATAACTTGTAGGATATGGACGAGGAGGAAGATCATTCGATTGTAGTTCCACTAGGGCACCTCTAAGAAAAGGCTTCAACAATTGACCATAAGACTTTTGTATAGGATCCAAGTTCTTTCCAAGCTTCTCTGTTATGAATGATAGAGCGCATGAGGTTGCTGCTGAAGTAGATATTATTGCAGACTTTTTTTGAGGCATCATCATCCATGGTTGTATTTAAGGCTCTATGTAGGTCGTGACTGGCATGGCGAAGGGTTACCTTCTCGCTTCCATGGTACTTTCCCTTCTTGAGTCCATATATAGTTTCTTAAGACGTCCTTCAAGTTTGTTCAAGAGTATCAGGAAGTCTGCTAGCTAGATAGTTTGAGGAAGGTCAAAAGTGGAAATGGTATGCAAATGTATGTGTATGTATGAAAATGCATGTGTATGCAAAAATATTTATCCTTCGTTTTTTAGGTATGCTAATTTTTTTTATTGAGATGCAATGCGATATGGGGTCAGGATAAAGACAAACCTAAGGAATCCCCAAACGGGTTTAGGGATAGTGCCAAATATAAGGAAACCTTGTTTAAGAAGGTTCCTTATAGATAGGGATAATGATTGGCATGGTAAACCAAAACGGGTTTTGGGATATGTAAGGTAATATGCAAGCATGACCTAGTTAAGGGTAGGTTTCTTATGATATGTCAGATCTAGGTTTAGATTACGCAATCCCCTCACTTGTAGGATATAAAGTTTTCTAGTAAGATGATAGCCCTAGATTCATGGACTATACCCTTGTTTTACCATGAGAGGGAGCATGCCTTCCTACGGTAATCCTTCGGGATAAGTCTCATCTAGGAGAGACCTTAGTAATGACCCTTGCAGGTTAATAACATAATGTCACCCTGAGTTGAAGGTTCTAGAAGAGGTCCCCAGAGTCATAAACCGAACTCAAAGTTCTATCATAAAGAAGTGTTGGTCTTCTCATGACAAACCTTTTGAGTTGATCTACTCTGGGTGAAATCATCATCAAAGACCCCACGGGATGAGAACCCTGGCGGCCAAGACAGGACGACCCCTTACTTAAGCTTATATTTTTTCTCGAGCTTGAGTTTTAGCTTCTCACATAGTATCAATCCCAACCAATGACAGTTTAATATAAAAGAGTAATATGGAGAATAAAATATAAAATAAAAGGAATAAATGAGAAGCAGTAAAAATATATAAATAAATAAAAGCAAGCAAACTAAGAAAACACACAAAACCCTAAAACTATAGGTTAGGACAAACCCTCTTTAGGGAAAGTATAAGAAATCCCCAGCAGAGTCGCCACCTGTCGCAGCTGGAAAAATGACAAAGTCGTCAAAGTCTTTTATTCGTTCCTAAGGATCAGAAAAATAATGATAAAACCTATAAACTAAAGGTGAGATATGGGGTTCGGAAGTCGGTTAAGTAAGGGAAAGGTGTTAGGCACCCCTTACCTCCATTGTACTCAATGAGATCCTCCTTTACTTCTAGGGTTAGTGTGTGCTTGAAGATGTTTGCTTGATATTTATTAATTATTTAATTATTTATTTATTTACAAAAATCTTTTATTATTTTAATAAGGGAAGCCCTGAAAATTGTTCTTTTATTATTATACTCACTAGAGTCTTACAACTCTATGTTTGCGTACCCTTAAATTTATTGAAGGATTAGAGCCTCGTAGTTCGTCATAAAAATGTTGGTTGGTTGGTTGTTTTTATCCCTTGAAAGTTCTCACGCATCAGGGGCGGAGAAGTAATTGATTTTGAAAAATACCTCAATGCACTAAGGCAGAGGACTTATAGTTTGAGGTGAGTTTATATTGATTTTATCCCAATTGATTATTTGCAAAAATATAATTATTAATTTATTTAAGAAAATAAATTAAAAGGTTATTATATAAACCCAAATATTATATCCCTTATCTCTAATTATTTATCACTTAAACCCTAAAATTTCCTTAGAGATTTATCCCATGATTATCTTCATTATTAATTACAAAAAGATATATATATATATCCCTTATCCCTAATTATTTATCACTTAAACCCTAAAATTTCCTTAGAGATTTATCCCATGATTATCTTCATTATTAATTACAAAAAGATTATCTTCATTATTGATTGATTGAAAAAAATCTAACTATTTTGATTTAAGAAAGTAAGCTCATAGTGATATTATATAGATATAGTTATTTTAACAAACATATTAAAAGTTTAATTATATAATCTCAAAGATCATATCCCTTACCCCTTGGTTTGTCCCTTGATTTGTCCCTTGTTTTTATCCTTTGTTTTTATCTCTTGTTTTTATCCCTAAAAATTGTTATAGAATTTTATCCCATTTAATTACTTGTCAAAATATAATTATTTATTTATTTAAGAAAATAAATTAAAAGGGTAATTATATAAACCCAAGTATTATATCCCTTATCCCTAATTATTTAACTCTAAATATTGTGATTGATTAATTTGGTTCTGTGCATATGCAGTGTGTTATGGAAATAATGGAAGAAGAAGAAAGAAGATGAGATGTAAAATACTGTTATATTGGATAGATTGTATTACATGTGGCAATGTATTTCTTTATATACAGCAACCTTATCTCATAGCTACCAATCACAATAGAGTAAACTTAACAAACTAATAACCAACTGCGTTAGCTTAAACTATAGTGATTAGCATGATTAATCTCAACAGCCCCTCTCAAGCTAAGCATGGTGAATGTTGATCATGCCAAGCTTGGAAATAAAATTGTTGAAGGTTGAAGTTGGTAATGCCTTGGTTAAAAAATCAGCAAGCTGCTCATGAGTAGAGATAGGTAGGAGTCGAAGTAATCCTTGTTGAAGCTTCTCACGAACTAAATGACAATCAATTTCGAGATGTTTAGTTCGTTCATGGAATACTGGATTGGAAGCAATATGCATTGCGCTTTGACTGTCGCAATAAAGAACAGGAAGTTTGGTACACTTGATGTGCAGTTCCTTCATGAGAACTATCAACCAAAGCAGTTCACATGTGGCGAATGACAGTGCTCGATACTCTGCCTCTAATGATGATCTGGAAATGGTTTCCTGCTTCTTTGTACGCCACGATATAAGAGAAATGCCAAGAAAGAAACAGTATCCTGAAATGGATCTCCTTGAATCAATGCAGCCTGCCCAGTCAGAATATGAGAAACCAAGTAGTTGCAGTTCAGCATTTCTTCAAAATATTATTCCTCTGCCAGGGCTGTTTTTCAGGTATCGAATAACTCTGTAGGCAGCATGATAATGAGGCATTGTTGGATTGTGCAGAAATTGACTAAGTTGTTGCGTGGCATAAGTGATGTCTGGGCGTGTAGTGTTAAGATACAGCAGACGTCCTATCAATCGTCTGTATGCTCCAATGTGTTCATAAGCCTTGCCACTATCAACATGTAATTTAACAGATGGATCAGTAGGTGTGGGAGCAGGTTTGGGTCCAAGCATACCTGATTCCTGCAAAAGATCAAGACAGTATTTTCTTTGTGACAGTAAAATCCTTGCTTGTGAATGAGCAACTTTGAGGCCAAGGAAATACTTGAGTATGCCCAAGTTTTTGATGTTGAAATTTTCATCCAGGATGAGCTTAATGCGATCAAATTCAGGCATGGATGTTCCAGCTAGAATTATGTCACCAACATATACTAGAATGGTTGTAAAATGATCATTAGTTTTCAAAGTGAAGAGAGAGTAATCAGAAGCAGACTGAGTGTAGCCTTGCTGCAGTAGTAAGGCTGTCAATTTTTCATACCATTTGCGACTGGCTTGTTTCATACCATATAAACTCTTTTGGATTTTGAATACTTGGTTAGGTCTGTGACATGTAACACGTTCAAGTATGGTCATGTACACATCTTCCTGCAATTCCCCATCTAGAAAAGCATTATTAACATCCAGTTGATGTAAAAACCAATTGTTGATGGCAGCAGTTGCAAGAAGGGTTCTGACAGTGGTAAGCTTTGCTACAAGTGAAAATGTGTCGAAAAAATCAAGCCCTTCAATTTGATTGTACCCCTTTGCAACCAGTCTGGCTTTATACCTTTCTATTGTCCATCTGCTCTATGTTTCACTTTGAAAACCCATATGTTACCAATAGGTTTGACATGTAGTGGCAGATCAACTATGTTCCAAGTCCTATTCTTGTCTAGTGCATCTAATTCAGACTTCATAGCCTTGATCCAATGTTCAGACAAACATGCTTCTTTGTAGTTCTTTGGTTCATGTGTAGAAGTGATATTGGATGCAAAAACACGATGAGATGCAAATAGAAAATGCAGGGAATCATAATTTGAAATAGGATAATTAGTTTTGGTTGTACCTGATGATGACTTGATTGCTGATACATCAAATGTATTGCACACATAATCTAAGAGATAATGAGGTGTATGTTTAGCTCTAACAGGCCTGTATTGGATGTTGTCAATATCTGGTGTATCAGGAACAGGTTGAGTGTCATGGTTTTCATCAGTATTATCTAAAGGTTCAGGGTGCAGTGTGTCAATGGCTGTGTTAGGATAAGGCTCATGTTCCTCAACTGTGGATTCAATGTTTTATGATAGAACATGTATGGTAGGTTCATTTTATGGTGAGTCATTAGGATCTTTGTATGGGTGATAAGTCCAGTTAGTGGAATTCACATTTGAATAAGGGAAAATATGTTCATGGTGTATAACATTTCTAGAGACAAGAATTGTATGACTGTTAATGTCATAGAGTATCACACCCTTCATACCATTCTTGTATCCTAAGAAAACACATTTTTGACCTCTTGGCTCTAATTTGGTTTTGTGCATATGTAGTGTGGATGCAAAAGCAAGAGAACCAAACACTTTAAGACTATGCATATCTGGATGTGTATTGTGCAGTATGAAGTGAGGAGAAAGATTGTTTAAAACTTGTGTAGGGAGTTTGTTTATAATGAATGTGGCATGTAGGATAGCATATGACCAGAATTCTTTTGGAAGTTTTGATTGAAAAAGGAGGGCTCTCCCAACATTTAGTAAATGTTGGTGTTTCCTCTCCACACGACCATTTTGTTATGGAGATTCAACACAGCTGATTTGATGGATGATTCCCTTAGATGAAAAAAATTCAGGGATATTAAACTCAGGGCCATTATCTGTTCTGATGATTTTGACATGACGATTATGTTGGTTTTCTATGAGATTGACAAAATTGATAACATGCTGTCTAGCTTCAGATTTGGTTTTCATTAATGTTATCCATGTATATCTGCTACAATCATGAACAACAGTTAAAAAATAGGAATGGCCATGTAAAGATTGGACTGCAAGAGGTCCCCAAATATCAAAATGAACCAAATCATAAGGATGAACAGCTTTATTATTACTAACAGTATAAGGGAGTTTTCTTTGTCTAGCATAGCTACAAACATCACAGACATCTTTATGATTAACTTTGATAAAAGGGAATTGAGAATGTAGGTACAATAATCTGTTTTGAGATAAGTGTCCTAATCTAAAGTTCCATAAGGCTTTATCAGGTAAAATGACATTGGCTGCTAAAGCAGAGGTTAAAATAGGTGTGTGTGTGTGGCATATGAATCATTATCTCTCAGTGTTAGATAGTACAATCCATCTTTCTGCTCAGCAAAACCAGTCAACTTCAGGGTGAGTTTGTCCTGTATGACACATTGTGATTTAAGGAAATTGACAGTGTAATTAGAGGATTCACACAACTTTGAAATAGATAATAAATTTAAATAAATATCAGGGAGTAAAAGCACATTATGCACAATGAAATCAGGAGAAAAATGAATTGTTCCAGAGTGATTAGCAACAAGACATTGTCCATTTGGTAATCTAACATTGATAGGAATAATTTTCTTATGTGAATGAAACCATTTGACAGAGCTACATATGTGATCAATAGCTCCTGAATCAATGATCCAAGAGCCATTACTATTATTATGCATGCAATGATACGTGTTACCTGTTGATGGATGACCAACAACAACTTGGTTGGAAGAAGCATGTCCTGAAGATTGTCCAAGACTAGATTTCTGAAGTAGATCCATTAAGGCACTAAATTGGCCTTGAGTCATAGGTGAATTGTCACTTTGAATGTCAACATTATGAGATGAAGACCCATCATTATTTCCATCTGTTGCCACATTGTTAGCTGAAGTTTGAAACTGTTTCTGCATATGAGATGGAACACCATGTTTCTTGAAGCAGTTTTCAACAGTATGGTTAGTCTTGCCACAAAATGTGAAAATGCGAACACCATGTTTGAAAGCATTGTTTCTTGTTCCAAACCTCGTGGAATCAGCAGCATTGATCAATGTTCGAGCTTCATCATGTGGAATAGAGAGCTGGAGTTGGCGCTCATGTTGAATCACCATGGAAAATATCTTGTTCATAGTTGGTAATGGATCCATTAACAAGATTTGGGACTTCACTACAGCAAACTGTTCATTTAAACCAGTCAAAAATCTGATGATCTGTAGTAGCTGGTGATGGGATCTTGCATTGCGCATAACCTCACATGTACACTTTATGCGACAGGTACAGGTTGGTAAAGGTAGATATAGATCCAGTTCTTCCCAAAGGATTTTAAGATCAGAGAAAAAATCATTAACTGATTTGGTTTCTTGCTTCAAGTTGTAAATTTCTTGTTGCAGCTCAGAGATTCGTATGAGATCGCCCTGGGAAAACCTTTGTTTCAAGTCGTTCCACACATCAAGCGCATTTTCCATGAAAATGATGGACTGTGAGATTGAATCTGAAACAGAATTCATGATCCAAGAATGTACAAGCATGTTGTAGCGGTTCCAAGCACGCAGAGATGGATCAAAAGAATCTGATGGAACAGGGAGAGATCCATCAATAAATTCAATCTTCATTTTTCCACCAAGAGCTCTCTTCATGCTTCGAGCCCATGAGTGATAATTGGAACCGGTGAGTTTGGGAAGAACTGTTACAAAACCAGAGCCATCGCTGGGATGAATGAAATAAGGCGAGGTTTGATCCAAAGCAGGGTCAGTTGATGAGGATGAAGCTCGAGAGGGAGCCATGAAAATCGAAAGAATTGAAAAAGAGAGATGAAATGATGTTGGAAAAAAAATCAGTTGGATAGCAGCGGAAAGAGGATCGGATTGGCGAATGATACCATATTGTGATTGATCAAGCTTCATCAATGGTGAAGCATAATAGTGCCATGTTGCAGTCTGTTATGGAAATAATGGAAGAAGAAGAAAGAAGAAGAAAGAAGATGAGATGTGAAATACTGTTATGTTAGATAGATTGTATTACATGTGGCAATGTATTTCTTTATATACAACAACCTTATCTCATAGCTACCAATCACTATAGAGTAAACTTAACAAACTAATAACCCATTGCATTAGCTTAAACTATAGTGATTAGCATGATTAATCTCAACACTAAACCCTAAAAATTTATCTATATTTATTGTCCCCAAAATTATTCCAAAGTTATCCCTAAATCATCTCATAGTTATCCCATAAATTTTTATCCCTCAAAATCCTGAGGTTTTATCCCATATTGTCCCTAAAATTATCCAAATTAATTAAATTTCAAAAATATAATTATTAGTTTATGTAAGAAAATAAATTAAAAGGGTAATTATATAAATCCAAGGGTTATATTCCTTGTCCATAATTTTGTATCCCTAAAATCCTAAAAATTTATCTCTATTTATTGTCCCAAAAATTATCCCGAAGCTATCCCTAAATTATCATATAAAGTTTTATCCCTTAAAACCCTAGGATTTTATCCCATATTATCCCTAAAATCATCCCATAGATTAATCCTAATTTTTCAAATTAGTTAATATCCTATATTTAACCCTATTTTTTTATATTATTTATATTAACCCATTTAAAAAATTAATCCCTAATTTCAATATGCTTAACTATAGAATTAATCCTAATTCCAACCCTTATTACATAGTTTTTTTGTATTTTCATTCCATATTAATTATAATTATTATTTGAGAATAAGATATTTAGTTTAACCTATTATTAGTTAGGAAATAAACAACTCCTATTTTATTCTTAATATAAATCATAAATAATTAAAACTTGATTTTTTTTAGTTTTATTAGTATAATTTGGCGTATGTATTTTCTTGAGAAATTTCGTGGTTTTGAAACAAGACGTTGTTAGTTAAAAAAAAATTATGATATAGATATTATGATATTTGTTTAGAATGTTTGTGATATTTGTTTAAAAGTTTGAAATTATGTTTTTAGATTATTTGAAATATGGTTTGGGTTTAACTTGAAAGAAATGATGAGGTTTGGGTTTGAAACTTAACCAAGGGATTAGTCTTTTAGATTTGAATATATTATAATTTTTTTGTTAAAAAACTTTGATTCCTGTTAAAATATTATTTTAATTCATGACATTGGTTAAAGAAAAGTTATTTGTGATATAAGCTAAAAATAATTAATTTGATTTTTTGTTTCATGATATTAGTTAAAAAAGGTTTTTTTTTGTTTTAAAAAAATGATTTAAAAGAAAAATTTATTTTTAAATGAATTGCTTCGTGACATTAAAAAAGTTTAAAAAAATAATCCCTAATTTCAATATGCTTAACTATAGAATTAATCATAATTCCAACCCTTATTACATATTTTTTTTTGTATTTTCATTCCATGTTAATTATAATTATTATTTGAGAATAAGATATTTATTTTATCTTATTATTAGTTAGGAACTAAAAAACTCCCATTTTATTCTTAATATAAATCATAAATAATTAAAACTTGATTTTTTTTAATTTTATTAGTATAATCTGGCGTATGTATTTTATTGAGAAATTTCGTGGTTTTGAAACATGATGTTGTTAGTTAAAAAAAAGATTTATGATATAGATTTTATCATATTTGTTAAGAATGTTTATGATATTTGTTTAAAGGTTTGAAATTGTGTTTTAGATTATTTGAAATATGGTTTGGGCTTAAGTTGAAAGAAATTATGAGGTTTGGATTTGAAACTTAACCAAGGTATTAGTTTTTTAGATTTGAATATATTATGATTTTGTTAAAAAACTTTGATTCATGTTAAAAAATTATTTTAATTCATGGTATTGGTTAAAGAAAGGTTATTTGTGATATAAGCTAAAAAAGTTAATTTGATTTTTTTTCATGATATTAGTTAAAAAATTCTTTTTTGTTTTAAAAAATTGATTTAAAAGAAAAATTGATTTTTAAATGATTTGCTTCATGACATTAAAAAGTTGTTAAAAAAATTGAAAGGAAAAATAAAATTATTTTTTACAAAATGCTTCATGTTATTAAAAAGTTGTTATATGATTTTAGTTTGAATTTGTTTAGAACGTGATTATGTGTTTTTAAATAAGTTATTATCACAAGCATTATATGAATAGACTAAGACAACAAGACACAACAACAACCAAATTTTATTGTCAATATATAAACATGAATGGAGGACCAACCTACCGGGAGAGGATTTCCCTAGTTTTGTGCAAAGGTGTAGTTCCTCTTTATTTTCATACTATTTTGTGATTTTTTATGATTTAAAAATAAAATAAAAAAGTTAGAAGTAAAGAAAAACAAATAAAAGGGAAAAACACTAAAAGTAAGAAAAGTGATACTTGTCCTCATGACTTTTTCCTTTGGAACTCCTTGTACTCCTTTTTGAATCCAACTAGGTCATCCCATTCATTTGAAACAAAATAGCATTAGCGTGTATATAATAATAATCTTAATAATAATTCCATGATAATATTAATATTAGTAATAATATTAATACTAATATTATGCTCTAATAACCCCATTATGACCCTAATTAAATAATATATCAATAAATGATAATTTGATTAATAAAAAAATTAGTTTAATCCTAATTAATCTCAATACTAATCTATTCCTAAATAACAATAATATAACTTAATATTAATATAAAAATAATACTAATATTAACTTATCCCCATTTAACTAATAATATTATTATAATCTATTCTATCTATGCTATTAAAATAAGTAATCCCCATAATTATTATTTTTTAATGTGTTTTAATAAGAAAAAATATCCTAGTTACCAATGGTAATATCCCTCTAGCATCCATCCCCAAATTATCACGTTCCAATCAACATCCCTAATTAAAACAAATCCCTAAGAGGGACTAAAAAGTCAAAATGATCCCCCTTTGACTTTTTAGGTCATTGGGATTGACCAGATGTCTTATAAAGGGTCATGAGCATGTCAATGACCTAGATTCTAAGTCAATAACAAGAAATAAATAATGGTCAAAATTTGGGGCACGACAGTGGGCATAAAGTATGTTGGCCATTGTTTGGATACCATTAAGGATCAGTTGAAGCAGACCTAGATTGAATGTCAAAAGAATGAGCATTGGTGGTATCTTGCTACTAAAGAGAATAAAACAATAAGAGACAAACTCAGAGCTCAGATTAAAGAACTTACCATTTCTCTTCGTCACTCAAAAGAAGAGGTAGAACGAGAGTGCCTACTCAAAGAGATAGTCACAAAAGTTTCTCGAGTTACTCCCAAAATTTGGGAAGAAAAGTGTCGAGAAGCAAGGGATGCCAAGGAGTCCTCTAAATATTGGAAGAACTTGTTGGAGGCCTTGCATCAAGATAACTCTATATGGATTAAGGAAAGAGAGCATGTTATTAAGGATTACGAAGCCTTCAAGAGAACTATTGACTTTCTGCAAAAAGATAAGAATGAGTATCGCACAAAGCTCAATGGGTTGGTAGAGTTCTGCAACTGGTCAGCTAAGGACATGCCATGGAAAGTGAGGGATGCAATGAAAGAATTGGACAGGGAAAACACTCATCCTACTGGGGTTATTTTTATCTTACTCTACAAAAAATGTTGAGGAGATTCAAAGAGGTGTTGGAAGAACTCAAAGCACGGAAACATACAGTCTGATTTTCGCTTTTTGTATTATTCCTTATTTGGGATGTATTTGACTTAGAGCTTTTTGGGCCTTTGTAACACGTACTTGAATGAATGAATGAATGAATGAATGAATGAATGAATGATGTTTAAGTTTCTTCATTATTATATTGTTTTTGTATCTGTTACGTTTTTTAATAACTAACAACTAAGGAATTCAAATGATTCCCTGAAAATAAAAAAACAACACACATATCATTTGCATCCCCATGCATTTCGTTTACCAGAAAATATAAAAATTAGACCACCTTCTACCATTTGTCCAGTAATGCTGACTACTCAACACTGATATAAGATGCGCAATAACTATAGGATGACGTTGGAACAAGTTGAGGCCAATCGTATCACAATGAGAATGAATATCACTGCCATCCAAGAGAAGATGGATCAGTTGCTCGAGACTATGTTGGCGATGGCTCAAAGGGAGAGATTTGTTGAAATGGAAGTTAGGGCTAAAAAGATTTCCAATCATGTTGGCACCTCAGATCTCGTCAATCAATATGATAGCTTCACCCATGCTAATGGAGTCCCTATTCATATACCGGTGGGAAATATGGGTAATGTGGATCCCATAAAGCCTTTTGATGCATCTGCTCAACATAGGTATGAGGTCGGGGAAGATGACCAATACAAGGCTTTTTATATACCTGATCTGGCAAGACCTAAAATTCCTCCGGACCCTGCTGCAGAGAGACTTTGTGCCTTGGAGAAGAAAGCAAGGATATAGAGGGTAACAATATCTTTGGCTCAGTAGCCATGAACATGCGATTGGTTTTGAATTTGGTTATCCCGGCTAAGTTCAAAACTCCTGATTTCGAAAAATACAAAGGCCATACTTGTACAAGAAGTCATATGGTGATGTATTTTAGGAAAATGGTTGCACACAATGAAAATGATAAGCTACTCATACATTGTTTCTAATATAGCTTGAGTGGGACATCTCTAAGGTGGTACATGTGATCCGCTGTCGCGCGCGGATCAAAACGAGTAATTTTGTAAAAACGTAATACAACGACAATTAAACTCGGATATCGTCTCAAGGATTCTTGTTTGTAATAATTAAACGTAATCGAATGGGGGGTTGATTTGATGTTCAATTACAAAAATGCAAAAAATAAGTGATTATGAAAAGTGATTATTTGAATAAGCTGAAACGAATCAACCCACTATATCATCTTCCGACTTATCATTGATCCCTATAAAATTCCAATTCCCTAAACGGGTCTGATCCTATTCGATTACAAAAACTACTGACAAACGCAATAACAATTATACAGTCTGTCCCTGAATTCCGAGTAAAGCAAACGGATTAAAACTATTGCGAATTAAGCAAACGCAATATGATCGAACGCGATAATGCAAAAGCTACACTAATCACGAAATTGATTCAAAAGCAGACAACAATCAAATTAAAGAATTCTATCATGTAAAAACAATTAAATTAAGCAAGTAATTGTGATTATAGATATAATTCAAAGGAACAGATTAATGGAAAATTATAAAAGAACCTCAAAGTGGCATCCGATTACAGTGAATTGATTCTTGGGAAATTAGTTCTCCATAGTCATTCTTTGCAAGCTCTCAAATTCGTACATGAACCGTGATTTTCCCGTTTCATTCCCCATGGTGTACGGCTGCTAGACCTAGGGGAAAACAAAGACCCGTTTTACAACTCAACTAGGTCGACCCAGCCCACTACAAATGACCCAACAAAAATACAAATAAAATTCCGCAACTTCAATAGACTTTCTGGCCCTGCTACAATCCGATTCAGCTCTCGACTTCTGAATAAAAGTTGTAGATCTTT
Source organism: Lathyrus oleraceus (assembly GCF_024323335.1). NCBI lineage: Eukaryota > Viridiplantae > Streptophyta > Magnoliopsida > Fabales > Fabaceae > Lathyrus > Lathyrus oleraceus. Next base: position 361,005,187 of record NC_066585.1, on the reverse strand, counting down.
TTCTTAGCTTTTCATCGACTGGTAGCACGTCTCAATCCGATACTCCTAGCTCAAGATATGATTTTTCTCGCGAAAGCTGCTAATGCTGAAAATTAAATACGAAAATTAAATAAGTGCAAAAATAACATAAATTATGAAAACACATTAAAACATAAAAATAATCAAAGCAAACCGAAGAAATGCTTAAGTACAAACATGAAAGAACGTGCATCAAAATGCACTGATCAACATGATTTTGGAACAAGATCGAATTCGGAGTTGGGAAGACTTGGTTGACGCTTTCCTGCTTTAATACAAACATAATCTCGATATAGAGCCCGATCGTATGCAATTTTAGGGGATAGAAATGAATGAGAAAGAGAAATTCAAAGAATACGCTCAAAGATGGAGAAAGTTGGCCGCACATGTGGAACCTCCATTGCCCGAGAAGGAAATGACCAGAATATTCGTAGATACTTTGAATAACCCTTTTTTTGATAGGTTGGTAAGTAGTGCAACGTCAAACTTTGCTCACTTGGTGACAATTGGAGATCCAACCAAGAAAGGTTTGAAGGATGGAAAAATTCAAGGCACTATTGGAGCACCCAATGCATCGAAGAGGAATTCTGGAGGCTTCCAGAAGAAAAAAGAAGGTGAGGCAATGGACATCTCAAGAGGACATAAGGGTAAGCAACAAATTCCTTACAACCAAGGCGTTGCTGTAGTACCTATACTGTACCAGCAACCAATACAACAACAAGTTTATCAACAACAATCTTCACAACAACAGAATGCCCCTCCACAATGACAGTTCAAACTAAGAGAACCACGAAGGCAGCTTGGCCATTTTCCCGTGCCTTATATCCAAATACTTTTGTACTTGTAGAAAGAAGGATTGTTAACTTTAAGGGAGTTGAGGCCAACCACCTTTCCATATCCTCCTGGGTATGATGCTAATGCCCATTGCGAATTTCACATGGGTGCACCTGGACATACCACAGAAAATTGTTATGCTTTTCTGAATCGTGTGCAAGATCTGGTCGAGGCTAAAGCTGTCACTTTTACTCCAAGAGGTCCGAATGTCAAAACTAACCATATTTACTCATGGATGGGGTATCAGTCAGTGCCATAAAGGAAGTCGTTGAACAGGAATTCCTCATGAAGGTGGAAGAAATTCAAACCTCTATTGATGTGATAGGGGGCACAATTGTTAAAACATGGTTTGGTCCCAGTAAACCTTGGTGATGAAGATGACATTGATTATGTTGAAAACACTAGTGAAAAGTTGAAGGGTTTCATCCAGCAAATAATGGATCAAGGTACAATTCAAACCGAGCGTTGTAACAAAGATAAGAAAAGGAAGGATGTGGTTGTAGTTAAAATTAATGTACAAATTCCCATTACCCCTTTGGTGGTAGAGTTTCCAGCACCTTTAGCCTATGAAGATGAAAAAGTTGTTTCATGGATATATCAGCCCAGAGCTTTTAAGCAGGGGGTAGGAAGACTAACCTTTGGTCATCAATAAGCCAAATGTAACTTCCATTGTAGGGCCAGGTGGAATGACACACAACGGTCGACTATTTGCACCAAGAATTGTTGATACATTTGCTAAAGCCAAGGGGAAATAAATTGCCATCCGTGTCAAATTCCTACTCTGAATCTCAAGAAGTGAACATTATCTCCAAAAGTTGCAATAACTCAATAAGAAGCTGAAGAGTTTCTAAGGATAATCAAGAAGAGTGTCTACAAGGTAGTCGATCAACTAAATCAAACTCATTCGAAGATATCCATGTTGTCTCTATAACTCTGTTCTGAAGCACATAGGGATTCATTGATGAAATTTTTTAGTGCAACTCACATTACAAGGGACATCACAGTCAAACAATTTGATGATGTAATAGCCTGTGTGACTACTGGAAATTTATTGGGATTCAACGATGATGAATTTCCCTCTTAAGGGAAATATCACAACAAAGCTCTGCATATCTTCCTTACGATGAGCATGATCAGTGATAGAATCGTTACCTCTTATGGTGATTGTAACCTTTGATGCAGATCTACGGAGCGATTACGAACGTTGAACGATGACAACGCCTCTACTCAATCCACATGAACGGATTCCTTCAATCTCAGCGCTAGCTGCTACGAATGAAGGCCTTGAGTGAGAGAGAGAGAGAAACGAAATTGCAACTTCTCTAATGCTTCTACACAAGGGTTCTATTTATAGAACCACTTGTGTGGGCTGCAAGCTAAAAAGCCCACTCAAGTGTATGTGGCCCACATCTTATAATATGCCAAAATCACTTAAGCGCGTGGTACCTTACAATATTTCGTACTCTACTTAAGTACACCGTACCTTACGATGTTCTACAATTCACTTAAGGGCACCGTACATTACGGTATTCCTTAGTTACTCTATCTCTCATCAATCCGTCTTTTTGTGTGTGACCCTGTAGGTTTTCGCGGCATTGGCAATTATATTAAATCACGTATTTAACATAATAAACAGTGAGTGGTATCTAGCAACACAACACTGCTACCCAAGACACGAAAATGTCACGTGATCTGACAAATCCTTTTGTGATAATACTTATGTGTACAATTACCCTTTTTTCCCTTATGTCTATATTGAACACAAGGCATAGCCCGTGTCATCCTTGTCCAGTTCAATATTGGGCCCATAGACATTTATCCTGTTATGCCGGATGGGCAAATTCCATCTAGGTCACTCATGTCCCTTAGCATGCTTCGTGGAGTATCCATCAACTGTCTTTATGGTCATCCAGTTACGGACAATGTTTGATCAGCAATAAGGCACTCGACTCTACATCTAGGGTCCATAGTGGTTTCAGGTCGAAGGATGGTATACACCATTATCACCATGAGAATAACTTATGACACTTTGCATAACATTCTATATAGTATTCTCATAGCGGGTCAATCTAGTATAAATATTACTCTTAATATTCATACCTATGTTTAAGACTTTATAACTCCTTATCCATGATCCATGAGATGTGATCATCAGTCTATATACATAATAGTCTTGATGCTTTAATGTTATCCCACTTCACAATAAAGCTCAACTACGGATACTTGAAGAATAGTGTCCTTATGTTTAATGTGATCTCATGATTAAGTCACACTTCATACATTAAACGGACTAGCTATTCTAGGGACTTTATTAGACAAACATAATAAAGAAAAAGCCTTTTATTATAAATAATTTGATACAAGTACCAAAAGTATTGGCCTCTAGGGCTTACACCAACAAATCTCCCACTAGCACTAGAGCCAATCAGGCATACCCCTAATGCCCATAGATCTAGTATGCCCATCATGTTTCTGCTACGCAAGAGGCTTTATTAGTGGGTCAGCAATATTGTCAAGTGTAGGTACTCTGCATATTTTCACATCTCCTTTATTTATTATCTCTCGAATGAGGTGATAACGCCTAAGTATGTGTTTGGATCGTTGGTGAGATCTAGGCTCCTTAGCTTGTGCAATGGCACCATTGTTATCACAATAGAGACCAATGGGATCCACAATGCTAGGAACTATGCCAAGTTCACTAATGAACTTTTTGATCCAAACAGCTTCCTTTGTTGCACTTGAGGCAGCAATATACTCGGCCTCGGTTGTAGAATCAGCAACTGTGTCTTGCTTTGAACTTTTCCAGCTCACAACACCACCGTTTAAGCAAAACACATAACCAGATTGTGATCTAAAGTCATCCTTATCTGTCTGGGAACTAGCATCGGTGTATCCAATTACAGCCAGCTCTTTCTGACCTCCATATATCAAGAATGAGTCCTTAGTCCTTCTCAAATACTTAAGGATATTCTTGACAGCTACCCAATGAGCATCACCAGGATCAGATTGGTACCTACTCGTTGCACTTAAAGCATACGAGACATCTGTTCGAGTACATAACATGGCATACATGATAGATCCTATTGCAGATGCATATGGAATCTTATTCATGTGATCCCTTTCTTCCTTAGTTGAAGGGTATTGTGTTTTTGATAGACACAGGCCATGTTGCATAGGTATGAATCCTTTCTTGGAATCATGCATATTAAAGAGTCTTAGCACTTTGTCTATGTACGTACTCTGACTTAGGCCAAGAAGTTTTTATGATCTATCTCTATAGATTCTGATTCCTAATATATAGGCTGCTTCACCTAGGTCCTTCATAGAAAAGCATTTCCCCAACCAAGACTTTACTTGTTGCAGGGTAGGGACATCGTTTTCAATGAGTAATATGTCATCTACATATAATACCAGGAAAATGGTCATGCTCCCACTAACCTTCTTGTAGACACAAGGCTCATCTTCGTTCTTGATGAATCCATATTGTTTTACTATTTCATCAAAACGAAGATTCCAGCTTCTGGAAGCTTGCTTCAATCCATAGATTGATCTTTGTAACTTACATATCTTTTGGGCTTCTTCTGGTATGTCAAATCCTTCAGGATGTGTCATGTACACATCCTCAAGAAGATTCCCATTAAGGAAAGCAGTTTTAATATCCATCTGTCATATTTCATAATCATGATATGCAACGATATCAAGTAAAATCCGAACATATTTGAGCATTGCAATTGGTGAAAAGGTTTCATCATAGTCAACCCCATGAATTTGTTTATATCCTTTTGCAACCAGTATTGCCTTATAGGTATGTACCTTACCATCCATGTCAGTCTTCTTTTTGAAGACCCACTTGCATCCTATAGGGTTAACTCCTACAGGAGGCTCTACCAAGGTCCAAACTTGGTTTGTGTACATGGAATCCATTTCAGATTTCATGGCTTCTAGCCACTTCTCAGACTCTGGACCAGTTATTGCCTCTTGGTAGGTCACAGGCTCATCTTGATCCATGAGTAATACATCACCTTGATCAGTTATGAGATATCCATATCTCTCAGGTTGGTGATGTATCCTGCTTGACCTACGCTGGTCTTGTTCTACTTGAGCATGTTTCTCTTCCATAACTACTTGTGTTTCCTGCTCTAATTCCTCCATAGGTGTATCGATGCTTTGTGATTCTTGAATTTCTTCAAGCTCTACTTTCCTCCCACTGATTCCTTTGGAAATAAAATCCTTTTCTAGGAAAACTCTAGTTCGAGCGACAAACCCTTTTTCCTTAGAAGGATTGTAGAAGTAATACCCTCTTGTTTCTTTAGGATACCCCACAAATAAGCATTTGTCAGATTTGGGCTCAAGCTTAGTTGAAATTTGTCGTTTCACATAAACTTCGCAAGCTCAAATCTTCATGTAAGACATATGTGGTTTCTTACCACTCCATATCTCATATGGTGTCTTCTCAACCTTTTTTGATGGAACACGGTTAAGTGTGTAAGCTGCTGTCAATAGTGCATGTCCCCAAAAGGAGTTTGGAAGATTGGCGTGACTCATCATGGATCGGACCATGTCTAACAGGGTTCGATTTCTTCTCTCAGATACACCATTCCATTGGGGTGTTCTAGGAGGATTAAGTTGGGATAGGATCCCACACTCTTTCAGATGGTCATCAAACTCTAGGCTTAAATACTCACCACCTCGATCTGATCGAAGAGTTTTAATATTCTTACCTAGTTGGTTTTGTACTTCATTCTTGAATTCCTTGAACTTTTCAAAGGACTCTGATTTGTGTTTCATTAAATACACATAACCATATCTACTGATATCATCAGTAAATTTGATGAAGTACTGAAAACCTCCTCTGGCTGGTATGTTCAGTGGTCCTCATACATCAGTATGTATGAGGGCCAAAAGATCATTAGATCTTACACATTTTCCTGTGAATGGAGACTTTGTCATCTTTCTAATTAAACAAGATCTGCATGTCTCATATGATTCATAATCCAAAGAGTCCAAGAGTCCATCTTTATGGAGTTTGGAAATGCGTTTCTCATTTATGTGGCCTAATCGACAATGCCAAAGGTAAGTTGGACTTAACTCATTAGGTTTCATCCTTTTAGTATTAATGTTATAAATAGGCATTTCAAGATCAAGGACATATAGTCCATTGTTCATTTGTGCAGTAACATAGAATATATCATTCAAATAAATTGAGCAACAATTGTTCTTTATTATAAATGAAAAACCAAACTTGTCCAAACAAGAAACGGAAATAATATTCCTGCTAATTGCAGGTACATAATAACAGTTCTCTAACTGAATTATTCAACCACTAGAAAAAGTCAATACATAAGTTCCTACGGCTAAAGCAGCAACCTTTACTCCATTGCCAACTCGTAGGTCAACTTCACCTTTTGCCAAATCTCTACTCCTTTTTAGCCCCTGCACATTGGTACAAATGTGAGAATCGCATCCAATATCTAATACCCATGATGCATAAGTAGATAAACTAATTTCAATAACAAAAATACCTGAAGTTGAAGTCTCTACTCCATTCTTCTTATCTTCCAGGTACTTTGGGCAGTTTCTCTTTCAGTGTCCGGTCTTACCGCAATGGAAGCAGGTGCCTTCCTTTGCTATGCCTTCACTAGGCTTCAAAGCAGCAATAATGGGTTTGGGTTTGGCAACTTCCTTGCCTTTCCCTTTATCACCCTACTTGGTGGGTCTTTTGTTCTGTCTCTTTCCATTTCCGATCATCAGAATGGACTTCCCTTTTGACTTCAGATTCTGCTCAGTAGTTCTTAACATGGCTAGCAGTTCAGGAAGAGATTTGTCCATATCATTCATATTGAAATTTAGGACAAATTGACTGAATCCATCTGGCAACGATTGCAAGATTAAATTAGTCGCAAGTTCCTTTCCGAGGGGAAAACCCAACCTTTCAAGGTTCTCCACATACCCAATCATCTTAAGCACATGGGACAGGGGCTCCCTAAGCTAACTTTCCTTGAAAAAGGTCTTTTGAAACTTCAAACCTTTCATGCCTTGCTTGCTCTTGATAGAGCATCTTCAGGTGTTCGATCATATCGAACGCTGCCATGTTCTCATGTTGCTTTTGCAACTCTGAGTTCATGGTAGCTAGCATGAGACAAGCAGTTTCATTGGCATCATCGATATGCTTCTTATAAGCATCTCTTTCTGCCTTAGGTGTGTAACTAGGAGGTTCCTCTTCAGGAACAGGTTTCTCCAAGACATGCAGCTTTCTATCATGTTTGAGGACAATCCTCAGATATCGGTGCCAATCCAGAAAATTTGTCCCAGACAATTTTTCCTTGTCAAGGATTGATCGTAAAATGTTGTTAGAGGTGTTTGTTGTCAGGGTAATCTACATGAAAATAATAAAAATATAAGTATCAATAACATATTTAATTAGGCCTTTGATTAAATATGCTCCCACTATTTTACTCAAAACAAATGACCCTCACCTTTTGATTCAAAAAATCCCGTTGGAAGATTTTCTAGTGGGTCGAGATCCACATTTCACTTTGCTTTAAGTCCGCGTAGGCGGATTACACAAAACTAGGTTATTTAGGTAGGAACTCCTTCCAATTGTATCTAATACAACTCTCGAATATTTTAGTTGGGTGAATAACTCCTTATTCCAATCCATCACATGGATCATTTCCAACTCTTGCTTCTATACATATATAATCTTATTATAATTTGTTTAGTTAAGTTTGACCCATTATTTTAGCAATTGGATATTACAATTATCCCATCGCACCTTACTAATATAGAACATGCACCTCGCGTAGGCGAAACCTACATTATCCGATACTAGTCTTGATGAGTGTTAAAACTTGGAAAGCATAAACTTAATATTTAATTTGAGGGAATTTGCAATTATTCTGATCTCACCGGCTTATTTATCATATAAATCGTCTCTCATATGTATCAACATACATTCACATGCATCAACATACATAATGAAATAGTTATGGCCCATAGCACAATTGTTCTCCCAAGCCAATGAGAGAACCTAAGCTAACCTAATAACGATCTAAGCTTCTCCAAGCAAGATCTTCAAGTTTGTCCTCCTTTGATATTGAATTCTTCTCTTTCTTCATAACATTACATTACATAAAAGAAACTCGTTTTACATATGAGGGAGTGAGATGAGAAAAGAAGTTACAATAAGAGATTAAAAGAGAGGCACGACACGCAGGTCGTATTTTAAAAACCCAAAACAAAATAAAGGAAAACTAAGGCCATAACCGATCACCATAAGACAATAATAATAAACACATTATTATTATTAATTTTAATTCTTTTAATTAATTAAAACCAAATTAAATTTCGGCGACCAATCACACTATGCAGAGTTAGCCGAGGGTCCGCTGCCTGGTCAGCACCGAAATTTTAATGAACAATTCATTTGAAATCGACGTCGTTTTTCGCATCAACACTTGATACTTTAAGACACAACTCTTGCGCAGTCACAACCCTAATCGCATAACTCTTTGACAACACAACCCTTGTGCCGTCATTAACCTTAATGCACCAATTTTAGACCGTCAAACACATCTCACTACGCCAAAAACTGGAATAGACAGCGCACCTTAGAGGGCGCTTTACTACAAAAGCGCTCTTTAAAGTGAAGCGAAAAATAAGGAGCAATAGACAGCGCACTTTAGAGAGCGCTTTTGTAACAAAGCGCCCTCTAAGGTGAAGCGAAAAAATAAGGAGGAGATAGAGGGACAACAATACATGGCGTTTTTTAGAAAGCGCCCTCTAAGGTTACCCTTAGAGGGCGCTTTTAATAAAGCGCTGTTATAAGTCCATGTGCATTTCCAGCTTATAAAGCGCTTCTGGAAAGCCTTAGAGAGCGCTTTCATAAGCGCCCTCTTAGGCCCCCTTTAGAGGGCGCTTTGTTTCCACAAGCGCCCTCTAAGGTGAAACGAAAAAATAAGGAGGAGATAGAGGGACAACAATACATGGAGCTTTTTAGAAAGCGCCCTCTAAGGTTACCCTTAGAGGGCGCTTTTAATAAAGCGCTGTTATAAGTCCACGTGCATTTCCAGCTTATAAAGCGCTTCTGGAAAGCCTCAGAGAGCGCTTTCGTAAGCGCCCTCTTAGGCCCCCTTTAGAGGGCGCTTTTTTTCCACAAGCGCCCTCTAATGTCCCCTTTATAAAGGGCGCTTTATTACAAAAGCGCACTCTAAAGTGAAGAGAAAAAATAAGGAGCGAACAACTTGAATAGACAGCGCACTTTAGAGGGCGCTTTTGTAACAAAGCGCCCTCTAAAGTGAAGCGAAAAAATAATGAGGAAATGAAGGGACACCAATAGAGGACGCTTTATTGAAAGCGCCCTCTAAGGGTAACCTTAGAGGGCGCTTCTAAAAAAGCGCTCTCTATGTCCATGTACATTTCCAGTTTATAAGGCGCTTTTGGAAAGCCTTAGAGAGCGCTTAAAGCGCTCTCTAAGACCCCCTTTAGAGGGCGCTTTTGTAACAAAGCGCCCTCTAAAGTGAAGCCAAAAAAAAAATGGAGGGACAACAATAGAGGGCGCTTTTTTGAAAGCGCCCTCTAAGGTTACCCTTAGAGGGCGCTTTTGAAAAAGCGCTCTCTAAGTCCATGTACATTTCCAGTTTAGAAGGCGCTTTTGGAAAGCCTTAGAGAGCGCTTTCAGAAGCGCCCTCTTAGGCCCCCTTTAGAGGGCGCTTTTTTTAAAAAAGCGCCCTCTAAGGTCCCCTTTAGTAAACATTAAAAATATAACATATACTGCATGTCTCTTTATTTTCCCTCTCTATAAGCTATTTCGTTTTCTCTCAACTGCGATTACTCTCTACTGCGATTACTCCCTCACCGTTCATCGTTCGTTCTCCCTCCCTCACCGTCATCGTCGCCGTTCGTTCTCCCTCCCTCACCGTTCACGTTCACTGCGTTATCCTCTTCCACCGTCACTGTTCACTTTCTTCTCAATCGTTACCGTCACCTTTAAGGTATTTCTCTTCTCCATCGTTACCGTTCACTTTCTTCATGTGTTTGATTATGGCATTTTCTAAACTTAGTTTTTCATTTTGTGCATTATGTTGATTAATGTTGTTTAGGGCAAACTGAGTTTTTTATTTCTGATTGAAAACTGATATATTTGAAGTGTGTTTGAGCTTGTTTTTGGAAGTTTGATGATTATGGATACAAGTTTGTTCATGTTCCAAACACCATAAGTTTGCATTGGTCTTTTGCATGCAGTAGGTGTGTGTGAGTTTGTATTCAATAATGATAAAAAAAAAGAGTTTAGATTGTTGTAACATGAGAGAAATGGAAGGTATATGAATGTGTTCACGTATTGAATCATTGTCTTACTTGGGTCTTATTGAATCATTTCTATATTACAGATAAAATGGCTAACCAAGACGATACCAATGCCGCGAATGAATCACGTAATAATGTTGAAAAAGAAATCAAACGAGGATTGACTGTTATGAAGTCAATCATTCGTGCAAGAGACAAGGGTGTAAAATTTGAAGTACATTGGAGTGCTGAAGACCAACTAATTGAGCCTAACGGTTCAATGTTGGCAAGTTACATTGGTTTCCTTGTTCGCCAACATATTCTGATTACATGTGATAATTGGAGAAGTCCGGACTTGAAGGTTGGCAAGGAAAAAATATGGTCGGAGATAAAGGTACTTACCATATATTGTTATATGTTTTTTTGTTGACTATTTGTTAACCATATATTGTTATAATATTACTTTATAATAACACACTCCATTTGTATGTTTTTTAGAGATCCTTTCACATCGATGAAAGCCAGCAAAAATATTGTATTCAATTGGCCGGAAAAAGACTCAGAGGATTTCGATCCTTTTTGTGCAACAAATTTCTCAAGGATGAGGAAGGAAAATTTGTTGAAGGAGAACGGCCAATGAAGTATGCCGAGATTATTTCAGCCGATGAATGGAATAACTTTGTCGCCAAACGAAGAAACAAAAAATTCCATGTAATGTCTATTAATTATGCTATTATACAATTGTTAAGTTACTAAGTTCTAATATGCCTTAAACTTTTTTATCCAGGAAGTAAGCGACATAAATAGGAAAAGGGCATCAAAACCCGCGTATCCGTACAAAAAAGGGCGTATGGGTTATGCACGGTTACAACAAAGAATTGTGAGTATATTCAAATACTATGAGCTTATACATTGTCACAATATGTTATAATTGATGATCTTATAATCTAATTCAATGTGTAGCTAGCCGAGGAGAAAAGTGACGCAACATCTCTTCCGGATCACGTATTATGGAAGGCTGCTCGGGTTGGGAAGGATGGGGCTGTCGTTGAAGCGGTCCAAAATGTTTATGACGAATGTGTAAGTATATGTAACATTATTTCTTTAATTATATCAAAAATTTTGTTAGACATATAATTCATTTTTAATCTCCTCTAATAATATTTCAGGAGACTTTATCCCAAACCGTACCTTCAACCGAGGTCCAGGATTGCAGGAGCGTACTTAGTCGAGTACTAAATGTTCCTGAGTATTCCGGTCGTGTGAGGGGTAAGGGTTTTGGTGTGACTCCGTCGTCATTTTATAAAAAAACAAAAACAAAAAATCCTACCAACAAAGAGGTGATGGAGACCTTGGCGGAGTTAAGGGCACAAGTACTCCAACTGCAAAACGAGAATGCAAGGTATAGAGAGGAAAGGTGCGCTTACGAGGCAAAAGATACTAGTGACCGAGCTAGTATCAATCATCAACCGAAATTTCCCGAGGTAACTATATATGTTATTATGAAATTAAAATAGCACTTTTTTACTTGACACATATACAAGTTAACAATAACATTTATTATTGGTTTAGGGCATTTCACCTTGTCAGCTGTATCTATCGTCACCAACTTATCGCATGGTTGGCAAGGGAAAAGTGCACAATACTTCGGATGAATTACTTCACCATAATCCCCTCCCGGTGGGATTTATGAAAGTTTCGGTTGACCTCGTATTCGATACGGACGCCCGTCTACCATTACCTGACGTTGTTTCAGAGACAACGTTGATGCGAGATGCAGTCGGATCCTTTGTTGGTTGGCCGTCAGAGCTAATTTTCCCTGATGCCGAGGTATATATGTTCTAAATGATTATGAATATTTAGTATTCACATTTCAATTCAGCTACAATTATGATATTTAATCAATTATATGGTAATGTTAGACTCCTACAAGACCCACACATAAAGTTGGTAAAGGGATTTCAAGACGCATCGAGTCGGTTGCATCTCAAAAAGAGGTACAAATATATATACCCATTGAATTATATACGCAACGATTCTGTTGCATCACAAAAAGTCATGATTTATTTTATATGAATTTTTAGGTTCCCGGTCGAGAGTTGAAAAGCGCTGCTAAGGATATTCCAACGACGTCCGGGACAAAATCTCAAATTTTGATGCGTCTTGAGAAAATGGTGGAGGAGTCCGATATTATGCATGGGGGGGGCCATTCGTACTATAAATTTTGATGAAGGTGTTTTCGGAGCTGCTCATTTCGAAATAATTGGAAAGGAGGACTTCCAACAACTTTTTGAACACACCGAATTGGGCATCGTTGTCATTCATACATACATATGGTACTCCGATCAATCTATAATTTACTTAGTTGAACAATTTATTTACACATTTCAATGAGTAGTCTAATGTTTATTATGTTTCTATTTAAGGTATATGTATGTAACATTGATGCGGGGAACTGAATTGTGTAACCGTTTCAATTTTATTGCTGCTTCCCGTATCAACGCAACGTTAATAACGAATAATTCAACATCCGTAAAGAATGATCTAGTCGATATATTCATGGCAGCCGGCGATAAGTCTACACCCAGTTTGTATTTTTTACCGTTTAATTCTGGCAACGGGTTAGATTTTCTTTTTAATAATTTCATTCTAATCTATGTATATCTTTTACGTAGAAAATTTTCATTCATCTAAATTTTTGTTTTATTTTACAGTGGTCACTGGGTGTTGGTTGCTATGGATCTTTCGAGACTAATAGTGTATTATCTCGATTCTTTATCGGGTGATTGGAGTAAATATCCGAGTATGAAGAAGACGGTTGACGCGTAAGTGAAATTCCCCTAAATAATCGTGTGTATTTGTATATTTAATTATGTCTGTCAGATTGATCTCAATATACGTTTTTATTTTGTTAGGGCAATAATAAAATTTAGATTGAAAAAGAAATACCGCAATAGGAAGGACATTACCTGGATCAGAGTTCAGGTATATATTAAGTATCTTATTTTTGCTTTTAATAGTGTTTGTTTTTTTGCTTATAATAGTGTTTGTAAGAAATTAACTATATATATATTGTTTGTTTTTCTGTGTAGTGTCCTCAGCAAAATATTTCGGTCGATTGCGGATTTTTTGTAATGAGATTTATGAGAGACATCATTGCGTTGAATCGTATAGACATCCCAAAAATGGTATGGAATAATAACTTAGGGTTTATTTTAATATTATCGGATATTTCATCTAATTTGTTACTAAATCATGAATATGTTTTATTCTCTTAATTGTAGTACTTTGAGGAATACAAATCTTACTCAAGAGCTCATTTGGATGAAATCAAGGATGAATTGTGTCAATTCATTGTTGATCAAAGAATCATATAGCTAGGTTGTATATTGTTGTACATATATGTATGGAATGTTGTTGTTGTATGCTGTTGTTGTATATATGTTGTATATTGTTGTTGTAATTTTACTAAATCATGAATATGTTGTTGTATATTTTTGATCAAAGAATCATATATTAATGTTGTATATATGGAGGATTAATGTTGTATATAAATGGATTCATGTTGTATATATCAATGGATTCATGGTGTATAACATTGGATTAAAGGATGAAATCAATATGAATTTTACACTTTTGCAGCATGCGAACAGGTTACCAATTAAATATCCACTGTTTTTCAAACAAATTTTTTTTAAAATAACTAACACTTTAGAGGGCGCTTTGTCCAGAAAGCGCCCTCTAAACACTTTACATTGACAACTTTAGAGGGCGCTTTTTCCTGAAAGCGCCCTCTAAACACTTTACATTGTCATATTTAGAGGGCGCTTTTTCCTGAAAGCGCCCTCTAAACACTTTACATTGACAACTTTAGAGGGCGCTTATTCCTGAAAGCGCCCTCTAAACACTTTACATTGACAACTTTAGAGGGCGCTTTTTCCTGAAAGCGCCCTCTAAGGTGTCTCTTTATGGACCACTCCAGAGGGCGCTTTTTTCTTAAAGCGCACTATAATGTGGCCCTTAAAGGGCCACTTTAGACAGCGCTTTCTCCAGGAAAACAAAGCGCTGTCTTTACCTATGCCAGCGCCACTTTAGAGGGCGCTTAAAAGCGCTGTTATAGGCCAAAATAAGCGCCCTCTTTTCCCTTATTTGGCGTAGTGTCTCGATTGTTGATTCAGTATGATTGATCAACACGTCATTGCTTCACCATACAAATGTCGGATCAAGAAGCAAACGACCATTGATCGCTCAAAGGAAAACAACCATTAAGTGTTTGAATGAACGAAAGAGAAACAATATATCATATATACCGTATTTTGCATCAGGATTACTTATATCATATATATAACTTGATCGATCTTAATTGCATGGACGATCGATGTATCACTGCTTCACCATACTAATGTCGGATTCCGAAGCATAGTCAACATCAAACATCCAAATCGTACACACATGATGCCAAATTTAATTACTCGTTTATTCTTTGATTCATTCTGTCTTTTAATCGTATTAATACAGAAAATACAGAAAATAAACAGCTATCAGATGCATGGTTTCGTAAGTGGCTCTGATACCACTGAAGGAGAAGGGTGATCCAAAACGCAACGGAATTTAAAAATTTCTCCTTTAGTGATCCTTACGAATGAGCATGATCAATGATAGAATTGTTACCTCTTGTGGCGATTGTAACCTTTGATGCAGATCTACGAAGGGATCACGAACGTTGAACGATGACAACGCCTCTACTTAGTCCACACAAACAGATTCCTTCAATCTCAGTGCTAGCTCCTACGAATGAAGGCCTTGAGTGAGAGAGAGAGAGAGAGAGAGAGAGAGAGAAACGAAATTGCAACTTCTCTAATGCTTCTACACAAGGGTTCTATTTATAGAACCACTTGCGTGGGTTGCAAGCTAAAAAGCCCACTCAAGTGTATGTGGCCCATATCTTATAATATGCCAAAATCACTTAAGCGCGTGGTACCTTACCATATTTCATATTCTACTTAAGTACACCGTACCTTACGATGTTCTACAATTCACTTAAAGGCACCGTACATTACGGTATTTCTTAGTTACTCTATCTCTCATCAATCCGTCCTTTTGTGTGTGACCCTGTAGGTTTTCGCGGCATTAAGAATTATATTAAATAACGTATTTAACATAATAAACAGTGAGCGGTATCTAGCAACACATCACTGCTATCCAAGACCCGAAAATGTCATGTGATCTGACAAATCCTTTTGTGATAATACTTATGTGTACAATTACCCTTTTGCCCTTATGTCTATATTGAACACAAGGAATAGACCGTGTCATCCTTGTCCAGTTCAATATTGGGCCCATAGACATTTATCCTGTTACGCAGGATGGGCAAATTCCATCTAGGTCACTCATGTCCCTTTGCATGCTTCATGGAGTACCCATCAACTGTCTTTATGGTCATCTAGTTACGGATAATGTTTGATCAGCAATAAGGCACTCGACTCTATATCTAGGGTCCATAGTGGTTTCAGCTCGAAGGGTGGTATACACCATTATCACCATGAGAATAACTTATGACACTTTGCATAACATTCTATATAGTATTCTCATAGCGGGTCAATCCAGTATAAATATTACTCTTAATATTCATACCTATGTTTAGAACTTGATAACTCCTTATCCATGATCCATGAGATGTGGTCATCAGTCTATATACATAATAGTCTTAATGCTTTAATGTTATCCCACTTCACGATAAAGCTCAACTACGGATACTTTAAGAATAGTGTCCTTATGTTTAATGTGATCTCATGATTAAGTCACACTTGATACATTAAACGGACTAGCTATTCTAGGGACTTTATTAGACAAACATAATAAAGAAAAAGCCTTTTATTATAAATAATTTGATACAAGTACCAAAAGTATTGGCATCTAGGGCTTACACCAACAATCTGAACCACTAAAACATGAGTTGTCGATGGCCTCTTGACAAGGAACTAAAGCCATCATAGAGATTGGGAATGCCCAAGGCTGGGGCAAGTTGATAGAAGTGCATGAGAAGTGGGACAAGTTTGTGTTAGGATATGAGCCTTCATCAGTTAAAGCAAGTAATCAACCCAGCAAGAGGCAATTCCTCCTGTGGAAAAGATGTTCACCCGTGTTGGTCATATCTTTGGCAATCAGATGCGATGATCAGTGATGAAGCTTACAACAAAGTGGCGTCCAACTGGATACATCAAGCAGAACCTGACGAGGAGCTGAAGAATTGGAAGACTGTGGAAATCCCTCAATTCTTCCAAAAGTAATCTTAATGTTTTAATCAAAACCATGTGCTTTCCCAAGGCACAGTGGCATGTTATAGGGCCTCCTTATTTTAGAACTTTCATTATCATAATAAAGTGGCAATTTGCATTCAAATTTTATTCCTTTTCTTTCGCATTTTATATATATATATATATATATATATATATATATATATATATATATATATATATATATATATATATATATATATATATATATATATATATATATATATATATATATATATATATATATATATATATATATATTAAATGGAAATGGTTTTTTACACACGCACTTTCTAAAATAAAATGCATAAATCATAACATGTAGAAAGACCATCGAGATCATTGGTATTGATACTATCATGGTCTTGTATGACTTTGATTGTCCAATTAACTAAGTCTAAGATGAAGAAGAGGAGGATTGTGAACTCATTGAAGAGATAGCCAGACTACTCAGGCAGGAAGAGAAAGGCATTCAACCGCACTGGGAAGACGTCGAAGTCATCAACCTTAGAACAGAGGCAGACAAGAAAGAAGTGAAGATATGCACCGCTTTCCAAGATGCAGTAAAGATAAGACTGATATATCTCCTTCATGAGTATGTCGAATTATGTGTTTAGTCATATCAAGATATGCTTGGGCTGGATACTGATATTGTTATGCATAAGCTTCCACTCAAGGAAGAATGTTATGCTATCAAATAGAGGTTAAGAAGAACTCGTCCAGACATGACTCTAAAGATCAGAGAGGAAGTACGGAAGCAGTTCGGCGCTGGGTTCTTAGAGGTTGCCAAGTACCCATAATGTGTTGCCAATATTGTTCTGGTACCAAAGAATGATGGAAAAGTCTGCATGTGCGTTGACTGTCGAGATTTGAATAGAGCTAGTCCAAAAGATGATTTCGCATTACCTCACATTGATGTATTGGTTGATAACATATCTCAATTCTAAGTATTTTCTTTTATGGATGGTTTCTCTAGATATAACCAGATTAAAATGGATCTGGAGGACATGGAGAAAACTATATTCATCACCCCTTAGGGGATTTTCTGATATAAGGTGATGCGTTTTGGATTAAAGAATGTTGAGGAAACATATCAACACGCAATGATGACTCTTTTTCATGACATGATTCATAAAGATATCGAAGTGTATGTGGATGATATGATTGCCAAATCCCAAACTGAAGAGGAACACATTACCAATCTGTAAAAGTTGTTTGCTCGATTTGAAGAAATTTAGGCTGAGGCTTAACCCTAACAAATGCATGTTTGGGGTTCGATCTAGGAAGCTTTTGGGTTTTGTTGTAAGCCGGAAAGGGATCGAGGTCAATCCTGAAAAAGTTAGGGCCATCTTGAACATGCCCGTTCCAAAAACAGAGAAAGAGGTTTATGGATTCTTTGGGAGATTGAACTACATCGCCAGATTCATTTCACATCTCACCGCCACATGTAAACCAATATTCAAACTTCTGAGGAAGGATCAAGAAATTGAGTGGAATAATGACTGCCAAGTCGCCTTTGACAAGGTCAAAGAATATTTACAAATCCTCCAATCTTGATACCCCCTGTTCAAGGGAGACCGCTCATCATGTGCTTAATAGTACTTGATGAATCTATGTGTTGCATGTTGCAACAACAAGATGAAACTGGCAAGAAATAGCACGTAATTTATTACTTGAGCAAGATGTTTAACGACTGTGAGACCAGATACTCATTACTCAAAAAGACTCGTTACGCACTTGCATGGGATGCTAAACGTCTCAGACAATACATGCTAACTCACACAACCTGGTTAATCTCCAAGATGGACCCTATCAAATATATATTTGAGAAACCAGCCCTTACCGGTAGAATTTTCTGACGGCAGATGCTATTATCAGAATACGACATCCAATATGTCGCTCAGAAGGCCATCAAGGGTAGTGTACTGAAAAATCATCTTGCTCACCCGCCAATGGAGGATTACCGACCTTTGAAGTTTGACTTCCCATATGAGGATGTCATGGTCATCAAATACTATGAGATCCCCAGACCTGACGAAGGACCCAAACCAGGGGAGCAATGGACTCTTATGTTCGATGGTGCTTCAAATGCTACAGGTCATGGAGTTTGGGTATTATTGATGTCTCCCAAGAATTTTCATCTACCATTCACAAAAAAACTTTGCTTCACTTGTACAAACAACATGGCTGAGTATGAAGCTTGTATACTGGGACTAGAGGAAGCTATTAACTTAAGGATCAAAGTTCTTGAAGTGTTTAGAGACTCTGCTTTAGTAATATATCTTATCCGAGGCGGTTGGGAAACAAGACATGCTAACCTAATTCCATATCGGGATTATGTGTTGAAGTTTCTCCCAACGTTTGACAAAATCACTTTCTCCCATGTTCCTCGAGAGGAGAGTCAAATGGCAGATGCTTTGGAAACCCTAGCATCCATGTATAAATTGATATGGCCTAACCATCAACCTCACATTGAAATCATACGTTTTGACGAACCTGCTCATTGTTTGACAACATCAGAAGAACCTGATGATAAACCCTGGTTTTATGATATCAAGCGCTATCTTGAGAAATAAGAATCTCCGGAAGATGCTTCTAGCCTTGACAAGAGAACTATGCGGAGATTGGCATCAAAGTTCTTCCTAAATGGATATGTATTATACAAGAGTAATTATGACATGGTCTTACTTAGATGCATGGATAAACTTGAATAAGATCAACTCATGAAGGATCCTTTGGCACATATGCAAGTGGACATGCGATGGCAAAGAAATTCCTAAGGACGGGCTACTACAGGCTAACAATGGAAGCTGAATATTACCATTATGTTATGACATGCTACAAGTGTCAGATATATGCCAACAAGGTGCACGTACCATCTACCCCTCTAAATGTCATAGCATCACCATGGCCTTTCTCTATGTGGGGAATTGACATGATTGGGATATTTGAACCCAAGGCTTCAAATGGACACAAATTTATACTGGTTGTCATAGACTACTTCACCAAATGGGTCTAAGTCGTGTCTTATGCCAACGTCACCAAGCAAGTGGTAGCCTGCTTCTTAAAGAACAACATTATATGTCAATACGGGGTTCCCAACAAAATCATCACTAATAATGGGTGTCGTACCCCAAAATTTGCCCTCCCTTTTTTACTTTCCATCTAACCTATGACTTGAAATTCATCTGTGCATATTCATGCTTCATTCATATGCATTCATGTTGTCATAAATTAATAGATTCAAAGCTGGTAACTGCTAGAAACCCTAATCTAGTACAAACGGTTGATTGATGTCATTGGTTGACTTTTTGGTCAACCAGTCGACCAAAGTCAACCATCCATTCCCAAACCCACTACCATCTCGATTTTGGTTTTTCTTCTGAAATTAATTGACTTTTTAGCTTCAATTTGGTTGTGTTTAATTGTAAATTTCAAGTTGGTTAATTTCAATTTAATTAAATGAGGAATTTCTTTTTTTTATAGATTATTAAATCATTTATAATTTCGAATTTTGTTCCAATTTTAAATAATTTCATTATTGATTGACTTCTTAATGCAAAATCAATTAGAGAAATTTCAATTTAATTCTTAATTAACTTTTCTGATCTAGATTAGTTAATTTTGGAACAATTGATTTAAATATTTATTTTTTAAAAGAAATTTTTGATTATCCCAATTTTAAATAACCAATTATCCAAATCATTTTCCATTAATACATTTCATATCCATTTTAATTATCTATAATCCACTTACATTACAAACCATATCCAAAACACATTTTCATGTCCATAACCAAAGTCCACCATGCTAATTCATTTCATTTTTATGTCACACATGATCGTTGCTCATGCATGTTTGGTATTAACCTTGGATTTGCAAAGGTTCTCATATCAAGGATCAATGGAAACTTGGTGCTTTTTCATAATTTACATCCTTAGAAGTTTCATACATGTTTTGATATGGCAAGACAACCATGAGTTTTCACCAAGATAGATACAAAAGTTGCATTACACTTTAAGTATTTATACAAAGTTTCATTATACATTTGGATGTGAATATAAAGCTTCAAAAGAATCCTAATACACTACTTGATATATAGTTTCTCATTGTCTTGATCTTGCAACCATCCTTGTCCAAGTTCACTTCAAGAGATTCTCTTTGCATCTCCACCTACAAAGGCATGAAATGAAGCCAATGGAGAAAAATCATGTCAAGCCAAGCATAAGCTAAGCTTCAATCCAAATCAATCTGGCAGCTTACGAGTTCGCAGCACCCATTTCCAAGAAGCTAACACCCGAGTCAAATTCAACCTGCAGGAAATATAACAGAAAATTCAATCCCAATTTCATTCAATCATCATTAAACAAGTTAACAATCGGCATTTTTAAACTCACTTTAGTCACTAATTTTTGCAGCCATGACTATTTATAATCCTTCTTAAATTATCAAGTATCACAAAATATTGACTCAATTTAACGGGGCAGCAGTCCAACAACCTTTCTGTTTACAAATTTTTATAGCCACTCAACGTTAGCGCTAATAATCCAATCCGTAACCGCATTTAACGCGCAAATATTGTCCAACTATCACGTTAACATTTAATAATCACTAACGACAACATTTTCCAATTAAATCCAACAAAATTATTACAGCAAGTTAACAACAACGTCAAGCTCATAATAATATCGACTAACACCATAGGCCATGAGTAAATTCCTAACACTCCCTACAACTAATTACAATAGACAATTAACGGAACTTGATCCGCTTCGCAATAGCATAAGTTAATTCAGTACACACTCTAACATTTAACTAAGCTTACTAACAAGCAGCTAATTCATATCAAATTTGGAAAGAAAACTAACAGAAGAACCAATTTTCAATTCCATTCAGCAATTAACCATACGGCTTTCATTAACAGAAAATCCATGCCACTGTAAATAAAAATACAAATGCAAATGACAGTAAAAATTCAAGCTAAATTCACTTGGAATTCACAATCAGTTCATTTCAACTGGAAGTTCATTTCTAACTAATATAACTAACTTAACATTTGTAAGTAACTCCTGAATTTAGAGTGAATTTCAGATTGAATTTCAGATTGAATTTCAAGTGAATCTCTAACAGAATTGAGATGAAAGAATTCTATAAATACTCACCATAATTTTTCTTCACTCTGCACTTTTTCTTTTCTTCTGCACAATCCCAGTTCAACATCAGAACTTTGAGTCTGCAGAAAATCCGATTCATCATCTTCCTGCTTCATCATTCTTTGGCTCTGCAACCATTGCACCTTCATCTTTGTCATTCACCATCGCACACACCAAAAGCTAGAAAATATGCAAAAGAAAAAACTCTCCACTCTTCATCCTTCATCCTCCACATGTGACCTGCAAACACCGCGGCTTTCCGCAGCACCGCCATGCCAAAGCTTCAACTGCGTCTTCCGGCTAATAAGAAGTATCACTGTCAATGTTGGTTTGCTCTTACGTTCATCGTCGTTTTCGCAGCGACCTCGTAACAACAATCACAAAGAAAAATAACAGAGTGTATCAGAAACGCGTGTGCATCAGAACGAGAGTGAATCAGGAGCGGAAAAGAGGATCAAAACGGTTGCATAGAAGGAAGAAAAAGAATCGGTACCTATTTGTACCACTGCGTCGAAATTCCGGTCATTCACTGCTCTTCATACTTTCGCGACGCATATCAGTTCATCATTGAAATCTTGTGCGCAAGATTCTATATGCCGACTTGGAGGAGAAGAAGAAACTGGAGCTGAGCAGGGAAGCGACTCAGCACCATTTATGTCGTGACTTCATTCTGCGGTTGAGGTCGAGGGAAGGCGGGTCCAATCCGGTGGAGATCTGACTTCGAAGTCGTTTCTTCTTTGTTTGCACCGCGAGAGCCATTGGAAGTGAGATAGAGTTGTGTTGCTGAACCTCTGTTAAGAGATGTTGGTGAGGGAAACGGTGGAACCTACCCGATTCATAGATTTTAATGCAATACGAATCGATTAAACTACCAAGTCTTCTTCATACAAGATCAACATCAATACAAGGATCAACAATGAAGATTCTTCATCAACAACTTATTAGTTAAGAGAAGTATCATGCGAAAAGATCCTTAAGTAATAGGGAATGACGAGATGGAGTCTCTCCTATCCTCGTCTAGAGCGACTTTGCGTATGGGGCGTAGGCCCCAAATATTCAAAGCGTTTTCCCTTATTCATAGACTTTAGTGTGATTCTTATCAATCGTCTGTCAAGTCCCTCGATTCCTCTCTTATCACTTCATTCACCATTCTAATCATTTCAATTCAATCATTCAATCAATATCCTCTTCTTGCCTCTTTAATTAGTTTGTTTTCAGTCGTAGTAGGCTGAACTACGAAAACTATGATTTCCTTATTGCACTATAAGGATACGTAGGCAGGAGAATTCAGATTCTTCGTGAGCTACCTTATTTATCAATCTACCCTATTTATGGATCAATCATTCAACACTCCATTAGTGAAGCATCATTGGACATCAATCATTTCTTCCTCAGTGGATCATTAATCATACTCCCTTTGACATTCAGATATCCCTTGGATCAATTCCTTTGTAACCAAGCCTTTGAAATCATAATCAAGCAACTCAATCATTGTTTGTCTTGTTAGCCCTCTTGTGTTTTGGTAAACCCCCAATCTTTGTTCGTCTTATAAGACCTCTCGTGCTTAGACGAAGCTCTTGCCTTGTAAATCCTCTCATGTGTAGGCCAATCATTTCATAATCATTGTTCGTCTTATAAGACCTCACGTGCTTAGACAAAGCTCTTGCCTTATAAATCCTCTTGTGTGAGGCCAATTATTTCATAAACATTGTTCATCTTATAAGACCTCTCGTGCTTAGACGAATCACTTGCCTTATAAATCCTCTCGTGTATAGGTCAATCATATCTCATTTGTCCTTTTGAGGGATCACCATTATTGGGTTAGTACCACACTTTTGCTTGTTGAGCAACTTATCTTGCCTCTTGACACTCAATCTCGTACCCTTTACTTTCAGTCGTAGTAGGTTGAACTATGATTACTTTGATTTTCTCATTGCACGATGAGAATATGTAGGCACGAGAGTTCGAATCCTCCGCGAGCATACTCCTAATTATCCTTCTTCCGCCCTAGGGCACCATTCATACCTTTCATGATCCACTATCTACCTTCAATCATAAATCGCTCACCTAGTGACATATTCTCTCTTTGATATTGACATACACTTTCTTTGGAATTCCATACATACCCTTTTAGGATGTATAGCGAATAGTCCACATTTCTACCTAGAGTTGTTTGGGCTACACCCTCAAACACTTAATTCCTCCTTTTTGGCTAATTACCTTATAGCGACGGTCCTACTAGTCCACATTATCGGTTAAAGATATTTCCCTCTATGGTACAAATTTCATTTCTTTTATGGATTCCAATAATGTAGCGGGGTTTTCGTTACCTTTAGGTTTATTGACTAAACCAAAAGTCAACAAACAATTCGAGTCGCCACCGCACTTTTATTTGTCCAAAGGAAAGGCTAAAAAGCGAACAAAAGCCAAGTAAGAAGTTTTTCAAATAAAAAACTAATGAAAATGTCAGAGATCTAGGTAAGGGGGTTGGTTATGAAATTCGAAGGTTTTACGCACCCAAAACATCCTTAGTACTCTAAGGGAACCCTTTTTGCAAATATGTGTTGTAGGTTGGTATTTGTGAAAAATATTTGTACAAAAGATTGGAGGGATGAGAAAAGAATAGATTATATTTACAAATTTGTTGTTTGAATGGATGAACCCATTGCCTACGTACCATCACAAAGGAGGATCAAAACCTCGTAGTTCGGGGTAAAAATCTCAAAGATTGGTGAATTGATTTGACCAAAAGCCTTAAGGTCTTTTGTTATCAAAGGGATAAAACTCAACCTAAACCAACAATCCACCATGTGAGGAAGGCTTCAACATGCTAGTGAGGGGTTAACCCTATAATAAGCATGGAAGACTTATAATCCAACACTAAGGATGAGGTGAGATTTACATCAACCACTATGATAACTCAAACCTATGACAAATGTTTTTGAAAAGTTTTAATAAGGTGGTCATTGGAACCACAAAACAACTTGAAGTGAGTTGTATTTTACAAGTTAGATTTATTTACAAAATGAAGTCAAAGTTGAATTAATGTATATTCACAATGAGTATTCTAAAGAGTATTTTAATGAAAAGAGTTTTGAAAAGTCAAAGGCTTAAGGCCTAGGTTTATAATTTGAAACACAATCAATGTTTTGAAAATGATTTTGGCTTGGTTAGAGTGGGGAGAAGAAGAGATGGACTAGTCCTAAAGCATACAAAGATAAGAGGGAAAGATAAACCCTTGGAGTTCCTTTTCTTGAAGTCATAGAGATGACTCAAGATGCTCCTTTCCTTTGGACTTAGCACACACAAACAAGCAATTAAACAATTTGAATTCAAGCTCCTATGATCTCCATTTGGCTTGTCTCTTAACTTGGCTACTCATGACAATGGTCCTCTTTTCACAATCTCAAGATGAGATCCCTATCACACAAGAGAAAACATCAAAAAGTTCACAACATAATAAGGGGAATGGACAAAGAATAAGTTTGAAGGAGAAGTCCTTTGAGATCAACTTTGAACTTTAGCATTCTAAAGGCATGAGGCCTAGTTGCTCTTCAACAATTTTGCATTCTAAAGGCATGAGGCCTAGTTGCTCTTGAACTCATTTAAGCATAGGTAAGTCCTAATTCTAAGTCCTTTCTCCTTTTGCATTTGGTTCACACAAAACAAGCATAAAGCAAACACAAGATAGCAATATGTTTATATACAATAATGGGCTCAAATGAGCAAAAGGAAAATGGCATAAACATAAAATATGTGCTCAAGTGAGCAAAGTGAAAATCAATATGAATAATGAGCAAGAAATAAATGACATTAAAAGTAAATGACAAGAAATTAAATGCTCAAATTAAAGTTAGTAATTAGTAAGATTATGTTAGCTTGTCATAAGACAATGTAGCGCTATGTTAAGCAATCGTAAGTGGACTAATGTATTAGTCACACCTATTTGAGGCCGGTCAATAAAAATATAGGCAAAGAACATAAGTTAGAGATCATGACTAGTAAGCCAAGCTCCATAAACTTGCCATGTCAAACAAAAGGGGAAGGTCCTTGTATTGACTTTAGGTTATTTGCTTGACCAAGAAGCAACCTATCTTTGACACAAAACAACTCACTTGATCATGGACTAAGTTGAGTTTGGTTTGGATCAAAGAAGGTTAAACTTCTCATTTGTCAAGACCAACCATAAGACTTTAACTCATAGGCCATTGATGGAAAGAAAGGAATGAAGATGAAAGGGAGGGAAAAAGAAGACCACAACCAAATCCAATTGATCAAATGTGAATCAAATCATCATCAATCAACACCAAACAGAAAAGAAATGAAGATAACAAGTCAACAAGTCAACAACATTTTTTGGTATTTTTTTGAATTAAAATAATGTGCAAATAAAAAATAAACAAATAAGGTCAAACCTCAAATTCAATTCAAATCAACTTCAAAAAGTCCAATTAAATTCTCATAGGTTCAACATAGTCAAACAAACTTTGACTAATTTTCTCATCAATTTTTGAAATCAGAAAGCAATTAAAAACAATTAAAAACAATTAAAAATAACACAAAATGGATTAAAGTCTCAAATAATCTCAAATCAAATAAGAAATTGATGAGACTATTTTCATTGACTTATCATGATCCATAGATGCTAGGAAAATATTTTTGGATTTTTCAAAAGTCAGAAAGTATTTTAAAATGAATTAAAACTATTAAAAATCAAATAATCCATGAAAAATATCAAATGAAGTCACAAAAATAATTAAAAATCAAAATATGAAACTAGATTTTTCAAGAAATTTTTTGGAATTGGTCTCATATTTTTATGACTTCCAATGATTTTTATATGAATTTTTGAAAATCAAATGAATTAACTAAAGATAAAAGAAAATAGAATAAATGGAAAAAAACCACAGCCGCGTGATGGAGCTCATTAATTGACGTGGCATCAGTCAATGGCTCAGATCATGGAGAACACGCTACATCCGAGTCAAACGCGCCACATAAGGCATTAAATGAAGTATTCCAAATGAATGATCAAGATTAAAAAGTGACATCCAGATCCAATGGCCAGAAAGCAAGACACGTTGTGGTGGTGGTGGAAATCGCCGTCTTCTCCGACGAGTCAACAGAATCTGGCCACCAGTTGTAGAAAAATAAAGTTTAATAAAAATGAAAAATAAGGACATGGAAATGAAGCTCATGTGATGGAAATCATCACTGTACCATTGGATCTTCCTCACTCTTCTTATATTGAGAGAAACGTGACGAAAAAGATCATGGTGTTCCAACTGTAAGCTCATGAAATGGTGAATTGAAAGCACCAATGGCTTGCCTCAAGCATGACGACTTCAGAAAACCACACAAACACAAGGATACTACATTGAATTGAGAGTTCTAGATCCAAAAAGTTTGAATGTGTACCTCTGAATTGAAGCACTTCAGGCCACGATTCCTTCAAGATCTTTGCTCCTCTTTGCTCTAGGGATGCAGTGGAAGTGAAAGGCTAAGGAATTAAGCTTTGAAGATCAGCTAATGATGTTAAATTTCAAGCTCGAAAGTGAGAATTTTTTTGAACAATTCCTTTGGTATGGCTATGGTTTCAATGTTGCAGCAATTCAGATCTCCAAAAGGTTGCTGAATGAATGAGAGGGAACCTCTATTTATAGCTGAAAGTCTCAAATGCTCACACTTCTTTCATGTGCATGGCAAATTGAAAATGCATTGCATTGGCCTGTACATGCGTGTGGAAGGCCTAATGATGGTTGCAAAAGGTATCTGAGATCATGTAGAGAGCAAATGGTCGTATGCATTGGATTGAACAAGCTTGCATACTCAAGTTTCATCATAAAATACGAAAATGCACATAAATGAAGATAATTTCGAAACTCGCAAATGGTAGGTCCAAATGAGTAATGTGAGTAATGGTTGGAAAGCACTTGAAATAAGGAACAAAAGTCATGTTGGGAAAAAATTCATTTGGCATGTGCAAATTAATGAAAACTGGCCTGGAAGATCCAAGTACAAAACATATTCAAACACTTTGAAAAATTTCACCAAAAGCAAGCATAATCAAACCCCTCTGTTTTTATGATGCAACCTTCAAATGACAAAACGTCCAACATCAAAGTTGTATATATTTTCAAGATGATAAGTTTAGACTCAAAGTTTGCATCATTTGGATTTTCTATGACAAAGTTATGGGCATTTGAAGTTGGGTACTTTTTCAAATTCAATGAATTAGGTCCAAGATGACCTATAATGTCTTGTATTATCACATGTGTTTATTTTATTATTATGAAATTTTGTCCAACATAACATTTGAAGTAGACATCTTAATATTTCCAATGCATTTTGTATCACCTCAAAACCATAAAAATTAAGGAGGTTATGCCCTTGGTAAATTGACCCAAAATTAGGGTTTTAGTCAAAATGACCTATAATGTTTTGAAATGAATGATGACCTTAAAAGTTTCAAATGAATTTTTCATGAACCTGAAAGTTGTTCATATGGTTCTTAAGAACATATTTCATCTTGGGGTCAGCTTCATTTGACAAACACATCAAAAGTTGTATCTCAATGGACCTCAGTTTAGTTAGATGACTTGACTGGTCAACTTTTCAAGGCCAAATTCCCAATCTTGATGAATAAATGATTTAGGATTCTAAAATAGGCTCATATATGCATAAAATGATGAATGAAAGAACTTACCTTGATTGAATTTGATCAGAGGTTGAGATTGCTTCATGGGAAAGGCACAATCAAAGCATGGTGAATCTAAGGTTTCCTTGGGAAACAATCTTCAAGCCCTTTGGGTTATCTTGATAAAATTGGCAAATTGAGATACTTGGGAGACATATATGATGATTAGGAGCTTTGTGGACCATTGTCATGCTTTTTTCTCATCTTCATTTAGCCATTTCATTGGGCTTTGGAGCCTCCTAGGGGCATTGGAGCACATGATCACTTAAGCTTCAAAACAAAAAGAGTTAGTGACATATTTTTGTGCTTTTGGTTAGTAATAAAATAAGAAAAGAAATAATATACAACACAAGCATGCTTTGTGGTCTCAAAACACTCAAACAAGTCCCAACCCTAGGGTTAAGGAGCCAAACATGCTATGATCCTTGAGGCAATGCACTTGTGCAATAACATGATGCCATGAGGGATCTTAGGGTCAAAATTAGGGTCTTACAGATGCCCCTATTTAAAGTCATTCTAGCCGGAGATATGAAGGTTAAAATCTTCGTCTCTACGAGGTAGAATGGGCTTAAATAATAACAAAGAGACGAATTTTGGTCCCTAAGAGACCTCATGATGCAAATGTGTGCATGCAAAAATAAAATCTTCATGGTGAATAATTACCACAAAGAAAAAGAAATCGGGAGAAACTGAAGGTCCATAGGAGTAACACACTCGCTAGGGGGACAGAGACTTAGGGGAGATAAGATAAAAATGCGTGAGTGGGTCACGACTGGAAAACTTGCTGAGAGACACGAAGGGATTCCATGAAAATAAATCGATGGAAAGACTCGAGCTGACGCAAAGATGCATGTATTGGGGAATATGCCAATACAGCGCAACTATCCACAAAGGATACATCAGATAAAAATCTGGACTTGGGCGGGGATGTCCACAAAGGACTCAGCGATGGAAGAAAAGACGAGATATTACCGGTTATTGGGTAATAAACTCAAAGAGAGACATGTCATCAAAACATCGGTTATTGGGTGAGAGAACAACACGCTCAGGGAGAAAGATTATCTAAGACCGGTATAAGGGTGAGAGATATCAATCATCCGAAACATCTGAGGAGGACCCAAAAGGCACATCTCAACTCAGGAAAAATCTGACTCCATAGGGGATAAAAAAAGTCATAATAGGGAGCAGAAGGAAGGAACACCAGGGATACCAGTTACTGGGCATATAATAGGTGACCAACCAGGCGTGAATTGGGAACATATCCAAGACACTCATCATCCGAAAGGAGGGCTGAAAAAGAAAACTCGACTTATAGGATGGACATTCGATTCCATAGGGAATTACGAATCTTAGTCGACTGGGGAAGAAGAAAGACTTCGACTGAAGAGCACATGAGATATACTATTTATTACCGTCATAACATAGATAATATACTCGCATGGAAGATTATCCACAACCGGTTACTAGGTTAATAAAGGATAAATCGACCGGAAAGAAAGGACATTGGGATACCGGTTACTGGCTATATAATGATGACCAATCAGAAGGAGAAACAATCATTACCAAACAAGGGTAAATGAAAGATGACTCGCAAGGGATAAATTGCCTGACAAAAGCAATCATCCAAGAGATATATCACCGGTTACTGGGTGGTATACTCAAAACGAAGGAATATCAATACCGGTTACTGGGTAAAGATAACCAACAAAGAGGGGATTACATCTACTGGTTACTGGGGTAGAAAACCACAGAAATAGGACTTATAACTACCGGCTACTGGGTAGAAGGCCACAAGATTCACTGGGGAGAAAGATGAACAATTACTGGTTACTGAGCAATTGAAAAAATGAACCACAAGGAAATGTAGGGGATAATAAGAAAGGAAAGTCAATCCAGGAACAAACTAGAAAGACACAATCAAACAAGACTCAACCCAATGAGGATATAACTCAGAGGAGTAATTCCATCCCGATACACAACTAGGGAGGAAACTGAAACAATAATCATCCACGAGGACATAACTCAGTGGGGAAGAAAGAAGAAAAGATAGACACTTCCTGCCTATGGGACTGACTCTATATGGAGAGATCAGACATAAACCTCTGCTTGGGGAAGAACATTTCACCAATAGCAGGAGATAACAAGCAAAGATATATGGCAAAGAATGCAATCATGAATATATGAATGCTATGATTATGCATGTATATGCATGATTTGCGTATGATTGATGCTGACAAACAGACATATCTAACACAAACAAGTCCAAGAATCAAGAGCAGACACCCGACACAACATCTCAACAAGAAGGGCAAAGCCTACTGGAGAACTCAACTTGGGAGCAACCCGAGCAGGATGAAGATAGATCATCAGGGATACCAAACCCTATCCCAAAGCTACAACTCGCCGAGGATACAAAGAAGATGTATTCAGGAGCAGCGAAAGAAGAAAACCAAACAGAGAACTCAACTATGGTGGGGATTATCTCTAGAAGAAGAATAAACACGGGAAGACGTCGACCACAGTTGGGGATGAGGAAAGTCAAAGCTTCCAACTACAAGAAACAATACTCTGCACAGGAGGAGCCTTCCAGGGGCAAACAATGCTAACATAAGGAAGATGAAGAAGATTTGTCGGGGAGATTCCATCAACTCTCTCGGGGATAGGTAGTTAACAACGATAAGATCCTCCGAAGAAGAAACTCTACTCGGGAAGCTTAATCAAGGAATGATGTGAAACTCCGTGGGGAACAACACCAAACAGAAGTACACCAACACTCCCTTCTATCTGCCGGAGCGGAAACTCTGCAAAGGGGAAAATAATGACATTTGCTCCACTGGGGAAGGAAATAAACATCTTCACCACCAGCTCTCAATTCTAGAAGAAATCTCCAGACTCATAGGAGATACAAACATCAAACTCTGATCTGGAAACTCTACCTGGGACAAGCTACAAATGCTCTCGAGGGAACTACCCTGGCTGGAGAAATTGGAAATGAATCCCGCATCAATAAGCGACATGTTGGGGATGAAGAGGGAGACAAGCCCTTCATCACTTGCTCTAGGAAACTTCCTGCTGAGGAGACAACTATCTGGAATGATAGCTCTGCAGGGAACACACACTTACTCCGCTGGGGACTTCTACTCATGCTGGGGAAAGATAAACCTCCTTGTGAGTAGATAGCATATCAACTTTCATCAATCTATAAGGGACTTTAGGTCAGTCCACAGAAGGAATGACAACCATATAATTGATAAAGCACAAATGCTAGTGCCTGATATAGAGGGATACACGTCTCTAAAAGATCAAATCAAGAACTGGAACAGAAGGGATCATCCACAGATCAACCATACAACCAATCATGGATTGCTAAGACTCCGTGGGGGCAACAAGTATGTATGCATAAACAAACTATCCGGGAGTGTGTTGGATGAACATCCACCAATTATGCTAGGAGAAAACAAATCCAATCAGATAGATCAACCCACTGCCATCAAAGAGAACTCCTCAGACCAGACCCTCTGGGAAGCTGATGATGTACTATTCTATCTGCGCTCGCTGGGGAAACAACTTGAATACTGATGAAGTGGATATAAGAATGCCAGAATATGAATAAATGACATACCTTTTGGTAATCATACTATCCTTGGGAAAGCACTGAGGACATTCCACTTATCCTTTCAGTCATTGTGAATGTTCACTTTGTTTAAAACAGTTTTTTTATGAAAACTTTATCTATTTAAAACAATGATATTTATCAATTAAAACATGCAAACATTTGTTAAACAGAAACAAATAAGAGTACAAAGAATTGGATAAAGGCTCAAATTTATTTAGTAGAATGGTAGTCCACAAATGGCGAGACTCCATGGATCTTTACAAATTTGAAATTGGTGATATACATGGAAAAATGGCTACATTTAACATAATGACCGTTTCTCCACCAACTCTGAATCCACTGTATTCGAAACTTCAGTTGATGATGACTGAGCGAGAATCTTTGACAGATGACAGTTGTAGAACAAAGTCTTTTCCGGATGCAGTTACTTGCCAAATCCCTAATTTTTGCCTAGATTGCCCCAGGGTGAGGTACTCAATCTAGCGGGATATATATTTATTATTTTTTTCATGTCTCTAACTTTTTCCTGGACCGCCCTTTCGGGTTTTCAATCCATCGAGACGCTCATTTTTGCCTAAGCCGCCCTTTCGGGTTTTCAACTTAGCAAGCTATTCTGTTTTTGTTTTTAGGCGAAGTATTTCTTGACTACATCTGAATTCACAGGACGAGTGAAATTCTCCCCATCCATAGTTGTGAGCAACAAAACACCGCCTGAAAAGGCTCTCTTAACAACGTATGGACCTTCATAGTTTGAAGTCCACTTGCCCCTGGAATCGGATGCGAAAGACAAGACTTTCTTGAGCACGAGGTCACCTTCTCGAAACACACGAGGATTGACCTTCTTATCAAAGGCTTTCTTCATCCTCTGCTGGTACAACTGACCATGGCACATGGCAGTTAATCTTTTCTCTTCAATCAAATTCAGCTGGTCATAACGACTCTGAACCCATTCAGCCTCAATCAACTTGGCTTCCATTAAGACTCTCATTGATGGGATCTCAACCTCTATGGGGAGCACAACCTCCATGCCATATACAAGAGAGAAAGGGGTTGCCCCTGTTGAAGTGCGGACAGATGTACGATATCCATGCAAAGCAAATGGAAGCATCTCATGCCAATCTTTTTACGTAACAACCATCTTCTGAATAATCTTCTTGATGTTCTTGTTAGCAGCTTCAACAGCCCCATTCATCTTGGGTCTATAGGGAGAAGAATTATGATGTGCAATCTTGAACTCGCTACACAGTTCTTTCATCATCTTATTGTTCAAGTTAGATCCATTATCAGTAATTATCTTGTCTGGCACACCATATCAGCATATGAGTTGGTTCTTGATAAACTTCACAACCACCTGCCTGGTCACATTTGCATACGATGCCGCTTCAACCCACTTGGTGAAGTAATCAATGGCTACGAGAATAAAATGATGACCATTTGACGCCTTAGGTTCAATCATGCCAATCATGTCAATTCCCCACATGGAGAAAGGCCATGGTGAGGAAATAACATTCAGAAGTGTCGGAGGAATATGAATCTTATCCACATAAATCTGACACTTGATGACACTGAAATTCACCGTATTTTCGACTCCGATTTCGCATGCATTTTAGTTTTTTTTTTATGTTTCTCTTTGTTTTCAGGTTTTTAGTCTAATCGGAGCCCCGATCGAGAAAAGGAGTGAAAACGAGCTAAAAACCCTAAAATTCAGCATTTTACATGTGCGGCGCCCACTGTGGTTGGCGCCATGGGTCCAGCCATGACGTGTCACAACTCAACTTCCCTCGACTGCCACGTCTCCCACTATCTCCATTTGGGCGCCACACTTTGCTCTTATGGCGGGCGCCATGGGGTTGTGGTGGGCGCACAAGAAGGAAGTTTTTCCCTCCCAATTTCAAACTGAAGGGCATTCTGTCTTTTCCATTATTTTACTTGCCTATAAATAGAGACTCGAATTCATTTGTTTAATCATCCAAACTTAGAGCAGATGCAAACTTAGAGCAAACTTAGTTTCACTTAGGCATATATTCAGTATTTTAAAAGTGGTAATCGCTTCGCATTGAGGTGTTACCACAATTGTGTAATCAAGTCTGTGATCGAGTCTGTAATCGAGTTTGGAGCACTTTGGAAGGAAGTTAATCCTGCCGCCATTTTCATTTTCGCTTCGCATTTTATTTAACCCTCCGATTGGAGCAGGTTTTTATTGCTTTGCCTTTATCTATTTTATTTTCCCGCACTGTCTTTACTTTATTTATTTCTCGCACTCGCTTTACTTTATTTATTTCTCGCACTCGCTTTACTTTATTTATTTCTCGCATTCGCTTTACTTTATTTATTTCCGCACTCGCACTACTTTTATTTAATTTCCGCACTCACACTACTTTTATTTACTTTCCGCACTCGCACTACTTTTATTTACTTTCCGCACTCGCATTACTTTTATTTATTTTCCGCACTCGCACTAATTTTATTTAAATTCCGCACTCGCACTAGTTTTATTTATTTTCCGCACTCGCAGTACTTTTATTTAAATTAAAATGCACCTTTACTTTACCATGTCTAACTAAATCTATAAAGGTTAGAATGTAAGGATCATAATTGAACCGATAATCCGTACAATTGTTCGTAGAAACACTTAAGGGCTATTTTAACTTTCAACTTAAGTTTTCCCGCACTTAATTTCCGTTGGGTAAGATCGAAAGCCATCCAACGTCCTTTTAAACTTAGTTGTTCTTAACTATTTCAAAAACAGCGAAAGCGCTTTGTTTAGTTCATTAGGAGTTTTTAATTTAAGAAGAAAAGTGATTTTAAAACTATTTTCGGATGCGTTTATAAGTTTAGTGTCTGGTTCATGAGAACCTCTTTTGGTTAAGAAATCCAGGTTAAAATACTTTTCAACTTAGTCAAGATACTATATTTCTTAAAAATAGGTTTACTACTCTAACGCGACGCGCGCCTTTTTATAAGTGACAATAAGAGGGTTTGATTAGGGAGTACAACTCGGTTCTGAATACGCGAAAGCGACAGTTCCTGTTAAATTGGTTCTTTTCAAAGTAGGAAACATTGCCCATAAGTAGTTCTATTAGCAAGTACTTGGATTATTAATTGATTATGTGAATTACATTCGAGCCTGTCTTTATTAATTGAACTTAATTTAATACTTTACTTTTCATTGCATACTCTAAAAACCACTATTTTGATTACCTTAGATAAACACCATAACAATAGATAACGATAGATTGACACTTGGTCTCTGTGGATTCGACAATCTTTTATATTACTCTGACGCGTTCGTATACTTGCGAAAAGTACGCATCAAGTTTTCGGCGCCGTTGCCAGGGACCAATTTCGTCAAATTTCATACCCTGTTGTTATATCGTTTAGACTTAGGTTGTTACCCGCCGGTCAATGCGAAGAACTCGCAGCACCAGAAGCTTAATATATCCTCTGGCGGAACCTGAACGTTACGCTCGCGCACGTTTCTTTTTCCATAGAATTAGGAGAGCTATGGCCGAAGATCAAAACCAAAGACCTCTTAAGGATATCGCCCAACCATCCAACGAAGAACCTAGTTATAGTATAGTAAACCCAACCATCCCAGCTAATAATTTCGAACTTAAACCCTCCATGTTACAACTAGTGCAACAGAGACAATTCGTAGGTCTCGCTACTGAGAACCCAAACCAACATTTAAAAATCTTTCTTCAATTAGCAGACACTTTTAAAACCAATGGAGCTTCTCCCGAGGCAATCCGTTTAAGATTATTCCCTTTTTCCTTCAGAGATAAAGCCCTATAATGGTTAGATTCCCTTCCACCCAATTCCATTACGACTTGGGATAACCTTAGAAGAGTATTCCTTGCTAGATACTTTCCCCCAAGTAAGACTGCCGTTCTTCGAAACCATATAACTAGATTTACCCAGAACCAAGGAGAATCGTTGTTCGAAGATTGGGAGAGATATAAAGAGCTGTTAAGAGCATGCCCACATCATGGTTTAGAAAATTGGTTAATCATTCAGACCTTCTTTAATGGACTTCATTATAACACTAAGACGACCATCGACGCTGCCGCAGGCAGTGCGCTGATGAACAAACCTTATCCTGAAGCTAGTGCCCTCATCGAAGATATGGCTCAAAACCATCAATCATGGGGAGTCGAACAAGCGACAATTGAGAAGAAGGAAGCCCAAGGAGGAGTACATGAACTAAGCTCTATAGACACGATGCATGCTAAAATAGACGCATTAGCCCTTAAGGTCGAGCATATGTGCATAAACCTGAATACTGCAGCCGCAGTTTCATCGGATTGTGAGATATGTGGAACCAAAGGACACCAATCTGCAGAATGCAGTCTATTAAACGAAACCCACTCTGAGCAAGTGAACTACACCCAAGGGAACCCATATTCGAATACCTATAACTCTGGATAGAGGAATCACCTGAACTTCTCCTATAAGAACAATAACCCTATCCAAAATAATGTACCTCCGAGACAACCAGGTTACCAAGCCCCAAGATCAAATCAACCTATGCAACCAGTGCCACCAAAGACGAGCCTTGAGAAAATTATGGAAAATTTTATCACTGCTCAAACCCAACAAAACAAAGAGTTCATGAACCAAAACATTCATGTTAACGAACTGATTACTCAATTAGGAACCAAGGTTGACCAAATAGTTACTCACACCAATATGCTTGAAACCCAGATCTCTCAGGTAGCTTTAAACCAAGCCCCCCAGACCACACCTGGAGGACAGTTCCCTGGGCAACCTCAACAGAATCCGCGAGGGCAAGCCAATGCCATTACCCTATGAAGTGGGAACGCTTATGATGAGCCACCAAACCCAAGATTGAGTGAACCCGAAACTTCTAAGGAATATACCGAACCCACAGACGAAGTAAAGGAACCAGCGGAAACTGAAAAACAGGAAGGTCAAGAAAAAGGAGAAAAACCTAAAGATAAAACATACGTACCACCCCCGCCATATAAACCACCTATACCGTATCCGTAAAGACTCAAACAAACCCAGATCAATAACCTGTATCAGAAATTTATTAAGATTATAGACAAACTTCACGTAGAAATCCCTTTCACATAAGCCATCACCCAAATACCTTCTTATGCAAAGTTTCTCAAAGACATCCTTACCAACAAACGTAGACTTGCTGATCCGAAGCCCTTGGAATGCAATTCTATTTCCGAGAATAAGTTAGCCAAAAAAGATAAAGATCCTGGAAATTTCACCATTCCTTGTCTTTTGGGTAGTCATGTCATCGAAAAAGCTTTTCTAGACTTAGGAGCTAGTGTGAGCTTAATGCCTTTAGCAGTTTGTGAGAGGTTAAACATAGGAGAATTACATCCTACTAAGATGTCACTTCAGTTAGCCGATAGATCTGTTAAGTATCTGATAGGCATTCTAGAAGATGTCTGTCGCAACCTGAAAAATACAGTGCGAAAAAAACAACCGGCGAAAGAAAAAGACAGAAGAGTCGCCACCGTGCGTTATTCATCCCAAAGGAGAGAAAGGAAACGCTCGAAGTAAACCTGAAAAAGGAAAGGACAAGACGGGGTCTCACAACCAAATCTCTGGTTCGGGAGTCGGTTATGCGAAGGGAAGGTATTAGCACCCCTACGCATCCGTAGTATTCTACGGGATCCACTTTTGTAGTTCTTGTCTAAAGGGTGTGGGTTTATCTTGTGCTGTTTGCCAAAAAAAAGGGTTAAATGAAAATGACTCGCGCGGATGTCGCATCCACTGCATACGTATCTCATCTGAATATGAGAATCAGAGTCTTCGTAGCTCGGCTGACCTATGGGTTGGGGGGATGTGTGCTCGCTAAGACATCGCGTCTTATGCCTACGTATCTCATCTGGCCTGAGAATCAGAGCAAAACGTAGTTCGGCTAAATACGGGGTTATGGATTGGGTTTTGGACGAACGACGTCACTACGCAATCTACCGGATGCTCGACCTTTGGAGACTTACTCGCCTGTAGTAGAAGGAGTAAACGCGTTGCTTTGGGTTTTAGGAGAAGAAAAATCAATGAAGGGTTAGGGTTTGGGATGCTTAAGGGCAAAAAGGCAGTCCTTGACGAAGGAACCGCGCTACCTGCAGGGATATGAATACAAAACACAAAACATGTATCTCAAAGTAAAATGCCACCAAGGGGCTCAAACGTTGCCTCCTATCGAGGTCTTCCAGCTAGGAAAGCAGTAAAATGCGGGAAAAATGTAAAAGTACCACGCGGATAAAGATCCGAAGTAACAGCAATTAGAGGAGTAAGAAACCCTGAGATCCTTCCAAGCTAATGCCATCAAAGAAAAGTGAGTCAGTACAGGTAATCGGAATGAACCTTCAGGGGTTATCCCACAAATAAAGTGGGAAACCACGCAAGTTATCCCTGCAAAAGTCATGTGAGCCCTCACAAAAATTCAACAAAAGGGTTAGTGAAACATCATAAGCATTTTTTTCATGAATAACAGTATGGTTTCAGAAACCTCAAACCCTGTGGCATACACTCAAAAATTAAACGGTTAAACATTCAAGGCATTGTTTATACATTCATATACATATTAAACCCATGGGCAAAGGTAATGGGAATAATGGCAAACCTGATTGGAGAGCTTGATTGAAATTGAGTTGCACCCGTGAGGTTTACAAAACAATCTTCAGGGTTTATGTGAGGCAGAGGTGATTCTGTGTAGTTGAGTTCCCTTCGGGGTTTGGAGGCTGCTCTGAACTCCGTTAGGTCTTCTCTCACTATCTTTTTCCTCAGGGTTTTATTCCAAGGAAACCTCAGAGTATTTTGCTTCTCTTCAAAATCCCCCTTTGTTTTGTGTTCTCTCAAGTGAAGCCTTGGTATATATAGACTGAATTTCATGGTTTTGTGGGCTCAAATGAGAGAGACCCAAGTCCAAATTTTTTTTTATTATATTTTTTTTATTTAATTATTTATTTAATTAATTAATTAATTAAATTTTTTATTATTTTTTGTAAAAAATTATTTATTTATTTATTTATTTTTTTCATTTTTTTTTTTTGGATCTAATTCTGATTGACATGATGAAATGCAATATGAAATGCTAAATGAATGCATGAATGAGGAGGACAAATTTTGGGGTGTTACAATGTCCCTGTTAGGATAGGTCAGTTATTTATCCCTACTGATTTTGTTGTCATGGACATCAAAGAGGATAATGATATACCAATCCTTTTAGGTAGACCGTTCTTATCAACTGCAGGAGCCATAATAGATGTCAAGAGAGGAAAGTTGACCTTTGAGGTAGGTGACGAGAAAATAGAATTTATACTTTCGAAATTTCTTATGGCACCTGTGATGGGAGACGCATGTTATGCCATAGATATGAACAAGAAGAAATCATAAAAATAATTAAGTTACCATCAACCCTCATAATGGAAGATGATGAATTTAGAAAACCCTACATCGATGATAACCTTTACGAGTGTTTATCCCTTACCCCAGATCCTATGCCATGCCCTAAGAAACCAACCTTAGAACTTAAGGAACTGCCTAAGAACCTGATATATGAGTTCCTCGATGAAGAGATGAACCGTCCAGTTATAGTCAGTGCTACCTTGAGCCAAGAGGAAACAAACTAACTTTTAGACGTTTTATGAAGATATCCCTCAGCCTTAGGATATAATATCTCTGACCTGAAAGGTATAAGCCCATCTGTATGCATGCATCAGATTTCGCTCGAAGAAGATTCAAAGCCCCCCAGAGAACATCAGAGAAGAATAAACCCTATAATGAGTGATGTTGTTAAAAAAGAAGTTCTTAAGTTACTTGAGGCAGGTATTGAAATTCTGGTATAGTCAGAGTTCAGATGTTCTACACGAAGTCATGACATCTGATCCAACATTGTTACTAATACATCACGACAGTTATACAAATTAAAACCCAATACTCATATGCACCTAGTCACAGATGTCAAGACATCTGCTAAAATACCACCATGGAAAGAAGAACATCCAGTTTTTTCCATCTAGTGCAAAGACATAGTAGAGATCAAACATAGCCCTTATGTTTATTGATCCTGCCCAGTTATCAGCATGATGTCTCAACATTGATTTGAACATCACCTGTCCCACATTATAGATGGTTGAACTGTAACAGACCAACCAGTTTATACATCAGTTTTAGCAGTCAATAATGAATGTCATAACATTTTGTTTTGCATTCAGACTGCAGGCTATGTGTCTGGTCTGTTATTCCCTTCATAAACAGACTAGAAACAGACTGAGTTATAAAAGACAAAATATAGTGTGCAGAAGGTAAAAACACCAGTAATTGTTAACCTAGTTCGATACAACATTACCTACTCTGGGGGCATAACAAGCCAGGAAGAAGATCCACTATTAGCAGTATTAATTCAGAGTTAAACTCCCCCGTTTATAACTCTTCACTTAATCCCTACCCAATGCAATCTATACCTAGGCACTCCTAGATAGAAACCTCCAGTTTCCATTCCTATCATTACAATTACCACGTAATGCTTAGACAACTTGAACATGCTTCACAGCTTCGTTCAAGAACATAACAACTCTTGCCTACAGGCTTTAAGTTACAAATAATCTCATGCTTTCAAGCACTGAGAAACAACTGGTAACCTTCCCACAGGTTGGGAGGTTTACCTCACACACTCCTAATTTTTACATTGTTTGAGGCTTACAAAACCTAGGTTACAATCTGCTATTTATAACCTAACCACCCAACTGTATTTGGGCCTTTAGAAATCGCAGCAAACTTCTCCTTTGCTGTTACAAAGCTGGCAGAATTCTTCTGCTACAATCAAGGTGTTCAATCTTTTATTTCCTAAAAGATCTCCATATTTGGAAACTGTATATTCACCAAATATTCTGATTGAGTCTTCAAGACCTCCACATAGAAGTTAGGATATTCACCAAATATCTTATCTAATCCCAGAATATTAAATTAGTTAACACATGCCACAATTAACTAATACAGCTTTATACACCTGCTTGATGTCACAGTCACGATGTCGTGACATCGTATCTGACATGTTGGTCCAGATGTTGAACTTCTTCAACCCAACATATTAAAACAACAGAGGTGATTACATTATTTGTT
Source organism: Lathyrus oleraceus (assembly GCF_024323335.1). NCBI lineage: Eukaryota > Viridiplantae > Streptophyta > Magnoliopsida > Fabales > Fabaceae > Lathyrus > Lathyrus oleraceus. The sequence goes on along the minus strand of NC_066585.1, from coordinate 360,964,177 downwards.
TTACAAAATTAATGCCAATCTTAAGGTACTAACAATCTCCCCCTTTGGCAAATTTTAGCTAAAACAAATAACCCAATATGGGTCTGCACTTCCTCTTTGTCATTGACAGCCCCATTGCCACCACCACTGTTGGTGTACATGAGGAAGAAGTTGTACAAGACACAGCTGTATCACAACCCTTCCCCTCAACAGGAGGGCTTCCTGAAGAATATGTAATGCTGAGTACATAGATAATGTAACTCAGATCACAAGACACAACTGTCTTCTTAACTCAGATCACAAGACACAACTGATATACCCAGTTAGTGACTTTTGTGCCTGAACCCATCTTCTCCTTGCTACCAGATATTGCTTGCTTCTGGTGCATCCTCAGGACAATGTTTCTCTCCCCCTTTTTAGCTAAACATTTATAAATGATACCTTCACAAAACCAGATCCAGGAGCAGTATGCCCAGATCTTAACAAACCCCATGGTTTAGAGGGAATGAATTGTCGCTCTTGTGAGAAAAGGAGTGCTGATACATCCTTTAAATAGGCCAGACCATGCTTAGGAATTAACGGTAGGAGTAAATGCTTGGTCAAGATCCATAAATATTTGCTGAGAATCAGTCAGAGAATCACCACCAATATCCCAGACTATCTTTGAATACCTTTTATAGCTCTTGACTGTTTCTTTCCAGAAACAACAGTTCCAAGACCATTCCATAAATGCTGTCATACACGTTACAAGCTATGTCTTAACATATGACACTGCTTTTGTCTGCATTCTTCATGTATTCTCCCTGTCACCATTTCCTAAAACCATTTTCTCACCTCCAGTGGTAGCTTGACATCTAGCACCACACATCCACATTTCCTTAAATAACTTCCAGCAGGTACATAGGATATCTTATGTTAAGACATCACATATGACATCTTGTGAACACTCTGTCCTTTTTGTTCACAAGGAAAAACTATCAGCAGTTAAACAACTTAACAGTAGTTTAATCAGCAGTAGAGGCAAAACAATTACTAGCTATGGCTACTAGTAATACACACATGCACACGGGTACTTCTCCTCCCCCTAAATCTGTGCAACAATCAGAATTACTAGTTATGGATGCAACTAGTAAGACACACAAATGCACAATGCCCAAGGGTACTTCTTCTCCCCCTAAATCTGTGCATTTATCAAATAACAGCTGTTGTAACTCCAGCACCTGTACCAGCCAGAATGTCATACTGACATCTGCTTCCATATTTCCTTATGACTGTAAGTTTCAGAAGGAAATACCAATATTGTCCAAGGCAATGTCATGACATCCGGTCAGACATTCTTCTGCTCACTCAGCCTTGACACACACCACAACATCCCACTAACTAACAAGGTTCCATACCTTGTTATCTGGGAACACATAGACCACAAGCTTGATGATTACTTGCAGTGCAAAGACAGAACTCTCCCTGTCATGAACACCCAACTCTCCTCTTGAAACATGGAGATCACACATGAACATATCCAACACCTCAAGGTTGGACCTTCATAAACTTCCTGATTCAAAGAGAACCCAGACCACTTGATGAATGGAAAACATAAGACGCATCTTCATGTCTTCAAGAGCACACCCTCTGTTCAACCCTCTTGGCTGAATACATCCATACTCTGTGTCAATCTCTCTTCCAACTAGAACAGAAAACCACTTCACAAAATGTTCTAACATGAGTTAGGACATCCTTCACAACATAACACCGTCTGATAATCTTCAGCTATCACTGAGTCATTAGCTTGATCCACAAGAAACCAGACACAAATTGGGACATATACATTCTCATCCCATTACAAGAGATAGTCTTCCATATATAGCTCAAAACTCCTTCCAGAAGCTCCAAGAGATGACTAGAAAACACCTCTTTTTATCTTCAACTTACTACTTTTCTGCTCAAAAGTAACTTGTCTCAGACTATCCTCAAGAATAATCAGTTGCCATATGTAGATTATCTTGATTCTTCGAACTCACTTCTGAGATAGACCAAATGCCACTAGTTGATTACCTCCTTCATGAATCCTCATATGAAAAAGTCAAATGCCATTCTTTTGACCTCTCCATGTTTATCAGACTTCTCCCTAATATATTTTGACCTTCCAAGTGAGACTTGAACTTCAAGCTACATGTTGAACAAAACTTAGATTTTCTAAGACATGAACATGTAACATCCTCTCTATCCAGCAACTCCAAAGGACTGCAACGAGAACGACCTTTTTGAAGTATCCAATCTACAACCCTGTAGACCCTTCTATCTCAAGTTGATGTGCCACTTCACCAACTAAGATTCGGATGTTGAACCAAATGTCATAACATTGTGTTTTGACATCTAGCTGTTGAATTCAGCTCCTTCTTCTGCCACTTGAAAGAACTTCCTCCCTTCACAGAACAAGAGTTCAATGTTCTCATAGACTTGATTGTGGAACCAAGTTTGAGTAAACATCCTTCATCCTGCAGGTTTGCAGTTAAGTCATCCAAGCTCACACCTTGGTGAATCCCTACTTCTTCTCCAAAGACATCAGACACTCTGATGCATGAGTCTTCAGAAGGACCAGTTAGAAACTATCCCTTCAGCTATACCAAGGATTCCACTTCCTATGGCAAAGTTGTTTCCATGATGTCAAGACCGCTGCCACTTGTTCTTGACTCCATAGTGTGCATTAGCTAATGCACTTCCTTACCTAGATCAGAAGTGAACTGATCCAAGTAACCACCATCAGGACTATGATGTTTTCTTCTTCTTGTACACACCAAGGCTGAACATGTTTCTTGCCAGGAAACCTTTTCAGAGATCATATGCTTTTGTTGCCACCAAAGTGATAGATCATAAACCAATGTACTATCCTTCTTGTGATTCTGCACAGGGTCTAGAAGACGAGATGTTCCAACATCTTTTAAAAACATCAGTTATCTTGAGCTCCAAGGATAATCAATTAAGTACTTGTACTTGGCACAAGCAGACATTGATCTTAAATCCTTTCCCAATTTTCCTTTCAGATACTTCCACCATAAGAATACTTTGAGAATACTCTTCTTGTGTCAACATCTTCTGCTTGCAAGCACCTCAACAATTTTGAGAATCTTCCCAGATTAGATTCACCCTTAGGAATGAGAGGGATGAATCCTACCTTGCAAATGTGTCACACAACAACCAGAGCCCATGTGACATAGGTCAACAGCCAACCAGACCCTAGGTTGACCAAACGTGAGGAGGTTAACCAAAACTCCCCCTCAAATTAACAATCATGGAAACTTCACACCAATATCCATGCATTGTACACAAATGTCTCAACATGACATACATCACCCCTATCGGTGGCAATTAACTCTATGAGTTATACCTATACATACTCCAATCACACCAATCAGACTCCAGCTGACCAGAAGTACTGGTGAAAGAAACCAACACCCTTCAATAGTAGCTATGCATTGCCAGAGCATACTACCTCAACCAATCACTGAATCTTCATATTCTCACTCCTTGAAAGAACTGTCACTTTTGAGCGTGGTGTTTGAATAACTAGATCCATGGTCCCAATCCTCTCAAATGCAATATCAATCAGGTTACCCCAGTATTGACTGCTATCATCCAGGGGACTTGTCTTCCAATACAACATAGTACTTTAGGGAACAACTGTCCAATCCTGATCAATCTATAGGAAAAAGACAGACAACAGGAAATTACACCATGTCACATCTCAACCAGCTTTACTTCTAGAGATCAGACGTCTAAAAGTGACCTTCTTGAGCACACATACAGTTGACCCTACCCTTGTCAACTTAGCACACACAGATGTCTCCTCTTCCAGGTCAGGAGTAGGTTCCAAACAAAAGTATCCCTTTGTTTGACACCTAAACACATCTGCTCTTCAACCAGTAGCTGCATACTTGTTGAACAATATGTTCTAACATCACATAGAACATTAGTTCCACCTCCTTGGAACAAAACCCTCCTTGAAAGTCTTCAAGGTCTTCATATACACTACCCAAGAGAGTAAAAGAATCAGTGATCAGGTGATTCTTACAATCCTGAAGTGAGAACGCCATGATGAGTGGACTTGAGGAGACTCAAGTATCTTTGACATCTTTAGTAGATTATGATGCAATCTTGAATACAGCAGCCTTTCATCCACATGAGGGGAAACTACATCAGAGTTTGAGTTTTGCCAGGTATTATGCAGCGGAAATCATAATACAACTCAACCTATGAACACACACTTCTCCAGATCAGCCTCCAAGATCATACCAAGATTGAATATGATTCAATACTAGCAGACCTCTCCCACACAAAGGCCAATTGCCAACCTCTAGAGATAGGTACACACAGTTCCTGTCATGAATAGTCCATCCACCTACATCAAGGGACTATTAAGGGAAATCACAGAACCTTCCACAGGTTCCAGCATCAGTACTAACATAACTCCTTGCAAGATACCAGAAAGTATTACCCATGGATCTCATCCAGAAACAGAACAGGATGCCTGCTCTGATACCAATTGAAATTCTGGTATAGTCAGAGTTCAGATGTTCTACACGAAGTCATGACATCTGATCCAACATTGTTACTAATACAACAAGACAGTTATACAAATTAAAACCCAATACTCATATGCACCCAGTCACAGATGTCAAGACATCTACTAAAATACCACCATGGAAAGAAGAACATCCAGTTTTGTCCATCTAGTGCAAAGACATAGTAGAGATCAAACATAACCCTTATGTTTATTGATCCTGCCCAGTTATCAGCATGATGTCTCAACATTGATTTGAACATCACCTGTCCCACATTACAGATGGTTGAACTGTAACAGACCAACCACTCTATACATCAGTATTAGCAGTCAATAATGAATGTCATAACATTCTGTTTTGCATTCAGACTGCAGGCTATGTGTCTGGTCTGTTATTCCATTCATAAACAGACTAGAAACAGACTGAGTTATAAAAGACAAAATATAGTGTGCAGAAGGTAAAAACACCAGTAATTGTTAACCCAGTTCGGTACAACATTACCTACTCTGAGGGCATACCAAGCCAGGAAGAAGATCCACTATTAGCAGTATTAATTCAGAGTTAAACTCCCCCGTTTACAACTCTTCACTTAATCCCTACCCAATGCAATCTATACCTAGGCACTCCTAGATAGAAACCTCCAGTTTCCATTCCTATCATTACAATTACCATGTAATGCTTAGACAACTTGAACATGCTTCACAACTTCGTTCAAGAACATAACAACTCTTGCCTACATGCTTTAAGTTACAAATAATCTCATGCTTTCAAGCACTGAGAAACACCTGGTAACCTTCCCATAGGTTGGGAGGTTTACCTCACACACACCCCTAATTTTTACATTGTTTGAGGCTTACAAAACCTAGGTTACAATCTGCTATTTATAACCTAACCACCCGACTGGATTTGGGCCTTCAGAAATCGCAGCAAGCTTCTCCTTTGCTGTTACAAAGCTGGCAGAATTCTTATGCTATAATCAAGGTCTTCAATCTTTTATTTCCTAAAAGATCTCCATATTTGGAAACTGTATATTCACCAAATATTCTGATTGAGTCTTCAAGACCTCCACATAGAAGTTAGGATATTCACCAAATATCTTAACTAATCCCAGAATATTAAATTAGTTAACACATGCCAGAATTAACTAATACAGTTTTATACACCTGCTTGATGTCACAGTCACGATGTCGTGACATCGTATCTGACATGTTGGTCCAGATGTTGAACTTCTTCAACCCAACATATTAAAACAACAGAGGTGATTACATTATTTGTTTTACAAAATTAATGCCAATCTTAAGGTACTAACAAGTATAATCTATCAGATCTCGGATAGTAAGTGGGCGAGCCATGTGCATATAGTACCTAAAAAGGGTGGCATCATAGTCGTGCAAAATGATAAAGGCGAACATGTAGCAAAACGGATAGAAGGAGGATGTCGGATGTGTATAGATTATAGAAAATTAAATAAAGCAACCAGGAAGGATCATTTTCCTTTACCATTTATAGACCATATGTTGGAGCGTCTAGCCAGACACTCTTACTTCTGCTATCTAGATGGATACTCTGGATTCTTCCAAATACCTATTCACCCCGAAGATCAAGAAAAAACTACCTTTACATGCCCTTATGGAACTCTTGCCTACAGACGAATGCCATTCGGCCTCTGTAACGCCCCAGCCACTTTCCAACGCTGCATGATGTCAACTCTTGGACACGCTGGATTCTACCGGCGTTTTATCAAGGACTTCTCCAAAATAACTAAACCTTTAACTGGCCTTTTAATGAAAGATGCTGAATTCATTTTCGATGGAAAATGTAATGAAGCATTTAATCTTTTAAAGCAAGCATTAATATCAGCACCTATTATGAAACCCCCTGATTGGTCAGAATCTTTTGAGATAATGTGCGGTGCTAGTGATTATGCCGTTGGAGCCGTTCTAGGACAAAGGAAAGATAAAAAATTACATGCAATTTATTATGCCAGTAGAACCCTAGACGCTGCCCAACTCAACTACGCAACAACTGAAAAGGAATTACTCGCTGTAGTTTTCGCTATAGGCAAATTTAGATCTTATCTAGTAGGAGCCAAAATTATAGTTTACACTGATTATGCTGCCATTCGTTACCTATTAAGTAAAAAAGATGCCAAACCCAGGTTACTTCGATGGATTATGTTACTTAAAGAGTTTGATTTAGATATAAGAGATAAAAAGGCACTAAAAATGTAGTAGCTGATCACCTTTCTAGGCTAGAACACCTAAAACCAGACTTAGTACCCATAAATGATGGTTTTGCCTATGATAGACTGATAGCTAGACTAGAAACCATTGAAGACGATAGCCTAGGCCCTCATGAGTACTTCCAAAAATCCTTAGCAGTAAGTAACGTACCATGGTATGCAGACTTTGTTAATTACCTAGCTGCTGATATCGTACCACCTGATCTTGACTACCACCGCAAGAAGAAGTTCTTCAACGATGTGAGAAACTTTTATTGGGACGAACCACTCCTTTTCAAAAGGGGTAAAGATGACATTTTTTACCGTTGCGTTCCAGAAGAGGAGGTAAAAATTATAATTGAGCATTGCCACTCTGCACCCTATGGTGGACATGCGAGCACCTCTAAGACATACGCCAAGATTCTTCAAGCTGGCCTATTCTGGCCTACCATGTGGCGTGATGTCCATGCTTGCATTGTCAAATATGATAGATGCCAACGCACTGGAAATATTTCAAGGCGTGACGAAATGCCTCTAAGAAACATTCAGGAAGTAGAACTCTTCGACGTTTGGGGTATAGATTTCATGGGACCTTTCCCACCATCCTTAGGAAACAGGTATATCTTAGTAGCTGTGGACTACGTGTCTAAGTGGATTGAAGCTATAATTGCACCCACAAACGACACTAGGGTGGTGATCAAGCTATTTAAAAACTATATATTCCTTAGATTTGGAACACCCCGTTTAGTCATAAGCGATGGAGGATCACACTTCATATCGAGAATATTTGATAAACTTTTAAGAAAATATGGAGTTAGGCATAGAGTAGCAACACCATACCACCCACAGACTAGTGGCCAAGTAGAAGTATCCAATAGGGAGATAAAGCAAATCCTAGAAAAAACCGTTTCTATCTCTAGAAGAGACTGGTCTCAGAAGCTTCAAGAAGCATTATGGGCCTACCGAACCGCTTTCAAAACCCCTATAGGAACAACTCCCTACCAACTAGTCTATGGAAAGTTTTGTCACTTACCTTTCGAATTAGAGCATAAGGCCTATTGGGCCATTAAAACTTTGAATTTAGATTACCTGACCGCTGGTGAAAAGCGTATCCTTGACATTCACAAACTAGAAGAACTCAGGCAATCTGCCTACGAGAATGCCAAAATATACAAATAGAGAACAAAATCCTGGCACGAAAAAAGAATAGTAAAGAAAGATTTCAATATAGGCGACCCTGTTCTCTTGTTCAACTCTAGGTTACGACTCTTCCCTGGGAAGTTGCGCTCGACATGGACTGGCCCTTTCAAAGTATCCAAGATTCTGAGATCTGGAGCCGTAGAAATCAAGAACGAAACTTGTAGTCCATTCATTGTAAATGGACAAAGACTGAAGCTCTACGAAGGAGGAGACATTCCAACAGACTACTCAAGCCACACTCTGATTGATCCACCGATTCCTACTACTACAGGTGTATAAACTCTGATCGTCAAGCTAATGACGCTAAACAAGCGCTGCTTGGGAGGCAACCCATGGTTTCTTACCTTGTTTTACTTTTTTGCATTTACTTTATTTTTAATTTTTAATTTTTAATTTTTAATTTTTAATTTTTATCATATTTTCACCGAGACTAAATATTTGAAATGTTTGTATTTTCAGGATCCCTTTTCTAACTTTTACAGGATGCAGGACTTTGACGATATGCATGTAGCCTATAGAGAGGATGCTCAGAGAGAGCGCTACATAGCTCTTTACTAGCGCCCTATGGCGCCCACACGCTATCTAGATCAGCACTGCATGGAAGCCCTGAGTATTGAGCCGAGTATCTGATTTCTGAGCTACCAACTCCATTGGGACGAGTTTGCTGACGACCTGAGCAACACCTACAGGAACTTGACATTGGAGTTCCTCAGTTCATTCAATTATGACCCTTACTCTGGACTGGATGGGTATGCTTCTTTCAGACTTTTTGGGATTGAGTACTCCTTCAGCCAGAAGGAGTTCGGTGACCTATTAGGCTTCCAGACCACCCCTGACGCTATCCCTGAGACACCGATGGGATATTTTCTGGGTAAGGAAGTGGAAAAGTTCTAGAGTGATATATCTGGTGGAGGGAGTCAGGATCCTTCTATGCAGTTGTCCCATGCTATACATAACCCTGCTTTTAGATACTTCCAGATGATACTGGCTCACTCCTTCCTAGGAAGACCGGATGCTGAGACGTTACTAAGTGAGGAGGAGATATTCCTACTATTTTGTGCATCACATTCTCGCCCAGTGGCATGTGGGAACTTTCTGTTATGTGGCCTCAGCGGTGTTTCCTGATCGTCTGAAGGAGTCATTCATGTAGGAGGGATCATCACACAGATCGCCATCGCCTTAGGTCTATCTCGCAAGTTGTTACATCTCCGGACCTACTGTGGGTACACTACCATGGATATCGACTTTTGCTTGACCAGAGGGTTGATGAGGAGATCCTCCTTCAACCCAAGACAGTTCAGATTGTTGGTCGATAGCAAGGCGATTCATTATTTTACACTGCCTGATCCTATGATGACTAGTGTTCATGACCCAGCTAACTGGAGTTATGCATTGGAGGGCCAGGGAGAGACTATCGAGGAGCCCAGATCCCTACTTGTTGCTGAGTATACCCCTACACCGCCTTCACCTAGGATCATTGTATTCTCTAACAATTTATCATTGCAGACCCAAGACATCCGCACCCAGATTGCAGAGTGTCGTAGAGAGATGGCCGAGCTTAGGCAGGAGGTGGCGGACCTTACCTTACAGATGGGAGTATCCGATCTCACACACGCTACCGAGGCTGACTGTTTATACTAGGAGATCGCTGAGCTTCGCCAGGAGATAGCCATGCTCTGTGGATCTACTCAGGCAGACGAACACCCTACTATTTGATTTTACCATCTCATTTTATTTTGTCTCATTTATGCTTATATTTTTCGCATTTACCTAACTTATTTTATATCATTGCATTTTGGATATTTTCTTAACTATGTCAGCACATTGATATTTCCACATCTATTTTATCATTAATCCAATCACCACTATTCATCCTTTTTCTTTTCTTTATCAATGAATAGATTGCTTTACTTGTATGACTTAAATGTCTCGTATTTTTCAAAAACGCGATTCGATTGATGGGATTTGGTATAATACTTCTGAGATCCATGAGATTAAAACCTTTACCCCTTGGGATGTTTCCACCAGAAGGCGAACCTCCTCTTTCTTCTAGAAAATTTCTGAATTGTTCTAGAGCAACTTCAAAAATAGACTTTAACCAGAAAGAATTTAAGTTCTTTAATTTAGATTGTCAATCCTAACACTGCTAGCACAGTTGGTACTGTTTGTAGCGGGGTATTCGTTACCATTAGAGATATTGACTAAATCTAAGGTAAACCATACAAGTCGAGTCGCCACCGCACTTCTATTTATCCAAAGGAATGGTTAGAAAGCGAACAAAAACCTAAAAGTTTTATCGAATCAAAAACTAGTAAAAATGTCAGAGATCGGGGTAAGGGGGTTGGTTATGCAATGGGAAGGTTTTAAGCATCCAAAACATCCTAGGTACTCCTAGGGAGCCCTTTTCATATTTGTTGTAAGGTTGGTATTTTGTGAAAATTTATTTGTGCAAACATGATTGAAGAGATGAAAAGAGAATATACAAGTTATTTACATTTTTGTGTTTGGATGGATAAAACCATTTCCTACGTACCATCTTAAAAATGATTAGGATCAAAACCTCGTAGTTCGGGGTAAAAATCTCAAAAAATGAGTTGGTGAATTGACTGGTCCAAAAGCCTTAAGATCTTTTGTTATCCAAGGGAGAAAACTCAACCCAAAACCACAAATCCACCATGTGATGATAGCTTCAACATGCTAGTGAGGGGTTAACCCTATAATAAGCATGGAAGACTCATTGTCCATCACTAAGGATATAAGTGAGTATTATATCTACCTCAAGGATAACTCAAACCTAATAGCTAAAGTTTATGAAAAGTTTTGATTAAGAAGGTGGCCATTGAAACCACAAAAAGACATTTGAATGGGTTATATTTACCAATGAAAAGTATGTACAAAATATGGTCAAAGTTGACTTAGAAGTTTAATTCAAAATAAGTGTTATGAAAAGAAAGTTTGAAAATCAAAAGCATAAGGCTTAGGTTTCTAATGTTTGAAAACAAGTGTTAAATGTTTGCACAAAAAGTTTTGGCTTGGGTTAGAGTGAAGGGAAGAAGAAGAATGGCTAAGTCCTAAGCATACAAGAGATAAGGGATAAGAAACAAGATCACATATGGAGTTCCTCTCTTGAGATCATATTGATGATCCAAGTAGCTCCCATCCTTTGGAATATGCAAGCAAAATAATAGTAAGCTCAAGCAAACAACACAATCACACAAGCTTCTTAGGAGATCTCCCAATGTATATTGTATCTTTCATTTAGGATGAACATGGCAATGGTTCTTCAATTTGAGCTCTCATAGGATTCCCTAGCACAAGAGCACACACATCAAAAGTTTTATGAAGCAAATCAAGAATGGACAAGAGTGAGTTTAGAGGTTTGGTCCTTCTAATCGTTCTTCATCATTAAGGTCCTTTTACTCCATTTTTGCATAGTGAAAGTCCTAGAAACTAAGTCCATTTGTTCATTTCTTTGCATTTGGTCCACAACAATCAAAACAAAAGCACAAGCACAATAATATATACACAATTATGTGCTCAAGTGAGCGAGGGAAAATTGCATTAACATAAACATGTGCTCAAATGAGCAAAGGGGAAAAGCAAATGAATAATATGTACAAGAATAGTAAATTGCATAAATGTAAAGAGCAGAAAGTAAATGTTAATGGTCAATGGTTAGTGTTAGTAGTTAGTGTGCCATAAGGCAAATTTAGCGCTATGTTAAGCAATTGTAATTGGACTTATGTAGAAGTCACAACTATCTGAGGCCGGTCAATAATAATGTAGGCAACAACACAAGTTAGAGGTCTTGATTAGTGAATCAAACTCCAACAACTTGCCATGCCAAAAAGAAGATGAGAAATGATCTTGTATTGGTTTAAGTCCTTTGCATGATTTAGAAAGCAATATATCCTTAATGCAAAGCCATTCACTTGATCATGTGATCAAGATGAATTAAATTTGAATCAAGGAAGATTAAACCTCCCTAATCAATGCTAACTATCAACCTTTAACTCATTGATCAAGAAAAGAGAAAAGAGGAAGAAGAAGAAGAATTAGAAATGAAGAATTAAAGTGCATTAAATGAAATGGAATGTACCAATCAACAAGTGTTGACCAAAGATAGGGAAGATCAAGGTCAAACAATAGAAAACAGAAGCAAGATGAAGATTGGAAGTCAAGAAGTAAACAAAATATTTTTGGCATTTTTAATATTTAAAATAAAACTTGAATTAAAATATTAAAGAAAGGTAAAACTTCAAACTCACTTCAAATCAACTTTGAAAAGTCCAAGTGAATTATCCCAAGTTCAACAAGGTCAAACAAAGTTTGACAAAAAATTTCAGCATTTTAAAAAGTCAGAAACTATTTTTAATCAATTAAAAATGAATAAAAATAACCTAATTGAATTAAAATCTCAAATAAATCTCAAATCAATTAATAAATTGATGAGAATATTTTTCATAGATCTATCATCATTCAAAGAGGTTGAGAAAATATTTTTGTATTTTTTGAATATCAAAAACTATTTAAAATGAATTAAAAATAACCAGAAAAGAGAAAATTACTAAAAAATATTAAAAATCATTTTTAGAAACTAGAAATTAAAAGAGAAATAATGCAATTGGTCCCATAATTTTTGGACCAATGATAAAAGAGATATGGATTTTAGAAAATGAAATGGAATTTAAAAATGAAATAGAAAATAAAATCAGAATTAAAAAATGGAAAAAAGCGTGAGCCCTTGGATCTGAGCTCATTAATTGAGCTGGCAGATCCAAGGATCCACAAGCACGCGCCTAACGTATTCCACAGTCAATGCAACCATATGGATATTAAAGAAAAGTCATAACAATGAAGCATGGAGATTAAATCTGGTGAATGCATCGCACGACTCAGATTGGATCTAGCAAATGGACGGTGGCCAGCGCCACCGTCTTCTCCGGCAAGCTCCGGTGAGAGTTCAAAAATGCAGAGATTCAAATGTTAACTAAAATGCACGATCCAGGCACCATTCGAAAGGTGAAGTGATGTACATCACTCTGATCAGTGCATTTTGATGCACGTTCTTCCATGTTTGTACTTAAGCATTTCTTCGGTTTGCTTTGATTATTTTTATGTTTTAATGTGTTTTCATAATTTATTTTATTTTTGCACTTATTTAATTTTCGTATTTAATTTTCAGCATTAGCAGCTTTCGCGAGAAAAATCATATCTTGAGCTAGGAGTATCGGATTGAGACGTGCTACCAGTGGATGGAAAGCTAAGAAAAAGATCTACAACTTTTGTTCAGAAGTTGAGAGTTGAATCGGACTGTAGAAGGGCCAGAAAGTCTGTTGAAGTTGCAGAATTTTATTTGTATTTTTGTTGGGTCATTTGTAGTGGGTTGGGTCGACCCAGTTGAGTTGTAAAATGGGTCTTTATTTTCCCCTAGGTCTAGCAGCCGTACACCATGGGAAAGGGGGAAAAATTACGGTTCATGTACGAATTTGAGAGCTTGCAAAGAATGACTATGGAGAAATAATTTCCCAAGAATACATTCACTATAATCGGATGCCACTTTGAGGTTCTTTTATAATTTTCCATTAATCTGTTCCTTTGAATTATATCTATAATCACAATTACTTGCTTAATTTAATTGTTTTTACATGATAGAATTCTTTAATTTGATTGTTGTCTTCCTTTGAATCAATTTCGTGATTAGTGTAGCTTTTGCATTATCGCGTTCGATCATATTGCGTTTGCTTAATTCGCAATAGTTTTAATCCGTTTGCTTTACTCGGAATTCAGAGACAGATTTCGTATAATTGTTATTGCGCTTGTCAGTAGCTTTTGTAATCGAATAGGATCAGACCCGTTTAGGGAATTGGAATTTTATAGGGATCAATGATAAGTCGGAAGATGATATAGTGGGTTGATTCATTTCAGCTTATTCAAATAATCACTTTTCATAATCACTTACTTTCTGCATTTTTATAATTGAACACCAAATAAACCCCCCCATTCGATTACGTTTAATTATTACAAACAAGAATCCTTGAGACGATATCCGAGTTTAATTGTCGCTGTATTACGTTTTTACAAAATTACTCGTTTTGATCCGCGCGCGACAGCGCATCAAATTGGCGCCGTTGCTGGGGATTCTTGTAGATTTTAACCATTATTATAGTCTAACTATTATTATAGTCATATGTGTTTTAGTATTTTTTTGCCCTAATTTTTTTGCATATTGGTCTTTTTGCGGTTTAGGAAAAAAAAATTTGTTTTTAAACAAATTGTCTCAGATTATTCCGATTTTTTGTCAATTCATTAGGAAAAAATCGTTAATCAAAAGCCTGTATTTATGAAATAAATAATGAATGCCGCCCTAAAAAACCGAAATTCCTTATTTTTCTATTTTTTATGATTTATTTTCTGTTTTTGTGGTTTCAGAAAATTCCGCAAAAATTCTCAAAATTCTAAATTGACGTTATTAGTTTAGTTTTCGTGTTTTTGTATTTTTTTATTTTATTTTAATCATTTTTTTCGCATTTCAATTGTTTTTACTTAATAGGGACATTGTCGGTATTTTCCTATTTGTTGCTGCATTGCTGAGTTAGTTGTGTTTTCTCATTATTTGTTGATTTTTTTTCTTTTCTATTAAGTTTAACATGGCTGACCAAAGAACTCTGAGAGAACTTGTTGTCCCTGATGTTGATTATAATGCTTTGTGTATTGAATATCCTATTGCTGTCAAATCCTTGATTGGGAACATGTCACTTAACTCCCAACAGTTCATAACAAGGGATAATTTTGTGGTCCAAGCAAAAGGTGTGAATGAGATTCAGGTTTCTTCTTCCAACAAGGCTCTAGAAACTAGAATTGATGAACTTACCTCTTTAGTGAAACAATTGATGCTACTCATTCCACCATCACCACCATATAACCCTCCACAGGTAACCACCTTTTCACCTTCTGAACCTTCACTAGAGGAACTTGTCAAACAAATGGCCGCCAACAATCTCCAATTCTAACAAAGGACCGATTCTAGCATTCAAACCTTGAACACGCAAATGGGACAACTTGCTACTTAAATAAATAGCATGCAAGCCCAAGGGTCGAACCAGCTTCCAGCCCAAATAGTTGTCAATCCAAAGGATTCTAATGCTAATGTGTGTACGATTTCGTTGAGATCTGGAAAGGTTACAGAAACAGCCCCAGAAAAAAATAAAAACATTGTTAGTGTAACACTTGAAAATAAACCTGAACCTTCTATTGATGTTGAGGTTGAAAAAAAGTATGTATCCTCAATCCTTTTCCCAGAAAGAGTACTAAAAAATAAGAAGATTGACGAGGAAGAGCATTCTGTTTTTCAAATAGAGTTGGTTTCTGAAGTTGTTGATGAAGTTTATTCTAATTTGTTTTCAACTGATTTTCCAACTTTATCGGGTTTCGATGATATTTACTCATGTGATGATTGTACTAACACTAACCTTTGTGCTGTTTGTGCTGAGATTGATGATGCCTTGTAGGATGACAATGTAAATGAAGTTGTTTATGTAGTTGAAGCTCTTGACATTCCGGCTACCCCAAACATACCATTCATTGAGCAACCACATTGTTTAGAGCCTAAACCATTTCCTGAGGATTTATATTATTCATCAAAGCTTCAACTTAAGCAGAAATATAAGAAGGGAATTAGATGGACCTTGGCTGACACTCGTGATATTAGCCCATCCATATGTATGTATAAGATCTCACTTAAAGATGAAACAAAAGTAGTGAGGCAGCCCCATAATTCTTTAATTCTTGATGTTGTAAAAAAGGAGATCACTTTCACGTGTCCATTCAACACTTTTACTTATCGAAGATACTTCTTTGATCCTGGAATACAAGACAAATGCATTAATCAAAATTTCAAGGTCAATGGACACTCCCCAAAGCTACTACATGAGAACCCGACTTTGGAAGAAGAGACTGTAGAAGAACTCTCTTTGGGAAAGGCTGCTTATGCGATCACTTATCCGCCTTGACTCCTCGGCTGTGTTCTTTCCTTTCTCTCACTCTTATTTTATATTTATGCTCTTTCATTGAGGACAATGTATGTTTTAAGTGTTGGGGAGAGAACCATTTATTTGTTTTGTTTTCTTTGTTTTGTTTTCAGTTTTTCTCTGTTTTGGTTTTTGTTTTATTTCTTAAAAAAATAAAAAGATGCATCTTCTTGAAAGTTTTAGGCTATAGACTGACTAATTTGAGATTAGTTTGCGGAGACTTCGGAAAAATTCACAAGATCGGTATCGTCTTAACACCTTAAGTCTCCTGCATATGGAAATTGAGTTGAATTTTTATTATGTTTTAGCCTTACATTCTCACCCTCTAACAGCTCTTGAGTAGTTTATTTCAGCAGTCAGCACCATCTCACACACACTCTACGCAGGGAAGCCGATGAATATAAGTGAGTATTCCGAAAAAGAAAAAAAAAGAGAAAGAAAAGGGAATGCACCTTCTAAGTTTGGTGACCCTCACCCGGTCACTTAACCCAACGGATGTAGAACCTTAAAAAAAATTGAAAATAAGACTCGTTGTCAGTTGGTTCAGCGGTTTCTGGTGCTTAACTTGGTAGGGCGGATTACGATCCGATCCCCCGCAACTACAAGTGAGTAAGCAAAGGGTTATGCCACTTAAGTACCAGAACCCCGTACAGAAAAGGATTAGAGTCACTAACCGGTCGCCTTGCTATGAGTGTGTGGAGATAACGGGCTTAATGTGATTGCGCCTGAATGAAAAAGAGCAAAAAGAAGGATGAGTAAGTTAGGCTTTAATATAATAACATGATTCGAGTTGATTTATGTATTCAGGAGGTTTATGTCTGCATAACTGTGGATTAGTGTTCTTACAATGTCCTTAGTGTGCAAGATTAGTACCTATCGAAGCAAACTTAACCAAAGATGACTTGTAGCCTAGAATGAGTAACCGTTGATGTGTCTGTGTTTTGTTTTGTTTTTCATTTTGCTCGGAGTGCAAAAGTTCAAGTGTGGGGAAATTTGATTAGTGCATTTTGATGCACGTTCTTCCATGTTTGTACTTAAGAATTTCTTCGGTTTGCTTTGATTATTTTTATGTTTTAATGTGTTTTCATAATTTATTTTATTTTTGCACGTATTTAATTTTCGTATTTAATTTTCAGCATTATCAGCTTTCGCGAGAAAAATCATATCTTGAGCTAGGAGTATTGGATTGAGACGTGTTACCAGTCGATGGAAAGCTAAGAAAAAGATCTACAACGTTTGTTCAGAAGTCGAGAGCTGAATCGGAATGTAGCAGGGCCAGAAAGTCTGTTGAAGTTGGATATTTTATTTGTATTTTTGTTGGGTCATTTGTAGTGGGTTGGGTCGACCCAGTTGAATTGTAAAACGGGTCTTTGTTTTCCCCTAGGTCTAGCAGCCGTACACCATGGGAAAGGGGGAAAAATCATGGTTCATGTACGAATTTGAGAGCTCGCAAATAATGACTATGGAGAACTAATTTCCCAAGAATCAATTCACTGTAATCGGATGCCACTTTGAGGTTCTTTTATAATTTTCCATTAATCTGTTCCTTTGAATTATATCTATAATCATAATTACTTGCTTAATTTAATTGTTTTTACATGATAGAATTCTTTAATTTGATTGTTGTCTGCTTTTGAATCAATTTCGTGATTAGTGTAGTTTTTGCATTATCGCGTTCGATCATATTGCGTTTGCTTAATTCGCAATAGTTTTAATCCGTTTGCTTTACTCGGAATTCAGGGACAAATTTCGTATAATTGTTATTGTGCTTGTCAGTAGCTTTTGTAATCGAATAGGATCAGACCCGTTTAGGGAATTGGAATTTTATAGGGATCAATGATAAGTCGGAAGATGATATAGTGGGTTGATTCGTTTCAGCTTATTCAAATAATCACTTTTCATAATCATTTATTTTCTGCATTTTTGTAATTGAACCCCAAATCAACCCCCCCATTCGATTACGTTTAATTATTACAAACAAGAATCCTTGAGACGATATCCGAGTTTAATTGTCATTGTATTACTTTTTTACAAAATTACTCGTTTTGATCCGCGCGCGACAGCGGATCACACTCCTATGCCACTCAATTCCACTCTAAATTCCTATTAAGAGAGAAATCAGAGATGGAAGTTTGGTGGTGTTCAACTGAACTTGCTCGATTCCAACAATTAAACACACAATAATGATGCCTCTAAAGAGAGGACTTCAGACAACACAAGATCAAGGCAAATGGAACAATGTATGATGAGATTCGAAGCAAATTTTAGTGGAGCAAAACCTTTGGATTGTGAAGAATTGAGTCACTCTCTTTGGTTCTTTTTGCAAACAGAAGCTTCAATGGATCAAAGTGAAGAGGCTTAGGAACTTTAGATCTTAAAATTCAACCAATGCAATTGAATTTCAGATCTGAAATTTTTAGAGAAAAATGAAGTTTATTCCTTTGGTATGGGTGGGGATTCAATTCAGCAGGGATTTAGGCGCCATTAGGTTGAAGAATTGTGAAGGCAAGGCATGGTATTTATAGATGGAGAGAGCTGAATGCATGAGCTAACTCGTGTGCATGGCCAAGTGGATTTTGAATTGCATGGGCATGTGTGAGCATGTGGAAGGCCCAATGAAGGATGAAACAACTTGCTGAGTTCATGTGAAAGGCAAATGGACGTGTACATTTGATGTAATCAGCTCATGCATGGCAATTGGAATAGCTTTCAAAAAATGCACTTAATTATTCATGTCTTCGAAAATGATGCTTCCAAACTCCAAATGCAACCTTATGAGTAATGGTTAGAAAGCTTGCTGCATAAGGAACAAATGATATATTGATCAAAACTCCAATTGGGCCTTGGAAATTAGTGAAATTTGAGCTTGAAGTGTAGGGTGCAAAACATGCATATATGAAGTTTCCAAATTTGGCCAATGTTCAAGCCCTTTTGTCTCAATGATGCAAGCTCCAAATGATAAAATCTTGAATATTAAAGTTGTAGATCTTTTCAAGACAATCAATTTGGACTTATATTTTGCATCATCTGGATTTTTAATGAAGAAGGTATGGGCACTTGAAGTTGGCCTTTTTCACATTTCAATGCATTTGGCCCAAAGTGACCTATAATCTTTTGCATTATCACATGTATTTATTTTGAGATTTTGCAATTTTGCTCAACATAACATTTAAAGTATACACAATAATCTTTCCAATGCATTAAGTCTCATCCCAAAATCATGAAAATTAGAATGAGTTATGTTCTTGGGAAGTTGACCCAAAATTAGGGTTTCAGTCAAAATGACCTATAATGTTTTGGAGTGGATGATGACCTTCCAAGCTTCAAATAAACTTTTGATGAACATGAAAGTTGTTCATATTGTCCTTAAGAACATTTTCTCTCTTGGGGTCATCTCAATTTGACCAACACATAAAACGTTAATTCTTAGTGCATTTCAAAATAGTCAGATGAATTGACTGATCAACTTCTCAAGTCCACAACTCATATCTTGATGAATTGATGATTGAGGACACTCAAATAAGTTGAAATATGAATGAGATGATGAATTAAAGAACTTCCCTTGATTGTATTTGACCATGGGTTGAGGTTTCTTCATGGGCAAGGCATAGTTGATGAACAGATGAATTAGGGTTTCCATGGGAACCAAACCTCAAACCCCTTGACTTGCTTTGATCAAAATGATGAATTGAGATACCTGGGAGGCATATTTGATGGATGAGAGCTTTGGGAACCATTACCATGCTTGCTTTCATCTTCTCTTGATCATATCATTGCACATAGGATCTCCTAGAAGCTTTTGACCTTGTGACTGCTCAAGCTACAAACAAGAAATGTTAGTGACATATTTTTGTGCTTTTGATTTAATAAAAAAAATGAGAAAAGAAATAATATACAATTCAAGCATGCTTGGTGATCTCAAACCACTCACAAGGGATCCCACCCCAAAGGCAAATGGAACCAAGATGCTTATGATCCTTGAGGCTATGCAAATGCAATGTTATGATGCCATGAGGGATCTTAGGGTCCAAATTAAAGTCTTACAGATGCCCCTATTTAAGGTCATTCTAGCTGGAGAAGGGAAGGTTAAAATCTTCGTCTCGACGAGGTAGAATGGGCTTAAATAATAACAAAGAGATGAATTTTGGTCCCTAAGAGACCTCATGATGTGAATGTATGTATGCAAAAGATAATACTCTGTGGAGATATGTGTCTACAAAGAGAAAAGAAATTTGGAGGAACTGACAATCCATACGAGTAATACACTCATAAATGGGACAGAGACTATGGGGACTCTTATGGGAATAAGAAAGAGAATAAATTGCGTGAACAGGTCACGACTTAGTACTTACTGAGACACGAGAGGGATTCCATGAAAATAGTTCAATGGAAAGACTCAAGCTGACTCAAGGATGCATGTATTGGGGAATATACCAATACAGCAAAAACTATCCACAAAGGATACCTCGGATAAAAATCCCGACTCGGGCTGGGGAGAATCTGACCAGGATATCCTTGCCGGGGAAAAAAATACATGTATTGGGGAATATGCCAATACAACGGAATTATCCACAAAGGATACTTCGGATAAAAATCTGGACTCAGATGGGGAAAATCCACTAAGGGACTCCGCTGGGAAATTCCAAACAGGACTTATCTGAGGAAACAACAGGATGGGGTATTACCGGTTACCGGGTAATAAGCTCAGGGAGAATGAATATCTAAGACCGTTATAAGGGTGAGAGATATCAAACATCCAAAATCATCTTAGGAAGACCTAAAATAGGTATATTTCGACTCAGGAAATCTGACTCCACAGGGGACAAAAGGTCATAATAGGGAGCAGAAAGGAAGGAACACCAGGGATACCGGTTACTGGGCATATAATAGGTGACCAACCAAGGCGTGAATTGGGGAATATTTCCAAGACACTCCTCATCCAAAAGAGGGCTAAAAAGAAAACTCAATTATAGGATGGACATTCGATTCTGCAAAAAGGGGATACGAATCTTACTCGACTGGGGAAGGGCAAAAGACTTCGACCGAAGAGTGCATGAGATATATTATCTATTACCGTCAGAACGTAGATAACATACTCGCATGGAAGATTATCCACAACCGGTTATTGGGTTAATAAATGATAAATCAACCAAAAAGAAAGGACATCGTGATACCAAATACTAGGTATAAAATGATGACCAAATCAAAGGGAGAAACGATCATTACCGACAAACGGCAAATGAAAGATGACCCGCTGGGGATACATTGACAAAGGCAATGATCCGGGAGATATATCACCGGTTACCGGGAGATATACTCAAAAAGGGTGAAGGACGATCAATACCGAATATTGGATAAAGATAACCGTCAAGGAGGGGATTATATCTACCAGATACTGGGTAGAAAACCATGGAAGAGTAACCGTCATCGGTTAGGATGAACAAAAAGGTTAACTCTGCAAAGGGGATAAAAAAAAGGTTTACAACTACCGGTATGAAGGTATAAAACCACATACTCTGCCATGGAAAAGATGGATAATTACTGGTTACTGAGCAATCATTCATCTAAACTACAGGGCAGTACAAGGAGAAACGCAAAAAGCCAATCTAGGAATAAACTAGAGAGGCACGATGAAACAAGACTCATCCCTATGAGGATATAACTCAGGGGAAACCTCCATCCCAATATATGTGTTGGGAGGAACAGAAGTAATAATCATCCATGAGGACATAACTCAATGGGGAGTATGGAAGAAAGGATAACCACTTCCTGCTTATGGGGCTGACTCTATATGGGGAGATCAGACACAAACATCTGCTTGGGGATATATTACCAACTAGCAGGAGATAAAAAACAAAGATATATGGCAAAGAATGCAACATGAATATCTGAATATTAAATTTATGCATATGTGTGGTTTATGTATGATGAATGCTGACAAAACAGACATATCTAACACAAAAAGGTTCAACGATCGATGAACAAACATCCGGTACTACATCTCGTGAGAGAAAGCCAGGTCCAGTGGAGAACATCCAACCTGCTAGGGATCAGGAAATGCAAAGATCTCTACAGGGGAAAGAGCAGCAATCATTCCAGCTGGGGACAAGATCGCACAAAATCCGCCGCAAAAGCAACTTTACCGGGGAAATTATCAAAGGGGAGGATGGATCTCTATGGGGAACAACCACCAATCAGAAGCTTCCAAGGTCACCACCATATACTGTACTACCAAAGAGATAACATCTGCTGAGGAGGAGGGATCACTTCTCTGCTGAAGGAAAGAGGGATGAATATATCTCTACCAAATATTCCGCTCGGGAGAAAAACCATAAAAGGCTCCGGAGAAAGAGGAAACAAGCATGCCAGGAATATGAATAAATGTCTCACCCTGTTGGAAATCATGCTATCTTTGAGAGAGCACTGAAGACATCCCAAGTATCTTTTTATCATTGTGAATGTTCACTTTGTTTAAAAACAAGTTATGAAAAATTTATTTATTAAAAACAATTATATTTCTCATTTAAAACATGCAAAACATTTGTTGAATAGAAACAAATAAGAGTGGAGATAATTGGATAAAGGCTAAAATTTATTTGATGGAATGGTAGTCTGCAATTGGCAAGACTCCATAGATCTTTACAAATTTGAAACTGGTGATATATTGAACATAATGACCATTTCTCCACCAACTCTGAATCCGATGTATTTGAAGCTTTAGTTGACGATGACTGAGCGAGAATCTCTGACGGATGACAGTTTGTAGAACAAAGTCTTGTCAGGATGCAGTTACTTGCCAAATCCCTAATTTTTGCCTAGATTTCCCCAGGGTGAGGTACTCAATCTAGCGGGATATATATTCATTTTTTATGTCTCTAACTTTTGCCTGGATCGCCCTTTCGGGTTTTCAATCCACCGAGATGCTCATTTTTGCCTAAGCCGCCCTTTTGGGTTTTCAACTTAGCGAGCTATTCTGTTTTTATTTTTAGGCGAAGTATTTCTTGACTGCATCTGAATTCACAGGACGAGTGAAATCCTCCCCATCCATAGTTGTAAGCATCAAAGCACCGCCTAAAAAGGCTCTCTTGACAACATATGGACCTTCATAGTTTAGAGTCCACTTGCCCTTGGAATCGGGCGAGAAAGACAAGACTTTCTTGAGCACAAGGTCACCCTCTCGGAACACACGAGGCTTGACCTTCTTATCAAAGGATTTCTTCATCCTTTGCTAATATAACTAACCATGGCACATGGCAGTCAATCTCTTCTCTTCTATCAAATTCAACTGGTCATAATGACTCTGAACCCATTCGGCATCAGTCAACTTGGCTTCCATCAAGACTCTCATTGATGGGATCTCCCCCTCTACTGGGAGCACAACCTTCATGCCATAAACAAGAGAGAAAGGGGTTGCCCCTGTTGAAGTGCAGACAGACGTACGATATCCATGCAAAGCAAATGGCAGCATCTCATGCCAATCTTTGTACGTGACAACTATCTTCTAGATAATCTTCTTGATATTCTTATTAGCAGCTTCAACAGCCCCATTCATCTTGGGTCTGTAAGGCGAAGAATTATGATGTGCAATCTTGAACACGCTACACAGCTCTTTCATCATCTTGTTGTTCAAGTTAGATTCATTATCAGTAATGATCTTATCTGGCACACCATAGCGGCATATGAGTTGATTCTTGATAAACTTCACGACCACCTGCCTGGTCACGTTTGCATACGATGCCGCTTCAACCCACTTAGTGAAGTAATCAATTGCTATGAGAATAAATCTATGACCGTTGGACGCTTTCGGCTCTATCATGCCAATCATGTCAATTCCCCACACAGAGAAAGGCCATGGTGATGAAATCACATTCAGAAGTGTCGGGGGAATATGAATCTTATCCGCATAAATCTGACATTAGTGGCATTTCTTCACATATTTGCAGCAATCAGACTCCATTGTCATCCAATAGTAGCCTGCTCTCAACATCTTTCTAGCCATGGCATGTCCATTGGAATGAGTACCAAATGAACCCTCATGGACCTCAGTCATTGACAGATCTGCTTCGTGTCTATCCACGCATCTGAGCAGAACCATGTCAAAGTTTCTCTTATAAAGCACATCGCCATCGAGGTAGAAACTACCAGACAATCTCCTCAAAGTCTTCCTATCTTTCACAGATGCCCCAGGCGGGTAAATCTGGTTCTGAAGAAAGCACTTGATATCATAATACCATGGCTTACCATCTTGCACCTCTTCTACTGCAAATACATGAGCTGGTCCGTCCAAGCGCATCACAGTGAAATTGGGAACTTCATTCCAAAGTCTAACCACAATTATTGAAGCAAGTGTAGCAAGGGCATCTGCCATCCGATTCTCATCTCGAGGAATATGATGGTAGTCAACCTCAGTGAAGAACGTTGAAATCCTCCTCGCATAATCTCTATATGGGATGAGGCCAGGCTGATTCGTCTCCCATTCACCCTTAATCTGATTAACAACAAGGGCCGAATCACCATAAACATCAAGATGCTTGATCCTAAGATCAATACACTCTTCCAGTCCCATAATACATGCCTCATACTCAGCCATATTATTCGTGCATTTGAAAGTTAGCCTTGCTGTAAATGGAAAATGTGTGCCCTGAGGAGTAATAATCACTGCCCCAATACCATTTCCATATTGATTCACTACACCATCAAACACCATGCTCCATCTAGAACCAGGCTCTGGCCCTTCATCAAGTGTAGGTTCATCGCAATCTTTCATTTTCAAATACAGAATCTCCTCATCTAAGAAGTCATACTGAACTGACTGATAATCCTCGATTGGTTGATGTGCAAAGTGGTCAGCCAAAATACTACCTTTAATAGCCTTTTGAGCTCGATACTCAATATCATACTCAGATAACAACATCTGCCAATGGGCAATCCTCCCAGTTAAAGCAGGCTTCTCAAAGATATACTTGATTGGATCCATTTTGGATATCAACCAAGTCGTATGATTCAACATATACTGGCGTAAGCCCTTAACAGCCCAAGCCAGAGCACAACATGTCTTCTCAAGCATTGAGTATCGAGACTCACAATCAGTGAACTTCTTACTTAGATAGTAGATAGCATACTATTTCTTTCCTGATTCGTCTTGCTGACCAAGGACACAACCCATAGAGTCTTCAAGAACTATCAGATACATAATCAACGATCTCCCTTCCACAGGCGGAGACAGAATCAGAGGCTCGGACAAATACTCTTTAATACTATCAAAGGCTTTTTGGCAATCCTCGGTCCAATCATGAGACTGATCTTTCTGGAGGAGCTTGAATATCGACGCACATGTGGCAGTCATGTGGGATATGAATCTAGAAATATAATTCAAGCGGCCAAGAAAACCTCGGACTTGCTTCTCAGTTTTAGGCGCAGGCATCTCTTGTATTGCTTTGACCTTTGCAGGATCAACCTCAATACCTCTTTCGCTGACAGTAAAGCCCAATAGTTTGCCCGAACAGACTCAAAATGTACACTTGTTAGGATTCAGACGAAGCTTATACTTCCTCAAACGCTGAAAAAGCTTCAACAAGTGCTCTACATGTTCAACTTCCGTTCTTGACTTTGCAATCATATCATCAACATATACCTCGATCTCCTTGTGCATCATATCATGAAACAAGGTAGTCATAGCTCGTTGTAACATGGCTCCGGCGTTCTTCAAACCGAAGGGCATCACTCGATAACAGAATGTTCCCCAAGGTGTGATGAATGTTGTCTTCTCCATATCCTCGGGTGCCATCTTAATCTGATTATATCTGGAAAATCCGTCCATAAATGAGAAGACATTGAATTTAGCTGTATTATCTACCAACATATCAATATGTGGTAGAGGGAAATCATCTTTCGGACTAGCTTTATTCAAGTCTCTATAGTCCACACACATTCGGACTTTTCCATCTTTTTTAGGCACGGGCACAATATTGGCCACCCATTGAGGATATGTAGAAGTCACCAGAAACCCCGCATCAATTTTCTTTTGAACTTCCTCTTTGATCTACATTGCCATATCGGGATGAGTTCTTCTGAGCTTCTGCTTCACAGGAACACACTCATGCCTCAAAGGCAGGAAATGTTGCACAATATCAGTATCCAGACCAGGCATGTCTTCATATGACCAGGAAAAGACGTCGACGTATTCTCGTAGCAACTCAATCAACCCCTTCTTAAAAGATTCTTCCAGGAGTGCCCCAATCTTCACTTCTCGCACACAATCCTCAGACCCCAAGTTGATCGTTTCCAGATTCTCAAGATGCGGCTGAATGATCTTCTCTTCATGCTCAAGTAGATGGGTAATCTTGTCTGGAATCTCTTCAACATCATCTTCTTCGGCCTCAAATACAGGGAACTCAAAGTTGGGAGATGGTGTTGGATCATTATGTTCAATGGGTTTGATCAACCTGCATAATGATTTTGGATATAAAAGATTTTAGAATTCAAACAAGGCAAATCATTATGCAGTTGAAAAGATTGATTTTATTCTTATTTTTAGGGTTTTATGTGATCACCAATTTCATGCAAAAGCGAAAAGGGAAAATAATTGGAAAAACAAACATTTAACATGAATTTATTGAATGAAAATATCATTGTATTTATGCGCCAACAATGTCATCACTTCTCCTTTTGGCATGGGAGAAGGGTTTTCAAACACAATGAACATTACTTTGACTTATGGATAACTGTCGGAATATCAACAGCGACCCAATTATTGCAGATCCCTCCAGGGATGATGAAGTTGCCAGAATCCTCTTCATCCTCTTCTAAAATGGCAGCAGCCTCTTCATCTTGATCGGTGTGGATGAAACCACCACTCTTGAACAACCCTTGCTTGTTGAAGACCCCAGAAGAATAGCCTATGCCAGCCCGGGATTTGTTGTCTTCCAGCTTAATCATTTGCCCCAATCCAGCAGTTGCACCATGCTCAATGGCCAACTTCGCGTCTTTATAGGAAGCAAATGAAGAAACTCTCTTCTCAACAGGTTCAACAATGGATAAAGCTTGGAAGGAGTTCCAACTTCATCCTCAACGTCTATATATGAGAAAGAAGACAAATGGCTAACCAGGAGAGCCTTTTCTCCCCCTACCACCACCAGTTTCTTATTCTTCACAAATTTCAGTTTCTGGTGTAGGGTGGATGTCACGGCGCCTGCCTCATGAATCCATGGTCTGCCTAAGAGACAGTTATACGATGGGTGAATATCCATAACCTGGAAAGTAATCTGGAAATCACTTGGTCCGGTTTTGACTGGGAGATCAACCTCTCCAATCACAGTTTTGCGAGACCCATCGAAAGCCTTCACAACTACCCCACTCTGCCTCATGGGAGGCCCCTTATATGATAACTTTGCAAGAGTGGTCTTTGGCAATACATTCAATGATGACCCAGTGTCCACCAGCACATTGGACATGGCATCATCCTTGCAACTCATAGAAATGTGTAATGCCAAGTTGTGGTCTCTTCCCTCCTCGGGGAGATCAGCATCACAAAAACTTAAATTGTTACAAGCAGTGATGTTTGCAACAATACTGTCGAATTGTTCAATCGTGACGTCGTGATCCACATACGCCACATCCAACACCTTCTGCAGAGCTTCTCGGTGTGGTTTTGAATTCATCAGCAATGATAGTACATAGATTTTGGATGGCGTCTGTAGAAGCTGATTTACCACATTGTACTCACTTCTCTTGATGAGCCTCAGCATCTCATCACAGTCTGGAGTTCTCAATGTAGAGGTGGGCTTAGCAACAGGTGCCGAATTCGGAGCGTTCACAGTATTCCCAATCGGGCATTCAGCATAATCAGCGTTATCATTCTTTCGAACATCAGCTTGCGGCTTTGGAGGAGCCGAGAAGACACGACCGCTGCGGGTCAGGCCGCTGACGTCGGTAATATTAACAACAGATGAAGAGGGTAGGGGCACCTCTTTCCCATTCTCCAATGCTACAGCATTGTAGCGATAAGGGACCGCCTTCTTAGAAGAATATGGCACAGGGCCAGTTGGTTTAATGGTCAATGCGAGAGAAGCCTTCTGCTTGCTACCATCATACTTGATGATAACAGGCTTGGGGATTCGGAATACTGGAGAAATTACGTTGACTTTATCAGCATCTTCATCAACATTTCTGTTTTGAAGGATCTCAATGACTCCCTCATCCAACATTTCTTGAACATCTTTACGCACCTGGCGACAACCTCTTTGATTAACAGAACAGACTCGGCATCTATCATGGTCATGCTCATAATGACTATAATCACACAACAATCTATGCATCTCGACCAGAGATTGTCGAATATGACTGACGTACTTGACTTTGTACTTGCCAGTGCAGCCCTGGACCATGTTGACAGATTTCCCATGCTCGGGCAATGGGTTCTTCTTCACGTTAGGACCTACGGCCTCGAAACACAGAATGCCACATCTTACAAGGTCTTGAACCTTGGTCTTCAAAGGGTAGCAATTCTCCATGTCATGGCCGGGAGCACCAGAATGATAAACATAATGCAATTCGAGCTTATACCACCACTTGGGGTTAGTAGGTATAGCCGGTGGGTCTCGTGGCGTAATCAACTTCCTTTCTATCAAAGAGGGATATAATTCTGCATATGTCATCGGAATAGGATCAAAGGTGACCTTTTTCCTCTCGTAACTGGTGCTGGTTTGCTTACTGTTTCGGGGCTGGTAGGCCTGCTGTTGCGGACGGTGTTGCTATTGTTGATATTGCGGATGTGGTTGTTGCTGATTATTGTTGTGTTGTTGATACTGCTGATTATCTCTGAAAGCAGGTGCTATGTGAGCCACCTGGTGTTGGTTACCGGCAGGACGCACGGTCTTCCTCCTCACAGAGGGTCTTCTTGGTTTCATATGGGAGGTCACAGCATGTGCCTCGCCATCTTTCTTCTTCGCAAACACTCCATAACGTTTGGCAGAAGAGCCTTCTTCTCTGGTTAGGCGCCCTTCCCTGACCCCTTCTTCTAGACGCATCCCCATATTCACCATCTCAGTGAAGTCAGAAGGAGCGCTAGCAATCATCCGCTCATAATAAAAAGAACTCAAGGTCTTCAAAAAGATCTTGGTCATCTCTTTCTCCTCCAGCGGGGGCACAATCTATGTTGCTACCTCTCGCCACCTCTGGGCGTACTCTTTGAATGTTTCCTTGTCCTTCTGAGACATGGCTCTCAATTGATCCCTATCGGGAGCCATATCCACATTGTATTTGTACTGCTTGATGAAGGCCTCGCCAAGGTCGTTGAAGGATCGGATGTTCGCGTTGTCCAAGCCCATATACCAACGCAGAGCAGCACCGGACAAACTGTCCTGAAAGTAGTGGATGAGCAATTGGTCGTTGTCGGTCTGAGTCGACATCTTCCTGACATACATGACCAGGTGGCTGAGAGGACAAGTATTTCCCTTGTATTTTTCAAAGTCAGGGACCTTGAACTTCACCGGGATCTTCACATTGGGGACTAAGCAAAGTTCGGCAGCAGACTTGCCAAAAAGATCCTTTCCTCGAAGAGTTTTCAATTCCTTGCGAAGCTCAAGAAACTGATCGTTCATAGCGTCCATCTTCTCATAGACATCTGGGCCCTCAGACGGCTCAGAATGATAGATGGTGTCGTCTACTCTGGGCATAGTATGCACGACAGGAGGAGGAACAGCAAGGACCGGGCTAGATGCCGACAAAGAAGCAAAGGTGGGTGCAGGGCCCTCAGGAATGAAATTAGGAGGCATCCCCCACGGGAATCCGGATGGCATGGCCGTTGGAGCAAAGTGTGCGCTGGCCGCATGCACAATTGAGGAGACAATCTCAGAGATGAATGTCCTCTGGGGAGGAGTTGAGAGTGTCGAAGAAGACTGGCTCTAGGCAGCCATGAATGACTCCATCAGGGCAGTCAATCTGGCCACTTCTTCCTTCAGCTCGCAGTTCTCTTGTTCTAGATGATCCATCAGTCTTGAAATGTTGGCTCTGGTGTAGTACCGGTGAGTCAGCCTGTCTTCAAAATAAATGAAGAACACAAACTTAGACCATAGACTAAGAAACTTGGAGCAAAACCTGCTGATGCATATGATGCATGCAATGCATATGATTTTATTTATTTATTAGAGGAACTTTTAGAGTTCTATTTGTAAATATTGGAAATATTAAACATTTATCACATATGGAAATATCTCATCAATAATATCTGGAAAATATTTTTACACCAAAGAAGTACAGTCTTGGTAACCAAATACAATACAAGAGAGAAGGAAAATGATCATCCCATGGATCCCTAGAAATAATCATCCAAAGCTCTGGACACAGGAAGATAAGATGCACGAAGCCTCTTTACCTCCCTCTCGTAGGCTGCCTCCATATTTGCCTTCTCTTTGGCGAGTCGATCGTACTTCCTCTTCCAAAACTTGGAAGATTGAGGAAGTAGAGAAGTCCATGCATCGTCAGGATCATCAATAACCTGATGCTCAAGAAACTCTATCAAAGCATCCTTCTCCTTGATCTGCTGAAGCAACTCCTCTCGTTCACGGATCCAAGCACGTGCACGGTTTTCGTCTCTCAACTCCTCTACTCCTTGGTCAGGGAGGGTTGAAGGCCCAGCCACAACCAACGGTGTAGGTCTTGGATACTCGTAAGGCATGAGGTATTCAGAAGCTCTCCTCCTAACCCAAGAAGTATAAGGCTCCAAAACGATACAGTTCTTCGTACCTAGCTCCTTCCTTCCTTTCCTATGGATCTTGAGCCAAGCGCGGACCATCCTGCCCTTCAAGCCTTGGGGATTTTTACCCTCCTGAAAGAACACACCCTCTAACAGAATGTTATTGGGTTTATCCTTTAGGGGGAACCCAAGCTGACGACGTGCCAAAATAGGGTTGTAGTTAATCCCACCACATGTACCAAGAAGAGGCACATTGGAGAACTCACCACAAGAGTCGATAATCTGCACACCATCATACAGACGGTTGTACCAAAAGATATCATCATTGGTGAGAGACATGAGTCTCGTGGACCACCGTAGACATCCTTTGTTCTCCTTGAAGGCGACCGTCTGTGGCAAGTGAGAAATAAACCACTTGTACAACAGAGGCAAACAGCACACAATGGTACCACCACCCTTTGCATTCCTCATATGCAAAGAAAAGTAAGTGTCACCCAACAGAGTCGAAACGGGATTAAGAGTAGAGAAAATCCTAATAGCGTTCACATCCACAAATTGTTGATGTTGGGGAATAACACTAGCCCATATATGAGAAGTACAAATATGGCCTCAAAGGCGTCCTCACTGATGGCCTTCCCATACATAGCAGCTTGAGCAATGAGGAACTCATAAGGGAGACCTTGAAGTCCACCTTTGGTAGTCATATGAGCACCAACCAGAGATTCCTCTATATGCAACATGTTAGCTATCTCTTGAGAAGTAGGAATACTCTCTAAGCCACTGAACGGTAACTGGTCTAAAATAGGTATACCCACAAGGTAGGCATACTCCTCCAGCATGGGCAAAAGCTGAAAATCCGGAAATGTGAAGAAATGGTACAAGGGATCATAAAACTGCACCAATACACTCATCAATCCTTCGTCCACTTGAGTAGTCAGAATAGACAGAAGCTTCCCAAAACGAGCCTTGAAACCCAAGGGATCTAATACATAGGATGTCAAATTCCTTAGCTCTTTCAAGTCGGGTTGTCTGAAACTGTACTTCTTCGTATTCCTTCTTTGTCTTTCCATGTCTGAAAATTTGCAAATAGGCCTCTTTAAGTTCCTTGAAACTTTTCTCATTATTGATGGTATGGATGCAAATGGGTGCATGAATGCATGAATGCAACAATCACACTCAAGGATCAAACAAAGCACACCAAACAAAGGTCATGGGATGGATCATGTCATCCTTAATATCAATTATCCATTTTGGTGGATTATGGTTTACACCTTATCGACACCCAAGTTCCATTGATATTAAGGATACAAGAACGGATCAACCATGAATCAAGGGTTTGTTGCAAGTCACGAGCAAGGAGTCTCGGTTAAGAACCACCCAAAGGGAGTGTACTAGGGTTTAAACCTGCCAGACATGTTCTACAAGAGGTTCCCATAGTCATCATCCCATCTTTTAGATATTATCAGAGAAACGACTACTCGTATTCCAAAAATATTCTCAAGAGAGACTCTTATGAGTGTACTATCGCGTGACAATCGTATCAAATCTTACACTTGAGCTACTTTCGCACTACATCCTAAGAATAGGCCAAGATGGGCTTGGTAAACTAAGGTCCTTGGCTTCTAAGGTCTATATTGGAAAGAGTAATGTCTAACCACAACTACTTGTGTGACATTATTGATCCCAACATGACCTCCACCAAGTGAATGGACTTGCAAGTCAACTTGCTAAGGAATAACTCCACACAAGTCAACAAGACTATGCCATTCTTCTATCCTAAGTGCACTCGAGTTCGGGTATAGAACTCATCTAACAAAGATCACCAAGCATACAAGGAATTAATATTCAAGCAATTCAATCATTACATACAATACAGTAATCCCAAATTGCACAAAAAATATGTCACAAAACAATACACAATACAATACAACAAATATGAAAAGTAGGCAAAACCCACTAGGCAAATGTTCCCCAGCAGAGTCGCCACTTTTCTGTAGTGGGGTATTCGTTACCATTAGAGATATTGACTAAATCTAAGGTAAACCATACAAGTCGAGTCGTCACCGCACTTCTATTTATCCAAAGGAATGGTTAGAAAGCGAATAAAAACCTAAAAGTTTTATCGAATAAAAAACTAGTAAAAATGTCAGAGATCAGGGTAAGGGGTTGGTTATGCAATGAGAAGGTTTTAAGCACCCAAAACATCCTAGGTACTCCTAGGGAGCCCTTTTCATATTTGTTGTAAGGTTGGTATTTTGTGAAAATTTATTTGTGCAAACATGATTGAAGAGATGAGAAGAGAATATACAAGTTATTTACATTTTTGTGTTTGGATGGATAAACCCATTGCATACGTACCATCTTAAAAAAGATTAGGATCAAAACCTCGTAGTTCGGGGTAAAAATCTCAAAAAATGAGTTGGTGAATTGATTGGTCCAAAAGCCTTAAGATCTTTTGTTATCCAAGGGAGAAAACTCAACCCAAAACCACAAATCCACCATGTGATGATAGCTTCAACATGCTAGTGAGGGGTTAATCCTATAATAAGCATGGAAGACTCATTGTCCATCACTAAGGATATAGGTGAGTATTATATCTACCTCAAGGATAACTCAAACCTAATAGCTAAAGTTTATGAAAAGTTTTGATTAAGAAGGTGGCCATTGAAACCACAAAAAGACATTTGAATGGGTTATATTTACCAATGAAAAGTATGTACAAAATATGGTCAAAGTTGACTTAGAAGTTTAATTCAAAATAAGTGTTATGAAAAGAAAGTTTGAAAATCAAAAGCATAAGGATTAGGTTTCTGATGTTTGAAAATAAGTGTTAAATGTTTGCACAAAATGTTTTTGCTTGGGTTAGAGTGGAGGGAAGAAGAAGAATGGCTAAGTCCTAAGCATACAAGAGATAAGGGATAAGAAACAAGATCACATATGGAGTTCCTCTCTTGAGATCATATTGATGATCCAAGTAGCTCCCATCCTTTGGAATATGCAAGCTAAATAATAGTAAGCTCAAGCAAACAACACAATCACACAAGCTTCTTAGGAGATCTCCCAATGTATCTTGTATCTTTCACTTTGGATGAACATGGCAATGGTTCTTCAATTTGAGCTCTCATAGGATTCCCTAGCACAAGAGCACACACATCAAAAATTTTATGAAGCAAATCAAGAATGGACAAGAGTGAGTTTAGAGGTTTGGTCCTTCTAATCCATCTTCATCATTAAGGTCCTTTTACTCCATTTTTGCATAGGGAAAGTCCTAGAAACTAAGTCCATTTGTTCATTTCTTTGCATTTGGT
This sequence comes from Lathyrus oleraceus, assembly GCF_024323335.1. Taxonomy (NCBI): domain Eukaryota; kingdom Viridiplantae; phylum Streptophyta; class Magnoliopsida; order Fabales; family Fabaceae; genus Lathyrus; species Lathyrus oleraceus. Next base: position 360,930,185 of record NC_066585.1, on the reverse strand, counting down.
ACACAACAATCAAAACAAAAGCACAAACACAATAATATATACACAATTATGTGCTCAAGTGAGCAAAGGGAAAATTGCATTGACATAAACATGTGCTCAAATGAGCAAAGGGGAAAAGCAAATGAATAATATGTACAAGAATAGTAAATTGCATAAATGTAAAGAGCAGAAAGTAAATGTTAATGGTCAATGGTTAGTGTTAGTAGTTAGTGTGCCATAAGGCAAATTTAGCGCTATGTTAAGCAATCGTAATTGGACTTATGTAGAATTCACAACTATCTGAGGCCGGTCAATAATAATGTAGGCAACAATACAAGTTAGAGGTCTTGATTAGTGAATCAAACTCCAACAACTTGCCATGCCAAAAAGAAGATGAGAAATGATCTTGTATTGGTTTAAGTCCTTTGCATGATTTAGAAAGCAATCTATCCTTAATGCAAATCCATTCACTTGATCATGTGATCAAGATGAATTAGATTTGAATCAAGGAAGATTAAACCTCCCTAATCAATGCTAACTATCAAACTTTAACTCATTGATCAAGAAAAGAGAAAAGAAGAAGAAGAAGAAGAAGAATTAGAAATTAAGAACTAAAGTGCATTAAATGAAATGGAATGTACCAATCAACAAGTGTTGACCAAAGATAGGGAAGATCAAGGTCAAACAATAGAAAACAGAAGCAAGATGAAGATTGGAAGTCAAGAAATAAACAAAATATTTTTGGCATTTTTAATATTTAAAATAAAACTTGAATTAAAATTTAAAGAAAGGTCAAACTTCAAACTTACTTCAAATCAACTTTGAAAAGTCCGAGTGAATTATCCCAAGTTCAACAAGGTCAAACAAAGTTTAACAAAAATTTTCAGCATTTTTAAAAGTCAGAAACTATTTTTAATCAATTAAAAATGAATAAAAATAACCTAATTGAATTAAAATCTCAAATAAATCTCAAATCAATTAATCAATTGATGAGAATATTTTTCATAGATCTATCATCATTCAAAGAGGTTGAGAAAATATTTTTGTATTTTTTGAATATCAAAAACTATTTAAAATGAATTAAAAATAACCAGAAAAGAGAAAATTACTAAAAAATAGCAAATGATAAAATAAAAAATATTAAAAATCATTTTTAGAAACTAGAAATTAAAAGAGAAATAATGCAATTGGTCCCATAATTTTTGAACCAATGATAAAAGAGATATGGATTTTAGAAACTGAAATGGAATTTAAAAATGAAATAGAAAATAAAATCAGAATTAAAAAATGGAAAAAAGCATGAGCCCTTGGATCTGAGCTCATTAATTGAGCTGGCAGATCCAAGGATCCACAAGCGCGCACCTAGTGTATTCCACAATCAATGCAACCTCATGGATATTAAAGAAAAGTCATAACAATGAAGCATGGAGATTAAATCTGAAGAGTGCATCGCACAGCTCAGATTGGATCTGGCAAACGGACGGTGGCCAGCGCCACCGTCTTCTTGGGCAAGCTCCGGTGAGAGTTCAAAAATGCAGAGATTCAAATGTTAACTAAAATGCACGATCCAGGCACCATTCGAAAGGTGAAGTGATGTACATCACTCCTATGCCACTCAATTCCACTCTAGATTCCTATTAAGAGAGAAATCAGAGATGGAAGTTTGGTGGTGTTCAACTGAACTTGCTCGATTCCAACAATTAAACACACAATAATGATGCCTCTATAGAGAGGACTTCAGACAACACAAGATCAAGGCAAATGGAGCAATGTATGATGAGATTCGAAGCAAATTTTAGTGGAGCAAAACCTTTGGATTATGAAGAATTGAGTCACTCTCTTTGGTTCTTTTTGCAAACAGAAGCTTCAATGGATCAAAGTGAAGAGGCTTAGGAACTTTAGATCTTAAAATTCAACCAATGCAATTGAATTTCAGATCTGAAATTTTTAGAGAAAAATGAAGTTTGTTCCTTTGGTATGGGTGGGGATTCAATTCAGCAGAGATTTAGGCGCCATTAAGTTGAAGAATTGTGAAGGCAAGGCATGGTATTTATAGATGGAGAGAGCTGAATGCATGAGCTAACTTGTGTGCATGGCCAAATGGATTTTGAATTGCATGGGCCTGTGTGAGCATGTGGAAGGCCCAATGAAGGCTGAAACAACTTGTTGAGTTCATGTGAAAGTCAAATGGACGTGTAGATTTGATGTAGTCAGCTCATGCATGGCAATTGGAATAGCTTTCAAAAAATGCACTTAATTCTTCATGTCTTCGAAAATGATGCTTCCAAACTCCAAATGCAACCTTATGAGTAATGGTTAGAAAGCTTGTTGCATAAGGAACAAATGCTATGTTGATCAAAACTCCAATTGGGCCTTGGAAATTAGTGAAATTTGAGCTTGAAGTGTAGGGTGCAAAACATGCATATATGAAGCTTCCAAATTTGGCCAATGTTCAAGCCCTTCTGTCTCAATGATGAAAGCTCCAAATGATAAACTCTTCAACACGAAAGTTGTATATATTTTCAAGAAAATCAATTTGGACTTAAAGTTTGCATCATTTGGATTTTTAATGAAGAAGTTATGGGCACTTGAAGTTGGACTTTTTCACATTTCAATGCATTTGGCCCAAAGTGACCTATAATGTTTTGCATTATCACATGTATTTCTTTTGAGATTTTGCAATTTTTCTCAATATAACATTTGAATTATACACAATAAGCTTTCTAATTCATTAAGTACCATCCCAAAATCATGAAAACTGAATGCGTTATGTTCTTGGGAAGTTGACCTAAAATTAGGGTTTTAGTCAAAATGACCTATAATGTTTTGGAATGGATGATGACCTTCTAAGCTTCAAATCAAATTTTGATGAACATGAAACTTTTTCATATTGTCCTTAAGAACATGTTTTCTATTAGGGTCATCTCCATTTGACCAACACATAAAAAGTTAGGTTTCAGTGCATTTCAAAATAGTCAGATGAATTAACTGATCAACTTCTCAAGTCCACAACTCATATCTTGATGAATTGATGATTGAGGACACTCAAATAAGTTCAAATATGCATGATATGATGAATTAAAGAACTTCCCTTGATTGTATTTGACCATGGGTTAAGGTTGCTTCATGGGCAAGGCATAGTTGATGAACAAATGAATTAGGGTTTCCTTGGGAACCAAACCTCAAACCCATCAAACCATGCTTGCTTTCATCTTCTCTTGATCATATCATTGCGCATAGGATCTCCTAGAAGCTTTTGACCTTGTGACTGCTCAAGCTACAAACAAGAAATGTTAGTGACATATTTTTGTGCTTTTGAGTTAATAAAATAAATGAGAAAAGCAATAATATACAATTCAAGCATGCTTGGTGATATCAAACCACTCACAAGGGATCCCACCCCAAAGGCAAAGGGAACCAAGATGCTTATGATCCTTGAGGCTATGCAAATGCAATGTTATGATGCCATGGGGGATCTTAGGGTCAAAATTAGGGTCTTACACTGTCCGATTTAGAATGTTTGTTGTTGAATATGAATTCAGTACCGACGAACTAGCAAGCCTATTAGGAATTCCTCATGGGGAAGGTGCTATTTGTGAGGCCCCTTTGGATTCAGATTGGTCGGTCGAGGTGTTTTCCTTCTGGCAGAGATTGTCAAACACTTCAATAAATTCTTTTGAAGGAATTCTTGCCTCAACCATCCATAACCCGACCATCAGAGTTTTTAGATATCTGTTGGCATGTACTATTTTTGGCCGGGAGAATCCAAACAAGGTCAATTGCTCGGGCGCCGATTGTTTTCGGAGGACTCATTACGTCTATTGCTCGGGCGCTTAACCTGAACAATGAGATAGCTACCCTAGATCCCTTACCTCCTCGCACAATCAACCTAAAATTTCTGAGAGATATGAAATTGTGCCGATTGAGGAGAGAAGGAGGCTATGTGCTTATGGTTCATGGTGTAGCTATCCCATATGTTGTCTTACCGTGCACTAGACGTACTGATGTACGTGATGAAAGGAATTGGACCTACGTTTTAGATGCTCCACCTGTTTTGGGTCCACTTCCTCCTAATGTTCCTGATGAGGAGGGACACGAAACTGATGAAGAATATGATCGGAGAGAGCGATCTCCCGTACCTCATGTGTCCCCCCATCACCCTTCACCACCACACACCGCACCATCTTCTTCTTTTGCAGGTTCTGCTCCTGGCTTCCATATTACAGAGGAGATGTGGCGTGACCACATGGCTAGAGAGAAAAGGCGTGATGACCTACTCTTTACCATCCAACAACAACTGGCGGACAACATGAGCTTCATGCAAGAATCATAGTGGAGGACAGATAGATCCTATGAGACTGTTGTACAGTCCCTACTTACGATCACAAATGAGCAAGCTCGTCAACAACACTACCACCGTCAACATACTGCACTCATAGAAGCCGCTCACGGTTCCATTTTGGGTAACCTTCGAGAGGTGAGGACTGCCCAGGATGCCTTACAGGCCAGGATGGATCAGAGAGACCGTCGTCGTAGTCGATCCCGTCGTCCACCTCAGGATGGAGAAGGCACCAGTGGTCAGCAGTAGGATGTCAGGTGACTTTCCCCTTATCTTATTTTGAAACATTGGGGACAATGTTCGATTTAAGTGTGGGAGGAGACTTTATCGCTTTCTATTTTTCTTTGTTGTTTTTAGTTAGTTAGTTTATTTTTTATTGCTTTTTATTTGTTTACTTTATTTCATTTTGCTTTTAGTTTGAGTGTTTTAGATAATGCATGAGTCTGACGAGTCACCAGTATAGTGTATCTTTAGTACAGTCTAATCTCCCCATTCCTTTAGCCCTACCAAAAAAAAAATTTGCAAAAGAAAACAGTGTTATTCTGAAACTTTTTGGGTTTTAAAGACGGGTTTGAATAAGGATGTGGTGACTTGGGGGAACTTTTTGAAACATCAGTATTGTTTTAGCACCATAGACTTCATGAATATAAGAATCATTCCCGAAACCCCATATACCATGACCTTAATCATCATTTCAGTATAAGTCCTTAGTAGTTTATTCCAGCAGTCAGCTCCGGCCTACGGATCCTCTACGTAGGGGACCGATGAACATAAGTGAATGATTCAGTGAAATAAATAAAAGAAAGCAAAAAGGCAACTCAGGTATAGGTGACCCTCACAAAGTCATTTAAACCAAAAAGGTTGTAAAAATCTGCTACAAAACAAAAAAAGAAAAAGAAAAACTCACCCGCTGTTAGTTGGTTTAGAGGTATCTGGCGCTGAACTCGGTAGGATGGATTACAATCCGATCCCACACAACTGCAGTTGGGTCAAATAAAAGGGTTTACACAAACTTATGTTCCAGGAACCCCATGTTTGGATCATAATCACTAACAGGTCACTCTGCTATGAAGCATGTACGGATAACGAGCTTAATGTGATTGCGCCTGAATGAAAAGGACACAAAAAGAGATGAAGAGGAAGGCCTAGGTATTGTGGGATAATATGGGTTGGTTAATATAGGAATGGAGTTTATGTCTGTGTTTACGGATAAGTATCATCATGATACCCTTAGTTCACTCAGTTAGTACCTATCACTGCACTCCGACTTGAACTTAGAAACCTTTTTAACCCGAAGCACCCGTTTACACCAGTTTTTGTTCTATGAAGTTTTTAGTGTTTTGCTTGAGGACAAGCAAAGGTTTAAGTGTGGGAGAATTTGATGACACTGAAATTCACCGTATTTTCGACTCCGATTTCGCATGCATTTTAGTTGTTTTATTATTATTTTGTTATGCTATTACTATGTTTCTCTTTGTTTTCAGGTTTTCAGTCTAATCGGAGCCCCGATCGAGAAAAGGAGTGAAAACGAGCTAAAAACCCTAAAATTCAGCATTTTACACTTGTGGCTCCCACTGTGGCTGGCGCCATGGGTCCAGCCATGATGTGTCACAGCTCAACTTCCCTCAACTGCCACGTCTCCCACTATCTCCATTTGGGCGCCATACTTTGCTCTTATGGAGGGCGCCATGGGGTTGTGGCGGGCGCCACAAGAAGGAAGTTTTTCCCTCCCAATTTCAAACTGAAGGGCATCCTTGTCTTTTCCATTATTTTACTTGCCTATAAATAGAGACTCGAATTCATTTGATTAATCATCCAAACTTAGAGCAGATGCAAACTTAGAGCAAACTTAGTTTCACTTAGGCATATATTCAGTATTTTAAAAGTTACCACAATTGTGTAATCAAGTCTGTGATCGAGTCTGTAATCGAGTTTGGAGCACTTTGGAAGGAAGTTAATCCTGCCGCCATTTTCATTTCCGCTTCGCATTTTATTCAACCCTCTGATTGGAGCAGGTTTTTATTGCTTTGCCTTTATCTAATTTATTTTCCCGCACTGTCTTTACTTTATTTATTTCTCA